>NC_045601.1:15501030-16126030 GCF_009762305.2 Zalophus californianus | reverse complement strand
GTCACCTTACAGGTGGTAGTTAAAGCTAAGGAAATTTCTCTACTAGTTGTTGGTAGGGTAGTTTTCTGTTATGTGACCCCTGATTGCGCAGCTTAAATTTTATCCTACAGCTTTGTCAGAGTGAATGTCTTGCTGTTAAGTGTCTCTAAGTGATGGGGATTTCGGTATATTTGATAAAAAAAATTTTTTTCTAGAGCTCAAATAATTCATTTATAAAGGAAAAAAACCCTGATTTGGTTTTGCAAATGATGCCGGCCTTATTTTTTCTCCTAGAACCTTCCTCAAGATCACATAAAGTTTTGAAGACCAGTGGTAAGTCCTGAAATTATCTTTCTTTTTTTCATTCTTGCTGGTATTCACTAAGTAAAACCATACAAAAACATAAACACCAGATAAATTACAGATTGACAAATTTTATTAACTTCTATAAGTAATAGTGCCCCATTATATGATATAAAGCCAAATGACATAAAATGTCTGCAATATAGATAACTGGCATAAAAAAATTAATATCCCTATTATGTAAAAAAAAAACCCATACATCAAAGAGAAGAGACAAAGGACTCTCTTTTAAAAGGCAGAGGGGCACCTGGGTGGCTGAGCTGGTTAAGCATCCAAGTCTTGCTTTTGGCTCAGGTCGTGATCTCATGGGCATGGGATTGAGCCCTGCATCAGGCTCCGTGCTCAGTGCAGAGTCTGCTTCGGATTCTCTCTTTCTCTCTCAAATAAATAAATAAAATCTTCTAAAAAGGATAATAAAAATGAAAAGCAGAGAATATAATTGGGCAGTTTCATAGAAAAAACACAAACTGTCGATACAATTTATAAATGGTCATCCATGTTAGTAATCAGAAAAATCATACATTTAAAGGAGATAAATAGAAAGGGGAAAGCTGTGAATTCAACCAAAATATAGAGAAAAACAGGCACTCCAAAACGAATGGTGTCTAAATTTCTGCAACCTTTTTGGAGCAAAATTTGGAGCATTTAAATTTAAAATCCACATTTGCCCTTGACAATTTCACTTTTTTCACTTTTATAAATGTCACAACATGTACTTCCTATATAAAAGTGCTCCCCCAAGTGTGGCTAGATCCAAGTGTGTGTGTGTTTTCTTTGCAGCATTTGTAATAGGACAGCACATAAAATGCCCATCTAGTGGGAAAGAGTTAAATAAATTGTAGTATATCCTGGAAGGCTGTGTGGAATATTCTGCAGTTTCTGTCAAAAACAGTGCAGTACCTCCTTCCCTACTGACGAGCGTGTCCACGTACATTTAGCAGGAAATGCAATGCTGCCCATCGCACCTTTACTTCATAAACAAAACCGTGCATTGTTGTGGGCTAGGGTCAGTGGGTATGGAACTGGAAAGAGGGCCGTCGACTGCTACGTATGATAACTTCCACAGGGTGGGATTTGTGGAGGGGATTCGATCACCGTTTACTTTATATGCTTCTGTAATTAAACAGTGTTTAAAGAGGAGCCACACATCATCGAGGTATCTGAAAGGGCATCTGTAAGGATGTGGCTATGTCCAGGTCCCCCAGAAACCCACCTTTACTGCTCCTTAGCACAGTGCCAAGGTGACCCCAGTGATAAATGCTGTTTGTGACATTCAGGGAAAACCAGTAAAATGTTTAAAAATTAACAGAAGCATAGTCTTATGTTTAAGTGATTCTCATGGCTTAAGGTGGGTATTTCAGATAATACATATTTGGGGGGAAGATTTTGAGACTTATTACCATGAATCGGTCTGTTGCTCTCTGGGATTAAGAAAGGTACTTGACACTCAGATGTATGTAAGGTTTTGGGTTTTGTTTTGTTTTTTTTTTTTACACATATACTACAGGATATATAACGAAGATAACTGAGAGGCATTTTCTGAGAATTAGGTCTAAAGGGTCCAAAAGCCTCTCGGGCTTCAGTTATTAACAAGTTTTAAAATCCTATAAAATAGGGGCGCTTACCTATGTATGAGATATGTTTTTAATCCTCAAAAATTCTTTTAAAACCCTTTTATTTTTCAGAAACAGCACAAGACATCCAAAAGGTAAGCACAATTACCTTTCTTATTTTGGAAATGTTTACTTACGCACCCCTTATAGGTACCCTTATATATCTCATCCCCAGCCTATATTCCAATGTAAACAATTATTTTACGTTTTGAGATGGACTTAAGGACTCATCCTTATAACCTCCTCCCTCCCCCTGCTTCATTTCTCAGAACTAAGGCAGTGATTTCTTCATCCCCCTCTCGCCCCACCTCTCACCTCAAAAGCTGTAAGGTGACCGAGGGTGTAATACATGCACCCTAAGTGCTAGTGTGGTGCACCCGACTTTGTCACAAGACCAAGGCTCCTGCCTCCCAAATGTTGCCCCCTTCTCAAAGCATTAGCCTTTGGTCACAGAGATCCCCTTCTAAGAATATGGTCCTGCTGCTGGTATGAGAAGTATGATCCTATGTCCTATAATGAAACTTCACTATATGAAGTTGGGGCTTTTCTTCCTCTGATAAAAGGTTAGGAGAGGGGGCATAAAAATGGTATGCTCTATTGGAAGATGTATATCCAAATGTATTACCTATGAAGAAGAGATATTGTATCCTGACCTGAGTAAACCATGTCCAATTGTCTACAGACCAATTGTCTAAGTTAACAACTCTTAGAGAACTGATCGTGGTTTCTTGCTTAATGTTCTGTATCTGTAAGGATGTGGTTATGAAACTCTCTCCCCACAATTCCACTGCATTGCTTCTTAGCACAGGGCCCAAGTAACCCTGCTGATAAACTCCGTACCTTTCCAATAAATCCAATAAAATGTCTAAAAATCAGCAATCTTACCTCAAGGTAATTTTCTTAAAATTGGAGCATGTGAATTTCTTTCGGGTAGTATATATTTTTGTTTGGAAGCTTTTGAAACTTATTAGTTGGTTGTTGTTCTGAAATATAGCATGAGATTTTGATTTTTTTTTTAAATCTACATTGTTTCCATAAACAAACACTGCAGAAGGCGCCCAACTCTTTAAGGCTGCCAAACTAGGATCATGGAGCTAAGCCCTGCTCAGTACCAGGTGGGGGGATTTCTCCACCAGCCCTAAAGAGGGAATCTCAAGAGCTTGTTGGAAACTTTCGACAATAGTGATCAAGCCAAGTCTCCATATGGGGGCTAACTAAACCTTTTAAAATTTGAAGACAAGAAAGAAGTAAAGCCATGTACTTTTTTCTTAGTGGTAAAATTCCATCTCCTAACACTAATGAACAACACCAAATGCAAGGAGAACAGATTTACTAATGGTTAAAGAGTTTATAACAGGAAATATTCCTTAATAATAGCCTCACATTTCTCCCAGAATATGTATTCCAAGGCCATGCGTGTGTGTGTGTGTGTGTGTGTGTGTGTGTGTGTGTGTGTGTGGAGAGACAGAGAAAGGGGAAGGAGGGAGGGGGAGAGAGAGCAAGAGCAAGGGGGGGGCAGTTAAGGTCATATACATGCTGTGGATTCAGACATGGATTCAAATCCATTTCTGTCAATCCTAAGCTATATGACTTACAAGGATCTTGTTAGAAAACTTAGTTTTCTAACTTATGGAATTATTATAAAGACTAAATGCAAAAATATATTTTTTTAAAAGTACTTAGTACAGGAGTGCTTGGCTGGCTCAGTTGGTGGAGCATGTGACTCTCGATCTCGGGGTTGTGAGTTTGAGCCCCACGTTGGGTGTAGAGATTACTTAAAAATAAAATCTTAAAAGAAAAAAATGCTTAGTCCAGAATCTGGAACAAAGCAAGTGCTCCACAAATGATAGCTATTGTCATATTATTATTAATAGCCATAATGCTAAGAATATAGAAAAACAGTGGGGGGAAAATGTTCATCATGGCTCTAGTGAAATCAAGGTATCTAAACCAGACACTTCTATGTTGTGCGTAATATACATACTGATTATTTCTCAATCTAAGAGCTTCTTCAGTTCTCCTGAAGATTTCATGTAAAATTTCAGTTTCCAAAGTTCCAAGCAATTACCCTAAAAATATCAAATTTGATATTAAAAATTCAGGTTTCCTAGTTTCCTAAGATGTCTGGGAATCTTTCTGGGATGGAAGATTTTAAGAAGGTATTACTTCTGGCTGTTCACAAAATCCTTTTGTTACACTTTCAAAGTGTTTTGTCATGATTTCACTAGTTAATACTAACTTGCTTTTTTAAAAATGTAGTTCCTGGGTGTCTGTATTTTATAAACATGGTACCAGGACAATCTGAGTAAGAAAAAGGGAGAGATACTAAAGGGTAAAGAAAAAAATAGTGCCATAAATAAAATGTAATACTCTATATGTGTATGTGCGTATATATCCATATGTGTGCATATTCATATATTTCTAGGCCTCAGATGGTCCACAGTTTGACCATGTGAAAAAAGGCAAAAGATTAAATGACTAATTAGGTTATTTTTAGTTTCAAATTTTAATGGAAAAATAACCTTCAGGATGAAATTTTATTCTTGCCCTCCCTACTTCCCTTCCCTCCCTGATAGGCAGGCGGGCAGGCCAGCAGAGAGAAAGACATATTGATAGGAGGTTATTCCAAGGCAATATATATATCGCAGTTTCATTGACAAGTGAGGAAAAGTTCTTGCTAACTTAACATTTCTAATAGGTTACAAAAAATATTCCTAATAGTGTTTGGGTCAGAAAATATGCCCCTGGTACTAATGAGTTTGAACTGGTCTCAACCCTTTCAACCCTTTGAAGCTAATCCTTATACCTATAGAGGGCATCAGAGGGCAGTCTGCTCCCTGTCTGCACAATTGAGCTCCATCAAGAAAGGTTCCAAGTTATAAAAGACCCCATTGGTTTTGTGATTAGAAATTGTTAACGTCACTCACATTTTATTTCCTAATAGGCATCTAAATATTACTTAATTAAATGTATTTTGAAAGAAAGTAAAACGTTCATTAGCTCAATAGTGGATTAAGTTACATGTCTGCCACAAAGGCTCTTTGCCTAGAATCTATAAACCAAGGCAATGCCAGTCAGGTCTATGGCAAGTCTGCAGATTTCAGAGAAAGCCTTAAGGTGTGCAGTCGGATTACCGACTGAGGCTTCTGGTATACCAGAAACCACAATAAAACTCCTAGCAGTCAAGCCTCAAATAGAAACCAGATACAGTGGCCCTTGATACCTATATATGTTCATTTATAGAATGTTATTCACCAAGTGCACACTGGAATTATGTGAAGTATTTAAGAGTTTTCTGTATTTTGCTGATTCCCTGCACTGGGGTAAGGGATTTGGAGTCAGGCTTAGTTTGCGTCCTAGCCTTTCTACTGCCTGGGGAGAGCCTGGATTTCCTTACCTTGAAATTAGTACCATCATGTCTAATTCACAGAGTGATTGTAAACGTTAAGTGTGGAGAATGTCTGCACATGGCCTAGCCTGTTTCTAAGTAAATATCAGTTCCTGTCCTTTCTGCGCCTTTTGCAAAAATCCGAAGTGCTTTTCAACTCCATTAAAATCAACAACATTTACTGGTCATTTGCTTTAAGACTATTATAGTCCAGTGGGAGAGGCAATGTGTAAAACCAGGAGAGTGTCATAAGTTATGTGGTCATGTCTTGAACTGCAGTTCAATCAGTATGTTTCTATCCACCTCAGGCTTCCAGAGAGGAGGGGTCTCCCCAGCGGACCTCAGCGGGGCCATCTCCCGCCCCAAGGAACAGCCAGCCGAGCAGTTCTGCCATCATCAGCGTGCTTCGCGGGGGTGGAGCCATCAGAAACATCTGGACGGACCACCAGATCAGACAAGCCTTGTTCCCGAGTCGTCGGTCCCCTCAGGAGAACGAAGATGATGAAGATGATTATCAGATGTTCGTGCCATCCTTCTCCTCCTCAGATCTGAACTCTACCAGACTCTGTGAAGATAGCACTTCCAGTCGCCCTTGCAGTTGGCACATGGGACAGATTGAGCCCACGGAGACCACCAGCTCCGGCCACCGGGTGGTCAGGCGGGCCAGCAGCGCTGGCGAGAACAACACATGCGCTCCTGAAATAAGAACTAGGGACAGTGGTGGCTCTCAGTACAGCCCCCGACGGGAACTGCAGAGTGACCCTAAAACAGAAGGGCAGGACGGAATGACTCCCTTTGGGTCATCTGTGGAGTTGACTATTGATGACATAGACCACGTCTATGATAACATAAGTTATGAGGACTTAAAACTAATGGTTGCTAAACGGGAAGAAGCTGAATCCACACCCCCCAAAACAGCCAGGGACTCTGTTCGCCCCAAGAGCACGCCAGAGCTCGCCTTCTCAAAGAGGCAAGCTGGCCCCGAGAAGAGCTCTCTGCACACAGAGAGGGATGGAGCTCTAACAGGTCGCCAGGCATCGAACCAAAGCACACATGAACTCCAGATGGTGGAGGAAAACATCTACGACACCATAGGGCTCCCAGATCCGCCCTCCCTGGATTTCAAATGCAGCAGCCTGAAGCGCCCCAAGAGGAGCACCTTCTTAGGGCTGGAAACCGACTTTGCATGCTGTGACAGTCTGAGGCCCTTTGTTTCCCAGGATAGCCTCCAGTTCAGCGAGGACGAAACTCCTTACCCCCAGGGACCCTCCGATAATGATTATTTGAGTCTGCTCTATAACTCTTTCAGCTGTAACCTGTCTTTAGGTGATAAATCTATATCTGATAAACTGTCTGAAGAAGTAGACGAAATCTGGAATGACCTGGAAAATTACATCAAGAAAAACGAAGTCAAAGCTAGAGACCGGCTCCTCGCAGCCTTCCCTGTCAGTAAAGAGGATGTGACAGACAGCCTGCACTCCGAGAGCACCCCCGAGCTGGGCAGAGACACGGTGCGTTCCGTGTCTACCCTCTCGCTTCCTGAGGGCCATGCTTTCCTCACGCCGCTGAAAGACAAGCCCGGCAGAGCTGGCCGGACCCACTGCCCGTTTGAGGAGGACCTGATTTCTAAAGAGGGCTCCTTTATGAGTCTTAACCGGCTGTCTCTGGCCAGTGAAACACCTCCCATGGAAAACCCCTACGACTTGGCCAACAGCAGTCTATCCCAACCAGACTTGGAAAACCCTGACCCTGGGATGGATGCCACAGATAAGACAAAAAGCAGGGTCTTTATGATGGCCAGGCAGTACAGTCAGAAGATCAAGAAGGCAAATCAGCTTTTAAAAGTGAGAAGCCCAGAGCTGGAGCAGGCACTGGCCAGCCAGCAGCATAAACCCACGCACAAAGACCTGGCAGCCATCTTAGAAGAAAAGAAGCAAGGGGGTCCTGCCATCGGTACGTTCCTTCACACTGCTTTCCCTCCTTCTTGAAAGTAGGATGTGAGGGCAGCTTTCAGGTCCTAAAAGTCCTTGAAACGGTGAGAATATTGCCACTCAGACATTCATTCTCTCAAATTGAGACCACAGCTTTACTAACAAACACCGATGAGGCCGTTCCTAATTCTTTTCCCACTTTAGCTCACAGAGTCGCCCAAGCTGGAGCAAGATTCGGTCTCGGAGGGTTTCGTTGTTTGTGTCACATTGTCACTACCAGACTTGATGTTTTAAGAAGTTTTCTCTGATCTGAAGTGTGAAAAATAGCAATCCGCTGAACTCGTGGCAGGTAGAACTTTTCCCTGTGTGTCGCTGTGTCCGGAGGAGTCATGGCTCATGTCAGCTTTGAAGATTCGGAAGCCTGTGGAATAGGGTTGCTCCAGAATCCCAACAAACATGCCCACTCATCCTAATAGATGAAAAGGAGTCCTTTCACACTATATCCTCAGGGATTTGCTCACGTATTTCTCTTACCAGTTGACTTTTTGTTTAATAGTTGCCGTAAAATAGCCCGTGTCATGCATTTAATACTATCTCCCTTTAGTATTCTCGGGTAGCTTCCAAAAAGTGTGATTCTTTCGGTCAAGCCTCCTTTGTGGGGCAGAAAACTGGGATCTCGGGTATGATGTTGGTAGGATTAGGGCCAAAGGTTTGACTTCTTTCTCTTTTATAAAGAAGTGCAGAGACCAAGCTTGACACCGAGACACTGATCTCGGTTGAAGAACACAGGTGTGAATGAGACACATGATTGTCACGGGAAGAAGAAACCCCAGGGCCCTGGCTCTCACCTCAGGAGCTTTTCACCTCTAGACCCAGACAGATTTCTGGGGCTAAGCCCCGGAATCTGCAATTTAAAACAGTGTGGCCTTTTGAGCCTATTTTAAGATTCCCTGGCCTAGATTTTCTGACAAAGGACCCCCTTGGTATCAAATGAGAGGAGACCTTTCTCCAGTTAAAAGTAAAAGCCCGATGGCTCGGTATCAAGGCACACTGAGACAGGTAGCAGGACGATGACATGGCTCATCTGGCCAGATCGATGCCACTAACCCCCTTTCTTTGAGATTGATGTCTTTATCTCTGCGAAAACCAGAGAATAAGGAGGGGATATCCAAATCCTAAATGAAGCCACAAGTTACAAGTTACGTGACGAGAATCTATAGGGAATTTTTTTTAAGTTTGGGAGTATTTAAGAATTGTCTAAAGCTTTACTCTTTTCTAGAGTTCCTCCTACAGTAAGGTTTCCTATCAAATAGGGAAGGTAAGTGCTGGAATTTGCTACCTGAAGGATTTTACACACTCTCTTGAGTTGTTCTTCTTTTTAAATAAAGGTGGAAAGTGAATTTTGTATGAATGTAAGAGACTAGATGGCATATATTTTTCTCCTTGCAAGAATATGCTGGAATTAATTCATGTCCCTCTTCCAGTACTAGCGTTGCTAAGCTGGTTTGTTGTTACCCATGGAAAAAGTGACTGAGTTCCAGCTGTAAAGGACCCTGTGGGGGCATAGATGGCATTGGAAGCAGTGGTATGTGGGCAATGCAACCACTGACTGAACCTGGGCTAGAGAGAGAATAGAATGGGTTTCTGATGATCATGGATTATGCCAGTAGACTATTGTTTCAAGAGTGGTAATTGCCTGAGCCAGGTTGTTTTGAATATGGACCATCCATTAAAATGCAGAACTCAAACCTTGATAGAAGCATGTCCTCCAATGCTGAATCATTAGGGCTTACAACTACCTTGAGTAGTCTTCTTTTTTGCCCACCTTTTAAATATTCATAGATGTCCCTTTGGGGTTTTCTTTTGCTTCTTTTTACTTTTGGTTTGTTCTCCTTTTGGTTTTGCCTACTGATGTCTTCTTGAGATCCCATGGGATCTTTTCCCAGCTCTGCGTCTGGGTCCTTTCTTGACATGGTGGGCTACTACCGACGTTCTCCCCAACCGAGAGGAGGAGATCTCTCCAAAGTCATCTTCTGAGAATGGGGTCTCCCCTGCTATCTGGCAGGAGCACGTCCCTAGGGCCTGCCATCTCTCGGACCTGAGGAATCTTCCATCTGGGTGGATCGAGACCACTTCCTGTGCCCACTAGGCTTTCAATCAGTTGACATGATGACTCCTTTTCTCTCTCTCGTTTATCTGGGCACAGGACGTCATAATCGAACGGACCGATTCTCCAGACTTCTTCGTATGGGCCTTGCCACTTTGCCAGGAGCTTGCTCTCGGTGTTGTACGGAAGGAGGAACGCCCTATTCACCTGCTGAAACTCTCGAGCACCTTTATTGAACTCTCTGGCGGGGGTCTACAGGCCCCGGGTCAGATTTCTGCCTCTAAGTCACCCATCCAGGTCTAGTTACTCCCACCGTCCAGAGCCTGTTGTCGTATGCCAACATTCTTGTTCAGTCAGACCTCCCTCCTCATAGTCTTGGAGGCCAACGAGGCCTTTGGGTTCCCTTTCTTGGTGATGTTTTACATGGGGGAAAACTCCATACAGGCTTGAGGGATTTTTCCTTTTTGTGCAGCGAAGGCAAAGTCACATTTTATGCTTTGGTCTACGTCTCAAGCAGCATCAGAAGCTTTGATTTGAATCCTCTGTCTTGAAAACAGTTTATTTCATACTTTTCTCAGCAAGGATCATTTCCAGTTTTTATCTGGAATCCTAAGAACGCCACCTTTTAAACTTACAAAAGAGAAATAAACCAGAGACGGCCCTGAGGTTGTCACATAATGATAATATACATATTCTATAAAAGGTATTAATGCCGGGACTGGGATGATGGGGAACTTGGATCCACCTGGCTAATACTAAGGTTTTTAGAATGGAGATGTCTTCTTGGGCTGGCTATTTCCTACACATCTGGGTAAAGAAAGCTAATGACAGCTGTTGCTTTGGAAGCATTCTCTTGTTCACATTGCCATCAAACAAGTTACAGAATGAGACAAACAAACAAAATCCCTAAAACTTAGATAGGCACTGTGTGTTATCTACCTGTGAGATAACTTTTATTCCAAATTTATAAATGGTCAACTTTTTATTATTCAAAGATAAACTGTGCCCATTATGAGTTATCTATAGGAAGCATTTTAATCAAAGGCTACTTTCCTGCTTTTTTTTTTTTTTTTTTTTTTTTTTTGCTATGCCCCTGATTTTCTAGGCTGCCTGTCACTCTCTGTGGTATGGTCTTAGGGAAAGCACGTCCATTTTTAAAACTATGCTTAAAATAAAAGGAGGAAATCCAAAATATATCTGGATAAGTAGTTCTTGAGACCAATTTATATCTAGAATTGTGCTTGGTGCTCTGTGAGGATTGTTCTCCAAGAGTAAATGCTCATGGACTAGCTGGAATGATAAACCAGCCCATGTAAAAAAAAAAAAAAAAAAAGCAACACGAGATTGTGTGCACGTGTGCGTGCATGCCCATGCATGTGTGTGCAGCCAATAGCTGAATATTATGGTCCACACTAAGTATATAAGACTTCAGAGAAGAGAAATGGGTTAGAAAATGATTCATGGAAGGGGTAGTGCTTATAGAGGGTCTTGAGTGGTAAATAGGATTTGATTAAGCAAAGGAAGAAGAGAGTGTGATTAGGAAGAAAGAGGCATGAGAAATACTGTGGATATTTTGAGTAATACATGGTTTCAGATCATCTGGGCTATCGCAGTCAAAAGTCAAAAGCCAATTTTTCATCCACGACTCTGTGGTTAAACTTTGGTACTGAAATAGTTGAACCAAATGTTTTAATTAGTCCTCATTACTTTCCCCCAAATTGTCATCTCATTGGAACCTTGTGAAAGTTCAGAACCTTCCTGACTTAGCTGTGGGATCATGTTCAGGGTCATCGTGTAGATAAGAATGGTTTGGGCAGAACAAGTTGATGTTCAGGAGGGACTGCTAAGCAGTGACTCTGTCTCAAGGTCCAGCTGCCTTTGTTTGGGCTTCACAGTTAATGAAACATTATAGACTTCAGAATGGCTAACATGGGCACTTTAGTGTTCACGTAGACTTTCAGTCTCTTAAGGGGTTGCCAAATTTAATTGGTATCAAGAGTCTTTACTATGCCATTTAAGGAATAATAGCTCAAGTTTTTGTTACTAGAAATTCTAAACTATTATTCTCTGTTCTTCCAAGGAATTTGGACTTGAAAACCTGAAGGATCTGAATATAGGATCTATGAGAAGTTAAACATGATTTACCCTGATTTGGGGAGTTGGGAATGCAAACAATGTGAGAAGGTTGCAATTAAAGGCACACCAGCGGGTGTCTTCTGTCCTCATAGAAGATAGAGTTGAAAGAAATGGCAGAAACTCAACTAAATATTTTGTTTAAATTCAAGGAAGAATTTACTAACAATAGGTTACTAAAAATATAAATAGCTTAAGAAGAAAATGCAATGTCACTTGCTGGTCATCGTACATGGGATAGATCTGTTTTGTAGGGGCTGTGTAGATGTGGTCTGGGAAATTTATAGGATGCATGGAATTCTTTGATTCTAGGGCGGTCCTGTGGATACCTGGATTGGGGTGATGGTGTGTGTGGGCGGGGGGGCAGCTCTTGAAATTGACATCTCTGGGCTCTGTCTCTTAAATCATTCCTGGCCCAAGAGAGTATTCTATCCATAGCAGCGTTCTGTTAATGTCTTTAGAAATGTAGAAATGTCTGTACTCACAAGTAGAGTAGAGAGGAGAATGGCCTCCTAGCTGAATTTGAAGTGGCAATAGCTTTCATGGATATAACAGTCAAATCCTGTTCTGGACAAACACCAGAGAGTATTACATTATCAATTATATGCATAGATGATTCATTCTCAATATCTTAGGGGCATAGACTTCAGTGCCTGGCTTCTTGGGGATGGGAACGAAGATGTGGCTCAGTCAATACACGTGGTTTTGAAATCCTGGAAGGGAGGGCCTCCTGTAGACACTTGTTTCCCAGATGGTAGCAGTGAACGGCTGCTCAGAAACAGGAAATACAGGAACAGTGACCAGGAGCGGACTCTTCTGGGAGTCCTTGTCTCAGAGAGATTAAGTCTAGTGAGAAGCCAGGGGCAACCACTGCATGGTGGATTGTGTCATCTTCCTTTTAATGACTACTTGAGTTATTTGTCATTGACCAGGGTTTAAGTGCTGACCTTCTTGTTTTTATGATGCCTGTTCTGTAGCACTGACACGATTTCATGCTTGTAAAGAACGCTAGAAATTTTCATTACAAGTAGTGATCATTTGCAGACCTAAAATAAAATAAGCCAGAATTTGATCAAATTAAATGAACCTGTAGGTGACCTCTTTTTACATTTTTGTGTCTTATTAAACTATGGATTATTTTATTAGTTCGCATTGCTTAGTATTCAATGGTGACTCACCCTCAAACTTAAAGGTCCTATCTATTTAAATTTTTTAAATCTGTTAGGATGTTAGATTTTTTTTTTTTTTAATCTTTGCATGTGGAACTAATCCTCTGTACGTTTATTATTTCCATATTTGCCTTCCAGGTGCCAGGATTGCTGAGTATTCCCAACTGTATGACCAGATTGTATTCAGAGAGACCCCCTTCAAGGCTCAGAAGGATAGCTGGGCCAGCCCTCAAGAACCCTGCCACCTCAGGTCCACCTCACCT
Organism: Zalophus californianus; assembly: GCF_009762305.2. NCBI lineage: Eukaryota > Metazoa > Chordata > Mammalia > Carnivora > Otariidae > Zalophus > Zalophus californianus. Next base: position 16,113,084 of record NC_045601.1, on the reverse strand, counting down.
TCCCAGGCCCAACATAGCAGCGAGGATTGGCTTTTGCATTCAACCTACAGTAACGGAGAGTTAGTGGATTTCTGTCCCCGGCCAGAGCCAGACTTGAAGTCGAAACATCCTACCTTAGCGATCAGTGCAAAGAGCGCTCCAAGACAGCTGTCTGCAGCTTGCTCTGTGCCTTCTCTTCAAACCTCCGACCCCCTGCTGGGCTCCTTGCAGAGACACAGTGTCATAGTCAGTCAGCCCAACAAAGAGAACTCTTTTCAGGGCCACCTTTACAACTCTTTGGGTCGCAAAGGCCTCAGTGCAAAATGTCAGCCGTACAGCAGGTCCCGGTCCTCTTCCTCCATCTTGATAAACAAGTCGGGGGACTCCATCAGCTACCCTGGGGAGATGGGAAAGAGACAGCTGCTGTCTTCACACAAAAGTTCGAGGTGTGAGAGTCCCCAGGATTTGCTGCCAGGTATGGCTGACTCATGTCCTCAGGGCGCTGAAAAACACTCAGATCTCACGCTCCGAGACTCACAGAAGGTTCTGGTAGTAAGTAGAAATTCACCCTTCAGTGCCCAAATAGCGACCCAGAACTACTTCTCCAATTTCAAAGAGACTGAAGGAGACGAAGACGACTATGTGGAAATCAAGTCAGAAGAGGACGAGCCGGAGCTAGAGTTCTCGCACGGCCGGAGGAAGAAATCCGCCCCGGGGGTCATGGAGGCCGACTTGCCCGAGAACGCCTGCAGCAGCAGCACCCCGTACTCTTTGAATAGTCCATGCACTCCAAAAAAGCCAATAAGCGACAAGCTGGGGCTGTCCCCCTATCTGACGTCGTACAGCGATTCGGACAAACTGAATGACTATCTCTGGAGGGGGCCGTCTCCCAACCAGCAAAATATCGTCCAGTCGCTGAGGGAGAAATTTCAGTGTCTCAGTTCCAGCAGCTTTGCCTGAGGTTCTTCGGAGAAGCCGCCCCGGGTCAACGTGGCGCGATGGCTTGTAAAGGACCGATACCCAGAGGTGTTTTCTATGTACCAGATTAAAACAGTTTTGTAATAACCAGGCGTGTCAACCATGCTTTCTTTTACACAACAGCTCTCTGAAATGGCTGCCAAGCCAGCCGGGACTGTACTGTCTAGCCGGCGTCAGCATCTCACGGCGTGTCTTCCTGATGCTGACTGCCTTCATGTTTCATGCAAGTCAATCTTACTTGGAAAGTTTTAGGCTTTTTTTTGTTTGTTTAACATGATGGCCATGACATTTTGTCCCGTGCCCTTGGCAATAGTGCCCAGAGTCTAAGAAGTGCAGTAGCCCTCGCCTATCATCCAGAAGCCACGAGTAGTTTGATTTTAGGACCCAAAGGCAGCAAGGAGGCTTTTCCACATGTTTTTAAAAAAAAAAAAAAAAAAAAAGGAAGGAACACTAAAGCTGTTTGAAGGATTAGGCTTATTATACCTGGCATTTTGGTTACGTTCGGGACAAGACCCCAGAATAACGTAAGCTAGAGATCTCTAGTTAGGGGTGTAAGTGCACACTGCCCGTCTCCCTCTGCATGGGTCACTCCTACATCTGTTCACTCTATTGTAGAAATCGGGTAGCTGTGGGACATCAGGAGGGAGCAAGAACGATTATAAGCAAAGACCCTTACCTCTATTCCTGGACACGTTCCAGAGAATGCGCTGCTTATCGTGTTTATTTTTGATTGCTGGAGTAAAATGAATGATTTCCTCCAATGCTCAAAGGAAACTACAAGCAAGAAAATGCAGATTGACTTACCTGTTAGAAAGGATGGGGACAGCTTGGTGATCTCCTCATATTCCAGTGGAAGGCAGGGGTGGAAATGGGAACTCTTCGTGCAATATTTTTGTGCGGCTGTCTAATCAACACAAAGTAAGCCATGAGCTAAAATAAAACACTTTAGGGCCACCCTTTCCAGAGCAGTTTTTCCATGTGTACTTTCCCGAGTTTTGTACCTCAGCCAAATGACCTGATCCCAGCCTTGAGGATTTCGTTTGCTGCGGTGAAATCTATTTTCCAAACTCAACATAACAGGGGGGCCTTTTCTCATTGTTTTGAGGCACATAAAAGAAAAGAATCTTTGGCTACTAAGCTCTGACAAATACCGTCTTTGATGTTGTCATTATGGTCTTCAAATAGCCGTCCATTGTGATAATCATGGACTAACCTAAGGTTTTATGGAAGGAAACAGAAGATCAAAAGCAAGGCCTTGTGAGTAAAAAGCAAAAATCAAAGAAGCAAAAGAGAAAAGTGAAGGCCAATCTGTTGCTATTTTATAAAAATGTTCTATTTTATGGAAGACTCCAGTCAATGCAACAAGGATGTTTTCTCAAAACAAGAATGTTGTATTCTCCTTTCAAGCAATTTTACATTCTAGAACCCTTTCCCCAGTGGGCTCAGTTTTCATTAATATCTGTGTAGGAAAGGGGATCTAGGCTTTCTATTTGAAGGCAAGCTCTGATACTGATTGCAATCGGTGACATCTAACCATAATTCTTTTCCTCTTTTTAAAGTCCTGTGCCTCTTTTTCTTAACCATGAAGCATCAGATGTGACCATCCTTATTTTACAAACAAGTACCTATGGCACTCATTTTTCCTCTTAAATAACAAAAAATAACCCAAGCTTCTTGTTTCTCCGTAAGATTCTTTCTTCTCGTAGCTTACAAAACCAAGTCCATGTTGAATGGCATGGTTCTAGAAACATTCCTGCTTTCACTGCCTTTCTTTAAACTTGATACAAGTTTTCAAGAGTAGGAGTATCAACAAAGACAAGCCCTGTAGGAAAGTATGTTCTTAGTTTGCAAAACAAAGTTACCTGATTCTTCTTGTCCTAAGAATGGAGTTTCCTATTTTTCCCTTTTAGTTTGTACGACCCCCAACTCTATATTGTCCATATATTACTCTGGTGTCTTACTCTCAGAAATTATTAATTCTTCACACCAGGGTCTCGTTGCACAGCTTTGATGTCACCCTATAGGAGTTACCCTGCTGCATGAAGGTGGATGTCTTGCTGTATAAAATGTGTGGTTGTTTTAGGTTCTAGGACAAATCTTTAGCTTTATAGACCACTTCGGTCAGCCAGGATGCAGATTTTGAGAGCTGTGTGTATATGTATAATCATGTTTGTATTTTTTCTCAAAGTTACCAATTAAAAGCTTTTGTTTAAGATAGTTTCTTTTGGAGGTGGGGTAAGATTGTATATAATTGGGGGGAAAAGTTATATGTACTTAAAATTATGTCAAGTTCTTACTAGGTCTCTGTACTGAAGGTTCAATTTTTTTTTAAGAGTTCACTTTTCACCTACTCTTTGTGCAAAAAAAAAAAAAATGCATCTAGGAAAAGATAGTTTAAATATTGTATATAAGATAATGAAAGTTAGTAATGCTCATTATTTAATAAAGTTTGTAAAGTACAAAGTAAATTATAGTGTGAATTCGTGTGTTTGTTCTAGGAAGGTCAAGATTTTTCCAAACTACACTGAGTTGCAATGCTTTGCCTTGCCTTCTGAGCCTTGCAGACAAAGGTTCTGGGTTAATGACGATATACCATGTTTCAGTGACAGCATATTTTCTGTATCTTTGGATTACTTTTAAAATACTGAATTTAATGTCTGGGATGGTATGTGTTTTCTTGATAGGTGGCTAAGTTAGATCAATCACTAGATTATCCTTTTTATTTTGTAGTAACAGAAGACATCTTTTTTAACTATTTCATTATTGAATCAAAAAAATTAAAACTTTGGGGGCACAAATTAAGGTGGGTTTTTCTGTGTGTAACTTCATGTTCCAAATTTTTTTGACAAAACTTTTATAGAGAACAGAAGCATGTTAATATAAATTGGTAATTATAGATCATTTCTTAAAGCAATTCTATTTCCAAACATAAGCATAATACCCTACCCCAACATAACAAAAATATATGTTGCCTAACTTTCTTTGTACAGAGGAAAATAACTTTTAAATTTTTCTTGAGAGTGTTTTAAAGTGGAGAACTTCTAAACCTCACACTGAGGATCCATCACACTTACCTTACTTTTCTGCCTTGAGGTTGAAAGTAGGTGGGGTTTTCTGTAAGTTATGAAAGGTCAATTTATTTTTTTTAAGATTTTATTTATTTGATAGAAAGCAAGCAAGCAAGAGAGCACGAGCAGAGAGAGCAACAGTGGGAGAGGGAGAAGGAGGCTCTCTGCTGAGCAGGGAGCCTGGTGCGGGGCTTGACCTGGACCTTGGGATCACGACCCAAGCCAAAGGCAGACGCTTAACCAACTGAGCCACCCAGGTGCCCCTTGAAAAGTCAATTTATAGAAGTAAATGATAGTAGAAAAACCATGCCCTGTGTAAATCCCATACATAAATCCTTAGGGGATAGACAGAAAAATCTTAAAAATCAGGCTTGTAATGAACTATAAACACAGCTGTTAAACATGAATATTTATTAACATTTGTTAAGTTTTCTTTTTGTTAAGAGGAATTTGTTTAGGGACACCTTAGTGGCTCAGTCAGTTAAGCGGCTGCCTTTGGTTCAATCAGGTCATGATCCCAGGGTCCTGGGATCGAGTCCTGCATCGGGCTCCCTGCTCATTGAGGAGCCTGCTTCTCCCTCTGCCTTCGGCCTGCTCTGCCTTCAGCTCCCCCTGCTTGTGCTCTTTCTCTCTCTCTCTTTCTCTCTCTCTGTCAAATAAATAAAATCTTTTTTTATTATTAGTATGTTATGTTAATCACCATACATTACATCATTAGTTTTGGATGTAGTGTTCCATGATTCATTGTGCATAACACCCAGTGCTCCACGCAGAACGTGCCCTCTTTAATACCCATCACCAGGCTAACCCATCCCCCCACCCCTTCCCCTCTAGGACCCTCAGTTTGTTTCTCAGAGTCCATAGTCTCTCATGGTTCGTCTCCCCCTCTGATTTCCCCCCCTTCATTCTTCCCTTCCTGCTATCTTCTTTTTTTTATTTTTAACATATAATGTATTATTTGTTTCAGAGGTAAAAATTTAAAAAAAAATTTTTTTTTAAAGATTTATTTGGGAGTGCATATGAGCTGGGGATGGGGGGTGGAGCAGGGGGAGAGAGAGAATCCTCAAGCTGACACCCCACTGAGCTCAGAGCCCCAAAAAACTCTTTTATAGGAGATCGTAAGTTTCTTTTTGGAAGAATATTCTAAAATTTAGCACGTAACTCATTTGACCCCTTGAGATGGAAAAAATTTTTTTAAAGATTTTATTTATTTGACAGAGAAAGACACAGCGAGAGAGGGAACACAAGCAGGGGGAGTGGGAGAGGGAGAAGCAGGCTCCCCAGTGAGCAAGGAGCCCGATGAGGGGCTCCATCCCAGGACCCCAGGATCATGACCTGAGCCGAAGGCAGACGCTTAACGACTGAGCCACCCAGGCGCCCCAAGTTGGAAATGTTTTTACCAGCTCAGTACCTTGCCTGACAATTTGTAGGTGTTCCATAAATATTTAATGATTGAATAGATAGAGTCAAAAACTTGTATGAGCACAAAATACGAGAAAAACATTCACATCAGAGACACAAAGGAGGGAAGAACAACAGGGTCTACATTGCTTTTTAAAATTCGCAGCAGCCACCCTCAGAAATCCAACATCTTGGAATTTCTATTGGGTGGGTCAGAGAAAAGCCTGTAGGCCCCTTTCCCATCTCTTGGCTGATAGGATTCCAGGGAAATTTACTCTGTGTGAGATTTCCAGTGACCTTTTCAACCAAGAATCTACATGGTCATGGGAGAGTCAGATGATCAGGCCCCTCTCTAAAGTTTAGACAAAACACCTTTCCCAAGAACTGGTTTTGAGGATGTTCGGACAGCAAAGAAGAACCAAGAGTGCAGCGGTGGGGTTGAAGTCAGGTGAGGGAGAGGGGGAGAGCCCAAAATGCTGAGATGTTACGGTGCCGAAAGACAAACTTGCCTACTTTACAACGTAAAGTTTCTTTTTGGAAGAATATTCTAAAATTTAGCACGTAACTCATGAGCAAAATCCCATGCATTTTGTGCATGCCCTTGAGCAAAATCCACTTTGTCTATGAAAAACAATAAAGCTTGATTTTCCTGACAATGGCTTAGACACCAACACACAATAGGGGAAAAAAAAGAAGCAAGCAGTTCTACTTCATTAGTTCTAAAACCATGTTTATTCAGCTGAATTTAAAAGAACAAGGCTTGGATGGTGAGCAAATCATCCGCTCTGTGGGGCAAATACAAGCTCCCAGATGTCCTAGTGTTTGAATGGCAGTGTATGGATCTCCACGTGGTCCTCATAGAACTGTTCACGCCAAGACCTTGACTCAGATGCTGAACCTCACTTGCACATTTTTAAAAAGTTTTAACGTAAAAATTCCAATTCCCAGCTTCTTTAAATGAAAAAAAAAAAATAATCTGGCCTGTTTGGGCCTGGACACTGGCGAGGCAACTCTTTGAGATCTGAGGAAATCTAAGGGCAGAAATCACCCTAAAACGTGGTGACTTGCTCTAACATTTGGGGAGACTGTTCCTTTGTTCTCCATCATAGACTTCATCAGCCAATTTAAAGCAGCCATTGCGTACTTTCATGCAGATGTTGTAGATAGAAAATAAAGGCTCTTAACATAAAATAAAACGTCATAGAGGGGCACCTGGGTGGCTCAGTCGGTTAAGCGTCTGCCTTCGGCTGGGGTTATGATCCTGGGGTCCTGGGATCGAGGCCTGCATTAGGCTCCCTGCTCAGCGGGGAGTCTGCTTCTCCCTCTGCCCCTCACCCCTGCCCATGCGCACGTGCGCACTCTTTTCAAATAAATAAATAAAATATTTATAAAAAATGTCATAGAAAGTCTGTTGTACCTATTGCTGCTTTTTTTTTTTTTTTTTTAATTTGAGAGCAAGAGAAAGAGAACAAGTCAGGGGGAGTGGTAGAGGGAGAGGTAGAAGCAGACTCCCCACTGAGCAGGAGGGAGCCAACATGCCTGAGATTCTCTCCTCTCTCCCTCTCCCTGTGCCCCTCTCCCTGCTCATGCTCTCTCTTTCTCTAAAATAGATAAATAAATCCTTAAAAAAAAAAAAAAGGAATCCTCAGTCATAAAGGGCTACTAGCAAACCTGTCCCACCTTTGCATCTGGAGGGAGCCATTATCTTTACTCTTTGGACAATAAACATATCTGTCCTCTGCCCCAGAGGGAGATCCTGTATCTTCCAAGGCTATGCAAATGTCCCTGCAGGGACGGCCTGGAACAAGACTAATACAGTGCAAGAAGAAATGCAAAATAAAAGAGATACATAGAGAGTTGTCTAAGAACAATGATACAATTCTGTGACATAGAAAAAAAATTTTATTTATCCAATATTGTTAAGGATAGAGAAAGATGGTTACTCTTAACCAAATGAGAATATAAGCTGGTACAAATTTTTCAGAAATGAATTTGGTAGTAGGGATCAATAACATCAAAAATCTCTGACCCAGAAATTATACATCTAGGAATTTATTCAAAGAAAAGCATCAGCTGGGCACCTGGGTGGTTCAGTCGTTAAGCGTCTGCCTTCAGCTCAGGTCATGATCCCAGCGTGTTGGGATCGAGCCCCGCATCGGGCTCCCTGCCCGGCGGGAAGCCTGCTTCTCCCTCTCCCATTCGCCCTGCTTGTGTTCCCTCTCTCGCTGTCTCTGTCAAATAAATAAATAAAATCTTAAAAAAATAAAATAAAACGTTTAAAAAAAGAAAGAAAGAAAGAAAAGCATCAGCTGCAGCTAAAAGATACATGTATCAAGTATCTCCAAGCCTGGCCTCACCTGCAGAGCTGGTTGGTAATAATGTAGATTTTGCAGACCAGTGTTGGTGTGGGCCACTCCTCGAGAGCTGCCCATGAGCTGCATTAAATTCAGAGCTTCTCTTTCTTTTTTTTAAGATTTTATTTGAGAGAGAGAGAATGACAGATAGAAAGCACGAGAGGGAAGAGGGTCAGAGGGAGAAGCAGACTCCCCGCTGAGCAGGAAGCCCGATGTGGGACTCGATCCCGGGACTCCAGGATCATGGCCTGAGCCGAAGGCAGTCGCTTAACCAACTGAGCCACCCAGGCACCCAGAGCTTCTCTTTCTAAGTCCAGGCAAATCATTCAAGATTCAGGTAGTCCCTCCTGCAAGACTAAAGTCTCATCCATCCAAGGTTCGAATTCCCGTGGAAGTGAAATCTGTCCTGACCCTTGAAAAGTCCAAGTGTCCTCACTACACTTTTTTTATTTTTTTAAAGATTTTTTATTTATTTATTTGACAGAGAGAGAGTTAGCTAGCGCAGAAACACAAGCAGGGGGAGCGAGAGAGGGAGAAGCAGGCTTCCCGCTGAGCAGGGAGCGCGATGTGGGACTCGATCCCAGGACCCTGGGATCATGACCTGAGCCGAAGGCAGACGCTTAACAACTGAGCCACCCAGGCGCCCCCTCACTACACTTTTAACCTTCCTGATATGTACAGGTCTGTCTCTTTGGCATGTGGACCACTTTAATCACTGTGCTCCATTTCCCTGATGTCTTGGGCCACGTCAAAAGACACGCGCCCCTCCCACCATCTTTCCTTGGCCGCAGCTCTGTCTTACTTTTTCCTAAACCACCTCTCTTGGCTGCCATTCTTCCCATATCTTTTCCTTGTGTGCATCAATTCCATGCTTCAACTCCTCTACATCCTCACTTTTTAAGTTAAATAGTCCCTTAATTCATTTCCTTTTTTAAACCAAAATTTAGCTCTTCCTTTCAGGTTGCTGTTCCTCCTAAGGCTATCTTAGGGGGAGGCTGTTCCTTTTCCTACAGTCCAACACCTTTCCGGAGGTGGAGTCAGCACTCTCTCTCACTCCCGACTATGGCTCATGCAGTTCTTCTACTCTGAATGCTTGTTTCCAGCATCGTCCTCTTAGATCGACTCCTAAGTCATCTTTAAGTATTGCCTTCAGGCGTCATTTCCTTCAGGAAGCTTTTTATGACTCTCCAGGTCTAGGAAGATGCCTTTCTTTTTTTTTTTTTTTTAAGATTTTATTTATGTGAGAGAGAGAGAGCATTAGCAGGGAGAGCAGCAGAGGGAGAGAGAGAAGCAGACTCCCCACTGAGCAGGGAGCCCGATGCAGGACTTGATCCTGGGACTCCAGGATCATGACCTGAGCTGAACACAGACGCTTAACCGACTGAGCCACCCAGGTGCCCCGGAAGGTGCCTTTTGTGGTATTCTTAAAAGACTTTGAACTATCATACTTCTAACTTTCCATTCACATGCCTGTGTTCTGGTGGATAGTTGTGCACAACTCAGTGAGGCCAGTTCACAGTTGACTCCTTAATTATGTGCCTAGCATAGAGCCTGGTATAGAGCAAATGCACTTATGTATAAAAATTATTTTAATTTCAAGTGCATATTCCTTATGCTGAAAACGAAATTTCTTTGACTTATGTCCAAATATCATCTCAAAGTGCACCGAAACGATCTCCATCCACTAGGGGAAGAACATTAGTGAGTGAATTTTTAAAGGCTTCAACATAACGGAGTCCCTTCCTTTGAGCGTGGTTGACTTTTGCTAAGCAGACTAATGCATATTTGAGTTTTGGGTAAATGGATTCCGACGTATCTGTCAAAATGAGATAATGATCCCTATGAAACAAACCTGGGACTATGAAGGATCCTAAATTTATTTTCATAAATCTTTCTCCCTTTCCTATTCTTTGGCCGGGCAAGTGTGCATTATGAGCATGCAAGAACCCAAATCCCTTTCTTCAGGAATGTGAGCACCTTGGGCTCAGGCTGTGTTGACTTCAGGATCAGGCCCATGAGGGAGTGAAAGTGAACAGAAGACAAGGCCTCCATATCATACACATCAAGATTCAAAGAAGTCAAAGCAGATAGTTTAACTGGCTCGATCAGCACAGACATTTGTTGTCCCAGGCCTTTTAAAGAAATTTTTAAAAATTACATATTAAGGCCACAATCATAATAGACAGATCTTTTTTTTTTTGGACAGAGAGAGAAAGAGAATGCAAGCAGACGGAGAGACAGGCAGAAAGAGATGGAGAGGCAGGCTCCCTGCTGAGCAAGGAGCCCAGTGCTTAGCTGACTGAGCCACCCAGGTGCCCCTAATAGACAGATCTTAATTAAGCAGCAACTATTATAAAGAAATCATGTGCTATTAACTGGTCCTACATGTCATATACATAATGTCCCCCCCTTGTTTTGTTCCACTATTTCACGGTCAAAGCAGAATGGGAGATCTAACTCCTTTAATAGCATTTATTATAACTCATTGTTCTCTGATTCAAAAAATGTTTTATTACCTTAATGTTAAAAATAGCAACTCATTTTCACCTAAAATTATTTAAGATTAGAAAGTAGAATATTAATTCAATTTGGGGCATCTGGGTGGCTCAGTCGGTTAAGCGTCTGCCTTCGGCTCAGGTCATGATCCTGGGGTCCTGGGATCGAGCCCAGCATTGGGCTCCCAGCTCAGCGGAGAGCCTACTTCTCCCTCTCCCTCTGCTACTCCCCCTGCTTGTGCTCTCTCTCTCTCTCTGTCAAATGAATAAATAAATAAAATCTTTAAAAAATATACTAGTTCAGTTAAAAAAAACAATGTGTCTCTAGGTACGGGACATTACGACACTTGAACATACCATCTACTTTAAAGATGTAGAGTATCATCTCAGAGGTATGGATCGCCATGGGCTTCTGCTAATGACTGAGAACAGTCTCCAAAGTGCCTTATCCAAAATGGCTTCGCAGCACATATACAGAGTCTAAGTGATTTCAGTATCAGCGATTTCCAATAACAAGTTAGTTTTGTGGTTCCTCATTAGTTTGGCTTAGGTGTGACCTTTTTAACTTAATCTTATCTATTCAAATTTTCATCCATACAGATTATTTAATTAAATGTTGAGGTCTTCTTTGGAAATTACTGTGCCATGCAGAGCCATGGAATTCCTAAAACTGCTGTAATTTCCCTGCAATTCAGGATGATAAAGAGGGTTGCCCTTTAATATGAAGCTGTTACGTTATTGTCCACTTCTCTGTACTGTACTATTTCTTTCTCAGTTTAACAACTACTAGTTCTGAGTTTTCTGAGAACTGCTTCAGCAAAGGATGACTGAGAGGTCAGTGACGCCCCCCCACCCTCCACCCGCTTCCCGTTAACCTTCTTCCGGTTCTTCCCCAGCACACAGAAGGATCTCACTACAGAGCTACTGACGAATGAATGAAAGGATATTCGCAACAGCATTGTCACATCGAAAACTAGAAACAATACAACCAGCAACAGGGAGAGGTAAAATAAACTATGATCTACCCACAAAATAGTTATAATATATAACCATTATTTCAAATGTTCTCCTTTCTAACATCATTAAATCAGATATATAGTAAGTGAAGAGACATACACACACACACACACACACACACACACACACACACACACACACATACACATACATATACATATATATAGTGTGGTTGCAATTTTATAAAATAATTTCAAATAAGATCGAAATTAACTGTTATGTTTCAGTGATAGTGTTATGAGTGATTTTATTTTTTACTTTATGCTCCTCTGTAGATTATAAATAAATAGTATATATATATATATTTTTTAAAGATTTTTATTTTTATTTATTTGAGAAAGAGAGCACACAAGAGGGGGTAGGGTCAGAGGGAGCAGACTCCCTGCCAAGCAGGGAACCTGATGCGGGACTCGATCCCGGGACTCCGGGATCATGACCTGAGCCGAAGGCAGTCTCTTAGCTTAACCAACTGAGCCAACCAGGCACCCAATAGTATATATATTTTTAAAGACCACTCAGCTCAAGCATCAGCTCCTTTGGTGTTGTCACCAATTCTCCTCCAGAACAGTTAAACCCCAGCACTCTCAACACTTTATCTCACAAGCCTTTTTTTGGAGGGTGGGCGGGACAGCTTTATTGACATAGAATTCACATATCATACAAGTCACCCACTGAAAGTGTACAATTCAGGGGCGCCTGGGTGGCTCAGTCGGTTAAGCATCTGCCTTCGGCTCGGGTCATGATCCCAGGGTCCTGGGATCAAGCCCTGCGTCAGGCTCCCAGCGCAGCGGAGAGCCTGCTTCTCCCTCTCCCTTTGCCCGTCCCTCCCCACTTGTATTCTCTCTTGCACGCTCTGCTCTATTCCTCATAAATAATTTTGGGGGTTAAAGATTTTATTTATTTATTTGACACGGAGGGAGAAAAACACAAGCGGGGGTGGGGGAGGGGCAGAGGGAGAGGGAGAAGCGATGTGGGACTGGATCCCAGGACCCTGGGATCATGACCTGAGCCGAAGACAGATGCTTAAGTAACTGGGCCACCTAGGCACCCCTAAAAAAAATCTTTTTTCTAAAAAAAAGTGTACAATTCAATGATTTTCAGAATATTAATGAATTTGTGCAACCATCACCACCATTAATTTTAGAACATTTTCATCTACTGTACCCATTAGCCCTACTCCTAGCTGTAAGCAACCACTAATGTATCTTCTGTCTCTACAGATTTGCCTATTCTGGGCATTTCCTGTAATTAGGATAATACAATATATGGTCTCCACTGTGATTTTAAATATCATTATTGTCAGCATTCATTAGGTGGAGTAGCTAATTGTCACTATTGTGGTGGAGTTACCATTGGAACTTCTTGAGAACAGAGACTGGGTAATTTTTTTTTAAGACTTTATTTTTTAGAGCAGTTTTAGATTCACAGCAAAATTAAGAGGAAGATGCAGAGCTCTCCCATATACTCCCTATGGACTGGGTGATTTTCATTTTGGTGAGCAGTAGTCCATGTTCACTAGTGTCCCATGAATGTCTGCTAAGTGAATGGCCACCAATTTATAATCAGACAAGCCTCCAAAGGGTTTTATGATTTGCCCAAGATCATCACTGGCAGCCGGTGAATCAACTACTCGAGTCTCCTTTCCAATATTCATATGCTTGTGCAAGGCATAACTTCTGTGATTTTGTTTCCTCCAATATAAAATGGTAGTTTTATAACCACCTCACAGGGTTGTGGCAATGTTAAGTATTCTTCTACCCTACAAAGTCAAATTGTGTCAAATGAGACCATCGCCCTATAATGAAAACTGCAGACAACAGTATAAAATTAAGAACATGACCAGGGGCGCCTAGGTGGCTCAGTTGGTTGAGTGTCTGCCTTCGGCTCAGGTCATGATCGTGGAGTCCCGGGATCAAGCCCCAAATGGGGCTCCCTGCTCAGCAGGAATCTGCTTCTCCCTCTCCCTCTGTTTTCCCCCTGCTCGTTCTCTCTCTCTCTCAAATAAATAAAGGGGATTTGAAAAAAAAAAGATTAAGAACATGATCATTTGACTCAGGTAATCCTCCATACAACTGACCTCTCTGGACCCATTTCCCCCAGGTTGAAAGTCAGGACAATATTGAACACATTACAGACAGTCTCTGACTTATGACTGTTCAACTTATGATTTTTCCACTTCATGATGGTGTGAGCATTCAGTAGATATGAAACTGCAACCAGATCTTTTCTTTTCCTGGGCTATCAATATACAGCAGTATGCTCTCCTCATTCTGGGCAGTTTTGTAGCCAGAGGAGGCTCCCAGTCAGCCACGTGGTCACAGGGATAAACAACCCATATACTGACAACCAATCTGTACCCATATAACCACTCTTTCTTCCACTTTCAGCACAACATTCAATAAATTATTCGAGATACTCAACCCTTTATTATAAAACAGGCTCTGTGTTAGATGATTTTGTTCTGAGCACTTTTAGGGTAGGCTAGGCTAACCTATGATGTTCAGGTTAGGTGTATTCAATGCATTTTCAATTTACATAGTTCCAATTTTAGGATCGGTTTATCAGAGGGTAACCTCATCATGACTCCAGAAAGATCTGTACATTTACTAGGATTAAATGAAATGGCACTCCAGTACTTTGTACAGTGTTTAGCTACTGGAAAACCCGTGTTTGGAGTTTGCACTAGTTTTATTCCCGCTTTACTTGGGAATTATAATCCTGATAAGATTATAAACAAAGTATCGATAATCTCATTTTAACTGTGCAGGCAGCTGAGATTCACAGAGATTAACTCGCCCAAGGCTACAAGTCAGCCTCTGAACTCCTAGACCCACACATCCCTTCACTGCTAGACCACCTCCAGCCAAAAAAAAATCCAAACCCGGGTATCTAAGCCTGGGGCACGGCCAAGTGGCCTTCCGGGAAGCAAACTCCAACCTGGGGCAAGGTTTTATCAGCATCATGGGCAGAGGGAGGATGTACTCTCTCTCTGGGCTGGACCAGAGGCCGCCCTGACGCCCCACCCTCCTCTGATTTTTATCGCTAGTCAGATTTCCAGCAGCGACGGAGTGCCCGAAAGCCTGCCTCCGAGGGCCAGGCCACTAGGAGCAGCCCCGCGTCCCGCAGGCCCCCGCCCTCTCCGCGTCACGGCCTCTAGGTGCAGTGCCCCCTAGGGGCTCCCGCTCCGGCTGAGGAGGAAGGTGCTGGTCCTTCCTGCCACACCGGCCCGTTACCCGCCAGCCGGTTCCCTGCCCGGCGCCCGCCCCGCCACCCTCCGGAGGAGCCTGACGCCGCCGCCTCTCCGTGCTCCGCAGCCACATCTCCGCCTGGACGGAGGACCCGCCGCCCCTCGCTCTCGCCGCCTCCCGTGTCCCGCCTGCGCCCCGGCGCCATGAGCGCGCGCCTGCCGCTCTTCCTGCGCGGGCTCCGCCGTCTGCAGCCGCCCCCGGGCCCGCCGCTCCGTCTCCGAGCGCCCTGTCGCGCCAGCAGCAGCGGCGGCGGCGGCGGCTGTGGCGGCGGGGAGGGCCTGCTCGAGCAGCGGCGGCTGCGGGACTCCCAAGTCGGGAGCAGCCGCGGCCAGGGCAGCCAGGCGCCCCCCGCGCGGGACTCGATCGTCAGGTGAGTGGCCGGCGCTCGCCGCCGCTCCGGTGCCGGGTGGCGGCGGCCGGGGACGCAGGAGGTGGGGCATTCGGGGCGCTGAGGTCTAGGCGAGGTCCTGCCCCCCCCCCCCCTCCGCGGGTATTTCGCCGGGCTCCGACTCGGAGTGCTTGGTGCTAACTTGTTAGGGGCGCCCGGCGGCTGGCGGGGGGGGGGAGCGCGGGCACCGCAGGGCCGGAGTGCGTGCGGGGCGGGGGACGGCGGCGCCCGGGCCGGCGCGGGGCGGGGATCGCGCGGGCGCGGGCATCCCGGGCGGGTGCCGCGCCACTAGCCCGCGCGCCCCGCTCCACGTGCGCCACCCCGGCCGGCTCTGACGCAACGGCGCCGAGCGCGGCGGGGCGGGAAAGGGGCGGTGCAGCGGAGGGCGGGAGCGCGGAGGAGGAGGGGCGCCCGGGGCGGGGCCGGGCGGGGCCGGGGCGGCGGGGGACGTGATGCGGCGCCGGGCGACCTCCGCCGGGCTCCCGCGCCTACCTGCGCGGTCCTCCGCGTCCGGCAACGCCGCAGCCTCCTGCGGGTGGGGAAGCGTGTTTTCTTGAGTTACATAATCCTTTTCTGGGCGCGTTCACGTGGAGCCGGACCCACCTGACAACAGGCAGAACGCGGCCGAGGAGTCGGGCCCACTCGTGCCCCCATCGCGGCACGGGTGGGCCAGGAGTCCCCAGCGCAGCTGCGTATAGAAAGTTCTCGCCCGACCCAGAGATGAACTGTGGGAGTTCTGGGCCCAGCCTTTCCCTGCCCCCCACCGGAGACGCCACTTGTGCCCTTCCCCCCCCCCCGCACCGCCCCGCACCCCGTCCTGGCCCCTCAGTGGGAGAGAGGGCAGGAAGAGCCTTGAATGGCCCTTCCTGGAGACGTGGGTTCACTGGGGGACTAAACCTGTGGAGCGAAGCACTCAGGACAAACCTGGAGGTGCCGGGAAAGCCCTTACCTGCCTCCCCACCCTCCAGGAGGATTCCTGGTTCCAGGTTGCCGTGTCACTGAGGGGGCTGTTCGCCATCCATTCACATCCTCTTCGTTTTTCCTTCTGTCCCTGCTTGTGAAAGTAACTGCCTTTCCCTTCTCCGTTCCCAAAGCCCTTTATGGTGTAGCCGATGACTCTAAGGAGCCTTCTGCTTAGTTTATCTTACCTTCTTTCGGAATGTAGTACTTCGGGCCTCTCTTCAGGTCATTAGAATTTCACCAGGGTACAGCTGAGCTCCCCTTAGTGGGTCAGGGTTTGAAGACAGTATGGGAGGCAGAAATCACCACCGCATTCCCCTCTTATTTTCTGGGTAGCTCTTATGGCTACCTGCCACTTTCTTCTTCATTTATTGCCTGTCTCCCCCAATCTCCCTGGAATGAAAGCTCTGTGGGGCCAGGGGCTTTGTCTCGTTCACTGCTAGATGCTTCCCCCTGGAAGGAGTGCCATGTGTAGGGTGGCCGCTTGGGACATGATGCCTGAATGCATCACTCAAGATTGGGGTTCATTTGTGGATTGTATTCACGAATGTTCTTGTCATTGCCCGACTTAGAGATGAGCAGAGTGGTCAGTAGGGGGCCTGGGTCAGGATCCTGTTGGCCCTGGGCAGCAGTCTCAATTCCCGCACTCCAGTGGGGGAATGGTAGCCTACCTCGCGGGATTACGGAAAGGAATGCGTGAGAGAACACGTACAAAATGCATAACCCAGGAACTGCCATAGCAAGACCTCCACAAATATTGGCTATTATTTATTTATTTATTTTAGAGCATTCTAAGCCAGGGGTTAGCAATTCTGCCAAGGACTAGATAGTAAATAGTTTAGGTTTTGCAGGCCAATAGGCAAAATAGAAGCTATTTATGTAGAAACTTTTACGTGAGGAAAAAAACATTTTGATAATTTTTTTATTGACAAAAGCCAATTTTATTTATGGATACTGACATTTGAGTTGCACATAATATTCACATGCTACAAAATGTTATTATTTTGATTTTTCTAACCATTTAAAAGTGCAAAAGCTGTTTTTAACCTGGTGTGTCAAAGTTTGCTGGCCCTTCTGTTCTAAACTAAGAGGAGAGTTGTACAATGAATTACTGCTTCATAGGATTATGGTTAAGGGATAGGTGCTTTGCTTTGCAATATGACTCCAGTACTTCCTAGGTGTGGGAATTGGGGCAAGCTGTTTGATCTCTGTTCATATACAAAATGGGAACCATTATCACCAGTTTCAAAAGTTGTTGTGGACATCACTATACTCTGCTGATCCTAAAAGGCATATTTTTTAGTATCTCCAGAACTAGTCTTTAATCAATTGTCTGACAATTGCTGTTGGCCACGTGACAGTCATCACCTATTTGTCATTGCCTGTACCTGTAGGAACCTGGCCATGCATATTGTTGTAACTTAATTGACTTATGTGCATCATCTAGCAAAACTTTCCTCCAAGAGATTCCCCGAGGACTTGGAGGAAATAGGGGAGGTGGGCCTAGCTAGGAGTCACCTAGGATAGACATCCACAAATCTGTGTATGTTAGGTTTTTTTTTTTTAATTTCATGAAATATACCAGAAAAGTGAACGAATAAGCTCCCTCAAAAGCATAGTGACCTCTCATTTCTCCAGTAATCCCCAATATTTCCATCAACAAGTCATGGGAGGGCTATTTTAGGAAATGAAATGATTTCTGGTTTTTGTCTGACAACTGCCCCGTGATACCTGGTAGAATCGAGAACGCTCTAACAAGAAAACTTGCAGAATGGGTGTCAGGAATTTAAGGAAAACCCCAGGGACAAAAGTGATATGGTTTTTCAAAAAATGCCACATCACTAACACCTTTGATGGCATAGAGGGCGATATTGAATGGGGGGAAAAAATGAAACTGCCGTCAAGGACTCTTGAATCAAGAAACTTACTTGGGGTGCCTGGCTGGCTTAGTCCAAGGAACGTGCGTCTCTTCATCTCAGGGTCATGGGTTCGAGCCCCACGCTGAGTATACAGATTACTTACTTTTTTTTTTTTTTAAGTCACTCAGAAGAGTCATATCCTGAATGTGAAGTTTTAGGAACGTTTCAGTTTGGTAGTTTTACTTTTTTTTTTTTTAAAGATTTTTTATTTATTTATTTGAGAGAGAGAGAATGAGAGACAGAGAGCACGAGAGGGAAGAGGGTCAGAGGGAGAAGCAGACTCCCCGCTGAGTAGGGAGCCCAATGTGGGACTCGATCCCGGGACTCCGGGACCATGACCTGAGCCGAAGGCAGTCGCCTAACCAACTGAGCCACCCAGGCACCCGGTAGTTTTACTTTTTATGCTCATACGAGTGCTTTATGGCAAACAAAATATCTATGCCTAAATCAGTCTTAAAAATTCTTTTAATACTCACAGAATACACAGTCTGTGAAGAAAAGATTGTGCCGTAGTTTAACTGCCAGCTTGTTTTTCTTTCTTAGGGGTTTGTAAAACAGTGGCATGTCTTTCATTCTGTATCTGAAATTGGATGAAACACAGCAAATAAGATTCGAGCTCCCAGATCAGGCCTATGCATGAGTAGGAAGCAGGCTAGGCAGCTTTAATAAAGATACCGCCAAGTGTTGTGGACCTTAGTGTCCAGAAGGAGGCAGACAGGGAAGGTAGGATGATGACCCTATGATATCTGCTCACTGCTCCAGCTCCTGCCTCCCAGCCAGCACGAGGGAAAGGGGCCAGGGTGCTGGCGGATCTTTCTCTTCGCTGCATGTTCCTCGCCTCCATCTGGCCAGTGCTCACAACCCAGTTGGCCAGCAGTTAATGTCATGAGCCCATCAAGTCACAGGTGAACCGGGAAATGTGCTCTCTAGCCGATGCCATGTGCAGCTTACACTCCGAACTCTGTTAAAGAGGAAAATGAGTGGAAGTGTTCATAGGAAGTACCCAATCATCCAGACCATCGTCAGTTGTGTCCATACTACTGTTACTATTATATTGAATGTATCCACGAAATTACCAATGCTGTAGGTTTATTAAACTGCTCTGCCGGGCTTTCAGCCTGGGCTATTTCTCCGAATACTGATGGCTGTCTTTAGAAGACACTGTTTTGGACATTTTAACCCTATGTGTGCACTGGTACCTCTTTTGCCTTTGAAATCAATAAAGGGGCTCTGCATTCAGGGATGTCCTTAAGTTGGTAGTTTTAAATAACCTTGTCAGCGGCTGCCTCTGAGACTGTGGCGTGACCACAGCTAGCTGCAAGGGAGACAGAGAAATGAGGTCATTATTCCAGCAGCCTTATGCCCAGTGGACACATTATTTCCCAGCCAAAGGGAGACCGACGTGTTGTAGAGTGAGTGCTAGTGTAACTTGGGCACCGGCATGCGAGAGCACCTGCCTCTGAAGGTCCCGGACCAGCAGGTTCAGCTACTCACAGCTGACAAAATCCAAAGGCAGAGAGACAAGGAGTGAAACAAGGAGGAAATTTATTTCAGTGAGGCCAACACCAGGAAGATAGTGGACTAACATCTCAAAGACTCTCCCAAGTGCTGAAAATACTTCTAGGTTTATGTAAGGAAAATGTGGGACTAAGGTTGGTGGGTACAGGCAGGTGGGTGGTCAAGGTCGGGTCATTGTCTTGGGGTCAATCACCGGTGGGGTCTTGCTGGCGCAGGGCAGTCCTTATTGCTTGAGGGGGTGGTTTGTGTTCCCCCCATCTAGGGATGCTTTGCCTTCCAAGTCTTTTGCCTGAGTTAAGAGATAAGCTGGAAGGAAGAAATACATCAATTAGAAAGTTGAAGGTCAGGGGCGCCTGGGTGGCTCAGTTGTTGAGTGTCTGCCTTCAGCTCAGGTCATGATCCCAGGGTCCTGGGATCGAGCCCCGCATCGGACTCCGTGCTCCTCAGGAAGCCTGCTTCTCCCTCTCCCACTCCCCCTGCTTGTGTTCCCTCTCTCGCTGTCTTTCTCTCTCTGTGTCAAATAAATAAATAAAATCTTTAAAAAAAAAAAAAGTTAAAGGTCAAAATGGAGGTAATTGAAGTCTTTTCCAGTAGTAGATACTTTGATCTACTAGTTACATTATTATAAATTCTTACAATCTTCTTCAGTAATGACACATGGCAGCCTGGCTGGAGAGTCACACATTCCTTCTAGCTGGAAATTGACAAGGCAGCTTTTCTCCCAGGAGTGAGAAAATCTCTGATTAGAAACATTTATGCTACTTTTTAGATCTGTTAAGCCTGGTGACTGCTTTTGTGCTTACTTTGCTTGTCACTGTAGGAATCATGAATAACCCCAAAGAATGAAACATCACACGTGCAAGAGGTGGGGAGAAACTAGCCAGCTTTATTTGCTTTGTTGGTGACAGGTTTGTGCTTTTATAGAAGTGTTTGGTCCCTTCATGCTATTGAGGGTGGTGGTCAAGGCTATGAACAGTTTTTTGGGGAAACTTGCTGTCAAATGAGTATTTTTTAGTGTCCTAGGGTAGCCATAGGACACCTGTTTCACGGATGAGGCTACTGGAGTTTCTTAGAGATTCAGTAAACTGATCATGTAGGTCCGTTGGAGGCCCACATCCTGGTGCATGGCTGTTTCCCTTCTACCCAAGCCTAAGAGCCACCTGGCTCCCTTGTTGAAAACGCACGTTCCTGGGCCTCACCCAGACCTGTCGAATCTGACTTTCTGGGGTGAGACACAGAAACCTTGCTTCTTACCAAGCTGCCGAGGTGATCCTCATGCACATTGCCAAAAACCACTTGGGTCCTACGCTCCAGTGACTTCCGGAACCAGGCAGAAGTAAGGACCCACTTGGCCCAAATTAACAGTCATGAAAGGCAGGGAAACAGCGTAGCATGTGGCCCTCAGCCGCACATTATTGGACAGGAGATTTTAGTGCTCATTTATAAGGCAATTTGTAAACTTTCACATAGTCTCAGTTATTCAACACAATAATATAGTTATTTCTCGGAGAATTAAGTTGCTTCGGCCAACTGTTTGGAAACAAAACAGACGAAAATCTTCACAGGCCATGTACAGTTGCATGCCTCCCTATTCTGTCTCGGGTAGCCCAGGGTCAGGTGGGAAGGCTCATCGTGGTTGAGTTTTAAAGCTTTTCAGTGTCTCCTGAGCACCCCTCTCTTTCCATCTACCTACTGAAGAGCAGCTTCCTCCAGTATGCTCAGCAGCTTCTTTGAAAACTGGGCGAAGCTGAGCAATGCCTTTGTGCCCTCAGCCATGTACTACTAATGCTATCTGGCTGGAACTTCACCTTGTAGTTTTTGGAAGCTGTTGGGTGCACGTAAGACCCTATCAGAGACAGAAAACAGAATTTAAAGACGGTCTTAACACAGGGCCTGGGTCCTGCCTTGGCTGAGCCTTTTGTCTATTATCATGAGAGAAGAAAAGCCAACTTCATGTGCAGGTAAGGACCACGTCACAGTGATGGGGGTGAAGGAATCTGCAATCCCTCATCCCAGAAGACTGCAGAAGGAGCACGTGACTTGTACCTCATCACCTAGGTCTGCCCTGCCTGGGCTGGCACCCCTTGTCCTCCGCCCACCAGTGATAGTAAGGTGGTGATGGCACCTGCTGGGACTTTTAGGAAGTCCAAATGCAGACTTGGGTGGTGGGGCACCCCGAGGACTGACAGGCTTTCTCCCTAAGAGGCCTGGGGAGAGTGTCAAATTCTGATGCAGCCCTAGTGTTTCCGTTCCCATCCACCCTTCTCTTCCCCCACTTCCCTTTTCCTATCCCTCCCCCTCAACCCTTCCTCCAACCTCCCCCTCCCTTCCCCTCTGTTTTCTTCCTCACCCTCTCCCTTCACATTCCTTTGAATTCTGGGACCTGGCATTTATCCTGTGACCCACCCGGTTGTCTGACAGCAAGCCCCCTCTTCAGTCTCTGCTACCCTCCCCCCACCAATGTTTTCAGTCCCCGTGGGAACCCCTAGGGATGGATGTAGGTGGAGGAAGGGGGTTATTTAAAAAGAAATGCAACAGTTTTATTACAGTCAACTTGGAAAATACAAGAGAATTCACCCCTGGAAAATAATTGTTAACATCTAGTTTGCACACCTCTGCTTGTTTTAAAAATCAGATGGTCACAGTTTACTCTGTGTTGTACTTCAAGATGGTTACCCTGCCCCTCCTCGCCACACTTCCCACGCTTGGAGCGCATCCTTATGTCGTCTAACTATTTTCACTTACAGGAACAAACTTTCTAGGAAAATGTGTTGGATCAGTCCTTTCTAGTCATTAACAAAGACATGACTGTGTGTTGGTTTTCTTTCTCAATGCAGAGAAGTCATTCAGAATTCAAAAGAGGTTCTGAATTTATTGCAAGAAAAAAACCCTACCTTTAAGCCGGTGCTTGCTATTATTCAGGTAAGCTGAGACCATGGTTCAGTGCTCCTCTTTTAGGATGCCTTTCAATGTAGAAGAGAATTGTCTGCGGAAGACCAGGGCATTTCTTGTCACAGAAGTGGTCTTAACAGGGAGGAGAGGGCAGAGATGAAAATACGGTCATGTCCCTCTTCCTTTGGTCATTTTGCTTCTACCAGGTCACTGGTTAGTTACCTCCCTGCTTGAATGGGTCTTTTGTGAACTGCTTTGAGAGGTTAGGAGGTAGGCACCCACGTCAGTTGTGTTACATAGGACATTATTGTGTCCACATGTGCTCAGAGATGCTTATCAGATGTGACTTGAACGTGATAAGGAGAAAAGTTCCCCCTTCGTTTCTGTGGAAGAAGGAGGCTTGATGAGGCATGGTACTTAGTGATCTTACTATGAAACCTGGTAAAGCCTGCCATAGGCCTGAAGGGCCAAACGTCAATACATGTCAGAAGGACTTGGCATTTCATATACATCTCTTGACTGCGGCCCCTTCGTTCCCAACTGTAGTTGGTGCTGTTTGCCCTCCTTCTTGGCAGCCCTATGGGGTAACAGGTGCAGGGCAGTCAGGAGGTGAGCCAAGCCTGGAAGCTCACACAGCATAGCAGGTGGGCCGCCGCCTCATTTTGGCACGCACGTAATGTGTCAGAATAGCAGCCTGGAGTCCCATCGGCGCTGTGATTTTCAAGACTGTGGAGCTATGCTCATGTCAGTTGCATTCTTGGGGCCCGTCACCATATCCCCTACAAAGCTAGGCAAGCAAGAAGGTTGAAAGAAAAGTGATCTGAGCCTGGACCTCCTGGGATTCTGCTTGCTGATGGGTTTCCAGCTACGGACAAGTCATCTAAAGCCCTGTCTGTGGTGTCCTCATTTAGAAAGGGTGCTGGCTGGGTGGCTACATGAGCCTTAGGAGGGCTGTTACTTTTTAAAAGTAACATAATTTGAAAGCGGAGAAATTGATATGCCAATAAATACCAGCTATTAGTCTCCTTCTGTGAGCAATAAGATTCTGCATTTCCTTCCCTTTCTAATAAATTGGATAATTGATAGTCACAAAATTAGTCTCTGTATTACGTTTTGTGCTTTGTCAAGATATTTTTGTTGCTGTTACATTCTCCTTCTTACTCCCATCTTCTAAGGCAGGTGATGATAACTTGATGCAGGAAATAAACCAGAATTTGGCAGAGGAGGTGAGGATTATTGAATTCTACAAATTCACCGTAATTTTTTGACGCTACATTCTCTCACAGTGACAGAACAACCTTGTGTTCCTTTTGCAGGCTGGTCTGAACATCACTCACATTTGCCTTCCTCCGGATAGCAGTGAAGCCGAGGTAACTACCACATGTGGCACTTGAACACCTGAACAGAGGGTGCTTTCCTCTTGAGACATAATATACCTGTTAGCATTTCTTCGTTGTCATTCGAAAAGATCAGTCTCGTCTTTGTTGCTGAATTCTTGGAAAAGTTCCCTTTTCCCTCTAGGATACATGCTCCTTGATCTGCTTGTCCCTTACTACGGGTTTCTAGTGAAGACTTGAGTTAGACTTGGTGACTCGGGTTGTGTTTTTCTGGCCACCGCAGCAGTGTCTAGTGGAAAATGCCTGGCTGCCGGGGTCTGGAGGACTAGCTGTGGTTTTGCGCTGTCATGAAGGCTTGTCTGTCCTTGGCCATTCCTTTGGCTTCCCTGTGTCACAGTTGCCTTATTAAGAAAATAAGGGGATAGGATGAGATAATCTTTGGCGTCCTTTCCAGGCAAATGTTCTGGGAGTAATAGCCTTTGCAAGCGTCATCTCAAGCCTGGGAGAAGTGGCTACCCCCATCCGGAGTGGTAAGGAAACGGCACCGTGGGCCATGCTAGCGTTTCGCCCTTCTGTGACTAGCTTTTCTCCAGACGGGCTGCGGCAGTGAAGCTTTGATTTGACTGCCCATGATGGAAAACTTCAAGTCACAGAATATGAAATAACACAGACGTTTATTTTTCTTGTACCTAAGTAAAGTTTAGAAGCAGGCTGGTTATTGTGGCATCACGGGGTCACCAGAAACTTGGGCTCCTTCGATCGTGCTGCTCTATCGTCTATTGGACTATCTCGTATCCAAGACGGCAGATTCAACTCTGCAGATCACATCCACATTCTAGCCAGTGTCAAACAAATCCAGACTTCGTAAGGAGAGACATAATTCAAAAGGATTATTGCAATAGGTCAGAGTATACAAGAGTAAGGATCTTAATTTATTAATTAAGGTTTTGTTGTTGCGTCTGCCACATCCTAGGTATGGGTGACCACAGACCCCTCACTTCATTCTGGGCTCTCGTTCGATGTCACTCCCTCTGACCACCCCCAACCCGCCATTACTCCATTAGCCCTTTACCTTGCTTAATCTGCTTTAGTTTTCTTTACCATCATTTACCATTTCCAGAGATTATACCATTATTATTTTTCGTTTTCCCTCATGTCTTCCCCACTGGAATATAAGCTCTGGGGGAGCAGGCATTTTATTCACAACTGTATTTCCTGTCTTAGAACTGGCAGAGAATAGGTACTCAAAACATGCAATATCTATTGAATGAATGAAAGCACGGTGAATAAATGAAATAAAGTTTTCTTTCTGGTTTTTTGTATCAAACAGCGTTTTCCCTCTCTTACCAGGTAGAAATACCACAGTTGATTTTTGCTAGACAGTGAAACAGAGGTGGTAAAGCAAGACTTCTCACAGTGAGACCCATATCCATGGGCTGGTATCTCTTTTACTTATGAACGAATAATATTGTGAAGTGAAATGAATCCATATGTTATCCCCTGGCATAAAATAGAGAGATAGAGCATTTCTTATTGAAAGACACACCTAGCCGTTCATTAGCTTTTACATTTTTACATTAACCTTCCCAAGCTGTACTTTGGTCTTTTTCAGAAATAGTGAATTATTTTAGTGTTTCCTATAAAAAGGAGGTATCTGTGCTTTGAATTTATCAATCACAAGCCTTTGGAAGTGCTTTCTGGGTCCATTCAGATCCAAGGAACATGAGGACCTGAGTGATGGCTTCTTGGGGTTGAGAGTTGGGAAGGTTTTGTTGAACACGTTGTGTTTGAAACACAGGCTTGTCTGGGCCAGGTTGGAACTCTTTGAGATTCGTGCCTCCTGGTCTCCCTGAAGGCTGGCAGTGTGTTTCACTCAAGTATAATCATGGAGTTATCTTTTGCCTAACTCAACGTTTGGTTTGGTTTGGTTTGGTTTGGTTTGGTTCTGTTGTGGCAGGGAGTAGCGCAATAAGAAAGATTGAGAAGTCATTAAAATTCTGCTGCACTGCTGTTGAAGGCTTTAATAAACATGATGAAAAGATGGGGCGCCTGGGTGGCTCCGTCATTAAGCGTCTGCCTTCAGCTTGGATCATGATCCCAGGGTCCTGGGATCGAGCCCTGCGTCGGGCTCCCTGCTCGGCGGGAAGCCTGCTTCTCCCTCTCCCGCTCCCCCTGCTTGTGTTCCCTCTTTCGCTGTGTCTCTGTCAAATAAATAAAGTCTTTTAAAAAAAACTGATGACAAGAGAAAATAGACTTTCTTCATTCTGCTTTACCGCAAGCCTTCAACAAGGAGTGAAAAAGAAACGATGCATTTTTATGAAATCTATTTTTTTTAATGTAAAGCTTCTTTTGTTGGGTCTTATTTTTGTAATGCTGATTTTAGGGTTTTTTTTTTCTCTGTAGATTATAGATGAAATCTTGAAGATTAACGAAGACACCAGAGTACACGGCCTTGCCCTTCAGATCTCCGAGAACTCGTTTAGCAACAAAGTCCTCAATGCCTTGAAACCGGAAAAAGATGTGGATGGGTGAGAAAATAGAAAACAATCAAGTCTTATTGCTAAATGAGCTTTTCTACTGTGACCTTCTTTCCTTTTAGTTCCACTGTTTCAGCTGTGTCCGTAATTAAGAGTGGAAGAAATCCTTTAACTAGTTCAGGAATTTGAGGGCTTTTTAAATTCCGTATAAGAAAGTTACATATTTTGGAATAGGTACTTGCCCTTGGCTTGGGTGCTGTTCTGGAAATAACGTCCTTCACACCATCACATTCATTTCGTAACCTCCTGCCTGACTTACGGAGTCCTTGACCAGCCTCCCTTTCCTAAATAAGCTTTTCCTTGCAAATTCTGCCAGAGCAAAGAAACACCCGAGTCCTGAGTCACCAGCAGTACCACATGCTTCCTTAGTCCCAGGCCAGTTGAGAAAAGCAAAACAAGCACTTTTATTCATAACACAAGGTTTTATTTGAAATTAGAGGGAAAAACTACAAATATGTGGTGTGCTAGTATTGTGTCTGACTCACGTCTGGCGTGACATCCGCTTCATGAGACGAGGAGTACTGCCCATTCATGTGGGCGATTAGGGCTTTTCATGGAGAGCAAAAACCTCATTTTCCGACATGGAAATAGGAAATGTTTTGTACTGCGACCGAAAAGAACATCAGGTATTTAGTGTTACAAGGTTGTAAGCAAATTCAAAAATTAGACTCCCAATCCAGGGTGTCTCACGGGAGCTGGATGGAAAGGTTGCCGCCTGGCGGACACACCCAGGCTCCTTCCGTTACTCTAGCCTCTGTGGGCAGTCAGACCGAGGATAGACCCAAACACAGGTTGAAAAGTTGTCATGAAAGCCTCTGATCCAGTACCAGACTAACTAGAAAGGAGAAGCCCTAATCAATGAGAAAAATCCAGAACCCAAAGGTATCAAAGTGTAATTTCAAATCTTTCGTGAAAGCTTTTCTGTGTCTCCATTTTGTTACTAACTTGTATTGAGACCGTCACTTTCAGCTAGATAGTTATGGACCATTTGGTCCTGGATTTGAATGAGGAAGAGCACAGAAGCCATTCAAAGTACATGGTCACTCAGATTTGATTTCTGAGTGACCATGGAGGTAAGTACTGATGTTAAATGGGGATCAGACTTGTGAATCCCACGTCTTGCTAGGTCACCCCAGACTTCTAGGATTGGTCCTAGATTTTGATACTGATTGAGATATAAATGCCCTCAAGGAAAAAATGAGTTTGGCTGCATGACAACGGTGTTGCACACTTTAGGGGCACCATTGTGCACAGTGAGGCCTTCTATGGCCTTATGCTGTGGTCCTGCTATCCAGGCAGAACCAGAATTCCCAAGGTTGTCCCAACCCACAGGGGCAACTGCAGAGTTTCCCAAGGGACTGCTCTAAGAAACTAGTGGTCTTCATTCCTGCCCACTCCTTAATTTATATTTAATGATTTCATATAGCCTATCTGTCCAACGTTGATGGGGATATTATTTGGGATTAATACATGTGAGTTATAGATGAGTGAGTTTTGACCAAGTTTTGACTTACAACTTTCCTTTTTTTCAAATTCAGAGTAACAGACATAAACCTGGGGAGGCTGGTCCGTGGAGATGCCCATGAATGTTACATCTCACCTGTGGCCAGAGCTGTGATTGCACTTCTTGAAAAGTCAGGTATGATTGCTCCTTCAGAAATGCTGTGATTTTCTCTTTTTTGGGACTTAACTTGATTTATTTTTATTTATTTATTTAAAGATTTTATTTATCTATTTGACAGAGACACAGTGAGAGAGGGAACACAAGCAGGGAGAGTGGGAGAGGGAGAAGCAGGCTTCCCGCGGAGCAGGGAGCCTGATACGGGGCTCGATCCCAGGACCCTGAGACCATGACCTGAGCCGAAGGCAGACACTTAACGACTGAGCCACCCACGCACCCCCCCTTTTTTTTAAAGATTATTTATTTATTTATTAACAGAGATAGCACAAGTAGGCAGAGCAGCAGACAGAGGTAGAGGGAGAAGCAGGCTCTCCGCCGAGCAGGGACCCTGGGATCATGACCTGAGCCGAAGGCAGTCGCTTAACCAACTGAGCCACCCAGGTGCCCCCCACCCAGGCGCCCCTTAACGTGATTTTTAAACAGGATTTCTTTCCTGAAGATTCTAACTGAAACATAGATAATACAAGTGATATTCAACATAGAAACAAGTGATATTCAAAGTTGGCTCTTTTTCTCATCGTCTGGGAGATACAAATGACTATGACAAATTTTTCTAACAAGATAACTGTATTATAGTTTTAAAAAGAAACTGGTAAAGTTGAGTGGCCTGTTGTGAACAAAGGCTTGGCTTCTCTCAGGAAACACTCAAAATAACCACAATGAAAAATGTTCCAAGTTTCAACTTCTCAAATCTGTCAATATGTAAATGTAAATAAAACTTACATTTAACATTTAAATGAGGAAGCTGTCAGATATAGTTCAGGGTGTGGAAACCTCAATTGGGATTTATCAGTGAGCAGTATCTCTTTCAGTAATCAGTATTTAATTTCCATCGTTCTCCCCTTGACCTTTCTCTTTTACGTCAGTGACATAGAAATGAACAATTTCTTTTTCTTGGTTATCAGATTGATGAGTAAATTATTACTGTGTGTTTTATATATTTTAAGGACTTTCTAGCTGAGTATATAAAAATTTAACTAAATTTTTCTCTATTCCAGCTTAGTAAAAGAGAAGCAAATGTCCCTCCTCCATACCAAAACACACAACCATCAAACAAAAATTGCAAAATATTTAATATGCCAAATATATAAAGAACTTACACAACTCAATACCCAATAATAATAATAATCCGATTAAAATATTAGAAATGTCTGGGGTACCTGGGTGGCTGTCGGTTAAGCGTCTGCCTTCGGCTCAGGTCAGGATCCCAGGGTCCTGGAATCGAGCCCCACATCCGGCTCCCTGCTCAGTGGGAAGCCTGCTTCTCCCTCTCCCTCTGCCTGCCGCTTCCCCGCTTGTGCTCTCTCTCTATCTCCCTGTCAAATAAATAAATAAAATCTTTAAAAAATATATTAGAAATGTCTGAATAGACGTTCTTCCAAAGAAGACATGCAGATGGCCTACAAGCGTGTGAAAAAGTGCCCAATATCACTCATCATCAGGGAAATGCAAATAAAAACCACAATGACATATCACCTCACACCAATCAGAATGGCTAGAATCAAAAACAGAAGAAATAACAAGTGTTGATGAGGATGTGGAGAAAAAAGAACCTTCGTGCACTGTTGGTGGGATTGCAAACTGGTGCAGTCACTGTGGAAAACAGTATGGAGGTTCCTCAAAAAATTAAAAATAAAAATACTATATGATCCAGTAATTCCACTACCCGGGTGTTTACCCAAAGAAAATGAAAACAGTAATTCCAAGAGATATATGCTCCCCTATGTTTATTGCAGCATTATTTACAATAGCCAAGATATGGAAGGAAGCTAAGTATCTACTGATAGATGAATGGTTAGAGAAGACGTGGTGTACATATACAATGGAATATTACTGAGCTGTAAAAAAGAGTGAGGTTTTGGGGCGCCTGGGTGGCTCAGTCGTTAAGCGTCTGCCTTCGGCTCAAGGTCATGGTCCCAGGGTCCTGGGATTGAGCCCTGCGTCGGGCTCCCTGCTCAGTGGGAGACCTGCTTCTCCCTCTCCCACTCCCCCTGCTTGTGTTCCCTCTCTCACTGTGTCTCTGTCAAATAAATAAATAAAATCTTAAAAAAAAAAAAGTAAGGTTTTGCCATTTGTGACAACATGGATGGACCTAGAGGGTATGCTAAGTGAAATAAGTCAGAGAAAGACAAATATCATATGATTTCACTTATATGTGGTATCTAAAAAACAAAGGCAGAAACAGACCCATAAACATAGAGAACAAACTGGTGGTTGCCATGCAGGGTTTGTGGGCAAAATGGGTGAAGGGGGGTAGGAAGCACAGGCTTCTAGTTATGGAATGAATAAGTCATAGGAATAAAAGGTTCAGCAAAAGGAATATAGTCAATGGTATTGAAATAGCGTTTATGGTGACAGATGGCACTATGCTTATAGTGAGCACAGCGTGACATATAGTCTTATTGAATCCCTTTGTTGTACACCTGAAACTAATGTAACATTGTGTGTCAACTCTACTTCAGTAAAAAAAACTCCTCCAAAATAATATACCAAAGTTCCATTAGAAGATTAATTTTTTTTTTAAGATTTTATTTATGTATTTGACAGAAAGAGACACAGCGAGAGAGGGAACACAAGCAGGGGGAGTGGGAGAGGGAGAAGCAGACCTCCCAACCGACAAGCAGGGATCCCGACGCGGGACTCGATCCCAGGACCCCGGGATCATGACCCGAGCCGAAGGCAGACACTTAATGACTGAGCCACCCAGGAGCCCCAGAAGATTAATTTTTAATAAATACCTCTAAGACATTAGCCATTAAGCTGAGATAAGCCATGTAGACACTGTTTTTCCATCATGTGAATGATCAGGATGATGATTCTCACTCAACCATAATATTCACAAAGAAAGAGTAAATCGTGGCTGATAGTCCTTATAGGCTCTAACTTGGCTCAGAGGGCCAAGTTTTAAAAAGTTCTTTTTCGTAATGCTAAAGCTGCATGGGAGAAAGGCTCTGAAGTTTTGATTATAATACTGAATTTCCATTTGGTGGATAGGTGTCAACTTAGATGGAAAGAAGATCTTGGTAATAGGAGCCCATGGGTCTTTGGAAGCTGCCTTGCAATGCCTATTCCAGAGGAGAGGGTCCATGACAATGAGCTCCCAGTGGGAAACACCTCAGCTTCAAAGCAAGGTAAGCATCTTTCATGGGGGAAACATAATTTTAAGTGCTTATATTAGAAAAGGAAAAGGACTAGAAATGTATAGGCTAATCATTGAACATAAGAAGTGAGAGAAGGAACAGAAAATCTCAAAGGATGAAAACAATAAAGAGCAGAGATTCATGAAATAGAAAGCAAATATATGTCAGAGATTATCAACTAAGCCAAAAGTTGGTTTTTGGAAGAGTCTAGTAAAATGGAAACACCACTAGCCAAAATAATCAAAACCAAAAGAGAACACCAGCAATGTTAGGAATGAACAAAGGGACATGACCGCAGAACAAAAATTGTTTTCTAAAAAGGAGGCTATGAACTATTTAGACTGGTAAATTTGAAAATTTGTATGAAATGAAAACATCTATGTAACTTACAAAATGGATTTAAGTAAAATTGATTAGACTTATATACATTAAAGATATTGGATCAGTCTACCCACCAAACATGCAAACAAAAGGAGTTCTACTCTCATCAAAGAACAGATCATAATCTTTTCTCCAAAGAATAGAAAAAGAACACTTTCTAACCCATTTTTATGAGTGCCCAGACCAGAGGACAGGATGCTCAAGGACAATTACAGGCTCATTCCATCTGTGAACATAGATAAAATAATCATTATCAGAATGTTAGCAAACCAAATCCAGCACCAGGTTGGGGTCATCATAGGATTGCAAGTGTGGTTTAATATCAGAAAATTCCATTAAAATCTACTGACATAATTCACAACATTATCAGATTAAAAACTATGCTGTCACCATCATAGATACAGAAAAGTCATTTGATAAAATCCTTTATGATTTTTTTCCTAAAAAACCTCTTACTCTAGGAAAGTAAAGGAATTTCTTAACCCAGGAAATATCTATAAAAAGTTAGAGTAAGTATCTCATTTAATAATGAAATACTGGAAACATTTCTTTTAAAATTTGGAAAGATATAAGGGTGCCTGTTATCAGTACTCCTAATCAGCTCTGTATGGGAATTACTAGACAGTGCCGTAATGTGAAGAAAGGGAGAATTTATAATGATTGGAAAGGAAGACACCAGACTGTCATCAATCCTAGATGATACCATTACCTACATTAAAAACTCAAAAGAATCTATAAAAAAATATGAGAATGAGTAAGAGTTCACTTGGGTTCTTGGATATAAGATCAGCATGCAAAAACCAAGTGCATTTCTAAACACCACATCCATAGTTAAAAGATTAATTATTTTTTAAAGATTTATTTATTTGAGAGAAAGAGAGCACACATGTGAGTAGTAGAGGGAGAGGGAGAGGGAGAGAAAGCCCTAAACAGACTCTGCCCTGAGTACAGAGCCTGACTCGGGGCTCAGGTTCAATCTCACAACCCAGAAACCTCGACCTGAGTTCAACCAACTGTGCCACCCAGGCCCTGTAATTTTTTATTAATTTTTTTAAATTCTTAAATTAGAGTTTATAATAGCAATGAGAATATAAGGCACTTAGGAATATATTTAACAGAAGTTATTTATGATCTTTTGAAAGAAATTATGTAATTTTGATGAAGGTCATTAAGAAGACTCAAAAACAGATACCATGTTCATGGATAAGAGGACTCAATTTCAAGAGAAACGAACATGGCAGCATGTTGGTGGCTTTGTAATAAAGAGATTTGGCCTTGTTAAAAAAAAAAGGAGGACTCAATATCTTAAAGATACTGATCCTGCCCAAATTAATCTATAAATTTGAGTCAAAGTCCTGACTTTTATTGTTTTGGAGAGTTTGACAAACTGATTCTAAAATTTAATGGAAGGGGTGCCTGGGTGGCTCAGTCAGTTAAGCGTCTGCCCCTGCTTGTGCTCTCGCGCTCTCTCTCTCTCTCTCTCTCTCTCTCTCTCTCTGTTAAATAAATAAATAAAATCTTTAAAAAATAAAATAAAATTTACACAGAGGTAGAAGGGCAAAAACAAGACAATGTTGAAGAGGTCTTGAGCTGTGGAAAAAAAGCATTTGCAAAAGGGTATATTGCATGTGACACCATTTATTTAAGTCTAAAAGCAATACCATATATATCTATGCTTTAGGGCTACATATATAAAGTAAAAGACGAAAGAAATGTCCAGGAAACCATTTACCAGGACAAAGATGTGGATGTAGGTGGAAAGGATCACTAGTATTGGTCATGCCTTTTTTCTGGGCAGTGGGCTGGGTGTCCAGGTGCATTCTATCATCCTTTTACATTTTCATGGCTGGAACAGTTAATAAAGTTTTTAATTTCCAAAAATGGCAATGAATTTTTACAAATTTCATGCAAAGTGAAGTTAAATTAAAAGTGTGTTAAAGACAGTAAAGTAACCGCAGAACAACATTGAAAATACATGTTCTCATGTTGCCCCATGAGAACAGAAGTAGTTGTAGTCCTGCCCAGGGAAAGCAGGTGTCTCAACGACAGAGAAGTGTAATATTTGAGTGGCAGCTGGATCTAATCAATGTAACTCTCCTATTAAGACAGCTCAGAAACGTGGTCTCCCAAGTAAGCTCAAAACCTATGTGCCTTTCTAGTGGTCACCACATGGTGGCAGCCTATTCAAGAAAATTCAAGGACTGTGCTTTGTAATTCAGAGACGAGAATTTTTGATTTGGAAGCTTAGCAGAAGAAAACAAACCCTGCTCTCAACTGAACAGCTGGGGTGAAAAAGAGAAAAATACCTTCATTGGCAACTGAATGTTTTCACAGCTGTCACAGATACTTTGCTGGTTGTATCTGTATTTTGGTAAAACAAAGACATCTTTCAAAGTACTTTTTTATTATGGAAATAAATCACCTTGACTCTTCTTTGGGATAAATCTCATCCTAACTTTGAGACCGATCTAGTGGCTCTACTCTCTAGAGAATCTAGAAATTGGGTAACTTTCCTGTTTTCCAATATCCAGGAAGGTTCTCTTGAATAGTTCTTGTTGCACACACATTCTGCTTCCTGAGTCCTGGGTACTTACAATGGCACCACCGTGAATCTTAGAGACTGTGGCCTTTCTCCTTATTGCTTCATCTTTGTAGCCAAAAATATGGAAAGGAAGGTTCAGGGCTCCTCATACTGGTCTTTGAAATTTATTTGGCTTCTGGCATTTGGCCCCCCTGTACCTGGCCTCCTACTTACTACTTGTCGCACCACAAGACAAAGCCTTATTCTTTCCATTTTTCATGCCACCAGCTAACACTTCACTAGCCACCTACCTCCCAGCGGACAAGCCTCCATGCTTCTGCCTGACATTTGACTTTTCCCTCTTCCTGTATTTTATTTCTAAAACACAAGCCATTGCTGGGACTTGTTTCAAAGAATTCAGACTGCAGACCTCTGCAGACTACAGTGGTAGCAGGTAATGTGGTACCAACAGCACCTGGGCACAGGGTTGGCATTCTGGGGCACCTGCCCGGGTCAGGGTGTGTGTCCACCCTTGCTTGCCACACCCTTAGCCGACCTTCCCTGTGAAAAACAGTGAACGTGTAAGTTTAACAAGGGTTTGGGATTTTTGTTTTCTTGCTTCATCAACAACGAATAGTACAATGTAAGATTATAGCACATTTAGATTCTCCTTATCAGCAGTGCTAAGTGTTGGGGAAAGAAAAGGGAAACCAAAGGATTATAGCTATTAAGTCGAAGGAAATCATCTTTGCAAAGCATTTCTTACAGGCTTGTTTGTACCTGACATGAAGCAAGCTTTCCCATTTGAAGGATCAAAGGGTGTCTTTTTTTTTTTTTTGAGCAAAGTTAAGTGATTACAAAATCATATCCAGTTTAAATGGAAAGAATAAGTTGGCCATCTGGTTGGGGACTTCCATCATGAAAGGTTTCGGGATCAGGAGGTGACCACGTAACATTAGAGTCCTGCTTACCACCTCCTACACTACATGCAGTCTCTCAAGTATGGGATGATGTATAGGCAGTCACAGCCTACTGCAACCAGTAGGAACTGCCTTGGAGCATTCGGAGTCAGACACGTTTGTGTTCTCAGTAAGCGGTAGGACATAGGCTTTGGTGACAGACAGCTCTGGGTTCAAGCCTTAGCTGTCACTTAACTTTTCTGAACCTTGTCTCTTCATGTGCAGAGTGGGGATCATACTACTCCCCCCCTCATAGGGCTGCTGCGGGGGGTGGGTTCAGTCGTACAAGTGTGCTTAGCACAAAACTTGGCACCTACGAACATCACATTAATAACTTGGCTGCTATTAATGGTGAGTCAGGAAAGACACTGGCCAGTTTCACAATGTGGAAAAGTCAGTGGGTCAATGAAATCATAAGGAGATTTAAACTAATATAATAGTGGGACCTGGGTCCCTCATTGGAAGCCCAGTAGACATAATTCCAATGTATGGCTGGCAGAAGGAGTCGCTGTGGGAGGGCCTTGCAACATCTGGAGGTGGAAAGGATGAAACCAAAGCAAGACTAAGAGAGAGTGTCTGGGAGAGAGTGGGTGCCCAGCTTTGGCCTTTATCACCGCCCCCCCCACACACACACCAGTATTACCAACTTTAAGTAACGTGGACCTCTTCCTTCCCGCAAGCTCTGTCCCTCAGAAGCCACTCTACTTCAAGTCCGGTCTGGTGGGGGTTCCTTGTTTATTAATTACTTCTTACGGGAATATATTCCTTCCTACAATGTTGAGGGATGTTTACATAGAGTTAGTTGAATAGAAACGGATTCTGATTGCACCTAAAATCTCCATGGAGCCTAAGCATGAAGAATTGAGATTTGCCTTTTCAGAGTTTTGTGGAAAATAGAGTAGACTCCTGTAATTTTCAACTTTACCGCTTACTTACCCTCTGAGTGTGTCACTGAAAATTAAGAATAAGTTTCCTGCTTTGTTTCTGAGCTTCACTTTTGGGCTTTGCTAGAAGTTAATGCATTTATACGTGGGGGAGGGGAAGAATGTCTGGGCATTTGTCCAAATTAGCTGCATGTAATGGAGGATCATCGGCTGTCAGTAAGCAAAAGCACTGGGTATGATGTTTTTGGGTAGGGTTCCTTCCACCACCAGAACATAGGCCCCACACTTAATCTTCCCAGGCTCCTGGAGTAGAATGTCTCCCCGGTGCGGGGACTGGACAGAGCCACCCGCCCAGTGAGAACTGGCTTCTCTCTGCCTCACCCTGATGAGTTTACCCTGACGCTAAAAGCAGTTTGAGGTGAGAGAATGTTCTGCATTTAGTATTTATGAGGTGGAGTGGTGCCCCTCTCAAGGAAAGAGAGGCTGACAGGTTCCTTGGGGCCCTGCGTGCACACCCCCTTACTCACACTGCTAGCAGGAGAGCCTCTTCTGAATTTGTGGTTAGACACAGCTGGAGGACAGGGTGAAATGGCCTCCAGCTGTGACAAATCGGGTCAATCCCAGCTGTGTGTATAAGAAATAACCCAGAAATAAGAGAACTGTTTTATTTTGTTTTTCTCAGAGGATCTCATTTCTCCTCCTTCTGAGCACAGAGACCCTCAAAACTAGTACTAACACAAGAAGGGAAAAATACAAGTCTTTCCCATTTGAAGGATCAAAGGGTGTCTTTTTTTTTTTTTTTGAGCAAAGTTAAGTGATTACAAAATCATATCCAGTTTAAATTCACTACATAGCGTGGCTTATAGAAGGCTTTTAAAGGTGAATTGGAAAATTCTAAATAGACTTGTATGGTACATATGAAATCTTGAAAAAAGAATAATCTTTTTTCCAAAGATTGGGGAAAAAATTCCAGCTTTTAAACTGGATGAGATTAGTGAGTTTACATGATTGGGTTTTTTTTTTTAATATATTTTAATTTTTAATGCATTTGCCTTTTAAATGTTGTGGGAAGAAAACGTATAGTTACAAACCCAAGACACAATAATACTGGTTCTTCTGGAGATCTTTATCTCCAGATCTTCATAAGGCTTGGAGTTAGTGTCAAGTGACTTGCCATTTCTACCTGAGGGCTCCTTTTTGCATTTTCTGTAGGGCAGCTCTAGTGATAATGTACTCTCTTAGCTTTTGTTAATATGCAAATATACTAATCTCTCCCTTGTTTTTGAAGTACCTTTTTGCTGGATGGAGAATTTTCAGTTGACAGATATGCTTTTCTTCAGCACTTTAAATATGTCACCCCACAGGTCTTCTGGCCTTCAGGGTTTCTGGTGAGCATAATCACTCTTTTTCACAAGAGACGCCACAAACCAGTGCCTTATTATAATGGCAGGAACGGTACCTCACATTAATTGAGTTAGTGAGTCCTGTGAACCAGGCTCAGCGCTTTGCTCATGCTGTGTCCTTGATTCTGCCCAGATTTCCTATTCGGCAGGACCCTCATTCTCCCCATCGCACAGAGGAGGAAACTGAGACTCAGAAGTAAAGAGACTTTCCAAATCTAATTTTAAAATGATGGAGTGGCACTACAGCCTGAATTTTTAGCCACTGTCCTGAGTCAGCTCATTCCAGACAATCACAAAACCCAGTCTTTAAAAATACCTTTAAAGTCTAATCTTTTACACCCTAAAGCACCTGACAGCTCAGATGTGGAACATCCGAGAGACCAAGGCCCAAGACGTTAGACTTGCGTTGAGTTCACTCTTGTTTTATTCCAACAGTTTATCACCCCACAGACATCCTGTTAAGAGAGGAAGCTGAAGTAGACTCAGTACTGTTCCCTCCCTGAGGCCTTGGACTTGTCACCAGCCCTCCAGGGAGGGTGTCCACCCTATTGAGAGGGTTCGTGGGGGCACCTGGTCACGTGTGGAGGTGCACAGGATGGCGCCTCGACGGGGGTCTCTCTTCTCCCCCCACCCACACCGGTTACAGGTGGCAAGGAGACTGCCCGGGTCTCGGGGCACCACAGATCTTGTGCCAAGCAAATACCAAGGTTATTCAGTAATGTGTGACTAAGTGACCTGAGTCATGTAGGGCCCTGAGCATTCTTTGACAGATTTTTCCACGTTCGTGGACTGAAAATGCCTTTGGATGTCACCTCCCATTCTCTTCACCCCCCCTACTCTCTGATCATTGCATTCCTTAATAACAGCAGATAAGGAGGTGAATGGGACTTTTTGAAAAGTCCCCAAATCAGGCTAATCGATTATATCTAGCACTGGTGAGAAGAGGATTTGTGAGAGAACCTGCTGGAACTGATGGGCATGCCCTCCAGGGGGCCACATATGGTGACACACCTGTTAGTCGTACATAGTTTGAGGTGTATACTGCACAAAAGAAGGGCTCCCAGCTATGTCCTGTGGCGAACAGGCCGGTGACGTCCCCTCCAGCACACCTGCTGTTATCCCTCTTGGCCCTTCTGCCCATTGGCAGAGCCTCGCTCCACCTTTCAGCCCTTTTTCCCCAGTGTAAATGATGTTTAAGGAATTAAAATCTAATTTAAGGAATTAGAATTAGAATACTCTAATGGGTAGGTATTAAACGTGATCCACAACAGTAAAGCACCTTACGTTTGGGTAAAGATATCCTTCTCAAAGCTTTTTTCCTCTATCACCTCATTAATGTTATACGTACAAATGAAGTGTGGCGAGCCTAGTCACCCATGAGAAGCAGCGGAGCCTGCACTTGAACCGAGGTCTTGTAACCCCAGAGCATTCTTCCCACTGCACCTCAGTCCCCTTCCGTCGAGTGCAACTTCTTCACTTTGCAGAGGAGGTGACCGAGGCCCCGGAGAGTGACTCAGAAGAAGTGGAATGCAAAAACGGCCCAATGTGTAATCCAAGGTTCAGAATTGGAAAATGCGAGCATGTCGGGAAATGCACAGTTCAGTTTCCCACAGCTGCCTCACCTTGCATTAACTCCACCAGGCTGCAGCTACTGAGGTTCGGGGTTAACAAAATAAAGGCAGATCGTCCTGCCTCCGTGAGGCCTGGCTGGCCAAGTGCTGCTTTGAGAACTGTAACTTGGGTCTTTTCCTCCTTTTTGTGCCACGTGGTTCTGAGTCTCTGTCATACCAGATTCTCTCTCACCACCCACAGACTCTCTCTTTCTGTGTCTCCTACCCATCCTTTTTAATTTTCTCCCCAGAGTGGGAGGAAGGGAATTATTTTTGATGAATCAAAGAATACCCATTACCAGATGTGAGGTTGTGTTTGCCTTCTCTTGTGTTGTAACCCACGTCAGCAGCAGGCGCACCGGAAGACGGGGTAACTATCTTTTCTATCACTCTGGACACAGCTGAATCTCTTTGGTATTCTTCTCAAATACGGAGCGGTAAGTATGTCAAATGGTGAAGTAAGAGGTGAACTTAGGAACATGTAGAAAAAGGAAGGTCATTTATTATCCTGTGAGGGAAAATGTTGGTAGATGGGTGCTGTAATCATAATCCTTAGCTGTCCATTTGGCTTGTAGTCATTCTGATTTATGAAATAAGCACAAGATAGGTCTTCATTTTAAAAAGCCAATGATCGGGGCGCCTGGGTGGCTCAGTCGCTGGGCGTCTGCCTTCGGCTCAGGTCATGATCCCAGGGTCCTGGGATCGAGCCCCACATCGGGCTCCCTGCTCAGCGGGAAGCCTGCTTCTCCCTCTCCCACTCCCCCTGCTTGTGTTCCCTCTCTTGCTGTGTCTCTCTCTGTCAAATAAATAAATAAAATCTTAAAAAAAAATAAAATAAAAGCCAATGATCTGGGTGCCTGGGTGGCTCAGTCAGTGAAGCCTCTGCCTTCGGCTCAGGTCATGATCCCAGGGTCCTGGGATCGAGCCCAGAGTTGGGCGCCCTGCTCAGCGGGGAGCTTGCTTCTGCTACTCCCCCTTCTCATGCTCTCTCTCTGTCTCAGGTAAATAAATAAAATCTTAAAAAAGAAAAGAAAAGCCAATGATCTGTTCTGATCACAGAGGAGAGTGGAAAAAAGACGCACACCCAATCTGTGAAAGGAAAAGAATTCTCCCAGGATGAGATCACTTGGTGTGCGGGGAAGAGGGTAGGGGAATACCTTTTGCTGAAATCGTCATTCTCTCATCTTGCCAAAGTATTACAGTATCTGAGTGAAAATGGGCTGGTGTTCTTATTTCAGAGTATTTACAGTTATTTTAATGTTTCTATTTGATAGCATGCTTAATATTTCGGTAAAGTATGGATATCGATCCATAGGTACAAAGCTGTAATCCTATGGTAGAGGTTCAGTTAATTCAAATAAAAAGTTAGACGTCCTAAGTTAAAATAACGCATGAATAAATAGGGACTCTGCTCATGAAACACTCGGCCTGAATGAAGTCTCCATCTGCAGGGAACACACTTGACTCAAATGGCAGGAATTTGCCAGGCACAGGTGCTAATGACCATTTCTATAGGCAAGTCACGGATAGATTCCTAATTGCCAAAGATGGATTTTGTTGCTTTTAGTTTGGCCATTGGGTGTCACTCAAACCTGTCTCCTGTGCCCTTTCCCCTTCACCTGTGTGACTACACCACACTTCCTACGGGGCCACACCAGAGTCACCGTTTGCTTCTCTTCTCTTTCCTGGATTCTGAGTTCTCCCAGGGGTGACTTAAGGCCCCTTTCCTTCCCATTCTACCCATTTCTCTCAGATCTCCAAGCTTCTGAGTCTAACTCAATCCGTCTGCTGACGAGTCCCAGCCTACCTCCCCTCCTCCCTGACCATCCTGAGTTCCAAACCCCTGCATCCAGCTTCCCACCAAATGTCTCCTCCTCTTGCACGTTTCCCTCCCACTCCCTCCGACCCCTTCTCGGTCCAGCTTCCAGAGTAACCTTCCTAAAACACGTTTGGTGGCCTGAGGGCGACCAGAGTAGCCCAGTCTAACAGATACTTGTCAGTCAGCAAGAAAAGGTCAGCACATTTGGGAATTTGGCACTTACAGAAAGAAAAGTGACATTCCATTAAAACTTAAAAAAGGGGGGGTGGGGGATGGGTTAGGAAAAAAAAACTTTGTTTTCTGTTTGTGGATTTCATTAAATATCTATGTTCCTAAAAAAAAAAAAAAAAAGGAGAACCTAACTCTTTTTAGGACTTTGCCATGAGATCGTCAAGGAGCCTCTGTGCCCTGTAAGACTTCACAGACTCTCCTTGTTGTTGCAAAGCACCATGAGGAATCTGCTATGGAAGATGTGATCTATAAAGCCATGTGGCCGGGCTCACCCAGACGACAGTGTGTCCCAGTTCATTGAAAGCGGAAGAACGAGGGGCACCTGGGTGGCTCAGTCCGTTAAGCATCGAACTCTTGGTTTCAGCACTGGTCATGCTCTCACAGGTTGTGGGATTGAGCCCCGCATCAGTCCCCACGCTCAGTGCAGAGTCTGCTTGAGATTCTCTCCCCTCCCTCTCCCCCCAGTCAAATGAATCTTTTTTTTTTCAAGGAATAGAGAACATTTATTCGCAACTCATTTTATGAGGCCAGCATAACCCTGATACAAAAATATAACAAGAAGATTACAGTCGTTCTTTTAACAGACACACAAATCAGAGCAAAATATTAGAAAACCAAACCCAGAGAATATGTTAAAAGGATATGTCATGATCAAATTGGCTTATTCTAGGAATTTAAAAAATGGTGTTTTTTTAAAGATTTTTATTTATTTGAGAGAGAGAGAGAGAGAGAGCACATGAGATGGGGGGAGGGTCAGAGGGAGAAGCAGACTCCCCGCTGAGCAGGGAGCCCGATGCGGGACTCGATCCAGGGACTCCAGGATCATGACCTGAGCCGAAGGCAGTCGCTTTACCAACTGAGCCACCCAGGCGCCTAAAAAAGGGTTTAAATCAAAGAAATCTCTTTAAGAAAAAAAAGTGGAAGAACAAGTTCAAGGCACCCTTCCCTCAAGACCCCTCTCTGTACTTAGTGTGATGCTCCCAGCTCGTGTGCAGGGACAGATCAAGAGCGCCGACGTCTGTGTGGGCAAAATGAGTAGAAATGTGATGTTTATTCATTTCTTTTCCTCTCCGAGTGGTTTGTCCTCTGCCCCCCTCCCCCCCTCCATCTAGAAGATCCTAGTTCTAAAATCTTGTAGGCAGGGAATTTTTTTCTTCAGATCCTCAGCGACCTCAGTGTCTGCCCCAAGTAGCCCTTGAGGGCCTGAGGGGTGGCCGCTGAGTTTATTCACTAAGAAATTCTGGACCTTTTTTATTCTAAGCGACTATAATTTTAGAAGCACAGCTTCCCTGGAGAAAGGACCCATTGGTTTATTTTGTATTTTTTTGGAATTCTGTTTTCTGAACTGTGCTGATAACAGGTTGTATAGGTCTCAAGTAATATAATCACGATTCAACAAAACCTCTCTCTCGACCTTGTTTTTTTTTTTTTACTCATCCCAGCTTCTGGTATATATGTATATCTCATATCTGAGATTCCCATATGTGCCCTTTTTTTTTTTAAGATTTTATTTATTTGACAGAGAGAGAGAGCGAGGGCAGGAACACAAGCAGGGGGAGTGGGAGAAGGAGAAGCAGACTCCCCACCGAGCAGGGAGCCCGATGCGGGGCTCCATCCCAGGACCCTGGGACCATGACCTGAGCCGAAGACAGCTGCTTTAACAACTGAGCCACCCAGGCGCCCCTGCCCATATGTGCCCTTTGAAAACACATCGATAGCAAAAGATAAATTCTGTCTTCTAGTCAAGTGGCGGGGGGGCTGTACTTCCTGTAATTTGAATTTTAAGATGCTTTTTTTTTTTTTGCTAAATACAAAACCATGATGTTCCTTATGACCTTGAAATCACATGTCCTCTATCTCCCTCTGTCCAGTTCTGATGCTTGCCCCCTGCTCTTAAAAATCAATGACGTAGAGAAAAATAGTTTTCGTGATATCTGAACTATACGTTACTCCCACATGCCCCACATTAAACGTCAGCATTTCTGTGTCTTGCTATTGTTTTAACATTTGGTCTTCTGCCTGGGGAGTGGGCGGTGCTCTGTAAGCTGCTTCTACTCAAGCCTCAGCAGAGAAAGCAATATTTTGTTATGAGGTAGTTTCAAGCCAGGCTTTGGCCAGGGTCTTTCCCATTTGGGAGGAGGAAA
Organism: Zalophus californianus; assembly: GCF_009762305.2. Lineage (NCBI taxonomy): Eukaryota > Metazoa > Chordata > Mammalia > Carnivora > Otariidae > Zalophus > Zalophus californianus. The sequence continues at coordinate 16,070,220 of NC_045601.1, read as the reverse complement.
GTAGAAACAGCCAGCAAGACGATAATTCTCCTTGAGTTTTAGCTCATTAAAATCTTCCTTGCTCCTCGGTGAGTTACTTATTGATTTAAGCATTTAGCAGTTTTCCTCTCCAGAAAGAATTAGCATCTCCAATGTGATCATTGCTAATGGCGGAGACTTTTGTCTTTTCTCTATGGGATCAACTGTCCTCCAGTTGCTTATTAGCACAGCCCACTTTAGGGTTGTGTTTAAACATGGAGTTGAGGAGTCGGAATGAGATCCCTGAGATTTATAGGTAATGAAAAGAACAGGTTGTATCAAAGGCACCACGTGTAGGAAACTAAGTGTTCTTAGGGGACTTGTGTGAACCTCTGATCCTTGGCTTTTTCCAAAATGAATGTTTCAGTCTTGTACATATTAACTTCCTCTTTATAGAAGTTTTAACATGTTCTGTTTTTGCTGCTATTGTACGTGAAAATGTAGTGCCATGGCGTTTCTTATCTGCTGATCGTTTCCAACAGGAGTTAAACATTGAGTTTCTCTTGAGGCTTACTGTGGTTGAGTATCTGCCATGGTATCAGTACATGAAGAAATACAAATTTTTATTCAGATGTTTAAAATCCTCTTTCCTTAAGAACACTTTTTGCCCCTAAATATAACATCACCCAAAAATCTCGCTGCTTTTCGGATCTGTCTGTGGAGAACATCTGACATGAACTGCACTAGGGTGCTGGTGATGTTAGCAGTAAACTTCTGAATTCTGTTGCATAGTGTTGTGGTCCCACAGCATAAAAAAAAAAAAGATGGTTGTTTTGGTAGGGACTTCTCTTCTTTTTAATGTAATTAATGCAGTTGATTTACTGTGACACCATTTCAGTGTATTCTTCCTGTGCCTTAATGAAGTACGACAGAGAAAAGCAGTGAGCACTGTTTGGCTCATTAGTGGGACCCGGCGAATGTTAATTCCCTTTTCCCTGTTGGCGTGATTAAACTGATCAATGTTCCCGGGATGTTAACTTTAAAGGTTGGCTTTATCAGCTCTTTGATAAAAGTCCCCGTGCCGGGCACCTGGGTGGCTCAGTTGGTTAAGTGACTGCCTTCGGCTCAGGTCATGATCCTGGGGTCCTGGGATCGAGTCCCACATCGGGCTCCCGGCTCAGCGGGGAGCCTGCTTCTCCCTCTGACCCTCTCCCCTCTCATGCTGTTTCTCTCTCACTCGCTCTCTAATAAATAAATAAAATCTTAAAAAAAAAAAAGAAAGAAAGAAGCCATGCCTTTTAAATTGTTACCATGTTCCTCCTCTATCAGGACACTTGGAGCTTTTCTAGATCCTGGCGTTTTTTTCTTCATAAACCAGGTAGGACCGTCATGGATTTGCTTTCCCTCGCTGCCATCTCTTGTTCCGAGATTTCTAAGAGACGTTAGCAGATGCAGCCTCTTGCCCAGGCTGTACAGACTCTTAGGCTGAGTTGCTCACCTGGTGCTTCCCTGGGCTCTTCAGCAATCAGCCTGTCCAAGTTAAGAACGGATGAGGGCACGTGGAGCACGTTCACTGATGGGGTGGTTGGGTGGTGGTCACTGCCAGTGGGGCTGTTTTCATGTTTTGTCTGCCACTCCTTTGTCTGATTCTAAAGAATCTGCAGTCAGTTGCAGGGCACCGAAGTCTGTGGAAAAAGCAATGGAAGAAGGAAAGCAGTGTGGGAGAGTGGAGGCCAGGCAGCTGTCTCTTTCTCCCCTCATTGAGTGTTCTAAGACTGGCTCCTCTAGGGGAAACAGGACTTCCCAGAGAGCTGCTTACACTCTCTGAGGCTCAGTTTCCTTGTCTATTAAGTGGGTGTAGTAGCACCAACCCACATAGCTGACATGCGCAGTCATAGCTGTTTTCCCCCACAGGGTCTCAGATTCCTCCTTTACTTTTCTGGCTCTCCACGTAGGGATCCGGTTTGTGATCGTCGGTTGCTTAGTTGGGATGGTATGGGGACAGGTGGCCATTCTTTGGTTGAGGTCAGAGCTGATCTCTTCTAAATGTTACCTTCCTACCAGACATGTTCCTCCAGCACTGTTATCAAAATTGGACAGGACGGTTGTGATGAATGTGTTTTGTGCTAATAGTTGCATTCTTCCCTTTTTCTCAAAAAAACAAAAAAAAAAAAACAAAAAAAAAAATGAGCAGTTTGACAGGAGACTAAGCAGAGCCTCCAGGAAAATGAGATTCTTTCTTGAGCTCTTGAAAATCTTCCCATAGATCCAGTAAAAGTTCCATATGGGCCTAATTTGGATTGTGTAGTTGAACAAGCCAGCAGCACCGCCCCCCCGCCCCCGCGCCAAACTGGCCAGATCTTAGAGTGGCTCCCCTCCAACGCGCATCTTCCTCCTGAGCCGCTGCGTGAATCCAGATGCCACCCACCCCCATACACCTTTCAGTCTCCTGCTTCCATCTGTGCAGTTTTCATGGCACCATCCTTTTTCTTGATACTGCAGTTAGTGGTGAAGACGTGTGGATGGCGATAACTGCCCACAGTGGAGGCCCTGAACTGACTGCCCCTTTTCCTTTTCTTTCTGGGATATGACAGTCACGCCCTGTGCTGATTTGTGCTGCATTAGAAAATCAGTGACGTGAGTCTGTCCATGTCACCCGTGTCGCACCAACCTCCGGATGGTCATCTGTTGCGTCGGAAGCTAGTTGACACGGATCGCTAGTCACGTGTCTCTGCCACAGATTAAAACGTGCGCGGTGTTTTTCTTTTTCTTTCTAGCTTCATGAGGCTGATATTGTGGTCTTGGGCTCTCCCAAGCCAGAAGAGATTCCCCTTTCTTGGATACAACCAGGAACTACAGTTCTCAACTGTTCCCATGACTTCCTGTCAGGTGGGTAAATGTCTTAAAATTGGTGTTGGGCTGCTGAAGAAAAGAGGTGAGATTGTTATGAGAAACGAGAACCTTATTCAGAAGAGAGGACATCCCTGAAAGGTTGGTCATCGTCAACATCCGTGCACAGGATAGGAAACTCGGAATGTTGATGTGCCTACCTTTTGGATTACCTGATATTGAAACCATATCGTTGGGCAAAGAGAAGCCAAGATGCCAACCACAGTAGCCACCTCCTGCGCCCACGTGCAGACGTGCCCCTGTTGGCCTCTAGTGTTGAGCAGTCCAGTCAGCTGTGACCTGAAGTAGGTAATTTGTCCATGTGTGAGGTACACTAGAAATAGTGGTTTTCAGTCTCATACAACAAAGCAGAATCTGTTCTCCCAAAGAAACCTTAGGTGAATTTCCACATGTCAAAGCAGATGAAAACAGTTGCTGCAAGGGATGGGAACAGAGACCAGCCCTTCTGTGTCTCCCCGATTTCCCCTTGCGGTGGCTCCTCAGAAACTTCCCTGGAGCCCCAGAGTCACCTCAGAGCAGTGTGAAAGTCACCATCAGAAACAGGTGGGGGCGCCTGGGTGGCTCAGTTGGTTAAGCGGCTGCCTTCGGCTCAGGTCATGATCCCAGGGTCCTGGGATCGAGCCCCACATTGGGCTTCTTGCTCAGCAGGGAGCCTGCTTCTCCCTCTGCCTGCCATTCCCCCTGCTTGTGCCCTCTCTCTCTCTCTCTCTCTCTCTCTGTCAAATAAATGAATAAAATCTTTAAAAAAAAGAAAAGAAAGAAACAGAGGTGGTCTGAGGATGGTATTTCACCAAGGGAGCCAGGACTGCCTGAGACCACACGAGACCCACCTTCAAAGGAGCTCAGGCTGTGCCCACAGCAGGGCACTCAGGCGAGGGGCCAGTAGAGTGGGCCCAGAGGGATGCCCTTTTCGCACTCATTGAAAGACACTCTGAGGCTCAGAAAGCTTTTCACCGTACCTAGCCCACCTTTACGAGTCCCTGAGTAACATGTGTGTGCAAGAGACCCTCCCTCCCTCCTTCCCCATTACCTGCAGCCTTCAGATTTCAGCGTTGGAGAGGACTGTGCTGAGCTGGCGTGGTGTGCGGCATTTTTCCCCAAAGGTGGTCAGAAGTGGAGCCAAAGTGGGTGGAGGCCTCGGCCCTCTTCCACTTCTGCCAGGACCACACTGGGGTTCTAGATCTTGAAACCTAGACTGCTCTACAAGGAGAGTGAAATAGAGAATAGTATCAGATTGTGTATGTGTATGTAAAACTTTGATCCAGTCACCTTGAGATAACTATTTTACATTTTTCCATTTATAAAATGCACTAAACTTAATTTGATTGGAATGTAATGGAAGGAAAAGAAAACAATGTGATATTATAAATGTTACTGAAATTCATATAATAACTGTTTCTTCAAAAAGAAAAATAATGGACCCACCCCTCTAGAAAATGTCCCACCTCCCATAATTAACCAGTCAGATTAAAAATCCTCTGGGGCTGCAGGGGGTGGGGTGGATTGGAAGATGCAAGGGATGATGCTCAGGAATTTCCCAGAATGCTCAGGTACTCAGCTCTTGGATGAAGAGCACACAGATGAATGAAGCAATTAGAGGTACAATATAATGTGAATATAGAGTTCATTGCTCTTTTTAGCAAATAGAAGGCTTGCACTAAATGACCTCTTTGAAGTATATGTAGTTTTGGGGTATAACTTTCTTTTCCCTCCTGAAAAAACCAATGCCTAACCCATAAATGATGGGCATGGCAGATTTGCTCCTCTGCTTAGAATTTAGATTAGGAAAGCCAGTTCTGACTTTATGTTCTTTTAAATGAGCGCTTCTTTGCTGTTACATTTACTTGCTGTTTTTTTAAATTAGAGTTTATATATCTAGGACAATTTTGGCATAACCCTGGCTGGTAGGAGAAGCTACTTTTTGGAATCCCTTTGAGCCCTATGCTTCAATATATGAAGGTGACATATATTTTTTTAGTGAAATTATGCCTTATTTTAATACGTTTCTTTTGAGGACCTTTAGTTTTTTAAAGGCATTCATAAAAACATTCTATTTCAATGCAGTGATCCTTCTAGGGGAACAAAAAAGACCAAGGCATTATATTTTGACAGAACAATTATGTAGACTGACTGTGGTTAGTTTATTTTAAATGTGTCTGGTCCAGTACTAGTAGTTTTCTTCTTGATTTTTGAATGCCTAGTGCCCAAAATAATATGTGACACATAGTACATGCTCAGTAAATACTGAGTGTTGAATGAATGAATAAACTTGGACTCAGAATTGTACTGTGATTGCAGTTTTAACTTCGTTGCAAATATAGAGACATCTTGAACTTGTCTCCTACTCAAAAATAGGGCTGAGAGGGCAAAGAGAAAGATGAAAAATGCTCTACTGATTAAATAGATATAGATGAACATTTTGCAGTCAGCACTGTTCATAAGAGCATGGTATTTCCTGATAGTTTTAATTTTATTTATCTATTTAATTTTTATTTTTTAGAGAGATCCCCCTTTTTTATAAAGATTTTATTTTTGAGTAATCTCTAAACTCAACATGGGGCTTGAACTTAACAACTGTGAGATCAAGAGTCCCACACTGTACTGACTGAGCTAACCAGGTACCCCAGTCAGTTTTAATTTTAACAAGTTTGATTAGCATGAAAATTTGATCTCTAAATAGATTGAAGAAAGGCTTTTCTCCCTTTTTTGCATAACCTTGCCACCTTAAACAAAGAGACTTTTTAAAGCATTATGAAAAGGAAAGGTGCTTTTATCTCAAAAGAATTCTTAATAAACTGGTGATTGGGTGAAGGCAGAGTTTATAATGAAATTTTCACACTCATCTTAATGGTACAGGGATTTCCCCCCCCGCCCCCGCTGTAAAAATAGATGGGATGCAGTGATTTATAATGAGGTAATTCTATAGAGGCATTTTATTGAATACCTAATCCCAGGAGAGATTTTTTTCAGATGGCTGATATCCCAGAAGCAGTGCTCAGAAAACAATTACACCTACCTTGCTGAATCTGTTCACTCTTCTGTGTCATGAGTCTAATGTTTAGATTTAAAAGAGGGACATGTATCTTCTCCGAATAGCACTGAATGATACTAGGTACTTTACTCTGGCGTATAAAAATCTGTGAGATGCCAAAGGGAAAATCTGATCTATTGGAAGTGAGTTGAGAAGATGAATGACAATGATTAGGTAATAAATCCTTACCAAGTAACACTAACTAACTAAATAAATAAATAAAAGAGGGATATGTTAATGTTCAGTTTGCTAGCTATAAGAATAATATTTTAGGGGCGCCTGGGTGGCTCAGTTGTTAGTGTCTGCCTTCGGCTCAGGTCATGATCCCAGGGTCCTGGGATCGAGCCCCGCATCGGGCTCCCTGCTCAGCTGGAAGCCTGCTTCTCCCTCTCCCACTCTCTCTGCTTGTGTTCCCTCTTTTGCTGTGTCTCCCTCTCTCTCTGTCAAATAAATAAATAAAATCTTTTAAAAAAAAAGAACAATATTTTATTATTAAGTTTCAAATCACAGAAGCTGTGATTTTGTAATGCTCTCCTTGCTAAAGAGCAGAATTCATCCTAAGCAAGACCATTTCACACTCTAATATTAAGACTTATTTCCTGGGGCGCCTGGGTGGCTCAGTCATTAGGCGTCTGCCTTCGGCTCAGGTTGTGATCCCAGGGTCCTGGGATGGAGCCCCGCATCGGGCTCCCTGCTCAGTGGGAAGCCTGCTTCTCCCTCTCCCACTCCCCCTGTTTGTGTTCCTTCTCTCACTGTGTGTCTCTCTCTCTCAAATAAATAAATAAAATATTAAAAAAAAAAAAAAGACTTATTTCCTGATGTGCCAAATGGGACAAAGGAGAAGCTGGTCTTAAGTCTTGGGCCCAGAGAAGAGTATCAAAACAGCAATTTGTGGGTCAGAGTATTTGACAGCATCATTTTAAGTGAGCATAAGTGTATTTAGTGTGGGGTGTATCTCAGGGTTCATGCTAATGGCCTGGGGGATCCTGGGAGGCCTCGAGCTTCCTCTCCTATGGTCCCAAAGGGAGATAGTATAATTAATGTAGTGGGAAAAGCATGGAATTTAGGTCAGATTGATCTTACTCAAAGAGAAGAGGGGGTTTTTGGTTTTGGTTTTGGTTTTCTCTCAATTGCATCGTATTTACAAGCTGTGTGATTTTGAGCAAATAACTTAAGCTCTCTGATCTTCAGTTTCCTGTGGGTAAGGTGGGAACAAGGCTCTTGAGAGGAATAAATGAACTCTTGCCTCACAGCACCTCTTTCTTTGGAGCTGCCACCCAGTGGCTCCCCTCCCCTCTCCCTCCACTTCACTGTCCTCACACCTCTAGCATACAGAATAGCTGTAGACTTCATATTAGCAAAATGTAAGTCTGTATTTGAAAATCAAGCCCAGGGAAGGACTCTTCCCAGTGAGTTTCTGAGAATGTAAGAAGGTAGCTTTAGAGACCTTAGACATGCATGTAATATGGTTGTTATCTTCGTGCACTTGGAATAAAATAAGGATATTTGCTTATAAATTTTGAACTCCAATTATTCTAAAATCTCTTATATCTATTACCTGTTTCCCTTACCTTTTTTTTCCAGGAAATTCTGGAAGATTTGGACTTAGATGGTATTGCTGGATTTCATTTCAAATTTTAACTAGTTCTCAGTATAACACATTTAATGTTCTGACTTTTTAAAAAAGTCTCAAGCTGTTTAGAATAAACAGCTCTGTGTTAATTCCTTCCTACTTCAGTATCAGTGATTTCAAAAGGGCTGTTTATATAAGTTGATACTAATATTTTAAGTATATTTCTTTTTTGGAAGATTCTTACATTATATTCTGTTTTAAAAATAGTAAGACATTGTTATTTGATAGTGGAATTCAGATGTTTTAAGCTAGGAGTTCAATCCTTGCGAGTGTTATTACAAACATTATATTAAGATTTCATTTATTGCATTTTACTGTTATCCTATAAGATGAATATATTTAACTTAAAACTAATGGCCAGTGATTTTGAAAGTGTTATCTGTACTGATTTTGTAATTTTTTAGCTTTTCCTGTTTTCAAAACTTCACATAAAGGTTTTTTGAGTTCCTTGTTCTACCCGAGGTTGAGAAAATATTTGAGAGTTCAATCTATGGGTTCATACAGCACTTTTGTGATAAGAAGGGTACCCTGGGCCAGACTGCAGAAAGCTGAAATGTTTCCATATAGCAGAGATAGCAGGAAGACTGAAGAAGAATTTGCATTGGTCCCTCCCATTTCATTTATTCTGGCAAAATTCCTGGGGTGGTCTCAAAACAGCTTCTGTCAGGGAAAGCACCGTTCTGATTTCCAGGGAAAGCAATATGACACGTTAGCCTTAAATTTTCTTATTGTAGCAAGTTTGGTTAGCAAGAAAAAATTATAAATGAAAGGCCATCTTTAAAAGTGATTCATTGACCTGTGCTTGGAAGAACCACGAGGAGTGTTTAGTGGGAAGTGAAAAGACCCGTTTGGTTTGGGACAGGACCCCTGGGGCCCCTGCTGGACTCGCAGGCTGAGTGCAGACAGCCTTGGCAAGCCGAGTGTAGACAGCCTCCGGGTGGAGCCCTGCCTGTACACAGGCAGAGGGGTGAGGTAATGATTTCCTTTCTCGATTCTCTTTAGCCATGAAATTTGTTAAGAATGTTATTCCTGATGCACTGAGTTATCATCTTCATTGCTTCAAGTTCTCTGGATTCAGAACTTTTTAACCAGGTCATCCCTAATATTAATATCCTAAAGTACAGTTTCTCAGCTTCTATGGAAGAATGGTCATATCACTTTTATGGCAGGGTACTTGTGATTCTGTTCTGGGAATGTGCGTTGATAAATTGATACCAGCTCCTGGCATGTAGCTTTTTCTTATTTCCTCGTCATTTAAAGATAGAGATAAAAATGAGAGAAGCATATTTCTTTTCCATAATGGTTGGACAAGACCCTTAGATCAGATCTCTAGTGGTTCAAACAAAACAAAACAAATCTCATTCTCTAGACTCTTGGCTTTTGCCTAAATATGATTTATAAAACTGTGAAGTGTTGCTAATCTTGAAATGATACCGGAGGGATATGATTTTCCAACACCCTTAATACATTTGACTATAGAACATCACAAAACACTTACTCTTAAGTGTTTTGTGCTCTTTCTTGCAAAGGACTGTCAGCAAAATGGATAATTTAAAAGTAGAGTGGTCCAAACTAGAGGAAAATAGTTTCTTAATTCAAAAAAGTTGCTATTAGAAATGTTTCTTTTCTCTAAGGGAGGATATAGACTAAAGCATTTTACATGTGTGCTTACTTTTCATAGCCTCTGTAAGTGCCAACTGAAGAAGGGAGTAGAATCCTTCCAAATGCCTCTGTAGTTTGAAAACCAGGTCATCCCTAAAATTAATATCCTAAAACACAATCTCTCAGTTCCTATGGAAAATTGGTCATATCACTTTTATGATGGGGATTTTTAAAGTTATCAAAGACAGCCTGATCTTTCACACAGTACTTTGCGATTATGCTGTGTTTGAGTCCCCTTTCCTATACTTTGTATACTTAAGTGAAATTGCTTTTATTTCGTATGTGTCATTTAAACATATACATCAGATGCCAAGGACTTTGGTGTCACATTTAATTCTCACAGACGTGTGGGGTTGTAACTACCTACAGTAGTTAACAGGCCCAAAGTCACAGTCGCTGGTTAGAGGTAGAAGCACGATTTTTACCCAGTCTTGACTCAAGTCAGTCAAGAACCCCAAGGCTGTGCCGGGGACTGGTGACCCACCTGGAGCTGTGCATGACAGCCTAAGTCCCTTGGTTGAAAAGGAGAACATCACTCAGTGTGCTGGCTTTTTACTAGGTGCAATTGGTTGTAAATGACAGTATCCCAAAAGTCTGTTGTTTTTTTTCCCTCAAATTTTTTCTAGGGAAGCTTGGAGGTGGTTCTCTTGGGGTACATCTTAATGGTCTCATTGCAGAGAATGATGTGAGTCTCCTTGCTGCAGCTCTGCGGATTCAGGTTGGTTTGATGCAGCTCTTTGAGAATTTTTGAGTTGAGAGCTTTGATGAATAGTTGCCAACATTTTGCAAGTGTTTTCTGTTGAGCAGACACAGTGTTAAGCACCTTACACACATAATGTCATTTAATTCTTACAACAGCCCTGGAAGATAATGTCATCCCCATTTGGTAGATAAGGCCTTTGGTGACATGACAAGTGTGTGACAGGGACCCACATCAGGGTCTGTTGTTAGTTATCGATTGCTGTGGAATAAATTATCCCCCAAATTTTGCAACCTAGGACAATAAACATTTATTATCTCACAGTGTTTGTGGGTCAGAGATTTGGGAACAGCTCAGCTGTATGGTTTTGGCTCAGGGTCTCTCATGCAGTTGAAATCAGGAGGTCAACGGAAGGCTTTACTGGGGCCAGAGCCTCCCACTTCCAAGATGGCTCACTCATATGGCTGTTGGCAAGATGCCTTAGACCCTCACCATGCAGACTTCTTAGTAGAGCTGCTCGTGATAGGAGCAGCTAACCTCCCCCAGAATGACTGATCCAAAGGAGAAGGCAAGGAGGAAGCCGCAGTAGGTTTTATGACCTAGCTGTCAAAGTCAGCCACCACCATTTACCTGTTTCCTCTTTGCTAGAAGCAAGCCACCAATCTAGTTCACATTCAGGGGAAAGGGAATCGGGCTCACCTTTCAAAGACAGGAGTATTAAAGATTGTGGACTGCTTTTCAAACCACAACCATCTATATGACCCAAAGTCCAAGATCTCCAGCTCGCCACCATGCGAGCTATGCATTCTGCTGGCAGTGACCTTGACTATCAGGAGAGAAACCGGAGCCTGTGATTCCAGCCACATTGGAATTCAGCAAAAGCAAGCTTTAGTTTCTTTCTTATGTACATGGTATATACAATGAAACTTCTTACTTCCAGAGGCGCCTGGCTGGCTCATTCGGTAGAGCATGTGACTCTTGATCTCAGGGCCGTGAGTTCAAGCCCCACGATGGCCATGGCGCTCACTAAAAATAAACAAATAAATAAACTGACCCCCCCCTTTAAAAAAATAAAAATAAATAAAACTTGTTACTTCCAAATGGGATATGATACCTTTCTGTGAGTATTGTGTGTCGCATTTCAACCTAAGCCAAATTTTATTTCTCTGGCTCTCTTTGTGTATCACCGTTTAACAATTCAGTGCTCTTGTTCTAGTACATCAACTGTAAAAGGATCACACTTGAAATGGTGTTGCAGAGTTTGGGAGCTGGGCATCCAAGCTGATCATTCATGCATTCTCACATTTCCCTCATTTTTTCCCTTCTAACTGAGATGAAGAACCCATTCTATAATTTTATTCTAGTACTTGACGACTTTAGCGAACACGTAACCTATTTTAAAAGTCCCTATATCTCACATTTTCCTTTTTAAGACAAATCTACAACGCTAATTACATGTGAACAAAAGTGTTCCTGATACTCACTTGGGTTATTGTGCGACTCTAATCCTATTCATGACATAACATCCCCGAACTGTATCTTCATAGTTTAGATACGTACCCTGTCAGCCTTTACTTGGATAACATGCTTTCCTTTCTGTCCCTTGAAGAACATGGTCAGCAGTGGAAGGAGATGGCTACGTGAACAGCAGCATGCAAGGTGGAGACCTCACTGCTTGAAACTCCAGCCTCTCTCCCCCGTGCCAAGGTATCCGCCAGATTTGTTTATAGTGACGTCAGGGCACCAAAGTGCCTCAGATATCCAAAGTTACCCACTGGGTGGGGGCACACTTCATGGTATTATGGCTCTGATGGTGGATAATTTTCTCTAATCACATTGCTGCACTATTTATTCTATTGTTTAAGCCCTAAAAATTAAATACTAGTGAACATGTGTACCATATTCTATCAGTTCTAGGGTGTGTATTTCTTTCATTTCTGAAGTCAGGATGTCCCTTACTGTTGATGTATCCTGCATTAAAAGGCATTGTTCTTTCTTCTTAGTGGTCTGTAACATAATGCTGTCTTCTATTTGACAAAATACGGTAATATGATGTTTGGAATATGCTTTCCAGTGTTAGAAATGCCCAACTCACCTGTCAGCTTGGTCTTCACAGCCACGTGGGTGTCTACGCTGGGGGCATATGATCAACCAAACCAAACCCCATTCTATGTGGGAAGGGAGTTTAGCTTTCCTCAGAACATAGTAATATCTACTATCTGACAGGGTAATGCTGTGATACTCCAGATGGATATTTTCTTCAGAGGAGCATTTAATGAAGTGCAAGCTCTATATTCTCTGCATAAATTTGGAAATACATACTGCAGGAATAATTCATTAGATAAGATATCAGAGCCAGGGGCAAACTGAGGGTTCTAGAGGGGAGGGGTGTGGGGGGATGGGTTAGCCCGGTGATGGGAATTAAGGAGGGCACGTATTGCATGGAGCACTGGGCGTTATATGCAAACAATGAATCATGGAACGCTACATCAAAAACTATTGATGTACTGTATGGTGACTAACATAACATAATAAAATTTAAAAAAAATGGTATCAGGGCCAGAGAAATGCATTTTCCAGCCTCATCGTGGGCCCCCTGGCTGCCCCCCACTCCAGTGAATCGACCCCACCCTCTTCGTCCAGGCATGCACAAATGCCATTGGAAAACAATGCACTGAAAACAACACATCATCAGTAGATAAAGCCTCCAGAAATTGATGAATTTTCATTTGATAACAACTTGCTTTTTAGATTTGATCCATTTCCTTGGGTCATGGTTCCATTCCTCCCACCTGACCATGTTTTCACCCCTGAAATAGACTGAATTTCGTAGTCCCCTTCTGTGTTCATTAATAGATAAATTCTAGGGAAGGTGTGTTTTGTAATGTCACCCCTCTTGTTGTAATCTGTTTCATCAAATATCTTAATTTAAGTTACTTACGTTGTTAAAGGACTTTAATTTTTAAAAGTAAATGAGTACGTTCTACTTACAGAGAGCGGGAAAAAAAAATGAGGTGGACTCTGCCAAATTGTGTACCAAAGTCTTTGCATAAATCTAAATAAATTCCACTTGGGGGAAGAAGCGTTTTATTTGCTGAACCAAATTTGACTTCTGAGGTATGGCAGGGGAAGAAGGACAGGCTGAGTAGTTTATAAATTCCTCAAAAATCAGAACGGTATCGCTGTCACTCTTTAGCTAGTGAGGAGAAAACTTTGGAGGTTTTCCAAGAGTCGGCGTTTCCATTTAGGAGATTTGGGGAGGAGAGAAAGAGAAAACCAGGTGTAGACAGGAAGGCAAAATGAAGTGGGAGCATAGGCAGTGAAGCGAGCGGGGGAGAGCTGGAAACGAAAATGCAGGTGCAGCCAGGGAAGGCAGCAGAGAGCTCCGCCCTCATCTGCATCTGGGCTGAGCCGCGCTGACCCTCTCCAAGCTGCCGTACTTAGCGCGCTTCAGAGAAGTTCGGGTTGGGAGTGGGTTCACTGTTACCTCGTGCCCCAAGGTCAGACTTCCATGGGGTCGTGGAGGAGAACACAGAGCAGTGGGTGGGCTTCAAGTCGAGTCTCAGCAGGAGCGAGAGAAAGAAAAATCAGAACAGGGGGCCGCCTGCCAGTGGAGACCACTGGGCCCCCAAATAAGGGCCCCAGCGTGAGGCAGGGCACTGCTGTCTCCCCAAGTGTCAACCCTGATGACCGACCGAGTCTCTGAGGTCTGCTGTCTCCGGCTCTGTCTTGTGCCTGCTATGTCTTCCGCTCAAACAGGTGCTCAGTACAGCAGATGGATGGCCCGAGCCCCCATTAAAACAAGTAGCTGAGCTCAGGAGCCCCAAAAGATTCTTCTGAGAAGCTCAGCACCTGCCGATGTCATAGCACTCCTGTAAGCTGAACAGTGGTGTTCTCATCTTGCGAGGAAAATAGAATAAACGATTTGCCCAGTGACACTCGGGAGTTCCTAAACTTTCCTGTGTCTGAACTTGAGCTTCGAGTGCTAGGACCTTTTACTGACGGTTATGCAATTAATAAAATATTTGGAAATATGATTTTGGATTCGAAGTAGGAAAAAGAGAGGGAAAAGCATGGACACAGATAAAACAAAATAGCATTTCCACATTTTTGAAGAGCCAAGAGACATGCAGCAGCCTCGTAAGAGCATTATGCAATGACCCATCTATTCATGGTTAGCGGTGACAGTGATGAGCCACAGAGAGCACTGTACTCTACAAGGAGTATACAATTCTCTTCTATAGTATCGGTGTTACCTTTGTACCTGGGCAGAGTTCTACGATCCTCATGAGTTTTTAAGAGTTGCTTCCCTAAAGAAATGTACCATTTTTTCATGCACATTAATTATTACCAGTTGTACTTAATACTGCTTGGGAGAGAGGAACACAAAGCAATTGCTTTGAGTGAATTGTTGGCGTGGCGTATGACTTTTCACTCTAGCGGTGACCACCTAAGCTGAGGAGACTCTCGCCTCTTATGTGTTTTTCCCCCACAGTGATCTTGAGATTTCAAGAGCACAGACTCCAAAAGCTGTGGATGTCCTTGCCAAGGAGATAGGATTGCTTGCAGATGAAATTGAAATCTATGGCAAAAGCAAAGCCAAAGTACGTTTGTCCCTGTTGGAAAGGTTAAAGGATCAAGCAGATGGAAAATACGTTTTAGTAGCTGGGTAAGACTACTTTTAAAATCTATTTTACTAAGAAAGCATGTTTATAAAACTTTCTTCCCTGTTTCTGTCTGTCATCACACCCCTCACATCTGTCGTTTTCTCAAGCTTGACATTTTTGTCCATTTCACTTGGCATTCCTTCATTTGACATGAGGTAAGTTTTCATTTTCAGTGTAAAACAAATTAGTCTCCTCCACAAAATATATAAAGTGTAACGAGTTGCCAATCCAGTATTTTATTTTTTTGTTTCTCATATTATGTTTTGATTATCCTTGTTCTGTCTTGGATTTTTCATTTAGTTTTTTTGTGATAAAAATCAAAATAAGAGTTAAAAGTACAATATTTTGAACTGAGCAGGGGGGTATTTGTGTTCTACTCAGAAATAACATCTTAATGGAAAATGTACAGGTGATTTTCCTGTAAATATCCTTAATGTTTATTTATGTATTTGTATTATAAAAGTTCATTATTTCTCTTTTCTTGCATTTTAAAATTAATGTTGGGCCATTTTCATTTGTGTTGGTCATTTTATAAAAGATAAATGCAGAGCTTTTGTGAAAAGGAGTGTTTATTTTCCCTCTTTTTAAAAGAAGAAATATGTTCACGGGCTGAAAAATGATAGAAAACAAGGGATTTAAAATATTTTTTCAATGTGACCTGAGGGAACATCAGAAGACCATACAAATTCCTTTGTTGTCTTGAAATTTCATTGTAGTGACTTAGTGATGATATATAGGCCAAGGCTTAAGGCACAAAAACCTGTTTGTTAACAGGCAGAGACATCTCTTACAACTGGACCCTTCTCTTGGTTAACTTTATTTTTCCAGATTTTATTATTAATGTAAACGCCTTGTTTCTTTTTCCGGTTATAAAGTCATGCATCCTCCTAAAGCCATTCCAAAATGCAGAAAAGTATCAACAAAGAAGTAAAACATCCCAAATCCTACCACTTGGAGGAAGGAGCTGGTAACCTTTGAGATCATCTTGACACAGGGAATCTTTCATAAATGAGCTCATCTTCCCTGAGCTATTCTGTAAACAGTGTGATTATTCAGCAGTGTGTCGGGTACCTAGCTCCCTCCGTGTGGGCCAGTGTAGAGCTGGCGATCATTTTGCATGACTATGTATCATTCCACTGCTTCCATCCTAGATTCTGGGTCAGGGGGCACTAAAAATGCCTGGGATGCGGGTGGATTCCATGTCACACATCTTCTCAGCACCGTGAAGCCCTGGGTGGCTCAGTGGCCGACAGGTCAGCATGCTTCCAATTCTTCAAGGATATTCAGGCCAGAAAATGATTTGAAAATATCGTAAGGATGTGCCACAATTTATTTAGCCAACTCTCTGTTGATGGGCACTCAAATTGCTTCCCATGTTTGGCCACTATAAACGGTGATAAAATCAACAGCCCTGCATGTGCTCACTTGTATACTTTTTTTTTTTTTTAAAGATTTTATTTATTTATTTGAGAGAGAGAGAATGAGAGATAGAGAGCACGAGAGGGAAGAGGGTCCGAGGGAGAAGCAGACCCCCTGCCGAGCAGGGAGCCCGATGCGGGACTCGATCCCGGGACCCCAGGATCATGACCTGAGCCGAAGGCAGTCGCCCAACCGACTGAGCCACCCAGGCGCCCTGCTCACTTGTATACTTGCCTAATGACCTCCTTAGGAAAAATCCCTAGAGGTTTTAAATTCAATGTTTTAAAACTATTTAAAATAAAGATAAAACTACAATCCATAATTTCACCTCCTTAATGGCCAAATAATTTCCTCATATTTCTTTCCCTCCCCTTCTCCCTTCTCTTTCTCCAGCTCCTCTGTCACTCTCTTGGAAGGATAGACAGCTAGGGCTCTCAGAGTCACTCAGTGCCTGTGGTTTTAAGGAATTTATACCTTGCCTGTGGCTTAAGTCGCCCTCGGGCTTTCAGGCTCACTACAGTTGGACTCCCAGTCCTACCAGGGTCCTTTCCAAGCTAGGGCCCCACCCCTAATGTCTCCGTAACTGAGCTGCAAGAAAGCTCCATGTTGAGAGGAAAGGTTGGCCTCACCTACAGGCACCCCCGGGGCCAGATCCGTGAAAGGAGCCAGCTGACTTGGGGAGTGGGTTGGGGGACCCCTGGGTCCCAGCGTATGGAGCACACATGGAATCAGTGTTGCTTTTCTGGAATGTGCTTGATACAAGTTTACTTTCAGAAATAAACTCTGGGACATTCAGAACTTCAAAAGTAAATTTAGTATTTTATCCACAAATTTGCTCCCCTTTTTCCAGGCTCTGAGTGATTTTGGTAGGTGGATTTGTTGGTTTTCTCCCCGTGCTTAAGATGAGAAGATTTAAGGAAAACTCAGGAGGATGGGCTCTCCGTATACCAAGGAAGAATCAAGCAGTAATTTTTCATATGGAGTGGCTGTGACTTACTCTTTTGGGCACTTGTTAATACTGGAAATAAAAACAAATCTATACATGGCCCTGCCCTTAGCTGGGAACACAGAAGTGATATTTCTGAAACAAAAGCTCTGATGGTATTGTTATCGGATTCTTAACTTGAAGTCCTACCGTCAAGGGCTGTCCGCATGCTGGAGAGTGACAGCTAGCCTGGTTTCCCAGGATTATGGCTGTGTGTCGGCCCATGCCCAGTAGAACGTTGCTTCTTGCCCCGCCCTATCTCTTTGCTGGCATTGGTATGTGCATCTGAGCTGAAGAAGCCAGGTTGTCGTTTTGTGGATAGAAATGAAGTGAAACCTCAATTTTCAAGTACACATTTAACCCCAAGAGATAAACAGTTCTTTTTCTGAAATTGTGGTGTATGTTCCTTTTAAAACAAAGATCTATGAAGGAACAAAAATTAAATTGTGTTCCTTTCAACTGCATCAGGAAAAAAAGCTGTGAGGGTAGGAATTTGAGACGTACCTGCGTCTGCAGGAAAGCCTGAAGGATTTTAGAAAGTAGATACCACGCTGTGTAAACCACACAAACAACAAATGCATTTTTTAAGTGTGTAAGCTGCCTTTTTAATCTAACTTTTTAATAGCTGGATATTTGAGATCAGTTTAAAACACCAGACAGTCATTTTATTTATAATCTAAAATGAAAAGTTCATTTGCAATAAAGACCCCCCTCCATAGTTTTACTTTTGGTCACATCAGTTATGGAAAGTGACAATTGTCAAACCATTACACATGCTGTCCCTGCTTCTTCAGAAATAGAAAGGACCCCTCCATTAAATGGAGAATTATTTCCTTTTCCTGCAAGATTTTTTTTTTTATATTCTGGAAATAATACTGGCTTACAGTATAAAAATTACATTACCATGTTAAAAGCAAAAAGGAGAAAACGAAATCTCTCATGACTTGGAAATGTTAAAAAAATTTTATATTTCCTTCCAGGATTTTCTCTGTATATCTATCCTTTTTACACGTTGAGATCATGCTATAAATACCATTTGGTGTCCTGCTTTTATTTCTGAATACTGTAACATGAGTCTTTCCCCATGCTTTAGCAGAATTCAGAAACTCAAGTAATTCTTCAAGAAACCTAAATAATATATTTGTGGTTGTACATTTGAACTTACACATAAATGTGATTTAAATGTGTCAACAGTAGAAATAAAATATAAAACAATGGGATTTTAAAAAATCTTCTGTTAATAACCCAAATGCAGCACAGATTAATTCGTTTTAAAAGCTATTCTTCAAACTTCAGAATTTCTCATTCCGTCAGAATCATCTGTATTCCATCAGCTACACATTGCGTGGTATTTACACCTATACATCACTGTATTTGCTTTGCCTGACAAAATGAAAAGTATTGGGACTTGTTCAGGGAAATATGCCAAAAGAATCTTAGGGGCTCTTGAGTTTTACATGTTTTCCCAGTTACACTAATGAAAAGGAATTTGTTTGAGAACTTGCCTCGGAGTGCAGTTGTAGGGCATTGGATGTGTGTAGGCTCGGGCTCCGTTGGCCCTTCACCGATCCCTGTGCAGAAGTTTGTAGAACTTCTCTGAATTGCTCAGACAGAGCAGTTCACAAAGAAGCCCAAATTTGTCTGTGAACAGACTGAATTTCACATTAAAGAGTAATTAAAATCATTCACATCACTTTCTTTCATGTGTAGCATGCCAAATACCTCATTCGATTTTTTTTTTCTTTTAATATTCCTTTTGGTAAGTGTAAAAATAACCTTTACTGACTTTTTTTAAGATTTTGCTTTTCTGCCTTGGGTAACTATTTAAAAATCTGTTGAGTTTTTTGCTACATGCACAACTTGCAAAATAAAACAAAGGTATTCAGAAGAAACCACTACTGACGGGGCCTTTGAACTGCTCACATCAGTCACGTGCAATGGGAAACACAAGCCAGTGGACTATACAGTTTGTTGTCAGGCATAAAAGCCTTTAAAAACTTCCCAGTCAGGAAGATACCTGGGATGAGTGATATATATTCACACGCTGCTTGAGTGTGTAGTTTTGGAGCTCCTGGTTAGACCCATGGCTCATGACAATAATACTGTTCTCGAGTCTAGATTTTGAGAACCATGCACAGTTTTACCACTACAATCTGCATAAGCAATCTTTTTGACCTTGGAGTAAATGGTAAACTTCTTTTAGTATGTGTCTAAACTGTCACAGAGTACTTCAATACATTGTTACTGTAGTCGACAGTAAACGTATTTGTCTTAGAAAAGACATCATTGCTTTGTCAAGCGTTCTTTGTTCACGTGTGCCTGGACAGGTGACAGAAACGCAATGAGAATGCGCATAGTCCTTGACCTCAGCAAGCTTGTAGGCTGGTAGGCAGGACATCCGTGTCAGGAGGCTCGTAATGATACCCTCAGAAAATTTACATAATAAATACACAATAAATGCTGTGGGATATAGAGAGGAGCAGATAAAACTGCAGGGAGATGTTGAGGAAGAGAATGAACAAAAACCACACTTCCCACTCCATAAACTCTAAGCTCTTATAGAAAAAAGAAATTAGGTTAACATGGTGCTCATTGTTTTCTGAATCAACTTGATAATTTGGAGTCAGAGTTAAGGATAGTGGGACAACAATTAAACCTAAGTCTGCAATCAAGTATAGGAATGAGGTAAAATAAAATTTTTATTGTAGCTCTCCTTTTATTGCTCCCAATAAATACTTCCTGCTTTTTGATTTTTCTGAATTGTATTAGTTGGCAGGAAGCTAAGCGGTCCTGTGTTTCTAATTAAGAATTGGATGGTTAGCTGAAGTTTTGAGGAGGTCACTTCTGGGTGTGTCTGCTTTGGGCCTTCTCCAGCAGCTGTGTTAGCACATCCTTGGGAATGAAAATGTAATTCTTCATGTGACACACTGAAGCAAACCACCTATTCCTTTGCAAACAGTAAATGGTCAGTACGGTACTTAATCTACCCTAACTTTGATACCACATTTTTTTTCAGGCTATCATAAGATTCTGATGCCTGTGGCTGACCAACTGCTTTTTTTCTTGTTGTACTAAGAAAATAGAAAGTTTACTCAAAGTGTAAACACTCACTTGTAACTGACTTCATGATGACCAAGTGTTGTGTGGCTTGAGGAGTTTTGAGGTTTGGGTTGGCGCAACCAGCTCCCTACCACGAGCCTTGTCGCTACGTGCAGTGATGGCTGCCGGGCCCTCACCTGGCCTCAGGCATCTCTGCGTCACGTGATTCTGTGCGTACTTCCGTGGTTCCCTTCAGAGACTCCCCTGTCACACCCCTGCCTCACCCTCAAGATTTCTCTCTTCTGCTCCTTCTGAGTTTCCTTTTGCTTTCTTCTGACTGTTCCTTAAGAGAACATGTTCTGGACAGTTCTGTCCTTACCCCTCTTTGTACTGTGTTTACTCTCACTGAGGGATCTTTCCTGTTGCCATGCTTTAAATTGCTAATTAGTGGTTAACAGCAGTTAAACAATTTCTATCCATAGAAGTAACCTGGAATTTCTTCTGTTTCCATAGAAGTGACCTGGGGAAGTCCGGTGGCTTGCCTGGTTTTGATGTCCAGCTCTACTGCTTACTGTTGTGTGGCCCCGGGGGGGGTTACTGAACCTTCTCATTCCTGTTTCCTCATCAATCAAATGAGGATAAAAAAGAACCCAATAAGTGTAAAGCACAGAGCTTCACATACTAACTACCCCAAACCCACCCTCAATTTTATCTGGCTAACGTTTATTCATTTGCCAGGTCTCAGCTTCGGTGTTACTTTCTCTCTGAAGACTTGCTCCAATGCTCCCAATCTCATCAGATCCTCCCGCCACGTGCTCTCGTAACACAGTCTCTTTGCCAAGTTTCTGTCCTATGTGTTTATCACTTTCTTTTTAATTGCCAGTGGATCTGTCCACATCTCCCATCTGCTGTAAGCTCTGGGAGGGCAGTGATGCAGTCCAACTTGGACTTGCATCCCTAGGATCTAGTGGCCTGGCACATAGTAGTGCTTAATAAGTGTTTAATAAAAGAAGGATTGATTGTATTGCCATGGTGTGTCTGAGGTAGTCGGGGATGGGATGATATATCTAAGGGCCTTACTTCATTGTGGTCATATCACTAGGTTTCGTAGGTTAAAAAACTCTGATTATCAGCTTTGTTGTGATGGAGCATCCTGGACAGCCTGACTCGCGCCATCTAACTCACTGAGACCAAGTTGTAAGCCACAAGGATGGTTTTTAAATCTTGGAACACTGGTTAGAGTATGCTAAGGAACAGTTTTATGGGTCCTGACTTGGGAGTGTAATACACGCTTGTCCTCTTACTTGATGCTGTGATGGGGTAACTGTGGTGTGATGTTTGGTTTTGTAGAGTGTTGTGGTCAACAAGCTCCTCCAGAGTAGTTCTGCTCTCCTTAGTGTGCTGAGGAGTGTTGGGCTAATTCTTTCCCAATATTTGAGGGGCTGTTGGATGAGAAGGAATGGAGTTGAGTATGTCTGACTCCAGGAGATAGGAGCTGCTGGAAAGCAAACATCTCTTCTTTGGCACAAAAAAACTCTCTAACTGTAAAAACTATCTGGAAATGAATGGGCTACCCTAGAGGTAATGAGCCTCCATCACTGTGTTGGAACATGGCAAAGACAAGCCCTGAACACTAATATCTAAAAAGAGATGGAAGAGTGGGGACGACAGGATGCCTTCCAATCCTGAGAGTCTGGCCATGGATCATTGAGTAGGCCTTGTGCCCACATTGGGCTCCCAGTAAATGGCCCTAGAAGAGAGAATGAGACACAACATTGTCTTGATTATTTAAACCATTTGATGGATAATTCTATGGCATTTCTTGAAGCTGAGAATGTTATCACTGCTGAATAACTTTTCTTTTTTGGTCTCTTGCTGAAGATGGTCTGTATCTTGGCTTCAGCGTAAGCATGGCCTGTGTCATGTGGGTAGACTGTAAAGGTCCATGAAAATTGAAACACTTAAGTGAATTTTGGGATGATGTGTTCTCTTCCAGTATCCTCTGATTTGGTTCTGGTACCTTAGGTTGATTTTGCATAGGTTGTTCAGGAAATATTATGAAATTCACTTTTCCCTCTCCCCAAACCAGGATCACACCCACCCCTCTCGGGGAAGGGAAAAGCACAGTGACAGTTGGGCTCGTACAAGCAATGACCGCACACCTGAACATCAACTCCTTTGCCTGTCTCAGGCAGCCTTCTCAAGGACCAACTTTTGGAGTTAAAGGTATGTGATTTAACAACTAGTACATTTTTCAGGGCAAAATTTGGGGCAGAGAAAAGCTGTGAAAGAACATTATCAACAGGGAGTTAAAACTTGTCGGAAGAACTGGTACATTTCATCCCCACGGGCACCCCCCGACACACACACTCAGTACGTGGTGGTCACCCCAAGGTGTTCCCCCCCGCAGACGGGGCTGCAGTGCGGGGCGTTCAGCTGAGCCCCCCAGGAAGCCCATTTCCCTGGTTCCCTGGAGCAGTCGCTGGGCCTGTGCTCACCACTCCAGCCTTGGGCAGAAGCCTTCAAGCTCATCAGGACCTTCTTTGCCAAGCCATTTTGCAATTCTGCCATTCATATTGGTGTTTTATCATCCCTGCCACAGAGAAAGGCCTTTTCCTCCAAACAGTTAGAGAGCCTTTCAGTTGGGCCCGAGGGCTCATCCTGTCAAAGCTGCTGTCAGGCCTGCCGAACTCTGGAAACTGACTGGCCGTGGCCAGAGATGTGGTGAAATTTCTGCCTGGCTGTGCTGGGCGCACATCCGTCACCTTCACGCTCACTACTCCTCCGCTGATTTAGCGTGAGGTCATCCTTCAGCTCACATTACAATAGCATTTGTTGCTGCGATTACTATTTGTTCTTGGCACTTTGTGGGTTTTAACAGAATAATATTTATGTTACTGTCACAGCTGTTAATAAGCCCTAGCTCATTAAGTACTGATAACTCATAGGATGTCGTACATTATGCGGCGGATTGAGCACTAAACTCGGAGCAGGAAGGCTGTGGTTTAATTCATGGATGTGTCGTTTACCGCTGGTGTGACCATTAGCCAGTTGTCACCTCTCTGAGCCACATCTGTGATTGTGCAAAATGGTTTATAGTATCTGGCTTACTGGGTTGTGAGGACCAAATGAGAGAGCATATAAAGAACATGGCACACTGTAAAAATGACAGGATGCGGAAGGTATCACTCTTGTTTAAAGAAAGCAAAATCTTTTTAATGTAGTAACTGTACTATTTTGAGCAATAGTCAGCATACCAAACCTTACATACTATTATCTAAAGTCAATTGACTGAATTTTATAATGTGTTAGTCTGAGTTCACCAGATGGATTTTTTCGAACAAAGTTTTTTGGTACTTCAAGCATGTGCAATTTAGATAACATGGAGCTGCATAGATCTGACAATAAATGAACAAAATAATCTCATATTTGCTATATTATTTTTACCTTTTTTTTTTTAAACCAAGAAACTGAAGTCCTTCCATTGCATAGTTGGACAAAGTCGGGACTTTCTTCCCCTTTTATTCTGCTTTGAAAGCCAGTTAATATTTTTTACTACCTGTTGTTTCATCTTGGGGGTGCAGGCCTTCCTGCTGGGTTTGGGGAGCTGTGTCCCTAGGACGCCGTTCATCCTGTGTAGCTGTACTTGGTGAATGATTTCAAATGGTACCTGCTCTATTGTTCAGGAGGCGCTGCGGGTGGCGGATATGCCCAGGTCATCCCCATGGAGGAGGTAAGATCTCAGCGAAAAACATGTCATGTGTCATTGTTTTTCCTTCCTGGACCCTTTTTTCTGGGCGCCATAAGCCCAGGCCCACAGTCCTTTATCCTCAATCCCAGAATCCTAAAGGCTCTGAAAACCAAAAACATTTGCATGACTTACAGTGGCAAAACCTGACATTTACTCTTATGAGCTATTTATGTCTATGGCATTTGGCATAAATATTCATGTATTTTGCCGCAGATTTGATTAATAGATGCCGACCTAGACCCTGCTTGGGGTGTATTATTAAAAAATTAGAGGTATATCACACTATGTTTCTAAATTACCAAAAATTCTGAATCCCAAACCCCACATGGCTCCAAGGCTTCTGGGTAAAGAGAGTGGAGACGTATCTCCTTGTCAGCCGTCAGTTATACTGCCCAATTCAGGGGGACTTGGACTCCTCCCTTGGGCAAAGTGAGACTCCAGAATAGTTCTGAAGAGGGGCGCCTGGGTGGCTCAGATGGTTAATTAAGCGTCTGCCTTCGGCTCAGGTCCTGATCCCAGGGTCCTGGGATCGAGCCCCACATTGGGCTCCCTGCTCACCAGGGAGCCTGCTTCTCCCTCTCCCTCTGAGGTTCCCCCTGCTTGTGCTCTTTCTTTCTGTCTCTCTCAAATGAATAAATTAAAAAAAAAAAATCTTTATAAAAAACAAAATAGTTCCTAAGAAAAAATGGGCAAAAGGGCCAAAGGTGTCCATTCTTCTTTCTGCAAGAACTCCAACTCCCACATAACCACCCCCTTATCCCCTACATCTGACCAGCTGTCCAGGTCTCATCACCTCTGCTCTCTGCACTGGCCTCTTAGTTCTGGTCCCAAGAAATCTTCCCAAAACCCAAGTCTGAGCCGGTTGCTTTCCTGTTGAGTGTATTTCAGTAGTTACTCCATCACTGTCTGTGCAGTGTAGCAAGGCAGGTCCTCACATGCTGCTCCAGCCTCCCTGTCTCAGGTTCCCACGGGCCACCCTCTCTCTCCCCACTTCATCATCTCTGGATTCCAAGCCTGGAGCATTCTTCCCTTCCCGTTCTGCCCTCCCTGTCCGTGCCTGTCCTTCTCTAGGTTTTGTTCTACCCCCCAGATCCCCTCATATTCTGTCGCTCTCATCCAGTTCCGTAGGCCATGGTGGGTTAGTGGCCATAGACCCAGCACTCAGCCCAGCGCCCAGCGCACAATAGAGGCTCACTAGGAAATGTTTGTTGGTTTCGTTGAGTGAATAGGAAAGGTGTTTACCTATGAAGGCCTGAGTGTCAGGGAAGCTACAGGGAAAATCTGGACACTTTTCAAGTATTGGGGGTGGGGTGAGAAAGAATAGTGCAGGGCATTGCTGAAAAGATAGCCCCGAGCCTCCCATCTGAGAGGGGGTGAGTAATATTCACAAGCCAGGAAGACCCAGAGCCAGGAGGCCAGGTTGGGGATATGGAATACAAGGAACATGCCCAGGGGAATGGCTCGAGAATTTCTGCGCAGATATTCAAAGGGCATTGGTGTCCTGCTGTCATATGGCATCAGCTGCATGGCTCAGACTTGGGGCAAACTTGAGGCATATGATAGTTGTAACTGCCTTATGATCGTTAAGTAAGCCAGAAACAATCAGGCAGTTTGTTCCTTGAGTTCCAAGACCTCCCGTATCTTCTTCATCTCCCTATCCCCAGCTCTGAGCACAATGCCCGGCACTCAGACCACATTTGTTGACCGACTGCATGAATAGACAATGTGTACCAAAAGAACTTTAATAAATAATCATAGGAAGATGTTTGAATAATTTCCAGATGGGTTGAGGAATTGAAGGTGAAAATACTAAGACTTAAAGGGTGAGAAGGAGCCAGGGTTGTGCAGAATGTGGGGGAAGTATCCCAGGCAGTGGCACCTGCTCGGTGGACAGCACTGAGGCAGGAAGGGGTTTGGTCTCTTCAGGGAACGAGAGGCCAACAGCGTGTGTCCATGGGCCAGCAGGGGTGGAGGGAGTGAGGTATAGAAATGGACGGGGACCAGCTCTTTCAGGCTACGAAGTTCATGGCCAAGAGCCTGGGTATTATTTGAATATCATGGTCTGCCATGGAAGGGATCTTGGCAAAGTAATAATATTGATATAAACTGAGTTTTATAAGAAGAGGGCTGACTAAAGTGCAGAGAATAGACTGCTAGGAGTCCAGAGCAGATGCTAAGAGTCTAGTAAGGAGGCCCAGGGGAAAGATGGTGGTGTGGCCCAGGGTGGTGGCATTGAGGACAGAGAAAGGATGGTAGTGCTGTAAGACATGTTTGCTGGGTTTGCAGAATTAGATGTGGGGAGTGAGGAAGAGGGGGGACGTCCAAGATAGTGGGCTGAGCAACTCCATTTATTGAAATGGGGGAGGGGGGGCAGAACGGCTGCGTGGCTTAATCAGCTAATCGTACAACTCTTGATCTTGGCTCAGGTCTTGATCTCGGGGTCATGAGTTCAAGCCCCCCATTGGCTCCACACTGGTCATGGAGCCTATTAAAAAAAAAAAAGGATCAAATATGGAGGATGGGGTCAGCAGGGAGTCTGCTTGTCCCTCTGGCCCTTCTCCCTCTCATGCTCTCTCACTCTCTGTCCCTCAAATAAATAATAAAAAAACAAAATCTTTAGGACGCCTGGGTGGCTCAGTTGGTTAAGAAATGGAGGATGGGGGTGGTAATGGCCATGTGGCTGGAGATGCAGGGGCAAAGGGGTTTGTGGTCAGAAGAAGAGAAGCCTGTTTGGGGCCAATGGACACCCCAGTGCATATCAAATAGGCAGCAGGAAAGAAAAACAAGCCAGTTGTAACGTGAGGGAAGGATTCAATAGAAACATCAGAAAAGAAATATTAACGAGCCAATGACTGTTTATTTTCACTAATAATCAAATTAATCTACATTAAAACTACTACCAGGTATTTGACTTACCAAATTGACAGAGTTGGATTTTTTTTTGATAATAATAATACTAAATTTTAGCAGCGAGAGATTGAAATATACTTTTATACACTGCTGGGAAGCAGATGTTGGTAAAGCTCTCCTGGAAGGCAAGTAAAAATATGTATCAGGTGCCTTAAAACAGTATCATACCTTCTGGCCCAAATAAATCCATTCTTAGTTTATCCTAAGCAAAAACTGGCTGTGTGTGCAAAGATTTAATTTTAAGCTATTTTCACACAGCTTGTAGCATTAAAAAAAAAAAACAAACAGGGAGACCATCTTAAATGTCTAACAATAGGATATCATATTAACTATATTTTGAAGACTATTTAATGATGTAAAGTTGCTAGTAATATTAACACTAAGTATAAAAGTTAAGGTGTAGGGGCACCTGGGTGGCTCAGTCTATTGAGTGACTGACTCTTCATCTCAGCTCAGGTCTTGATCTCATGGTTGTGAGTTCGAGCCCTGTCTTGGGCTCATACTAGGTGTGGAACCTACTTAAGAAAAAAAAAAAAGCCAAGGTGTAAACTGTTATGGTGTTATGATCTTGATATTAAAAATGACAAATTTTAGGGGCGCCTGGGTGGCTCAGTCGTTAAGCGTCTGCCTTCGGCTCAGGTCATGATCCCAGGATCTTGGGTTCGAGCCCCACATCGGGCTCCCTGCTCAGCGGGAAGCCTGCTTCTCCCTCTCCCACTCCCCCTGCTTGTGTTCCTTCTCTCGCTTTGTCTCTCTCTGTCAAATAAATAAAATCTTTAAAAAAAATGACAATTTTATAAAATATACATATGTAATTTTTCATATTTTCTACTGATCGTATACTTTATTTTATAAAATGAGGTTTTAACTAATCAGCTGGTGTTTTGGGGGTGGTACTTCAATTCTTTCAAAAAGCAATTTTGGTGGTATTATCAAGATCTTTTAACCACACTGCTGGAAATATATGGCTTATTAGCAACTAATTTAAAAATATTATTTGCATGTATTCTTTGTAATTGTAGCCTTCTTTGCAAAAGTGAAAATTTGGTAGCAATTTAAATGTCTGGACATAGGAGACTGAAAACTTTTGGTACATCAACTCTATTATACAGACCCTATGAACTATAACTCTATTATACAGACCCTATGAACTATAAAACAAGATTATTACATTAAAATATGTAGTAATAAGTTCTAAAACAAAAAGTTACCAAATGTATTATAAGTATTCTGAGTCTACAAATAAGAAACATGCATGCACCTGAGACTGGAAGGAAAATAACTGAATAGAGTCTCGAGGGTGATACATGTTTTTTTACTTCTGTCATATTTTATATTATTCTATTGTTACTGTTTGTTTTACTCCCTGCCTCATTTTAAAGTATATCTGACATGACTCTATTTTCTAAATCATAAAAACAATGCATGAAAACAAGGGCCACAACATACTTTATATGGGGATCATTAAGGCCATCAGAATGTCTCACCCTTAACCCAGGAACAAAAGACGAAAGAATCTGTGGTGAGCCAGTCCGCTTAAGAGTTCTCTGGTGTTGGGGCGCCGGGGTGGCTCAGTCGTTAAGTGTCTGCCTTCGGCTCAAGTCATGATCCCGGGGTCCTGGGATCGAGCCCCGCCATCGGGCTTCCGCTCAGCGGGAAGCCTGCTTCTCCCTCTCCCACTCCCCCTGCTTGTGTTCCCTCTCTCGCTGTGTCTCTCTCTGTCAAATAAATAAATAAAATCTTAAAAAAAAAAAAAAGTTCTCTGGTGTCAAGTGGAAAACTCTGACATTGATTTTTTGATGTAGGCTGTTTTGTGGACTTAGCTCATTATAAGGGTATGTGTAATTAGTGCAATAGTTTATTTGTTCAGAAACCCCTTGTTTCTGTGCTTGTCGGAGACAAGTAGAAGGATGTTTTCATGTCATTTATAGTTCAACCTTCACTTGACCGGGGACATCCACGCCATCACCGCTGCCAATAACCTGCTGGCCGCCGCTATTGACACAAGGATTTTACATGAAAACACTCAAACCGATAAGGTGAGAAAGTTTCCTTGTTGGCCCATCTGGACATCTTAGCCTGGGATTTCCGGATTCTTAAGAAGTTCATGGGAAAGCTTTAGAGTCTGTAAACTGTCTGAAATTGTATTAAACATTTTGTGAACTCTCTATGTCCTTATTTCTTGGGGAGAAGATCCATACTTGTGGTCAGATTCTCAAATGAGTTTATGACCCCTGCCACGTTGTTGGGTGAATTATGTTGTACGTTTTAAGGCAAATATTCTTTGAGACGGGACTTCAGTTTTAAAGGCAGTTGGTAGACCAGTTCTCTTCATTCTGTCCAAAGGTCTAGTCTCTGCTCTGTACTAAGGGGATTGGAAAGATACCTTTTTAAGCCTGTAATGTTACGGGTAGCCATTCTAGATGTGCTGTGAAAGAGATTAGACCCCCTTTTTGGGCTGCAGGTGCATGCAGCTGATGTAAACACACACCTGATGGGGATAGAGTACAGATGCTAATTCCTCAGAGACGTAGGCCATGGATAAAAGTGGGACTTTCTGGCCTATTTACAAGGGTCCTGACTTCCTCCAATGAAAGTAATCCCTTGTGAGTTTTGGAAGCCAAAGATAGATATTAATTTGATGGTTGTGAGGCTATGTAGATAAAGAAATATTTATATTTATGCAAAGTCTTTTGCAATGTTCCTTATTTCAGATCTAGTCAGATTTATTAAAAACGACAGAACTTAAGGCTACATTGCTTATATTAGCCAAGAATTTTAATAGGGTCTCTAATCTAAACAGTTTGGTTATAAATGTGATGAACTTTGTCATATCCTGTGAATTATCCAAGTTCATAGTTGGCTCTTAAGCTTATGTGGTGTTTTATTTTTGTTTTGTGTTTTTAGGCGCTGTATAATCGACTTGTTCCTTCAGTGAATGGTGTCCGAGAGTTTTCAAGCATTCAGCTTGCTCGGCTGAAAGTAAGTTTGCAGTTAGTGGCTCTTCAACAAGAAAATAATCCTAGAGGCAAATCAGAAAAATGATCAAAGCCAGCAATTTTGAACGTGATTTGATTTGGGTTTTCAGACACTCTTTGGGGAGTTACACTCTAGAGACAGAACAATGTAACGGA
Source organism: Zalophus californianus (assembly GCF_009762305.2). NCBI lineage: Eukaryota > Metazoa > Chordata > Mammalia > Carnivora > Otariidae > Zalophus > Zalophus californianus. The sequence goes on along the minus strand of NC_045601.1, from coordinate 16,040,421 downwards.
GAGAAGAGAACCCAAAGCCTCAGACCTGCCGATGCCAAAGAGCAGGTGGACAAATTAGTTCCCCTTTAGAGGTCTTAGTTCCTTCACTTATAAACTGAGAGGACTGCTTTGCAGATCTAGGATACCCTAGTCAACGGGTACTCAATCAAATTTCTGAGAGTTCTTCTCTTTCATGAATTTTCTTTGTTTTCGAGGAAGTAAGATCTAGCCTCTGAAAATGTATCTCTGTGAGGTTTTATTGCGGGAAGATGCAGAGGTTGTCCTAGTAGAAGCGGTCTTAATTCTCACCCATATTATCATTTCCTAGTTCTGTTTGTTGCTGTTCTACTTATCACATTGACTCCCCCCTGGCTCTTTTCAGAGACTAAAAACTAACTTTAATGGTATAAGCAGCAGCCACCGGTGAGTGATCATTGATTTTAAAGACTCACCCCTGCTTCTTCCTGAACCACGTTTGGTCTGTTTGAGAATACTGTACAATATACCCACCCCAGCAGCCACAACATACGTCATTTCTGTTGGCGTTTGTATTTTCAGGTTACTTTCTTACACCTCATTATGAACTTTCTTAGAATGTTTCCTTTACAGAAAGAGATGCACTGAGAGTTTTAATGCTTTTTTTTTCCCACAGTGAATTAGAGATAACTTGTTTAAAAAAAAAATAGGTATCAACTTGACCTGAGTTATTGGTATTTGTATTTGAAAGAAGAGCTAATGAGCTGGAACATCAATTATGTGAACAGCAGTCGATGTCCCTTCTGAGTAGAGCGTGTGGCCACGTAGCACAGTCCCGAGAGTCTCTGTGTCCTAGCAACCACGCCTCATTTTCATGTCATTTTAGGGTATATTGCAAATATCCGTGCCCTCCATTTCGGGGATATTGGGGCATCTGTTTAGGAATTGGCCTAATCTACAATTTACTCAAAGTTCAGTGTAGTTTGGGTGTTTTTTATTGTTGTTGTTTTGTTTTTAGTTCAGTGTAGTTTTAAAAAGACTTTCCAGTCATGGAAGAAATAAAATAAGAGGGATAATTTGGGTTACATTTTGCTTTCTCTTCCTCACGTTTTCCCCCCCTCATCGTTAGAAACTGGGAATAAATAAGACAGATCCAAATGCACTGACGGAAGAGGAAATGGGTAAATTCGCCCGTCTCGACATCGACCCCTCCACCATCACATGGCAGAGAGGTGGGTGCTGGCTGCGGGTCGGGATGACATTTATTCATCACTTTTCCAAGCACCCGGTTTCATTTCTTCCCCTCAGGCTCCCAGACTGGGATCCGGAATCCCCCCACGGGCTGCAAGCACAGCCCTCCCCTCAGCCTTGCCTCCTGTTGTGGAGGCGACGTCACTCCCCATCTTGCCCCAGCTGCCCTGCTTGGTTCTGTCCCCTTCACTCGCCCTGACACGCGTCCAAGGAGGATGACTTAGTTTTCTCCTCCGTGGCTGGGAGCGCGTGACGATGCTCCGAGCGTCTCGGGAGGGTTAGGAGGTGGTCTGGGTCCCTGACCTTCTGTCTGTTCTCCTCAGACCTGCCCACTCGCCTTCCTCCTTTCTGCCCACTTCCAGAACCTTTTTTTTATCAGATGCCTGATGGATTGCAGTTACCTTGTAATAGAAGTTCTTGTGAGCACTGCCATCTCCCAGTTCAGTAGGTTTATAACACAGAGATGTTGTTTTGTCACCTCTTTGCTCAGAAGCCCCCAGTGTGTTGATAAGATCCTGTGTGGGGCCCAAGGGCCACCACAAAACTTGGCCGGAGGCATCACCGCGGTGTGGCCCCAGGGGCTTTTCCTCCCTGTCTGCTTTCCAGGCAGCTGGGCCTAACCTCGTCCTTCCCTCTGTCCTCCCACCGTCCCCACCCCGTCTCCTGGCCTAGACTCTCCCGGACACAGCCCGGGTCCACCCCGTCCTGAAGCTTCCCTTCTGAGAATCCACTTAACCAGTTCATTAAGAGCTTAGTGTTTTCCCGCAAACGGTGAGGTGGAGAGACAGAGACCAGAGACTGAGTCTTAGCTCCACCATGTATGAGCTGTGCAGCTTTTAATGAACGACCTACTCTGTTTTCTCATCTGTAAAATGGAGTAATAATTACCAGCATCTGCCTTGCGTGGCTCTCCTGTAGCACAGAGTGCTTTGCAAACTCGCCGGTGCTGCCCAAGCCATCAATAGATGCCACAGTGGGAATAGTTGCATAATGGAGTTTTCTGAGTGTGGGTCTCCCAAACTGAAGGAGAGTAACATCATTTTGGAAACTCAAAAAAATGTTTCATTTAGGTCCATAGGTTTTAGAGCCTACCGGCTTCATTTTTAAGTAGCATGTTCCATTTAGTTGGCTCTTTGTTGTGATGGTAATTTTAAATGGATCTAGAATATTCCTTTGTAGATGAACCACAATTTATTATTAACAGACATACATCAATTGTAGTAATGGTTATGAACATTATCAGCATTTTATTGGGAAGCCTACTGACTTTTTTAAATAATGGAAGTGGCAACTTTTATCTTTTTTTAAATTTTTTTAAAGATTTTATTTATTTATTTATTTATTAGAGAGAGAGAGAGAGAGAGAGAGGACCAGTAGGGGGAGGAGCAGAGGGAGAGGGAGAAGCATACTCCCACTGAGCAGGGAGCCCGATGTGGATGATCCCAGGACCCCAGGATCGTGACCTGAGCTGAAGGCAGCCAGGTGCCCCTGGAAGTGACAACTTTTAAAAAGTTGTTCCAGATAAATACTAGAATTATATGATTGTTTATGGCATGAAAGTGAAGAAAATGTTATTCGTGTAGACAGGCAACCTGGATCGGAGGAGTTTAGAATGACGTTTGCTAAGTAGTTTGGCTCTCACGCTCATGAATTAATATAAAAAAATGGAACTTTTTATCATGTGAATTTAGGACATTTAATGTAGGGTCTTTTTCCTTTTTTTTTTAAGGCAGTATGAGATTTGACCTAGAAATAGTGTAACCCTTGTGATGAGGTTAGGTCCTTATATGATTTGATAACTGGAGGGGGACACTCGGGGACGGCATGGGGCTGAACACCTCCTCTCAGACTGTATGGATGGTGTATATTTATGTAATGGCCACCCTTTCTGTCTCTGTAAGAAATGTTACTGGTGGTTCTTTCATCCTGTGCCTCCTATCAGACTATCAGTAGCTTATATAAGTCCTCACTGCCTGGCAACAATGTGGGACCAGAGCCCGTAGACTATTCCAGAAACAATTAACATAAAAAGAAGGAACAGTAGCCATCGAGTCATTTTGTGGTTCCTAGAAGAGCATGAGCCCCTGCCTCTCTGAGCACCGTCCCAACCCCAGCCTTCCCTTCCCCCTGTCTCATTGGTTCATCCGCCTCCAGGCCGTTAGCCAAGGTCCCACAAGCCTCAGTCACCCTCAGTGAGGTGACATCAATTACTGGTTCCCAGCACTGCCCCGACAACCTTGCAGGGAATCATGACAGATCTTCCACCTAAACCAAAACAGTGGCCCTGCCCATGACGGAGTACCTTGTACCGCCCAGAACCTGAACCGCTATTATTGTTCAGGAGGCCGCTAGGCGCACCCTGGGTGTTCCTCAAGACCCGGGCAGCACAGTAGTGCCCAAGGCCCCCTTCAGACCCACACTCCCTTGCACCTTCCTTATCTCCCCTGTGCAAGTCAACGCCTCCGAGCAGAGACTGACGTCTTGTTCATCTTTGCATCCCTGCCCAGCTTGCGTGGGACCTGCCACAAAATTGGCCCTCAGAAACTATTCCTGGAATGAATATGTGCATTCCGCATTCCACCTTTAGCTCTGTCATTGAGAGGCCGGGAATTAAGCATCACTAACTTAGGGTTCCTTTCTGGTATCTATGTTGTGTGTAGGAATTTAATTTTCATGCCTCTTCCATAGCCCTGACACAACCACATGCCTCCCCCCGCCATGAACATCCGAAGCCCGCTGGGCTGTGAGGCGCCCCGCTCTGCCAGGACCCCACTAAATGCACACGCGGGCTTCCAATGCCCGTGCTTCGAGTGGATCCTGCCAGCCTTTTTAATTTTTTTCTTTCTGGCTTGTTTGTGTTCTCTTTGCTAAATAACAGCAGCTGAATTTCCAACACAAACATCATACCCATCTTATGCCAAGATTGCGTATCCCGCACATAAGACTGTGCCACAGGTCTTGGGAATAAATACTAGCTAGTGAGAGTTTCGAAAAGTGTTCCTTTCTCTGTATAGACTCTGCTTGGACCTTAAAATCATCAAGGCTTTGATGCGTTTGACGCGTGATGTTTGTGCACTTGAGTGGGTTAGTGTTGAGTGTGTGCGGGAGAGAGGGCATGTTGTATGGAGAGGGGGACCAGCTGAGTCAGGGAACAACACGTGGGCAAGGTGGGCAGGCCGGCTGGTGCTTCGTGTGTGAAAGAAAAGGTTAACATTTTTCATCTTACAGATGCTCTCAGTCCCAAAATGCAGAATTCTTGTCATCATTTTTGTCAGTGCTATATAATGCGTTTAGTAAATTGGCTGTACGCTGTCACGGTGGGCAGCTTGTTGTTTGAAGCCACATGAATTATTAATGAAACCTACGTCCTTCTTGCTGATTTCCTGCCATTGTAATTTTGGTTTTCACTCAACAAACCTAGTTTTTACAAACAAATACAAATCAGTGCAGTTCAGACCAACCAGTGAAAGCCATACAAAGAATCAGTGCCTGCTTTGATCAGAATTGACTTCTCCCCCCAACACACGTTACTACTTTATTTATTGTATTGGGGTAAAATATACGTATCATGACATTTTAACCATTTATGAGTGTGCAGTCCATGGTGTTAAATATGTTCACAAGGCTTATGGAGGTTATACCATCTCCAATGTCTATACCCGAAACCTTTCATCATCCCCAAGAAAAACTGTGTACCCATTAAACAATAACTCCTCATCCCCCCTCAGCCCCTGATAACCACTGTTCCACTTTCTCTCTCTCTGAATTTGGTAGTTCATCTAAGTGGGATCATACAATGTTTGTCCTTCTCCATCTGGCTTATTCCACTATGCATAATATTTTCAATGTCTGTCCATGTTGTTCATTCCCTTGGTTTTGGCTGTGTAATTTCTACAGACCACATTTTGTTTATCCATTCACCTGTTGGTGGACGCTTGGTTGTCCCACCTTTGGGTGCTGGGAATAATGCTGCAGTGAACATGAATGCTCAAAGATGTGTTCAAGTCCCTGCTTTCAGTTCTGTTGGTTATATACCTAGGAGTGTCATTGCTGGATCTTAATGGTTGTTCAGTGTTTAACCCTTTCAGAAACGAATTGGCTTCTTCTTGTGACTCAGGTTCAGTGTAAAATGTGACCACTTCAAAAATGGTTTTCCTTTACTACCTAGTCAAAAAATGGCACTCCATCCTCACCCCCACCCTGACACACTCTATCATATCACTGCCTTTATTTGCTTACGGCGCTTACCCCGGACTGATATTTTCTTGTTTATTCGATCCCTCTCTATGTCTGTTCACCGGAATGTCAGCTGCAGCATAGCTAGACTTTGTCTCTTGCTCCCCACTGCCTCCTTGGCACTCAAAACAGCTCTAGACACATGGGGCAGCCAGTCCATACTTGTGGATTGAAGACACTTTTTCTCTTTTTCAGTACTGGATACAAATGACCGATTTCTACGAAAAATAACGATTGGGCAGGCACCCACAGAGAAGGGGTATTCCCGGCAGGTACGTGACATTTCTTCAGGGGAATGGCTTTGTTCTTGCTAGCATTGGTTTATACCAGCCCCGAAGCTGGTTCTCTGCGTCTCTCTTCTCGGACGTCCACCTGCAGTGGCCAGGGGGTTTCTCATCATTTCAGGGTGTTTGCTTTCCATCCCTCAGCAGGACTGGGAGAGGATCAGGAGGCAGGAAGGCCCTGGTATTTTGTTACCATCCTTTTCCTGGGTGACTTCAGTTGTAGTTCTGGGAAGAACCACTCAAGGTGTCTTTTGAATATAAATCTTTACATATTTTATTGCAAATCCACCAAGTTAATACTACATCTGCTTAACAGCTGAAAAAATAAAATCTCAGGGGCGTCTGGGTGGCTCAGTTGGTTAAGCAGCTGCCTTTGGCTAGGGTCATGATCTCCAGGTCCTGGGATTGAGCTCCGAGTTGGGCTCCTTGCTCAGTGGGGAGCCTGCTTCTCCCTCTCCCTCTGCCTGCCGCTTCCCCTGCTTGTGCTCTCTCTCTGTCAAATAAATAAAATCTTTAAAAAAAAAAAGAAAGAAAATCTCAAACACATTACTCAAGTCTCATAAACCAAAGAATAAACACCCCATTATTTGTTTAATAGCCTGAAGTGTTTTTAAGGATTACATCTTGTTACCCAAATGCAGAAAATGCAGAAGGTAAATTATGATGCTCACCTTCATTTCATGTGGAGAAGGATGCTTAGGGAACATAAAACCATTCTGTGATTTTTCAATCAGGTGTAGCAAGCCTCTAGAGTATAATAAACTTCATAGATGGTATTAGATTTATGGCCTTTACGTTGTCAAATTTTTATTAGTGAAAAAATCACTTTTCCTATAATATTCAGTTCTCATACCTAATAGACTTTTGGACCATTCGAAATTTTGAATTAAGCAGCAAATCTGAGAATTGAATCAAGACGAACTAAGCCCATGTACCTTCCCTCCCTGCTCCTCTGTATCCTGGAACTTGGACCCATGAACTGATTTCCAACAGTTAGTCCACATCCATGCTAGGAAACCAGAATCATTGCCATATAATTTCGGGAAGCTTCTGAAAGCTGGGAAGATGGAGTTGGATTCGTGGAGGAAAGCACAGCCCCAAACATGTTGGGAGTGTTTTAGGGGTCTCTACATTCAAAGGCAAGAGATGTCCTACTTCAGAGTTAGAGTGGGCCTGCACACCCGTCAGCGTCAGTGGATGGGGACAGCTCCCGAGAGGGAAACAGGCACCGTCCCGGGACACCTATGCTGAGCTGCAGCACGGGATCCTGAGTGTGGTCCTGAGGCCCGTGCCTCAGTGTACCGCCCGGCCCGGGGGACCCCTCAAGTCACAGTCAAAACCTTGCGTGTGTACTGTGCCTCCTGTAGGCAGTGAAAAGCATCTTTCTCAAAGGAAAGTAGTATATTGTGGCACTTTTTTTTTTTTTTAAGATTTATTTATTTGAGAGAGAGCACGAACAGGAGGGGCAGAGGGGAAGGAAGAGAGAATTTCAAGCAGACTCCCACTGAGCGTGGAGCCTGACGTGGGGCTTGATCTCAACACCCTGAGATCACGACCTGAGCCAAAACCAAGAGTTGGACGCTCAACCGACTGTGCCACCCAGGTGCCCTGATTGCAGCACTTTTTTTAAGGAAAGGGCAACCTTTTCTCACCTCGCGGATGGCATCCGAAGGACTAGCCATGGCCCTGTGAGTGTGCACAGGCCTGGTAATGGAACATCGGCGAGTCCTGGGTCCTGCCCTCTCTGATCTCTACAGGTAAGCTGGGGTCGTCAGAAATCAGGGCCACTGACAGGTAAAAATGCGGATCAAAGCCAGGCATCACCAGCATCAAAAGTAAACGTGCATCATGAAACGTGACACCAAAGCCAGCAAAGGGACGCTCACAATGGCCAAGGAAAAGAAGATGTCAAGTCCTGTGGGAGGAGTCTTTACAAAGAATACCATCGGTATCCTCAGAAGACTGAGAGAGCCTTCGTACAAGGAAAAATGCCTGCTGTGAAAAAAAGAGGTAGAAATCTTGGAAGGAAAACCATGAAGTGAAAATAAAAATCGAGTTTGTGGACTGGATAAGAGAATAAGCCTTAAATGAATTGGAGAGGGCAGGGCAAGCCTAGGAATTCTGTCTGAACACGGTACGAAAGGGAAAGCTGTAGCAAATGTAAAGAAAAAGGCCGGAGACATGGGAAACCTATCAAGAAGTTCTAATATGCATCTCATAGGAGGTCCAGGTGAGAGCAACAGAAGGGAGGCAAGAAGGTGTTCAGGGAAATAACAGAAAGCAAATGCACCGGCTTGATGGAAAACATGAATTTGCACATTTGAGACTCTAACAAGGGCCACGCAGGATGAGTGTAACACTCACACCAACACTAAGGGTGCAACAAAATTCCAAAGAACTGCCGCAGACAAAAAAGTCCTGGCTGGTCCCTCAGGATTGAGCCCCGAGTGGGCATCAGACTTCTCACCAGCAGCACTCAATGCAAAGTGGCCCTGGGAAATGGATTCCGACTCCTGAAGGAAAAGGAGTTTTCAGGCTCCTTGAGGAGAAGAAAAGCAACAACAGTCGGGCACGCTGAGTAGAAGATGCAAAAGCAGTAGGGACAAGTCGGACACGTCAGCAGCCGCTGCAGGTGTGAATGTCACGGACGTGAAATGCAGAGACCCGAAAGAAGAGACCATTTTGACATCATAAAAAGTTAAGCTCTTGAACATGAGAAGTGGACACATAGAAAAACATCAAAAGACCAGTAACAGAGTGGGAGGGAATGTTTGCATTAGCTATAATGAAAGAGTAATGCACCAGACTTAAAAAGAGCTTCCACGATGTGCTACTCCCATACTCTGCGCTCCGTGCGGCCTTCACTGCTCACCTTTACAGCTGGGGCTGCCTGGGGGCGCCTGGGGGGGCTCAGGCGGTGGGGCGTCTGCCTTCAGCTGGGGTCATGATCTCAGGGTCCTGGATGGAGCCCCGCTCAGCGGGGAGTCTGCTGCTCCCTCTCCCTCTGCCCCTCCCCCTGCTCATGCGCATGCTCTCTCTAATAAATAAAATCTTAAAAAAACAAAAAACCAGGACTGCCTGTCCCACAACACCCTCTTTCCTTTGCCTGCACTCTTTATCTTGCATACTTTCTGCCTCTCCCTCCTCAAACCTGAGTTTTATAAGGGCAGGGGTTTTATTGTCAGAGCTGCGAACTTTGTTATATAGCAGTAGTTAGGTATTCGATAATTGCTAAATAAATGCATAGAATAAGAGCAGTTTGTAAACACAAATAAAATGCCAACAAGTGATCGTAAAACTGCAAGTTAAAACAATGAGGTACTATTTACCCGTGAGCTTATAAAAACAAATAAATTAGTATTGAATGGTACTGAGTTTACAAAGAAGTAGAGGCGTTTATACAGTGTTTGTTGGAGTTTAAATTAGTAAAGTGTCTTGGATGATAGTTTGTTTGTACTAAGATTTGAAATGACCCAAGAATTCAGCTTTAGGATATAGAAAAAGTAAAGGTGGAGGAATTTTTGCTCATGTGCAAGAAAAAAAAAGTCTATATATAGGGATATTAATTGCAGTATTATTTGTAATGGTGAAATTTGAAACAATCTAAACATCCATCAGGAGGGGCAGTTACATATCTTCCGTACATCATTCTGTACCATAGATAGGGCAGGTGGAAATATTATAGTGCCCATAGGGGAAGTAGCAAGTAGAGTTCTCATCCCAATTGGGAAATGGAAAGGTTAAAAAAAAAATTACACATGAAAATAATTTGAAGTCTGTATAGTTTAATCCAGGGTATATTCAGAAAAAGCCAGCATATGTGTTCCTGTATGTATATAAACACAGAATGGAAGCTGGAAAGATGTACACCAACTTCTGACATGAATTACTTCTGAAAAAGGGTTGCGAATGAGGGGGGATTGGTAACTAAGCCCTTTCACACTTTCTCCAAGTATTTTTGTACTGTAACCAGGTACTGGAGAGATGAGAGGTTAATAATGGCTGTGATTTGAATGCCTGTTAAGTGCCTTATAATCATTACACATAGTGCATCTAGTTTGTAAGTCTGGTTTACAAATGGGAAAGGCAGGCATATTATCTTCAGTTACTTACCCAAGGTTATATCTTGTATTGCTTTATGCATACATCTATTTTTAAATAAAAAGATTATATTTACGAGCTTTAATTATTTTCTTTAACCATAAGACTCTATTGACTTTTTTTTTTTAAAGATATACTTATTTGAGAGAGAGGAAAGGGGGCAGGGGAGGAGCAGAGGGAGAGGGAGACCTCCTGCTGAACGCAGTCCGATTCGGAGCTCGATCTCACCACCCAAGATGATGACCTGAGCCAAATTCAGGAGTTGAACGCTCAACCAACTGAAGCACTCAGGCACCCCTGACATATTTTTATGTTAGTAAAGGTAGATCTGTATCATCGTTTTTAACGGCTCTATTACTCCTCTTGTGGATGTACTGTAACCAATTCAGCCAGTTCCTGTAAATGGACACTTGGAGTACTTGTTATGTTGGACTATTATAAGCTGCAGGAACATACACACATATTTGTGTGGATTGTCTGATGATATCCTTAGGACACATTCCCAGATCTGCCATTGAAGAGTCAAAGAAGAAGATTCCCAATGTTGATACATGTTTCAACATTACCTTCCAGAAAAGCCATGCTGATTCACATACATCCAACGTCGCATATCGTTCTTTGTGTAAATTTGTGAAAAACAATAAAAATCTCTATATATAATTCTGAAATACTTTATTTGCAAAACAAAAATGAGCAGCCTGATAATAGGTACATCTTTCGGTCAATAAGATTAATGAGTGGGGGCGCCTGGGTGGCTCAGTTGTTAAGCATCTGCCTTCGGCTCAGGTCATGATCCCAGGGTCCTGGGATCAAGTCCCACATCCAGCTCCCTGCTCAGCAGGAAGTCTGCTTCTCCCTCTCCCACTCCCCCTGCTTCTTTTCCCTCTCTCGCTGTGTATCTGTCAAATAAATGAATAAATAAAAAATAAAAATAAAAAATTAATATTTTTTAAAGATTTTATTTGTCAGAGAAAGAGCAAGCAGAGAGAGAGATAGCAGAAGCAGGGGGAGTGGCGGGCAGAAGAAGCAGGCCCCCCACTGAGCAGGGAGCCCAATGTGGGACTCGATCCCAGGACCCTGAGATCATGAACTGAGCCAAAGGCAGATGCTTAACCCTCTGAGCCACCCAGGGGTCCCAATAAGTGATATTTAAATTGACCTAATTTGTTTCATTTTTCATGTTTTTCAAGGTACAGAATTTTGAAGTTATAATGACTACAAATGTAGAGCTTATATGTGTATTATAAATGCTACTTAATTACTTATATAGTTAATATTTTAAGAGTATCTCTAGTTTCATGTTTTGCATAGAAAGCCTCAGAATTTTCAGGCGTTTTTAATATGCACTGTTTATAATGGAATAGTAGTATAGAGAATCCTAAATATCATACAATGAAAAGTCACTGGTGTTTGGAATGGGTTATATTGAAAATGTAATAATTGAGCATAGTTGTATTTGACTTTCAGGTAATATTTTTTCACTACATCCGTGACTAATGAAATCTCACCTGGAAGTAGCCAGAAAGCTCCTTATTTCATTTCCTTTCTTGTCAGTGACAGCAAGGGACAATAAAATGTTTCTAAGGTGTGACCCCTGCCCATTTCCTCTCTATGTAAGCTTGCATTTGGCTGCTGCACAGACCCCTTGGGAAGAAGAGAATTCAGGCAGAGCTGAATGAAGTGATCTTGTCCAGTGGCTGAACTATGAGGAGGAGGAAGGCATGTTCCTCATTTCTCTTGTAGTTCCTGTTGGACCGTGTACAGCCTGCAGTGAGAGCCAGGAGAGGGACTAGGAAGGCCTAGACATATTTCACAGAAAGTCGCTTCTGTCCAGTGTTCATTGCTGGGCACTTCAAGGTCTGATGGGGCCAAGCCCCCATGGGCAGCGGAAATTTGATTCTGTGTCACCTTTTGACTTGGGGGGACTATACACGACGGGCTGTCCACACTGCCGTGTGAAGCTCTGACTCTGGGAAACTGGCCCCAGCACCATCTCTCACTGTCTGCTCCTCATCTCTTTGCTGGACAAATGCCACCCCTTGGACACACCAACGATAACAGTGGAGACAGCCAGCAGGTGTTTATTTAGGGGACATGTACTGAGTGCCTGCTGGGTTTCACACCCCGTGCGCCACGCTGGGGACTCAGGAGTAAAGCCTTCCCAAGGTTCTTGCCTTCGTGGCACCACTTTCGGTCGTGGAGAGACATGCGTCAGACAGACAGTCGCATTAATCATTAATTACGTGTCTGAGACGTGCTGCAAAAGCCAACCACAGAGTGCCACGGACGGGGGTCGCAGCGGTCCAGCCAGGCTGAGTCCTGTTCAGCAGAACAAAATCAAAGAAGTGCCTGGTCACCAGTAGAGAGCCCGCCCCAGAGGGCACCAAGCACGAGAGTGTGCATGTGTCCAGCACTGCAAACACTTGCCAATGCGAGATTGACGCTTTGAGGCTGGACCCCCCCCCCCCGCCCCCGGCCTTCAGGAATTTAATTGCTGAAATACCACTCCCGGTGCAAATGGATGTCCAGATGGCACTGTCGCTGACCAGTACTTCTGCTTTGGCTTTTCAGGCACAGTTTGACATCGCAGTGGCCAGCGAGATCATGGCAGTGCTGGCCTTGACTGACAGCCTGGCGGACATGAAGGAGCGGCTGGGAAGAATGGTGGTGGCCAGTGACAAAAATGGGCAGCCCGTGACAGCAGAAGATTTGGTGAGTGTGTCTATCTCAGGAGCTCGAGAGAGCTCGCCGTGGCCCTGCTCTGTGTTCAGGAGAATGGAGGTCTTCTTACCAGCATGTGTCGTAGAAATCCCAGACCACGTCTACACTCACGTTTTCCCCTCCCAAGCCTGTTTGTCTTACAGCGTCTATAATGTTCTCGTCCCTGGCTGCAGCCAAAGTGCGTGACATTTATTTCCTAAGCCTTCCAGGACTCTTGGCAGCCCTGATCTGTGCTCTCTGCGCTGGGCGGGGCAACCTCTTAGCTCACGGCTTTTTCGCAAAGGGCCATCGTGCCTGCTTTAAATGGAGGACAAATCGCCCCTTCCAATGAATAAGAAAGTGACTCCACCTGTATGAAAGGGAAGGTAGAGTGAAAATTGGCCCTGGCTTGTTTAATTCTGTGCTTTATATTTGGGTGTCGCGTTATGACACCAGATCTTCCCCTTAATCCGTTTTACTCATCTAGCTCCCTTTTGAGTGCAACGATGCCTTCTATCAGCTTTCTGGGTATCCTGGCGCATCACTTCCTCTTGTGAGCGCTCATTCTAATTTGGCATGCTCATCTTTTTTCCTCTTTGTAGTTACTTTGCTGTTAACTTAAACCCCGTTGGTGGTATAGCTGTTTCACGTGTTTGTGCGTAGGTAGGACGGAGGCGTTGGGAAAGCCATTAAGCACCCTGATCTTCAGCTAACTCTCCCACATACGGCTCACGTACCGTGATGGCAGCTAAAATGCACGCTGATAGTTGGAAACGGAAAAGGCAAATTAATATTTTAATTCTGAGGGCTTAGGATGTAATTGGAATCCTTTGCCAGAGTGTCTTGATTACTTTTTGGCTGCTTTTGGAGAGATGAATCTGACTGACTCATCTTGTAGGTCTTGTCAACTCAATTAGGTATTTTATTAGCAGCCCCTAGGATGCTTCGTGTAAAGCTTGATGAGAAAACCCAAATCCAGGTTGCTGTAAAGGTACTGTTTTTTAAACATTACGAACATTGCAACATTTCTACATAAACTAACATATTACGGTTTCTGTATCAGTATATTTCCCTGTGTCCTCTTAATCTTGGGTATCAAATATGCATCCGAAATAGTCTGAAACTTAATCTGCAAATATGATTTCCCTACATTTATTTTTGCGTGTGTGTGATAAAAACCTCAGATCTGAAAATAAACCCCAAGTTTACTCTTTTTAGTCATCTTTTGTGTCTCTTGTTTACCAAAAGCGCCTAACTTCTTCCGATTATGTTTTATCCAGCTGGAACTCTCAAGAGCTGGTCTTTTGTGGAAAATTGAGGGAGGATTTTAGGAGCTTCTGTCTTTTGGTTTCACTACTTTATAATTTTTTTATATACTCTGATTTGGCCAAAAGGACTTACGTATTGCCATGAGAATTCGAGTAGATGGCTTTTAAACGTTTCTCCTAAGATGATCGATTTTGGCATCCTCTGGAAGAATGTATGCAGACTCTCTCCCCCTGGACTCGGAATATGGAACAGGTGCAGGGTTCAGGGTGACCATGACAGCCGCAGAGCTACTCTCTCTTCATGGGCTCGAGGATCGTCAATGTGTTAGAAGGAACATAAGATAAGAGATGTCCCAGGAAAATAAGCAGGTGCACTCTACCTGAGGCAGTCCAATCGAAATGTCCACCTTCCGTCCTCCTCTAGTTTCTCGCTTATACTGGGAAGTATAAGCAAACACAGCATCCAGAAAGCTCAGCGGACGCCTACTTTGCTGTCTGCTTTGTGTAAAGAATAGAGAACTAATTTCTTTGAGCCCTTCCTGACCAACAGCTTTCACAGTAAAACATCCTAATATTATTTGTAATAGGTAGGTGACATTTCTTATACTTTGTACAGGAAAGCAGAAAATAAATTGGATTTTCCTGTAAACCTTACACCCTCAAGATTCTGCCACCTGATGTGTTGAGATCCGTGACGTGCCCTGATTAACTTTTCAAGGCGATGTTCCCACGGCGCTTACTCATTGTTGCCTTACGGTCCTGGTGTTTTGAAGGCACTTGGCCGGTGTCTGTTGAGAAGGTGGAAGGGTTTTGTATTGTGGGTTTTGTTTTCCTAAAGCTTTCCTTGTGGCCTTTTTTTGGCCCACTTTTCCTAGCAGTTCTCAGATTTCTCCCCTGTTTCTTCCTTCTCCCATCTGTCTTTTCCAGGAATGGGAAACGGGGGCGCAGTGGGAGCCCCAGCCAGAGCTTTGCAGGCTTGGGGGAGGAGGCAGCTGCATTTTATGTGCAGGTGACATCAGCTCTGTTTCAGGCAGACAGACAGCCGGAGGCACGGAAAACGAGAAGCTTTTCCAATGTAGCCGCTTCCTGAGTGCCTTCTTTCTCTGTGGGATGAGGCATTGGGAAACCAGTGGTTTCTTCGTTGCTTTTAGAAAAATGGGTGCTTTTAGACCTTCCCCTTTATCCCTCTCCGTTTCCTGCTCAGTCAACAGCCTGATTTTCCTACTTTATCTGATTTCTTCAGGCAATAGCATAATCTCTGGTATGAAAAAATAATGTGCGTAATTGCCAGAAGACACTTTTAGGCAGACTGAAAGATCTGTTTTATGGCAAGCCTCGTAAACACCATCAAGGAAGATTTTCTTAAAAAAGGCGAGGACTGCTAGTTCCCCATCACGTCACATCTGAGAATGGTTGACTCCATTCAAGTGGGGGAGAGAAGGATCCAGCCTGTGTCCCCTGCAGCTCGGAGGTGAATGCAGCCTGCGGGAATGCCCACCTGCGAGGCAGGCTGCTCAGAAACGGCCACGAGATTCACCTTGGCACGGATGATCTTTTGTCAACAATCTAAAGCAGGTTTTGTTTTGTTTTGTTTTGTTTTGTTTCTCTCCTTTAGGGGGTCACAGGTGCCTTGACAGTTTTGATGAAAGATGCAATAAAACCAAATCTGATGCAGACCCTAGAAGTAAGTGATTTTCTTTTTATAGAAATTGTTGACATCAGAGAAAGATAATTATCATATGATCTCACTGATATGCGGAATTTAAGAAACAAGGCAGGGGATCATAGGGGAAGAGAGGAAAAAATGAAACAAGGCGAAACCAGAGACGAAACCATAAGAGACTCTTAATCTTAGGAAACAAACTGAGGGTTGCTGGAGGGGGTGGGGGGATGGGGTGGTTGGGTGATGGACTTCAGGGAGGGTATGTGTTGTGCTGAGCACTGGGTATTGTGTAAGACTGATGAACCACAGACCACTACTCCTGAAACAAATAATACATTCTATGTTAATAATTTTAAAAAATATGTATTGTGATAAATTAAAAGTCATAATAGCTGCTAGGATTGAATTAAGTCTCCAATTATTTTTTATATATTAAAAAACATTTAAATATTTTAAAAAAGAAGAAATTGTTGACATTGCATTCATCGCATTGCGTGTGCATCCCCACACAAAGTGAGAATTTCCAGCCAATGTGAGCCCACAGGGAGCATCAGAATAAGTCCTTGGACATCCGAAAAAAGTTAGAAGTGTATGTATAGATTCTTTCCTTGGGTAATGCAGTAGAAACATAAAAATTCTGTATCTAATATGTCGGTAAGTTGTGGAGCGATGTTTACGTGATGTTTTCTGTTTTGCCTTTTTTTGGACTTAGCTTCTCATAATCATTAGGTTTAGGGTTTTTTGGTTTGTTTTTCCCAAGCAAAACACAGAGTATATGCTGAGAAATGCTTCCCAGGAAAACATGCTGTACCCCCCTTTCATTAGATTTACCCTGCCCTTGCCCAGGGCACAGGTAGATTGGAGGAAGACAAGCAGAATCTCCATCCATTTATTCATTCAGCCGATAGAAAGCTCAGTTTGAATGTACCCTCTGCCATTTACTGACTGTGACCTTGGCCAAGTATTTGCTAATCTCAGCCTCTGTTTTCCCCCATGTAAAATGGTGATAGTAACGAAGACTTACTTAGCCGGGCTATTGTGAAGATTGAGTGTTCACTGAACCCATGACTTGGGCAGGCCTTGCAGTAGGAGCTTAGGACAACAAAGTCCCGCCCTCTTGGAGCTTGTCCCTTAGTGGGGGAGACAGAGGATAGAGAAATGAGTCAGTACATAACATGTCAGCTGGTGGCAAGGACTGAATTAGAAAAATAAGAGGGAATGAGAGAACAGAGGGCGAGGTGGGTGGCGTCTGATGACCAGAGATGTGAACAAACCAGGAGACTGAGCTGCGTGTGAGGAAGAGCTTTCTGGGCGGAGGGTAACATGTAGCTCAAAGGCCTGTGGGCAGGGATGTGCTCTACAGTCAGAAAGGCTCCAGCAGAGAGCAAGAATCCAAATGCAAGGCAACATGCCAGAAATGGGCAGAACCAGCCAGAGCTGGAAGGTCCGAGGTAAGGGTGCAGTGCTGAGCCGGGGGCTGAGAGCACAAGCACCTTCTGGTGGGGCCTCTCCCTCCTGCAGCGTGAGCTCCTTCCTCTCTCCTGCCGTTCCGTCAGCATGCAAGTAGGCTCTGATAGAAGTCTTAAAATAAAACAGTCCCCCAAATTCCCAGGACCCAGTGTCCCCACCCAGCTACTGCTCCATTTCTCTGCTCTCTGTCACAGTCAGATACTAACGTCTGTGACCTGGGTCTCCACCTTGCCACCCGCCTCTCCTCAGTAACTTCAGCTTGACCTAAGCTTCCACATCTCCTGGATGCTTCTGTCACGGTCACCTGTCCCTCTGTGTGACCAAGTCTTTGTTTCTCTGTCCTTCTCTGTGTGGCCTCTTCACAGGGTCCGACCCAGCTGATGTTTCTTCTTTCTGGAGCCCTTGGTTCTTCTGGCTTCTGGGACACCTTGTGGCCCTGGGCCTCCTGCTATCTTCCCCTCGGTCTCGTTTGCTGGCCTGGCCTTGGCTCAGCTTCTAAATGTCGGAGAGTCTGAGCCCTCACTTCTCCAGCTGTACTTCCCCCCCATCAGCCATGTGCTGACCCCCAAACATTTTTTTTTTAAGATTTCATTTATTTGAGAGAGAGAGAGAGAGTGAGCACCAGCAAAGGGAGTGGCAGGGGGAGAGGGAGAAGCAGGCTCCCCGCCGAGCAGAGAGCCCGATGCGGGGCTCCATCCCAGGACCCTGGGAACACGACCTGAGCTGAAGGCAGATGCTTAACCGACTGAGCCACCCAGACGCCCCATGACCCCTGAACTCTTGCTCTGAATCTCGTGACCTCGGAATTTCAGAGTTGTGGATGTACTTGCCAAGAGCCATTGCATATCAAACTTGGTTATAAAATAGGGTCTTTGATTTCAAACCTAGTCAGTGGTTCCAGCCAAAATCCGAGAAGTCGTCCTGGAGCCCGGTTCCCTCTCCTCGGCCCCCCACCTCCATCCCTGCAGAGCCTCCCTTCCTGAAGCGTCTCCGAGCTGTCCACTTCTCTTGCTGCCCCGGCCTCCAGCGTACCCTCCCGCCTTGCCACAGTGGCTACTGCTAACACTCTTTCTTCCAGAATCCTTTCTCTGCTCAGCCACCCTAGAGCTCTGAAACTGAATCAGGTCCTGTTGCGCTCCTGCTTAGAGCTCTTGGGTGGTTTACACTGGTCCTCATTCTGGCTAGAAACCCTGCAGGATGGGGCCCTCCCCTGCCTCCTCCCTCATTCTCTCTGCCCCTGCCTGGGATGCCCCTCCCAGTTTCATGTGTCTGGCTCCTTCTTGTCCGTTGGGACTCATGTCCTTTAATCTCAGCACCCTGGAGAGGCCTTCCCGGGCCACTGAGTCCAACACAGCCCCAGTCATGTGACCTATCACCGTCTTGTCATTCTGGGCGTGGCACGGAGCATCATCCAAGAGTTCCCTACTTCTTTGTCCATCCATCCACCAGGATGGGAGCAGGATCTTTTCCACCTGGCTCACCACCAGATCGCAGCTCCTAGAAGGTGCCTCACACACATTAGGTGCTCAGCAAGCATTTGTTGAATAATTAAATGAATACTTATTTTTACCATATGGCTCCTAAAAATACATATCTGTTTAATAAATAAGTGAATGAAAATAACTCACAAAGAAACGTGATATTGCTTCCTCATAACACTTCTCCCTTAAAAACGAACATGTTATTATCATCATTATTAGGGATAATCAGCTTACTGTTTTAAATACTTATCTTTCTTTTATTTTTTTAAGATTTTATTTATTTGTTTGACAGAGAGAGACACAGCGAGAGAGGGAACACAAGTCAGGGGGAGTGGGAGAGGGAGAGGCAGGCTTCCTGCTGAGCGGGGAGCCCGATGCGGGGCTCGATCCCAGGACCCTGGGATCATGACCTGAGCCGAAGGCAGATGCTTAACAACTGAGCCACCCAGGCGCCCCAGATACCTATCTTTCTTAAATTAAAAATTACCTACACCTTGGGCATCTGGATGGCTCAGTCGGTTGGGCGTCTGCCTTTAGCTCGGGTCACGATCCTGGGGTTCTGGGATCAAGTCCCGTGTTGGGCTCTCTGCTCGGCGGGGAGTCTGCTTCTCCCCCTCCCTCTGCCCCCTCCCCTGCTTGTGCATGCTCTCTTTCTCTCACACATAAATAAAATCTTTAAAAAAAATTACCCACACCTTTAAGATAACACCCATTCTAAAAGTCTAGTTTCTATTAGGGAATGAATCAGAGGGCTGGGCTGCTCCTCGACCATTCTTGTGGTACTCACATTTCTGTCTATTTTTCATTTAAGACTAGGCCACTTTGTCATTACTTTAACCGACAGTGGGCATCATTTAAAAAGTAAACACAACATTCAGTTAAAATATCTGCATGTATGAATTCTGCTACTTGGGTCCTTATCATTCCAGATGCACCTGGCTAATGAGTGGCACTAGGAATCTAAATTGGCCAATAGTCTGAAAATCACTGATCAGTGTACAGATTGTGCTCTAGTGCTCATGTTCGGATACACTTGATTGTTACTCCCATAGTGGGCTTTCAAGGGTTACCATGCGGCAAGTTGCTGGGAGACTGGTAGTTCTCAGTTCTGCACGTTAAAATCTCCTGGAAAGATTTTTTTTTTTTTTAAGATTCTATTTGTTTATTTTAGAGAGAGAGAGAGAGAGAGAGAGCAGGAGTGCAAGCGGGGGGAGGGCCACAGGCAGAGGGAGAGGGAACCTCAAGCAGACTCCGCGCTCAGTGCAGAGCCCAACATGGGGCTTGATCTCAGGACCCTACCATCATGATCTGAGCCAAAATCAAAAGAGTCTGCCACTCAGTCAACTGAGCCACCCAGATGCCCCATCACAGTTTTTTAACTAAGTACTTAACTCCGTGTACTGTATCATAGCCATAAATATTAGGTGAGCATGTGAGCATGTGTGTCTCTGTGTTTCAATGTCTAATAATGATGTTTGACAGATTTGTCCATTCAGACTCCAGACTAGGAGTTTGAAAAACAGGGCTCTAATACTGCTTTAGTGAGTAATTCACGATGAGGCCGTTAATTTTAAATTAAAACGCTGCTGACCTAGTCCTGGGAGTGGTTATCTCAGGAACAGTGAAGTGTTTATGCTGACCTGGCCACACCCTGTCACCTGTCCCCCGCCAGAGACCAGTGTTCGGTGCTTCTCAGACCGAGGCCCTCACTGCGTGCTGCAGTGTGTAGACCCAGGGACAGAGCCTGTGACCCTGTCCTCACAATACTGTCCCCAGCTCCAGTAGCTTACCACAGGTGGCCACGGACCCGGACTGCAAGGGGAGGAGGTGATGGAGACTTGAAGTTCTTCTAAACAGTGTTTTCTTCAGAGCTTTTAAAAGGTTTATCTGGACAGAAGTGAGAAGTTAAAGAGAGGTATACAGATCTAGACACTAGACACACACATGAAAATACCCGTAGGCACCTACGTTTGGATTGCATAGTGCCAGCTTTATTTCCATAGACATTTGTGTGACCTCATCAGGACCCTGTCATTGTGCCTCGTGAGGACTCTGGGAAGAAAAGTAAATAGAGAACTCACAGAATGGCTTTGATAAACTCTGTCTTTTTCATTCTCAGAGATGATTTTTCTTTCACTGCCTTTCTTCCTGCTTTTGTTCAGCTCTCTTGTCTTTGAAATATGTTCGGCTAGCCGCCCATCGTGGTTCATGGGAATTTTCCGTGGCTCCCAGCCTCCCTCCCCCCGTCACTCCCTGCCTCCCCCTGTCAGTAAGAGGGCAGCCTCTGTTTTCACAGGTGGAACCAAGGCCTCACAGACACACCCCAGCAGCCCCGGCTGGGCTCGGAATAAAACCCCAACATTGCAACGCATGTGGATAAATTCCTTTAGCTAGGGCTACAGTCTGTTCTCACTGATAAAGGACAACTATAGAAATGGCATTTAAAATGAAAATATCGACAGATTTTCTTTAATGAATCAAATCTAAAAGTTTGGATAATTCCTTTATATTGAGGTTGATTTGGTGTTTTGTTGTTCTTGTTCTTGTTGTTTTTTGCCTTTTTAGTAAGAATTACTCTAGCATTTTACCAAGAGTGAAAATTTTCTTTGCTTTTATTGTCTTAATACTTACCAGATTTTTAATATGTAAGCCAGTTAAACAATGAGAAAGACTTAAAACAGAATTTGTAAAAATCAGAAGAGCAAGTTTATTATTGTAGATATAAAAACGGGCTATAATGAACGTAAACCTTATGGGATTTGCTTCCATACTACACAGGTCATTAGTTGTATTGTTTTGTTTTGTTTTTTTTTTGCTTTCTTTAGATTTTTCTTGAAGTGATTGATTTCTCAGTGGAGGAAAAAAATAAATTTAAATAAGCCTCTTAGACCATTGGGGTTTAATTCTATTCTTTAAAAAAATAAATATATATGAAATGCAAAATACTATGAAGTGAGGTAAATAGTTTACTTCATAGTCAGTGAGGCAGCTAATGAGTGCTTTATCAAAATTATAGTAGGAAATAATCAGTCCTTACAGGTTTTTCTCCCTAGTTCAGCATTTAGTGTAGAATGACACTGTTGTAGAGTATACCAGGAATTTGGTCCTTTGAGAGAGTCAAGGTGTTTTCTTTTTCTTCGAGAGAAGTTGCACACTGAATATGCAGTATTAATAAAAGCAGAATGGCTTCAGTGAGTCTTTAAATACCAAGATTCACCATCTTGGTTCATTCCTCCCTTTGTCTTTGGGGGTTTTAATTTGTTCTTCAATTTCTGTAGGGGACACCTGTCTTTGTGCATGCTGGCCCCTTTGCTAACATCGCCCATGGCAACTCTTCAGTGTTGGCTGATAAAATCGCCCTGAAACTGGTTGGTCAAGAAGGATTTGTAGGTAAGTCATTTCTGTTAAATTTAGTTGTAGAATATGGAAGAAATCTAAAAGTTGATGACTGAACAAGAGTGCTGTCCATTCTGACTCAAAATATATTCTTTTAGACCGACCTTTCATAGATGGTCTCAGTATTGGAAAAGCACTATGGTCTCTTCTATACTAGTAAAATGATGTTGTGTTCGAACTGTAGATTCTGATGTCAAGTACCCATGGGTTTGCATATGAGCTCGGACACTTGCTGCTAGAGTGATTTTGGACACATTTTAATGACATCTGAGCCTCAGTCTTCTCATCTATAAAATGGTGATTACAGTATTGTAGCAAACCTTATGGAGTTATTGTGAAAACCAAATGAGATTATTTATTGATTCAGCCAGTATTTATTGAGGACCCTCTATGCACAAGGCATGCAACTCAGAGCTGGAGATACACAGTGAGGAAAACAGACCCAGTCCTGCCTTCATGGAGCATACTGCCTAATGCTGTATGTAATTAATAGAAGAAATGCTCGTTAACTGTCAGCTGTTATTAGCAGTTGAAATCACTTTGCTCTTCCTCAAATTGGAGTATGTTTTTGTGTTGAATAGAGGGGAGATTCCCAACCATCAGACATGGAAATTTTAATTGGTAAGACTTCAGACGTTGTGCTGCTGCAAAGGTGTCCTTTGGTGGCACCTGCTGGTCTTCGGTTTTTGATGGAAATTCCAGTCAGGAAGAGGGGGTAGCTGCCATAGAGCTTGCTCTGTCAGGGCTAGTCCCAGTCCCACCCGTGAGCTGGAAGCAACAAAGGGCAAACAAATAAGGATTCTTGGAATAACACCATCATTTGATATCAGACAGACCACAGTGGCAGTTTTTTCACATGCCAACAGGTAATTTCCACTCGCCACATTTGTGCCTGTAATCATCAAGTCTAGCAGTTGCTTCTTTCACACTCATCATCAGCCTCATAATCAAACTCAGAAGTGAGTTATTTTACTAGAAAAGATTCTACTGGGCTAAAGAACTTAGCACTGCACTTTTATGCTCAGCCATTATAAAGTTCACTCAGGGCTATTGAGACCGTTTTTAAGAATTCCCTGTAGACATGCAGTCAGGATCCAATGAGAATTTATGTAGTTCATTCCTCAAGGTCTGTACTGTATAGTTCTTGTGTACTTTGCTGCTTTGGTACGGAATCTACTATGAGAGTGGCTAGACATGCCATCTAAATGGATTTGCTCCATTGATCACAGCATAACTGTAGAGCTAATGGACCAGGAGTCTGGGAAGGGCAGGCACTGAAAAGTTGGGTGCTTATGTGAAGTAGTGGTTCTAATGCATCAACTCCACAAATGAAAGAGCTTTTAGAAGAAAGCACTCTGTATGTGCTGACAGAGCTCTCTGCTCCTGTACCAATCCTTACTTTGTCCCTCTACATTTACAGAATATGTGTTATCGTGGCAAAGCATCTTTAAAGGTATAGGCTGATGATGTATGCAAAACATACTGCTTTCTGTGTGACCTTGGACCATCCATTAGCCTCTCTGGGAGGGTTCCTTGTAGACATTCCCATGTGAAAAAGGTGAAATGAGGAATTGTGTATGGATGGGCAGCCCTGACCCTGAGATGAAAGCTGTGGGATCATAACCCTACCTGGTAGTGTGACCTGAACTAAGTTACTTAGCTTCTCTAGGGTTCAGTTCCCTCCTTTCATAACTGCAGTATTTTAATGAGTAGTATCAAGTGAGAAATGGCTGTGTAAACCATGGCAAACCAGTCAAATGTCAGTGATTTTGCTAATGCTTTCTATGACCTCTTCTAGTCTAAGAGGCTGTAGGTGGGGGAGGATGCAGTGACAGAATTCTGCCCACTGCCAGATGGGTTAGGGTGCTAGCTCTAGAGTCAGAGTAACTGGCTCTACTCCTTTCAAGTTGTGTGACATTAGGCAACTTAACCCTTCTTAGCCTCAGTTTCTTTATCTGTAGAATGGGGCTTTAAATAGAACCCTATTTAAACCCCGTAGGTTTGAAATGAGGTTTGAATGAGACTGCTTGCTAAGTCCTGGCACAGCACCTGACCCATGGTGAGACTCGGTGATAATTCTTAGCCACTTCTCATTATTACTCTCCCCATCATTGATCCTTGACTAATAAAGGTTAAATTTCCCCTTTTTCATTTAGGGTTTTGGGGTGATTCTTTTCTTTGGGGGGGTGGGGAGTGATTTTATTTTTAACTGTGGTAGAATACATCGAACAAAGTTTATCATTTTAACCATTTTTAAGCGCACCATTCAGTAGTCAAATACTTTTGCATTGGTGTGCAACCATCACCACCATTCATCTTGCAAAACTGAAACTCTGTACCCATTAAACAATAACTCCCCACTCCCCATTCCCCCAGCCCCTGGCAACCACCCTTCTACTTTCTGTCTCTGAGTTTTTGACTATTCCTCATATCAGTGTTTGTGCCCTCCTGTGACTGGCTTATTTCTTAGCATAATATCCTCAGAGTTCACCCGTGTTGGATCATCTGTTCAAATTTCCTTGTTTTTCCAGGCTGAATAATGCTCCAATTTATGTATGCCATGTTTTGTTTATCCACTCATCTGTCTGTGGGAACACTTGGGTTGCTTTCACCTTTCGGCTTTTGTGAATAACGCTGCTATGACATGGTATGCAAGTAACTCAATGTTAGTTTTAATATAAATAAAGATCGCATTTCCTTATGTATAACTGTGTGACAGCAGTGACTTGCAAAATATGTGTAGACTCAAGACCTGTAATGTTAAACTCTCATGAAGGTGCTACCCTAATGCCATGGCTGCACTGGAATGTGGGAAGCAAAGCCAAGGTATTGAACTGTGGGAGCAGGGCATGATCAGGAAACAGGGCTCTTACCCCGCCTTGCCTGGTCAAGCCTGGTCTGTGGGCTACATTGGATGACATTTCAATTAATATCTGGTTCCTCTAAACATTGTTTTAAATTCCTCTAATCACTTTCTTTCATAAGAATAGTCTCATTCTAATAAAAAATGTGGGTGTAGTCTTATATAAAATAACTCCAAATTTCATTCCAGTTTAAGTCTCTCCCATCTTGGGCCTGCGTTTGGCTGATAATGAGAAGGGAACGGTAGCTTTTTCTCTGTCCCCCGTTACCGTGCATTTAGTCTGCCTCTGGCCCCTCTAGGGTTGAAGCTTGGACATTCGATGGTACCCGTCCAGCCTCTTCCAGAAGAGAACCCACACTTTTGGCAGAAACCCTCTGGGCGGTATCCCCTTGAGAAAGTCCTACTGCCAATCCAGTACCTGATCTCCAGGCACCACAGAACTTTGACCTGTGACCTTACCATTGGCAGGAGTGCAGTTACAACTCTCACCTGAGTCTCTCTTCCGCTGCAGGGGCTGTTTCTCTTCAGCCTGCAGACTGGTAGTCATCCCCAACCCACCACTGTGCCCCTGCCTTAGAGGGACCTCCAGTTGTGCATTTAGAGTCTCCCTCGTTAGCTCCGTATCCTTTCCACTGGGATGTGGGCAGTGGGATTCTGCACATTGATAACTTTCTTTGAAGAAATCCTTTCTGGGCTTCTAACTTTGATCAACCCTTTGAAATCTCAAGGTAGCTGTTGGGCTAAAGGATACAGAATCTATTTTCAAATAATGTCTTTGCAAATGCTGCTAGGTTTAGCTTCATCCTTAAACATGAGAACAATTGACGCTGTTTTGGGGCTTCAGACAAAAGTGAAACCAAAAGAGCCCCATTTTAATGTCCTCCCACAGAAGTTAAATGCAGTAGACATAGGTTTATCTGAAGTCTGAGAGAATTTATGTCCCCAGAAAAGTCATTGTTTATAGAAGTCTGTGCCTCTTAAGATATAAAAAACCCAAATCCAAAAGAAGATTGATAATTTGGGTTACATTAAAAGATAAATTCTGTATGATAAAAGACATAGGATTTCAAAAACAAGTGACAGGGTAGGAGAAACCTTTGTAGAGGTAATAGACAAATGACTAACATTTGGAATATATATAAACCACCAAGAATTATGGATTGATTTTTTTTAAGACAAGAAAGCCAATAGAAAAATGGGCAAAGGATTAGAGAGGGTAATTTACAGAAAAAGAGCACTCTGACAGAATTTCTGGGTCAAAATGAAAATGTGCAAACCATCTAGCAACTTCAGTTCTATGTCATACCTTGGAAAAGAAGTAACTGAAGATTTATTTAAGTCCTTTGAAATAATTTACTTCAGTACACATTTATCGAGCTTCTGCTGTTATGTTAAGTAATATATGGTAGGAGCTGGGAATCAGAGATACAGAACAAGTTTCTTAGCCTCCAGTCATTTATAATGTGGTGTGAGGAGTAAGCCCATAAACAGAACCTCAGTGGTAAGTGCAATGCACTTATGAGATTAAGTATCCTATTGATTAACGAAGAACCTTAAGAGATGATAGGCATCTCTTAGAATTTTCCCCATACTATGGGTTTTGTGAGGTATATTTAGTCTAGTTTTTTTGTTCTATCCCATCACACACGGGGAGGGAATTATTTTGTCTACTCTGCAATAATTATTCCAAGATAATGGAATCAATATTCCGTTTAGACTAAAAATAGAGTGAAATTTATTTAATTACAGTTGACCCTTGAACAGTTTGGTGGTTGGGGCACTGACCCCCATCCTGTGTAGTTGAAAATCCCCATATAACTTTTGACTCCCCCACAACTTAACTACTAATAGCCTACAGTTGATCAGAACCCAGTCAATGACATAAACAGTCAGTTAACACATATTTTGTATGTTATATATATTATATACCGTAACCTTAAGATAAAGCAAGCTAGATAAAAGAAAATAGTATTTTTATTTTTTAAGGATTTATTTATTTATCGAGGGGCGGGTAGAGGGAGAGAGAGAATCTCAAGCAGGCTCCCCAGTGAGCGCAGAGCCAGACGTGGGGCTCGATCCCAGGACCTTGAGATCATGACCTGAGCCAAAATCAAAGAGTCAGCCACTGAACCTACTGAGCCACCCAGGCACCCCAAAAGAAAATAGTATTAAGAAAATCATAAGGAAAAGAAAATACATTTACAGTACTATACTGTATTTATCAAAAAGAAAATCTGGGGGTACCTGGGTGCCTCAGTCAGCTAAGCGTCTGCCTTCGGCGCAGGTCATGATCCCAGGGTCCTGGGAACGAGCCCCGCATCGGGCTCCCTGCTCCGCGGGGGGCCTGCTTCTCCCTCTCCTGTGCACTGTGCTGTCTCGCTATCTCTGTCTCTCTCTCTCAAATAGATAAATAAGTCTTAAAAAATACACACACACACACACACACACACACACACACACACACACACACACACATAAAGAAAGAAAATTTGTATATAAGTGGACCTATCCAGTTCATACCCGTGTTGTTCAGTTAACTGTAATTGCACAAATTTGTCAGACTAGACCAAAATAGCCCCTGAGAATTTGGGGGTAAAATGCTGTGGTCCCCGTGATAGCTATTTCTATTCTCCTTTAGCCAACAGTCCTCAAGGGAGTCCACTTAACCTCCATTCACTGCTGTAAAAGCAAACATTTCTTTGGCTTCAAATCCTAATCATGTGTTATTTTTTAAAAAATAAGAAGAAAAGGAAAACAACATTGAGTTTCTAGGCTTTAATAAATTATCTCATTTTTAAACTATTTGTAAGGATTTCAAACTTACACATGATCCTTGGTTTTTTAAATTTGCTTTCTGTTTTCTTAATTTGGTTTGGATTCCCATTTCGAATGAATACCTTTCCTTCACTCTGGAATTCAGCATACACTTGTACGTGTTTAAGCTAGGAGTTCTTAACGGGTAGCTACCAGCCACTCCTCCCATGATTAAATACAGAATTCTATACGTACCTATATGGTTAATTGGTTGTTTTTTTTTTTTTTTTTCTTTTTTTAACAAGAGAAGGGCTCCACGACTCTCACTAGATTTTTCAAAAGGGTCCATGATCCAAAAAAATCAAGACCCAGGGTCCTCTCATAGCCTAAGGGATGCTGTGTGGCATTTCCCCATACTTCCTTTACAGTGACCTATACGAAGCTTTGGTGGCTTTTCATGTCCCACTTACATTTGACATTTAGCGTCCTCTTCCGAAGCGCTGGTCAAGACGCAGCCTGAACTGAGTGTGAGTCTTCTCCTTGCCATCTGCAGAGAGCACCACTGACCCGCCCTGGGTTCTCCCCTGGCTGCCTGGGTACATAAGCAGAGCAGACTGTGGGTCAGAAGAAAACGTTAGACCAATGCCCGGTGGTTAAATCATGCCCTGAGCTTCGCCCTGAACGTTTCAGGATCAGGGTTTCGAGATCAGAATAAATAACCAAGGTCATTCTAAGACACACTGAGGGGGATTGGGACACAAAGGCTCGTTAATATTTTCATTACAAATGCTGCCATTCTCTGAGAGGTTCCCGAGCTGCAGACCTGTGTTCCAAACCAGCCGTCACCTGCGTTCTCACCGAAGCCTGAAACAGTTCTGGGGGGTGGGGTTGTTATCCTCATTTTTACAGATGACCCAGCTGAAGCCTAGAGAGATTACAACATGTGTCCTCTGTCACCCAGCCAGTAAGTGGAAGAGGGTGCAACCTCAGGGCCCCCTTCTGCTGAAACCTGTGCAGACGGTCAGTTGGCCACTGTGCTTACAGTGATTTTCTCGTTTCTCTTTAGCCGGTTCCCACCCACTCCCATGAAAAAACACCAAGCTTCAGATGACCTGTCTACAGGGGATGGCCACAACTTAAAATCGTACCAGTGTAATTATACTGTGCCGAACTGTAATAATGTCTGCCAACAGTGGTGGGATACTTTTGGGTTTTCTTTCTTTCTTTTTTTTTTGTAAATTATTATTATTATTATTTTTAATTTTAATTCCAGTGTAGGGGATTTTTTCTTCTTCTTCTTTTCTCCCGACTACTTTAAGAGATGTTTCTCCCTCATACAGTACTAATTAAAAGGTTATCTTGTTGAGTCACAACATCTTACTGCTCCGCTTACTTATCCACTGTCCTTTTGCAAAACATTTAAATCTTGCTCCTTGGGCTTCAGGAAACCCTGCTCGCAGCTTCAACCAGTCACCGGCTTGCTGTCTGTTTCCATTTTTTATTGCCATCAAATTTTAAATATCCTTTCATTTTGGTAGAAGAGAACCAGACCAAACTAAACATTCCTATAATTTCACCCACTCTTTAAAAAAATCTGACGTCAAGTGGCCTCCCAGCTTTCTAAGCTGGAATTCTCCCAGACCTCACTCTGTTTACATTATTTAGAAACACAGATCTCAGCCTAGGCTCTATTTTTCTTAGGATATTTCCAATTTTTTTTCCTCCAGTGATTATATCTGTAATTAAATCAAGGACAAGAAGTGCAGAGGTGTCCGTCACGTGCTAACCTTCGGGGAAACTACTCATCACCAGTGGTGTTCTTTTTTTTTTTTTTTTTTAAAGATTTTATTTATTTATTTGACAGAGAGAGAGAGAGAGCGAGAAAGGGAACACAAGCAGGGGGAGTGGAGGAGGGAGAAGCAGGCTTCCTGCCCAGCAGGGAGCCCGATGCGGGGCTCGATCCCAGGACCCCGGGATCATGACCTGAGCCGAAGGCAGACGCTTAACGACGACTGAGCCACCCAGGTGCCCCACCAGTGGTGTTCTTTTTTTTTTTTTTTTAAAGATTTTGTTTATTTATTTGAGAGAGAGAATGAGAGAGAGAGAGAGAGCAGGAGAGGGGGGGGAAGGTCAGAGGGAGAAGCAGACTCCCCGCTGAGCAGGGAGCCCGATGCGGGACTCGATCCCAAGACTCCAGGATCATGACCTGAGCCGAAAGTAGTCACCCAACCAACTGAGCCACCCAGGCGCCCCCAGTGGTGTTCTTTAAGCCCGATGTTCAGAAGCCCAGTCCGAGAAGGTGCTTCTCACTGTCCGGGGAGTTCTGATGTCTCTAATGGAGCTTGAGACCTGACCACATTCTCCCTCGTTCTCAGGGCTGGTCCTTATTCCACCCCAACTTTCTCTGCCTGTGCTTCTGTATAAAGTCACCCTTCCCTCTTTCATCAGCTAGTCTTCTGCCCTTAAAAAACATAAGTAGGGAAAAAAAGGTGAAATATACTGAGTATACAGTATCCAGGAAAATATGCAGATTAATATAATAAGTGCCTGTATTCCCATCATTCACTCGGTTATGTTAAAATCATAACATCGCTATGTGCGCTTTAGTTTGTTGTTTTGTTTTTTTAAATAAAACATTCAACACAGAGTTGAGGTCCCTGTGAATCCCTCCCTGATCTCCTTCCCTTTTCTGCTTCTCTAGAGGAAGCCACTCTCCCAATTTAGGGATTATCATTTCCAGACGTGGTTTATACTTTTATTCTGTAAGTATGTATCCGCAAAAGATCTACAACAGGTTCCTGGACCTTCTCTGTTCATGTACTGTCTCAGCAATTTTTTCCTAAGGCATATGAGGCCAACAGAAATACCTAACACATCCATTTATTAAGTAGTTAGGTCCACACAACTTCATGGATATTTATGTCTTGACACCTTAGTAGCTTCTGAAAAAAAGAATACATACAAATTGAAAGGAAAGATATTATTTCATTTTTAAATAGCCACCATAACTTATTATTGAGATGTGTGTCTTTGTTGGGCACTGAACAACTTCTCGGTCCTTGAGATTGGTGGATGCTTCAAAGTTCATTTCCTGTTTCCCATTGGCTTTCACACCATTCTTGCCCTTACTGCAGCAACCGTCAAAAATTTGGCTTCACAAACATAATGTCATTGAAAGGAGCGTAGGGCAATAAAGTGGAAACCAGGAACTACCTCAGAGTAGAACTTGCAGGGCTCAACAGATGTCAAGTATTATCGAGCTTCCCTCCAAACTTGAAAACACCCCATGGCTCCTCCAAGTTCAGTGCAGTGGCTCAGGACAGCCTAGCACATCAATTTGGGAACCGCAGATGTGCATGTTTCTGTAGCATTTTATAGGTTTGAAAGTTTTATGCATTAATAAATCTTACTATCTGCATTGCTCTATAGGAGGGATCAGCAAACTTTTTCTCTAGGCTTTGTGTGTCATAGCATCTCTGTGCAAATATTCAACTGCAAAAGGCAGCCACAGGGAGCCCCCAAAAATGCAGGAAGGAAGCCGTGTTCTAATAGATTTATTCATAGACTCTGACATTTGAATTTCACCTAATTCTCACATGCAATGAAGTATTAGTCCTCTTTTTTTCCCCCAAACATTAAAAAATGTAAAAAAAAAAAAATTAAAGACTATGAAAAAAGTTGCAGGCCACCCAAAAGCAGAAGGCAGGCTATTTTTGTTCAACCTGACATTCCCGCATTTATCCGAGTAGCTGTGATCAAAGAAGCCTCATCCAACCCGTAGTGAAGTCTTCCTTGGCATGAACAGAGGCACATGCATTTGTGTGCTCTTCCTTCAGGGGCACTGAGATTCCTTTCTGGTGTTCTGTTGCAAATAATGCTACCGGGAACCTTCTAGTTTGTGTCTCTGAGAATATAAACACAAGTCTCCGTGCAGCAGTCTTCGAGGTTCTGTTCCCAGGAGTGAGGTGTTAGGGGGGTTATGTTCTGAATATGACCACTTGGCCATTATGTGTTACAAGTATCTTCTCCGGTCCATGCCTTGTCTTTTAAATGTGTTCATTGTACCTTTTCTTTTCCATCCTTTCTGTTCATGATTTCTGCTTTTGGAATCACAAAGATCATCTATATTGGCTTATAAAATGCTGCCTCTTACATGTAGGCCTTTAAATATCTCAAAATTTCTGTTTGTTTAGGGTGGCCCTTTTCCCAAAGTCATACCATTTGTGAAATTTTTTCCTCCTCAGTGTCTCTTTCAGAGGTGGCTGTCAGGCCCAGCCCTTAAAAAAAAAAAAAAAAAAAAAAACGGGCCAAGCAGGTTCCGTAGATTTAAATCAATCAGGAGCTCAGTTCCCCTCATCCCATGCCCTGTTCAAGGCCACTGCCGGTGGTGGGGCCTGCACTTGGAACTGCTTTCTAAGCCACCTACTCTGGCCAAGTGAGGGTCTCCCTCCTACTCCGCCTCCCCAGGGAAGAGCAGCAGAACAGTTAGATGGTCTCCAGTACTGCTTCCCAGCCGCAGAGCCCAGGCTTTCTGCAAGAAGGAGATCCACGCATCATCTCCCCCTTCCCCTGACTAGTCACCTCTTGATGCTGGACTTGCCTTGGCAGTGGTACCTGGTTTTTGGAGAAATGAAAAGCTATCCTACTGCCTCTTCTGACTCTGTGTTGTCCAGTTCTGGACATTTGTCATCAATAGTCCCGTGGACCTTTGAAAAGAAGGTTTAATTTTATGGCCTATTTACTTTTCTGTTTGACAAGATCCTTTGAATAAAACTATCTTAACTTTTGCAATACTTACAGTTCATCTGTTGTTGCTTATTATTTGTATTGCTGATATGGTCTCTAAATATAAATCAATCCAAAAGTGTTTTTGAGATAAGGAAGAAATAACCTTCACTATAGAAGATGACAAAAACTTCAGGTCTTTATTATCTAGCTCAGCAGAAAAAGGAGTATGTGATGATACCAATTTTCTAGAATTGATTTGCAGAAGAAGAATACAAAACATTTATCCCCTTTCTTGTGGGAAAGTAATTGAAGAGTTTTTGATTAGAAGCCTAGTTTCTGTTTGTCTTTTTCCATGGTGCACATGGGATAGTAAATTATGAGAAGTCAGGCCCCCCCGACCCCATTTCTCTGCCTCTCCACAAAGTGCCCACCATCCTGAATTTTGTGTATTGATGATAAGACTTTTTAGTTATTGCTACCAACTTACATATGTTTTGTATGTATCAATTCTCATAATTTTTTTTTAAAAACTTAGAAACAGGATTTGTTAATTAACGATCACCAGATTTTACAGCCTGATCTTTCAGAGTTTTGGTGGAATTAAGTTAGAGTAATATTAAGTTACACTAATATTTTTTGGTTCCTGTTTTGGCCGATAACAGTTTTGGGGTCATTTTCTGCTACATACGCTGAAAATCAAGATAATGGAGATGATTTTCCACAGAGCAGCCAAATATATTAGATTGCCAGCTCCAGCTGCCTAGGTTTGTTTATTTATTTTTTATTCAGGTAGAGTTAACATACAGTGTTGTATTAGTTTCAGGTGTACAATATAACGATTCAACAGTCGTATACGTTGCTCAGTGCTCCTCATGATAAGTGCATTTCTTAATCCCCAATCACCCATTTAACCCATTCCCCCTACCCCCCTCCCCTCTGGTAACTGCCAGTTTGTTCTCTATAGTTAAGTGTCTGTTTGTCTTTTTTTCCCCCTTTGTTTTTTTTTGCTTCTTAAATTCCACTTATGAGTGAAATCATATGGTATTTGTCTTTCTCTGTCTGGCTTATTTCACTTAGCATTTTACCCTCTAGGTCCATCCATTGTTGTTGCAAATGGCAAGATTTCATTCTCTTTTTATTTAATAATTTTTTATTGTTATGTTAATCACCATACATTACATCATTAGTTTTTGATGTAGTGTTCCATGATTCATTGTTTGTGCATAACACCCAGTGCTCCACGCAGAATGTGCCCTCTTTAATACCCATCACCAGGCTAACCCATCCCTCCACCCCCCTCCCCTCTAGAACCCTCAGTTTGTTTTTCAGAGTCCATCGTCTCTAATGGCTCCTCTCCCCCTCCGACTTACTCCCCTTCATTCTTCCCCTCCTGCTATCTTCTTCTTTTTTTATTTCTTAACATATATTGCATTATTTGTTTCAGAGATACAGATCCGTGATTCATCAGTCTTGTACAATTCACAGAGCTCACCATAGCACATACCCTCCCCAATGTCTATCACCCAGCCACCCAATCCCTCCCAATTTCATTCTTTTTTATGGTGGCGTAATATTGCATTGTATATATATATCCCATCTTCTTTACCCATTCATCTGTCGATGGACACTTGAGTTGCTTCCATTATCTTGGCAGTAAATAATGCTGCAGTAAACCTAGGGGTGCATGTATCTTTTCGATAAATATCCAAAGGAAACTAAAACACTAATCCAGCTGCCTAGGTTTGAATTGTCCTCTGCCGTGTGCTGGACGTATCCTTGGGTAGGTCACTTAACCTCCCCAAATCACAGTGGCTCCAGTACCTATCACAAGGCTTATTCTGCAGATGACGTGCAGTAACGCTGGAAAAAGTACAGACCCAGACCCACACGGAACAGTGGATGCCAGCTACCGTTTCCACCTTAAGATGCTAAGGATCTTTACTTTTTAGGTAACTCTTCACAAATACTAATTCATTTTTCAAGTGAAGAATAGCTGTGTGAGTACACTTGATGAAACTCCTATGAAACTCATAGAGGGATTTGAGTTCTGCCAGTGGGAAACGCTGTTGCTTGTATCTCTTCTTATACAAAGGCATCCAGGACCATCCACACCAGGGCTCTAAGAGATCTAAGGGAATTGGATTGCTTCAAACACCCTCCTTTTGGGTTAGGGAAATCCTTCTAGAAGGCCTTGTTCAAAATGCTCTGTGGTTACCAGGCAGAATGCCGGATGCCCTGGAGCCCAGTGGATTCACAGGTGCATGATGTCATTCCAGCATCTCCCTGTCTTGCCTAAGCCCTGCACTATGGAATGCAAAAGAGCTCAAGAAACTGAAACTCAAAAATTGTTGAGAAACAATGCAGAGAGTCTTTGCAATGGCATTAAACATGAAAATTAAAAACATATGGTCTGAAATTCAACTGGCATATTTAACATCTCAGATATACTGTGGTGCCAAAAGGGATGCTAATCAAAACATGAGGGATTCGGCTTCTTATTTGGGAAAGACCATCACTGCCAAGGGGAGAGAGGCAGGATGCAAATCATTTTGCAATTTGAAAAACTAGAGTAGCTAAGTCACGCAGGATATGCTACTTTTAACCATCTTGCAGAGTCAATAGGTCCAGTATTCTTGCTCTTATTTCCCGGTGCACTTGTGTAAGAATTTCACCTAGGGGAAATGTGAATATCTTGGGACCATCCCACATGTATGTAATATAAAACAAATACCTTTTGTTTGTTAAAGTAATATTCTAATCATTATAGAGGACTCAGGAACTTTTCATAAGAAGAAAATCCAAGTCCTGTCCAGTATGTCTGTCCATACAGATACTTCACATATTGTTCTAATCCTGCCCTTCTTCTATGTAGGCTTCCTTGTAAAGGACATTGTAATCCTATTGAGATGAGTTATTCACTTTTATCTATTTATGTAGACCTTGTAGAGTCTATAGGTCCAACACTCTTCTGAAAAAAAGCCATTCTCCAAACTGTTTCTCTCTTTCCGCTGCGCCCACACCCACCGTTCCCCACCATGTAATCTCTTATTGGGGAATCTGTTCTTTCCGACGTTCTGCTGGTCAGTTCTGAGCTTCATCCTGCTCAGCTCTTAACCACATCGGGTGGGGCTTCTCTCCTCTTCCTTGAAGCTCTTTCTAAACGTCAGGCTCTCCCGGCGCCTCCCAGCTGCTCTTTCCAGTGCCATCCCTTTGTGGGAGCGCCCCATCTGTATGCAGCTGTAATCTAGCTTCTCCATAAAAAGTCATTAAATATCTTCCCAATTCAGAGAACTTTGTAGAGGCAGGGAAGGGAACAGTTCATAACTTTTTCATCAGTATTTCAATTACATTAGAAGATGTTCCGAATGGTCAGGTGTTTGCACACATCTGTAAGACTGAGTGCACAGGGTAGGCATGAATGCAGAAGGATTAGGTGTTCTTGGCCACTCAGATGTCACAAGTGGTTATTGGCATTGGTGACGTGATCTTCTGAAAAAGCACACAACTCGTGGCAAAGTTAAGGCTTAACCTTTCTTCAGTGTTCACTGTTGTTTGCATTCCTTGAAAACTGGGCATATATTGATAGCTTGAAAAAATATTATATTTCTGTGTAAAACAAACTAGGGGGAAGGTTCTAGCCCCCTATAATCATAAGCAGGTTTTTCAACTACAAGAGTGTCTGGAGGGAAGATCCTGTGGGCAGAGGACAAATTTCTGTGGGACTACCCTGCATGTTGCAAGATGTCCAGCATCCTGCCCCACCCACAGCTCCTCCCACTCACTAGGACAACCAGATAGACCCCCAGGTGGTACCCCTCTGTTGGGCGCTGACAATCCTTCCGCACCTCCATTCTTTCATCTGTAAAGCCAGGGAAAACCATGCATCTAAAGCACATAGAGAGGTTCCTGGCATGGATAAGTGTTTACTCCTAGGGACAAGAGTTCACCTTCCTTGAGGACCTGCTGTGTGCTGGGCACCCTCCTGGGGGCTTTGTAGGTGTTATATATGTTCATATGTTTTATAACAACCCTAGGAGATAGTTACCAGGATAACCTCCTGTTCTAGGAGAGGAAATGGAACGTCAGGGTGAATTATTAGTTTGTCTGAAGGCAAACAGGTAGTGCAATGAGGATCAGGGATTTGAACCTAAGTCCTTGGCCCCAGAGCCTTTGCTCTTTCCGCTGTGCCTTACTGTTTCCTCAGTGGTCGCTGTCATTCCATATCATCATCATACGGCCTATGCAGAGCTCCTAATGGGCACTAAATGTTTTTTGAATGAAAAATCATTAATACACGAGTTGGCTAAATGACTTACCTGCTGGTAAATGTGTCCAAATTTCCAGTAGGCTTTTAATGGTGAATATGGACATATTTGCCAGGTAGTTTGTTGAAGCGGTATTTAAATAAAGAGCAATTAAATAAAAAGTAAGAAGTTTGGGGAAAGTATTGAAAGAAGTTTTGAACTTTAAGAATGTCTAAACTAACCTCAACTGTTTACATTTACAAAATGCCAGTTTATTTTCAATGAGATATCTAGCCCATCCCTCATTAAGATTTATGCATATTCTAAATAATGTTCCTAATGTAATTGTGCTTACCATCATAAAACGTGGAGTTAAAGTAGACCTTTGTCAAGACATGTTTTACGGAGATTAGTACTATGAAAGTTAACATAAAATGATTTTTAAATGTGATCAAGATTAAACTTGAGGTTTGAAATTCACAAAATGCAAGGCTATTTAAGGAGGTTATTAAGACCCAGTGTTCAGTGAGTGACTTCTAAATTTCCATTGTGTGACTGTTATTTTACCCTATCTTGGCTGAGAACTTTCAACCTAAAAAGAGTCAAATTACCCTTACCTAATATGTAAATTGTAGTTTAGAAAATTATAATTCCATGAGGTTGTTTTAAACTTTTAGCAATGTTTGGTGTAATTACAATATTGTACTGTCTTATTCAAAGAAAGCAGTAGAATTTCTGGCAAGGAATATTAGGAAACTGGTAACTGTTAAAGGAACAGTGGAGCCTTTTGTGGACCTCTTTATGTCTTTTGGGAGGCAGAGAAAGAAACATTAATTATTAGTGTTTTCTAAAACCCTCCTTTCTTACCAGATTCAACCATAAAGTTGTTTTATCTATTAATACTTTGGGGGATTTTTTTGTGGTTTTTTTTTTTTTTTAAGATTTTATTTATTTAGAAAGAGAGAAGACAGAGAGAGCACAAGCAGGGAGAGGGAGAAGCAGGCTCTCTACTGAGGGCTTCCAGAATGATACTGTAGAATTACTGTTGCCAGGACTCCCCATGAAGATGGTGTTTCTTTCCACCCCCGCCTCCCCCACATAAGTCATTCCCCCTTCCCGAAGGGGAATAGTTGGGGGGGGGGGAAGGGCAAGGGTCCTATCCAAGGATGCTCCCTCCCTAGGAAGGGGTTCTGTCAGCAGGTAAAAATGGGGGTGCTGTAGACCTGCAAGACTATCTCTGTGTATTTCCACAAACACAAGATCACAGAAATACAATGTCGAGTGAAAAAGCAGGTTGTGGGATTGTTAAGTATAGTCTAACACGTTCATAAGATACAAAAATAGCACTGTATTTTATTTATGCCTTTGTATGTATTTATTTATGCCTCTGGGGATGTGGGGGAGGAGGGAGCTCAACTGGGGGCCCAGGCATGGGAGATGGGGGAGGCTTCAGCTCTCTCTATGTTGTTTACCTTCTTTGTAAAAGGAAAGTAGGCAATTGTGGCAAAATGTTAATGTTTGTTAGTTATGCATTGAGGGAGGGGTGGAGAGGAAATGCAGGTCTGTAATTTAGGACAGAGGCTGAGACCAGAGCCTCTGATTGGCAGTCCTCATTAGAATGTGGTCAAGTATTTAGCATTTTTGAGCTAAATCTAGATGTTAATAGTCATGCTTAGAGGGTCAGGGCTTTACATTACTTTCTAGCGGAAGTGATGGATGAATGCCAATAACTGATGTAGTCAGGCCAGCCCAGCCAGGTGGTGAGGCTTCCCCTACACACTGAACTGGGAGAAACCGAGGCTGCGTGCCCCGCTTTCCAGGGGCAGCGAGGATGGCTTATTTGTCCACGAAGTGCTCCTTATTCCACACTGAGATGTTCAGTTATATTCGAATGAATGAGGTTCTTAGAAAATTTTCCATATTTTCAGGGCACCTGGGTGGCTCAGTCGGTTAAGCGTCTACCTTCGGCTCAGGTCAAGATTCTGGGGTCCTGGGGCGCTTGGGTGGCTCAGTCGTTAAGCGTCTGCCTTCAGCTCAGGTCATGGTCCCAGGGTCCTGGGATCAAGCCCCGGATGGGGCTCCCTGCTCAGCAGGAAGCCTGCTTCTCCCTCTCCCACTCCCCCTGCTTGTGTTCCCTCTCTGGCTGTCTCTCTCTCTCTCTGTGTCAAAATAAATAAATAAAATCTTAAAAAAAAAAAAAAAAGATCCTGGGATCAAGCCCGCATCAGGGTCCCTCCTCAGCGGGAGTCTCCTTCTCTCCCTCTCCTCCTCCCCCTCTCCCCTGCTCATGCTCTCTCTCTCTCTCTCAAATGAATAAATAAAATCCTTTTAAAAATGTCCATATTTTCAAGTGTTGCGGCACACAAACATTCTGAATGGCAAACACCAACAATGTGAGTACCTTCTCTTGATTTGCCCCCATCTTGTTTAGTCCTTTTTTGTTTGTTTTCTAAAATTGCGTGAATGTTCTGTTTGAGTGTGGATTGTTATTACTTTTTAGGGCTAGGCAATACTTTAATGATGTAACTTCTAAAAATATTCAGAACAACTACAAAAACAGTTTTGTTACCTCCAAAAAGCATTTCTTTGTTTAGCACTTAACACACACAAAGGAGGTAGCGTTGAGAGCAAGAACCGCTCTTGAAGTCAGATGAGCAGGAAACCCTTTGGAGTTCCACACGTATAGCCTGTCCTTCTGCATACTGGCATACATACTTGTTCCCGCTTTCCTGCCTGAATTCTGGAGCTTGTGATCAGACCCTCTTCTAACAGTTACTTTGCATTGCATAGCTGTAGGGAATTTATGGGCACATCTCAACCTCTAAAATTTCAGCTCTTTCATCAGCAAAACTTTAAACAAATCTCACACATCTTTTCTAAATTAGAAATGTAACCTTGACCTCAGTCCCAGAGTTACTATTGTGCACAGAAAGAAAACACTGCGTAATGTTGAAATAATGTGCAAACTGAAATGATAGAAATGAAAAATGCTTTAATGTTTCTGAATAGGCTTTATTTTCACAAACACATCAGTTAAAATTAGGTTCACCCACAAATAACAGCAACAGCAAAAGAAAGGGGTCCAAAGCAAATGCAAGTTTATTTCTCTGTCACATAAAAGAAATCCAGTCTAGACTGGAATGGCAGCTCCTCAATCATCAGGGGCTCTGTGCTGCCTAGTAGTCCAGAATGGTTGCCCAAGCCCCTGCCATCACATCTGTATCCCAGCCAACAGGAAGAAGGAAGAAAGGCACACCCCCTTTTTAGGAGCCTTCCTGGAAGTTACACCCTACACTTCTGTTAATTAATCACCTGAGTCACACTTAACTACAGCTAAGCCATACTTAGCTACAAGAGAAGCTAAGACATTTTCTGATTCTACATGGTCTCTTTCAAATAGAAAGGTGGGTTGATAACCCACTGTCAGCATGACATAGCTCCAGAGGTTTTCCAAACATACAGTTGAGTTAATGCCACATCACCCATGTCACCATCTCCTTTTTTTTTTTTTTAGATTTTATTTATGTATTTGAGAGAGAGAGAATGAGAGAGAGAGAGAGAGAGCACATGAGAGGGGGGAGGGTCAGAGGGAGAAGCAGACTCTCTGCTGAGCAGGGAGCCTGATGCGGGACTCAATCCTGGGACTCCAGGATCATGACCTGAGCCGTAGGCAGTCGCTTAACCAACTGAGCCACCCAGGCACCTGTCACCATCTCCTTTTTGACAGCACCTGCCAGGTGGCCAGGCTGGGTGGAGGAGAGCAGACTTTTGGCTTCTCTACATAACCATGCTTAGGATTATTTTTAAGTCAGCCAAACCGACCAGCTCACTTTCATTCTTAAGTACATCACAGATCATTTTTGAAGAAGAGTTTAGAACATGGCCAAAAGTAAGACCGGTTTTATAAATCGTGACTCCTTATAATAGAATACTATATAATATTACCTGACAGATGTTAATATCTTGAGGAAATGCTCCATATTAGGTTCACTGAAAAGACCAGGATATAAAAGTATCTATAGAGCATGACACCCATTATGTTGGAGATACAGGCATGTTAGTAGGGACCTCTGTCCTTGTGACAGCCACCACTCACTGGCCTACAGACCCATCTCAGAAATTTGCAAGCTAGGTGGGCATAATGAAGCCTTGTATGAACGCTTACCTTTGCCAGTATAATAATAATGAGTATTTCTATACACCTAGCATTTCCCCGTATAATACAAATAATCCCATTTTAATCAGCAGCTTTACCCAAGTCAGACCCACTTTTAGAGAAAAGGCCAAGCTAGGGACATACCAAAGAGAAGCAGAGGAGAAAGAAGTGGCAAATTGAGGTTCGCTCTTTGTTTATACAAAATGAGAAGTAAGGCAAACTGTGGTTTCAGCACCTTTGGGGCTTAGGCATAGAGTAGAGGTCAGGAGGTGGGAACATTAGAATTATTCCTCATTATTTGTTACCTTTTCCCTAGAAAATATGTTACCAGACA
Source organism: Zalophus californianus (assembly GCF_009762305.2). Lineage (NCBI taxonomy): Eukaryota > Metazoa > Chordata > Mammalia > Carnivora > Otariidae > Zalophus > Zalophus californianus. Next base: position 15,999,537 of record NC_045601.1, on the reverse strand, counting down.
TCTCAAGGGTATCTTTCCTCTGTCAACAGTAGAGTGATAGCCAGGAACATAGATTCTAGTGAAAATAGTTAAAAGTGCCTGATTTGTTTTTTTTCTTCACATCAAATTTTCCAATAATGTATCACTAATAATATATCCATTTTTTAAACAGAAAAAGCCTATATTGAAAATAAGCCAAAGAAAAAATATGTGCCTGCCTCCTTTTCAAGGTTATTTTCTTAACTTGGAGCTTTTTACAAATATAAACATGAATTACTAGTCTTTTCAGCGTGTTCTCATTTTATTGTCTTAAAATTGGATCCTTTCAAGGTCCAGTCCTGTTGGACAGGCATGGGGGGTGGGGGGCTAGTCTTAACGTTTCTGTCTGTGTCACAGCTACCGCAGGAAACGAAGAAAGCAGGACCGTGCGGACCATTCCCGCCTCCACGCCCAGCAATAGAGCCTCAGGATCAGTGAGAGGAACATTGCACCTGTCACCCTAAATATAAAGATAATTGTTGATAACACTGAGCTTGCGATCACTGTTCCTTGTGAGCTCCCTGTACTGTTTGCACCAATGCTGAGCAGAATGGAGCCAGGCTTGAATAATCATGACATTGATCTTTCAGGAAACCAGTAGGACTAGACATGAATGTAAAAACAGCAGGTCTAGCCTCCTCCCTTCTTAGATAGGAAACCTGCAAAGTAGAGTCTGGGCCAGTGACCCTTGGATGTTTTGACCAAAATTGAGAGCGTGAAGTACATTTTTTACACACGTGCATGTGCGCATGTACAAAAAAACTGAATCACGCCTTCTGAAACAATACTACTTACTCTTGTGTGCTGTATCTTATTATTGTCTATACTGTTTCTTTTTCTCTTTTTAATTCTGGGTGCAACCCCATAGGTTGATTTTGTGACCCACTAATGGGTCTCTGCCTTCAGTTTGGATAATCCCAGCTCTGCCTGTTTGTTGAATACATTGTAGTATCTTCCAGCTTTCAAGGTTAAAATGTTTTTTTCTGTCTTAGTGTCTTCTATTAGAAGTTGCCATACTAGGAATGTTGATGTATTTCATTTGTTCTCAAGCTCCATAATCATAGTTTCACTTGCTGGGTTTCTTGTACTTGCAGAAAAAGCTATTACTGGTTTTTTTATGTTTGTTTTTTTTTTTCTCCCCTGGGAAGCTTTCAGATAAAATATATTTCTCTTTTGACCTCTTTACTTTTTTCCTCCTTGGGTTTGTTTTCATAAAATGCTCCATGAAAATTGTCCTATTTCATCTTTTGATTATTGTAGAGTGAGACATGTTAGGAGCAAATCCTTTCCGAATTGGCCACTCTTTTGAGTTGTTTTCCTTGTGTCCAGTTCTTGGGAGCAGCAAGAGAACAGCTCTGCCCCCATGCAATCATCCGAAATTCCAGGCCTCTGGCCAGAACTCTGGGACGCCATTGTTTGCTAAAAACAGAAGGGTTAAAACCCTGGTCATGGTGATGACATTGTACAAATGCTCATGATTGCAACAAGAAGATGGGAACTATTTGGATAATGGATTCATGAATTTAATTCAGTTGGATTTTATAAGGGAGGTAAAAATAACATGTATAATTTAATTTTCATCTTCAACATTTTTTTCCAAAATTAAATTTCACTTTGGTCAAAATTATTTTTATAAAATAGGATGATTAATGGTGGTTTCAAATAATGGGAACCAGCTTCTATAATTAATTAACTCCAGAGGAAGGAAATTCTGGGTCCTGAAACCAAAGCGCATCTTAGTGGCATTACTGGTATTTTCAACATTTTTTTTGTCATTACTGAAAACTTAGGGTTCAAGCTGTTCTATGTCCTTTTGATATTTTGCTTATTTTTTTCTTTCCTTTCCCCAGATACATCCTCTATAACTTTCTCATGCATTCTTTACTACTACCAAATTCCCTAATATATATATATATATATATATATACACACACACACACACACACACACAATATACACATAAGCATTACCATCACCAAAAGGGTAAGTGGAAAGACTCAGGCTAGTATAAATACTGTTTAATTACTGATTTCTTTATGTGGGTCTCCTAATATGTGCCCGGTTGGTTCTACATATTCTTAGGGAAATTTCACCTTAAGACATTTAATAAAACCAAAGAAGAACATAGATTAAATAGACAAATCCAAAAGACCAGAAAGGATTTGATTTTTTGTAAAATTTCATAGACTTAAGATGATTCAGATCCTCAAAATTAATATGTGACTTTGAATGGAGTCTTCCCTGAGTTTATCTGCAGACAGCTGCAGCTGGATAGACATGTTTACATGGGGCAGAAAGAGTCGGTTTGAAGAGTCTAGTTTCCACTTGCTTTAGTGCTGTTCAGGAATTATAGCCCATGGTGCTTCAGAATGTCCAGCATATTCCTTGCTTCCTCCTGTACAAAGATTTTATTTTTATTTCTGATTTGTTGGGAGAAAATAAATGCTGACTACATGGAGGCTACAGTTTCATTCCTCCCTCTGTTGAGAAGAAATCTTCCGAGGATTCAGTTAGCAGAATCGGCCCTGTGCAGACATATTTCTTACCTCAACCCCTTTTGAGCCAAGTGGATTTGCAAGGAGTAGTTCTTCCGTGAGCCCTCTCACAGTCCATAAACTCAAGTTCATATCCAAAGTAATGGGGAACTCAGTATGTCATCTATTTGATACCCGTGTTTTTGCATGTATCATAAAGGAAAAAAACTATCGCCGTTATAAATTGGCTCTGAAATCTGAAAGTTTTGATCTTCTGAGGACACATGGAATCAAGGGCACCTTAGTTACCCAGCAGGTGGAAATTCCGCTAGCAATTCTCAGGACAGCATCAGGCATATCAAGTAGCCAGAAACTCAGGGAAAAATGATCTTGGTGCCTCAGTTTAACTCAGTTTAACTTTGTTAAACTGGAGGGGTTTCCCCAAGGTAAAAACAAACATGAGAATTTAGATCTAAAGCAGTTGTTGCCTTTTCTCCCACTGTGTACGTGGTGATAACGGGAACGTGCGAGAGAGTGGGCATCGTTCGTTTCCCCAACCAGTGCCTGGCTGGAGGAGGCTGGGAAGTCAAGTCTTGGGGGCTGACTCTCCCAGTGGAAGGGGCCATTTGGTTCTCGGTAGGCCAGGTGACCAAGCGAGTGTTCTCTGCTGTGGCCCATTGCTGCGTTGGGTACCAAGCCCAATGGAACTGGTCTGGGGAGCTTCATCTCTGGGAGCTCTCTCCTTGTTCCCTTGTAAACTCCCCACTGCTGCCCAGGACTTGGCCCTGTTGGCACGCAGACCAAGAAGTAACAGGAGATTGTGATTCACAATCCCTGGATTATTTGCTCCAAGAGAGAAAACAAATTTATGGATTCCATTTAAAAAAGAAAGAAAGGCATATCATAATGAACAAGACTCCAGATTACACGCTTTCTGTTATCACAGCAGACCCATATTGCAGTGAGAAAACAAGTCACCAGTCAGAGTTCAGGAAAAGAGTTCAGAGCTATGTTTCCTGTACCAAAATATTGAAGTACAAGGTGTCAAGATTTTCTCTGGAAGCACCACCTACCAAGCAGTTCAGCTGGAGAAATGCGGCATGATTAGTTGGCTCGTGGGCAGGACGGCAGGGCAGGGACGCTGACATAGACCGCGGTCAGATGGGCCTTGGTTTCAACCTAAGCTCCATCCCTCAGGGCAGTGTGAGCTTGGGAAGAATGGTTTATCCTTAGCCTTACGAGCTGTATGTGACAGGTCAAGGTCCCTCCCAGGTACTGAAGAGTGAAACAAGACAGACGACGTCTAGTATGTTGCCTAACACATAGGCAGTGCTTAGTGAATGTTAGTCTCTGTGCTCTCCCTGTGCCCAGTCTCTAATTAGAATAGCTTTCCCCATTGTATATGTTTCTTCTTGGCAGGAAGACCGACCATTGTTCCCACCTGTGTTGTTCCATATTGATTTTGTTCTGTCCATCCTTCCTTTCTTTCTCGGTGAGGGGAGTGCAGCATCCCCCAGTGAGGCGCTCGCTACTTTTCATCTGCAGGAATTGCCATGGTGTAGTGAGCATGCAGAAATTATCCTGCCATTATCCTATTTCAGGAACTTATGGTATATACGGGTATCGTTAGCATAACAATTTTATATAATTTTTTTTATTCCGGCGTCTAATGGATTTGTAACATTCTCAGGAAGAGTATCTAGAAAGTATAAGACTCCTTCGTCATGCTTGAACCACAGCAATAACAACCTCTGTTGTTATTTTGGTGGATAATTCTAGTTTGGGGGTTTTTTTAGAAGGGGGTTGGTGAGAATACTGTGCATTGTAGGATATCCGGCAGCATCCCTGGCCTCTGCTTCCTAGATGCCAATTACGACAACCAAAAATGACTGCAGACATTGCCAAATGTCCCGTGGAGGGGGGGGTGGGCAGAATCAGCCCCCATTAGAGAACTACTGATCTATCCTTAAGGTTTGCGATTCCATAGTAATGCGTTCAGTAAATGTACCAAAGCATGAACCAACCATTCAGAAGTCAGTGTGCTGCCCCTGAAGCTAATAATGCAGTATATGTTCACTAAATTGAGTTTAAATTAAAAAAAAATTTTTTTTAAAGAAGTAAATGTGAAACAGACTTGAATTCAAATTTACTATGTACTGGTAAATAAATAAAAATTTTAAAATACCAGAGGGAATTCAAGCAAGAAAAAGTACAATGGGGAAAAGTCAGAAAGATGTTCCTTTTTAATGGAGGTGATTCATATTTCTGATCTTGGTCATGTTAAAAATGTACTCTGTTTCCTCCCTAAATGAAGACATGAGTACATACATGACTGCTTAAGGGCCAGGCAACATAATATAGATTCAGTAATTGTTAGATGAGAAAAAAAATGGAGGTTTTTCCTTAATGCTGAGATGCATGTGTTTAATTAAAAGTGCAGAAAGCGTGTAGTGCAGAAGAGAGCTCTGAGCTGAGCATCCGAGGGACCCAGGACACCATCTCAGGTAGGTAACTGGCCAGGCACCTGGGAGCCCTGAGGAAGTTCATTCCCTCAGAACTCTAGAATTTTGTGAACCCATACTTTTTAGGTCCCCCCATGAGGTAGTGATGTAAATGCTTTTTTTTTTTTTTTTGTAAGTTAGCTGATTGGTACTTGCTTATCTGAGTCCTCATTGTGATGAAAATCTTCAATGCATTGTGTACTGCACATTGGACACATGATAGGATAATTTGACATAGAAAAATCATCCCTCTGCCTCATCGAAGAATTTCCTAGACACGGTATGTGCCTGCCAGTTGTGTTTTATTGGCATTTCTGTTCAGTTTGTCCGGTGTGACTCAGGGCGCCCTCGCAGAGCTGCACGGAAAACAGGGGCCTGGTTGTGCAGGATTGGTTGTCACTTTCCACCTGAACCTTGAGCTCTGTTTCCTGAGAAAGTCCTAACAGTCTTTGTCCAAACAGCTAGTCCCTTCCCAGCGCAGACCCACCGACACTTCCTTTCTGAACAGATTATGGGTTATAAAGTTTAAATCAAGCCTTGCTACCAAATCACGACCTAACAGCTTCTGTGCTTACACAGAAAATTATCAGTCAGTTTCCTGTTTTCCGTCATGCTGTAAGGTGAATAGATGTGACCTCCGCCCCCCCCCCAAAGAGATTGCCAAGACAAATAATTGTTGTGGCACACGCAAATATTTTCCTACAAGCCTTTTTAAATACGCAGCTTTCAGAAAAGCATATTACATGCTTTTCAAGAATGCAAAGTCATAGTAAGTATCCTTGCTTCATGACTCAAGAAGAGCTGTCTATTAAAATCAACATTAAGTAACTCTTTAGCATGTACGTCTTTTAAAATTTATCAATAGCAGCAAATAGGATAAGTGACTAAATTGCTTATTTCAGATCACTAGGAAAACTTAACTTACAGGTTGCTCTGTTGACCATTCTCAGGAAGTGTCTGGGAACTAGAACCTGCCTGTGGGAGTGGCTTGTCCCCTGCTCACGTCAAGACGCAGATACACAGTTGTCCATTTCCAAGCCGCTATGTGTGGATGTCGCCTTAGGAAGTGGTGCTTCCTTGTGTGATTAGCGACTGTGCACCAGCATACCTTTTCCACACTGTTTTCCTTAGCAGCCCGATACTCGAAAACAAATAACCTAGAAAATGATTCCATGCCATATTTCAGAGCAGTCTGCAAAGTGTGAGAATCTGGCACTTTCTTCTGTTTGCTACACATTATTTGCCTCCATATTTCCTTTGCATTGGGAAGCCACAGCCCCTGGACCTTTATTAATGTATCCTGTTTCCTTCCCCAACTGCAGTTCTCTTTGTTGCTGCTTTTTTTTTTTTTTCAGTTTGTCTCTTAAAATATGAAATTAAGCTTAGCTGGCCCATGTAGACATCTGCGATGGTCATACCTTTATCGGATATGACATTTACACCTTTTATTAAGCCTATTTTGCTACTGTAAGGGAAAAAGGAAGCATGATAGGGAGATATAAGAACATTGTTAATTATTTAATTTTTTTTTTTGTATCTTCCTGTCTCCACTGAACGATGGCCCTGACTCGATCACCGCTGGCTCTGAATCCCACTCCACTAGTTTCTTCACATCTCTAATAATTCGTTCATTTGTATGCACCAGGTACCGTGGCAGGTAGCAGACATACAGAGATGAGTAGGACATGGTCCCTGTCCTCTGAGTGGGCGATGCCACCTAAGTCTAATTGGGATGCCGCATGCAGAGATAGGTATGGGCCCGGTGAAGGAGCAAACCAGAGGGCCGGGACGGGCGGGAGGGCTGGCCATCTCCCCTGAGAGGATTGGGGCAAACTTCTGGAGCATCTGGGCCGAGGCTTGGACAATGAGTTAAAGAAGAGAGGTGGGAGAGAGGAGCATTCCAGTTGTTCCCATCTGGAGGAGGGTCAGAGGTGACAAACATAGTATGTGCGGGCTCTGCAGGAAGCTTGATATTAGTAAAGCACAAGATTTCAGGCAGAGTGAACGTGGACATAGGCGTGTGCTTGAGGTTACGTCGGGGTGGCCTTAGTTTTTATAATGAAGTTGAATGTCCTCCTTGAGGCAGTAGTGAGCTGATGAAGGTAGGAGAGCATGGTGACTACATGGCGAAGTTGAAGGAAGAGAAGAGACGGTTCCTGAAGTGACCTTGAGCTTGCACTTTCCAGGGGAATGAAAGGATTATAAATGAACTGTGCTATTAATACACGTGTGACCAAGTGTTAGAAAACCTTGCTATTCTCCTGCTCCCTTTTTGTTTGTTTTAGAGATATACACATTCATCCAGTGCCTACTGTATGCCTTGCAGTGTCAGTCTCTCAAACAGACATGACCCCTTTCCTCTCGGAGCTTAGTCTAATAGGGGAGCTTCAAGTGGAAAAGGCGTCCAACTGGAAAGACCTTGATCAAATGCCGCACACATTCGTCTACTTCCAACCATAGGGCAACATTGAGCAGTTTTTCCAACATAACAACATTGAAAAGACACACACACCACTCTGTTACTTGTATCCCTACTCCTCAGAGCTGATCAGACCAGAGAACAGGTCGTGTTGGTTGAGATGACGGACTTCTCCAGTCGTCATGGATCATTTCTCTTCATCTTCCCCAAGCTGATTTCTGCTCTTGCTCTCTCCTTTACCTGTGAATCCCTTCACTCCTCCCTCACCTCCCTCCACTCCCAACTCCTTACTTTTCTGCCTGGAGAAATCCTGTTGTCCCTCAGAGCCTGACTCCATCATCCCCATTCTCCAGCCCTGCCCTGCAACATCCCCATGCACCACGTCCTCCTCTGCAGTCCAATAGCAGACAGTCTCTCCCCCTCAGCTCCCTGGACTGCTTGATGTTAGGGACCCCAATCCTGGGCCATTACCGTGAGCAAAATGCCTGGACGTAGCAGGAATTCAACAAATGCTTAAGAATTGAGTATGATTTCTAGCAAGTGGGAGAATTGTTCTCTTGGTAATAATGTAAGCTCCCACTATGCACCATAAAGCAGTAGTGGAGTACTTGACATGTGCTATCTCGCTTAATTCCCCCAACAAGTCAAATGAGGACATTGAGATTCTAATAGGTTAAGTAACTCACCAGCATTCACTCGTTGGTTGTCACTGTTCAGTTGACAGCTCATATGCACAGCTGTCCGGACTGGACCCGGAGGTTCCAGTATCCCTCCTGGATACTAACCGGGAGGATGGTCACCTTTCCCCTACTGGGAGCCCACTCTGTAAGGACCATGGACAAAACCAACTGAACATTCCTCTTCTGGGAGCCACTATACCACTACCATGCCTCTTCTGGGAGCCACTGTACCACTACCATGCCTCTTCTGGGGGCCACTATACCACTACCAAGTCACCACTGCTTTTCCCAAGAGGTACCACTGAAATAGGAATTGTTACTTTCATGATCTCTCGTTTTGACCACCACTAATCAAATCACTAGAATTGTCCCAAACAGTGCTAAAAAGGAATGTCTTTTGCTTCTTTAGCTCATTCTGCTATATCACTTATTCAAAGAAAATAAAATAAAGGACAAAGTGACTTTATAGCTAAATTCATTCCAAATTGAATATTTTTAAAGAAATACTTTTCAATTTGTCAAAAGCATATCAACAGTCATAAAAATTTTTTTACATTCTCTGGCATCATGCTCTCACCCTTGGGAATTTATTCCAAGAATATAATTTGAAAGAGGTTAAATCTCATATGCACAGATATTTTGCAGCATTATTTATATTGGAAACAACCCAAATGTCTAATAACGGGGAACAATTTTGTAAATCTTGATACATCAACCTAACAAAATTATAAGCTGCCACTTAAGATCGTAAATTTTGAGTTTGTAGTACAAGGAGAAAACTCTGAAAATTTTTAAAGTAAAGGAGCAAACTACAAAATTCTACCTATTCTGTAAAAATTATACAGGCATATGAAGTACTTAAAGGAAACAATAAAGGTTTAGAACGACGGGTTGATGTATTTAGAATTTGAAATTATATGTGACACTTCATGATTTTATTTTCTGAATTCTTGTTAAAATGTGTGCATTCAGTGACTGCTCAAAATATCTTCATTCATTCACATTTTAAATGTTTTGATTTTATCTTAGTAATTTTTTTACTGCCAATTCCTGTCTCTGCCATAAATTATGGCCTTGGTTGGACAGTCAATATATAGTGCATATTTCATAAATGTTTACTTCCTATTGCATTTAGATTATTCTTTTCCTAGAGTGTGCATCTCAAATTTTAATGGGCATTCATCTCACCTGGGGATCTCATTACAATGCTTATTCTGATTCACTGGGTCTGGGGTACCTAAAATCTGTGTTTCTCATAAGCCCCCTGGTGGTGCTGGTGCTGGTGCTGCCCATCCCAGAGCTGCTCTCTGTGTGTGGAAATGATGCTGCTGACCACATGCCGGGCAGTAGTCGTATCTTGGAAGGCAGTGTTAGGTACTCTCTCAGCTACCTCCACAGTAACATTTCTGGTAGTTTGGGGGCAGAGGAGAGGACGGCTAAAGATGAATGTCATCTGTGCTTACGGAAGAAAGATGCTATCTTATCAAGCCTGATGATGAATCTTCTTAAGCCTCTCAACTAACTTGAATTTTGTCAGTCGACAGAAATGACCAGGTGGCATTAAATAAATGATTCTCTGCATGCTGTAAAAAAGTAAGAAGGGCCTTCTATAGTAATCATGCTAGCAATGTCCTTTGATACAAGCTGGAACCCAATTAAAAAGTTGACAGTCCCATCTGTGGTTAAGAAATGCTTTGCTTTGGGTGTCCATACTGGAAGAAGAATCTTGGCCTTGGCAATGAATCCTTAAGGCATGGTAGTCTAAAGCAGAGTGGAGAGCCATCTTTTTAGAGAATGGAGGGAAGTGGAACATTTTCTATGACTGTGGGAAAACCGGTTTCCCGTTGCATAGGAACAAGATGCAATGCATAGGAACAAGGTGGTGGGGAATTTCAGCTGTCCTTTGAACCTGAGTCATACCGACGATGGCCAAAACTTACTCTTGTTTTGAGAAGATGATAACAAGTTTCCACCTTGATTCTCCACAGTAACTGAAGCTGGTTTTGGTGCTGATATTGGAATGGAGAAATTTTTCAACATCAAGTGCCGAGCATCTGGCTTGGTGCCCAACGCGGTGGTGCTGGTGGCAACGGTGCGCGCTCTGAAGATGCACGGAGGCGGGCCAAGCGTAAGTCTCCTACTTCCTTCCCAGCAAAACACGTTTTAAAATTAAGATGAAGCAGAATTTCACATCTGAAACCTTCAAACCCACTCCATAGCTGCGGTATTTTTATACGTCTCCTTTTTTATAAGTCTCCATTATAAGGCACTTACCATTTGGTAAATTCCAGTAAATGGTGACACTCACAAAGTCATTTCTAAGCAGTATTTTGGGAAGGAGCATAATGTGAGCACTTTTGAGTCCTAAGATTTATACCTGAACCTCAGCTCAACATTTTATAACCCTATGGTGATGGGAGGATGGAAGCTCTTGTTCCTGAGCAGAGAACATAAGGATTAGAGTGATTGCTTTTGTGGGTGAGGTTTTTTAGTGTTCGTACAGATAGTTTTTTGGTTCACTGATGCAATGTCTCATCAGATTTCATCTAGAACTATTTTCCTTCTGTTTCTGCTTATTCTGATTTCACTTTATAGCTCTGTTACAGCACTGAATTATTTCTAAAAGAGCTTTGCTTGGAAAAGACGCCCTATTTTAACATTTTTTACAGACTTTTGGTATTAACCTGTCATATATGTAATTCACATACATCTGAAAGAAAATTTTTTCTTTTTTCATTTTGAGGTTTCTTTCAAAGGGAGAATAAGAAATGTTATACTGAGTAACATACTTTATTTTTGAAATAAAATTAAGTTGGAGTGTCATTATCATTTATAACATTGTTATACTAGACAAACTACCAAATCTGATTGCTTAATTGGTAATACTGTGTATACAGAAGTCACATAATCAATGATTATTACATAGCAAATACATTTTTGCCATCATGAAATCCATCTCTGATGGGCATTGTATAATCATGTTAGCAATTCTTTGTCCTAGGAGAAGCTGACATTATTTTATCCCATTTTATAGCAAAGGGATTTGAGGTTCAGACCAGTTTGGGGAATGTGAGCAGTGTGACCTGGCTTGCCGAGAGCCAGATCTGAAGTCTGAGGTTTAGATCCAAATTCCTTTCTCTGTCCACCAGGCAGAGCTGAGCATTATTGAAGGGTAAACATTTTCTGAATCCCAAATCCACTAGTAAAACCAAACACTTCAGAAGTTCATTGTAGCCGAAAGCTTCATCTTCAGGTACAAGATTGACACATGTATTATTAAGGAGTAGATCCTAAAGAATTCTGATTTTGTTCAGAACACCCTTTGTTGCTACAATGACTCCTTAACTTTAGATTTTGAATCTGTATTCCAATTTCCATTTCTCCCTCACTGTTTTGCACCCTGAACGTTATAAAATCCAAAGACTTTGATACTGGAAAGGGCTTAGAGATTGTCTGAGTCTGGCTCAGTCCTTGTAAAGATGAAATAACTAAGCTAACAGAAGGATTCAGTGATTTGCTTCATATCATCCATCGTCTTAAGGGACTAACCAGACTCTTGAGTTCTAGTCGAGTGTTTTTCCATAGTCTCCTTTCTGTCCCATAAAAATTCTCTACGTCATTTATAATCCTATTTTAGTTCCTCTTAGTGTGTGTGCTTGTTTTACACTGGTTGCTTTTCCCTCTTGACCTTACTCTTGTACGTCTTCCACTTCACATCATGGTTCCAGCCCAGTGATTGTTAACAGGGCTCACGATTGGTAGGCACAGATCTGGGTGGAGGATGATAGAAGGAAAGGATCGGGAAGCCTGGGAAAGCTTAGTATCCCTCTCCTGCGCTCCAGAAGAGCCTTCCACATTGCATTGGTTTATGACTGTCTCTGGGTGTCTCCCTTCTCTACTCTGAATTCCTTGAGATCAGGGACTATATCTTATTAATGTGTGTATCCCTAATGCCTGGCAGAGTCTTTATCCAGGAAGTGTTTTCAACAACTAAATAATAAATGAACTTTCATCTTCTTAATCCTATACTCTGTATTATCCATCTCAGTGTCTTTCCTTCTTACTTGAAACAACTGTGTGGTAATGTTTTTGATCCATTATAATTTCTACTTCCTTTAGGTATCATTACACAAATAACCATGGCAGTCTCTTATGTTTATTCAGCTTGTTTTTTTCCATAATCTGTGCAGTGGAAAATCCTGTCACCCTTGAACTTGCCCATTTTAGCCCCAATAATTCTAAATTCATATCCTGTCTTCCAAAGTGCTGACCATTCATGCTGCAATGTAAGAACTAATAATTGTTATACTTACGGATCTCGACATCCTTTACCATTAATTCTTTAAAATACATTGTATTAAGAACCAATATGCTGTGTATTTATGCAAAAAGAGATTTATTATAAGGAATTGGCTTACACATCTCTGGAGGCTAACAAGTCCAAAATCTACAGAGTGGGTCAGCAGGCTGGAGATTTAGGAGGGCTCACGTTCCAGTTCCAGTCCCACTCTGAAGGCAGTCCGCTGGAGAATTTTTCTTGCACAGAATCTTTCTGTTCTATTAGGGCCTTCAACTAATGGATACAGACCACCCACATGGTGTGCATGGAGTGGAAGGGCAGGGCACGGATCTGTTTTACTCAGAGTCCACGAGTTTAAATGTTCTTCTCACCCCAAAGACACCCCATAGAAACACTCAGAATAATGTTTGACCAACTATCTGCTACCCTGTGGCACAAACTGATACCTAAAATTAACCATCGCACCCATTGCTACTGATTTTCTTGCATGATGCAATCACCAGATCTTCTTTTCTTTCCTTTTCTTTTTTTTATATTAATAACCAATTGGTCTAGTACTATTTATTTAAATAGTCCCTCCTTCTGTCTTATCTTTAGGCCTACTTTGTGATACATGTGTAGGTCTTTTTCTGGAATCTCTCTTCGGTTCTGCTGGCCTATTTACATATAATTGTGTCTGTGCTGCCCTGATACCTTTATGGCAAACTCCACACCAGGGTGTTCTGTTTCTTCATGTGTGCCCAGCCTGGTATTGGTCCTTTTGACTTCCATCTGTATTTTAGAATTAGCTCATAAAGTTCCATAAAGAATCTTTCCAGGATTTTTATTGGAAGGGCATCATATCAATAGATCAATTTAGGGAAATTTGACAGATTGCCATCTAAGATGATGGGAATGCCTCTTCACTGATTTGGGTCTTTTTAAGTGTATTTTAATAACGATTTACAGTTTATTCCACAAACAGCTTCTTCATCTTTTTATGGATTTGTTACTGTGTGCTTTACATTTTTGTATAGTTTTAACAGGTTACTTCTGGATTCTTATATATTACTTTTATATCCACTGACTTTTTAAAATTAAGGTGTAATTGACACAAAACTTTATATTAGTTTTAAGTGTAAAATAGAATGATTGGACATTTGTATACATTACAAAGGATCACAAATCTAGTTAGCATCTGTCGCCATGCATAGTTAAAAAATTTTCTCACAATGAGGGCTTTTAAGATCTACTCTCGGGGCACCTGAGTGGCTCATTGGTTAAGCATCTGCCTTCAGCTCAGGTCATGATCTCGGAGTCCTGGGATCAAGCTCCGCATCATCAGGCTCCCTGCTCAGCAGGGAGTCTGCTTCTCCCTCCCTCTGCCCCTCTCCCTGCTTGTGCACATGCATGCTCTCTCTCTCTCTCTCTATCTCAAATAAATAAATAAAATCTTTAAAAAAAAATCTACTCTCAGCAACTTTCAAGTATGCAATACAGTATTATTAACTATAGTCACAGGCTATACATTACATCCCTGTGACTTTAGAATTGTCTTAGTAATCGTACTAATTTATCTGTAGACACTTGAGAGTTCCATGTGGGCAGTCATGTCTGAAAATAATGACAGTTCTGTTTCTTCCTTTCTAATCTTTATACTTTTTTCTTGTCGCTAACCAGGTCTTTCTAGTTGGCAGTGCAGTATTAGGTAGGGGTGCTAATAGTAGACCTCCTTTTATTATCCTGATCTGGAAGAGAATATGTTTAATACTTCTTCACTACATCTGATTTTTCTATAGGTTTGTAGTATATATTTTTATCAAATTAAGGAAACTGGCTTCTATTCTTATTTTGCCAACATTTTATTCTAAATAAATGTTGAGTAACTTTCTTGGTCTTTTAAGATGATATGTTTAATAGATTAAACTATTAAAATTACAAATTATATTACTTACTCAACTTTAATACTTCATCTTTAAACTGCCCTTGCCACCTCCTACATTGTTGTGAGAAATAGGCCCTGAAAAGGGGAAAGTAATGGCAATTACTTTAACATTATTTAGAATTTATTGAGAATGATGGTACACCTTATATAAGTCAGGTTTCACTCAAATTATAAGTTCCATTTTATGCTAGGATAATGGGCACCAGTAAGAAAATTCTCAATGTTGGCTCAAGTTAGAATCACCTGAACTGATCCTGGGTCTCACTCCCAGAAATCCTGGATAAATTGGTCTGGACATCAGTGTTTTGTTTTTTTTTTTAAGATTTCATTTATTTATTTGACAGAGAGAGACACAGCGAGAGAGGGAACACAAGCAGGGGGAGTGGGAGAGGGAGAAGCAGGCTTCCCGCGGAGCAGGGAGCCCGATGCGGGACTCGATCCCAGGACCCCGGGACCATGACCTGAGCCGAAGGCAGACGCCCAACGACTGAGCCACCCGGGCGCCTACATCAGTGTTTTTTAAAAGCTTCCAATAAGACTTAGGTTCAGCTGGGGCTGCCAGTTGTTGGTTTAAAAGTACATTTTGTGCTTTTTAAATGCACCTTCTCAAAAAGTGACCATGTTTTGTTTTTCCTTCAGATCTTTATCAGAGTAAGCTTTTTTTTTTAACAACAACAACAACAAAAGACAGGATAAAGTGGTCAAGATTCCCAGTAACAATAAATAAATCTTCCTCCCTTCAGTGTTTAGTACAATGCCAATTAACCATTTATTTTTTTAAAGATAAGAAAACCAAGCCCCCAGATTAGCAAACACATTGGCAAGTTGCTGGTTTCCAAGCGAGTTACCCTTGTCAAATCCACTCAAATCTTTTCAATATATTTGGGCTTTTCAACACTTCCAGCCTGCTGGGCACAGTTAAGTAAAAGGCATTTGCTCTAAGAGCTCCCTGCTACCGTCCTGTACCCTTGTGGACGTATTTGGCTTCCATGGAAGTGGGTACAGGAGATGAAGCGGGGGTTGTGCATCTGCTGGGTGGTGGCATGCACAGGATTGGAGGTGGGTGCAGGTGTGCGGGCAAGAGGTAGGGCGGGAGAAAGGAAGTCCTTCAGCCCCTACAGAAACAAACACTACAATCCAGTAGGGCTCATTCGGATGCATTTTCCATGAAGCTGCTAGAAATTCAACCCACCTGGCTACTCGTAAATGCAACAAGTATCAGAATAAGCATTCTAATGGGTTTGTTCTTCATTTTTGCCTTTTCTTGTCTCAGGTAACTGCTGGTGTCCCGCTAAAGAAAGAATATACAGAGGAGGTAAGAGCAGGTGTCTTGAAGGCTTATGTGCAGAACCATTTAAATCCAGTTAACCATTGGCTAGCAATTGAATCTCAGTCAATGAGTCCTCCACCAGTGGCCTCTTGGAAAACTGCTTTTCTAATGATCCCGGAGGAAATGGGTGGGGGCGAGAGATAAAGTCCATTCAGTTAACTCTTCATTCTTAAGAAATGATGGATGTAGGATTCACATATGTACTGTTTCCTACCCTCTGAGCAGCCATCAGAGCAGGAACCCAGTCTCCAGCACAGAAACAAATAGGAAGCTTTCACCCATGTATTCTTGTGCTATGGAAAAAACTGACTTTTGGAGCATATACAATTGGCTTTAATCACTCACTTGAGTTGCTTGACTCTTGGGCAAATAGACTTTGATTTACTGGCAACAGTACCTCCTCGCTCCTACAGGTGGCACCAGGGATTTGAGCCGGGAATGGCTGGGCCACACTCCTCACCCTCCCCGGGGCCTTGTACCAACCTACAAGAGAACGAGCACATTGCTTATGCCCTGGCCGCCAGTCAGCAGCAGAAATAGCTGCCTGGCTCAAGACCTTGATACACCATTGGGTCCAGACTGATTTCAGAAATTATTTTGAAAATGAGCCTCCTCCTTCTGTAAGCCACCTTTTCTTGGAGGAAAAAGTGTTTTATGGGCTTGTTTAATAGCTTCTAGGACAGTAAAGGGAGCAAGATGGAAACAAAACCCGCCAGAGTGGACTGGCCAGTTTAGTTTGGCAGCATTGGTCGGAGGCATACATGGGGGTCTGGTTTTCTTCTAGAACATCCAGCTGGTGGCAGACGGCTGCTGTAACCTTCAGAAGCAGATTCAGATTGCTCAGCTCTTTGGGGTTCCCGTTATTGTGGCTCTGAATGTCTTCAAGTAAGTGAAGCCCCCCACTTAAAATATGTTCCTCTTGCTGGGCCACCCTGTGAACTCTATTTGTGTCTTGAGGGTGTTTGGTCTTTCTCGGCTTCATCTAAAACTATATAGAAATACTCTGCTCCTTCTGTTTGTTTGGTTGGTTTGGGTTGGGTTGGTTTCATTTTAACAGAAGTTTCTCAACTGTTTATGGGAAATGAAATCTATATAGTGAGTTAACATTTCCTTGGCTTTTATTTTATTTTTTTTTTAAATTCCACCCAGCATTTCTGTCTGAAAGACTGTGGATGATCAAAGGGTTATGTTATGGGATTTTCTCAATAAAACCCTTAACAACTTGAAATATTTGAGTCCTGTTGGAGAGGGGTTTTTTTCCTGCCAATGCTTTTCTTTAAGTCTGATTTATCTAAACACAACGTAACCACTTTTGATGTTGAGAATATATTCAGTGTTAGGGAGCAAAGTTCTGTATAAACGGTTAGTCTTTCTTTAAAAACATCACTAAATGAATACAGATGCAAAACCACAAACGTTTTCATCACTAGGACCGACACCCGCGCTGAGATTGACTTAGTTTGTGAGCTTGCGAAGCGGGCTGGCGCCTTTGATGCGGTCCCCTGCTATCACTGGTCCGTTGGTGGGAAAGGGTCGGTGCAGCTGGCTCGGGCTGTGAGAGACGCTGCCAATAAGGGAAGCCGTTTCCGGTTCCTGTATGATGTTCAGGTAAGCTCCACCTACCCTGTGCATTGGGCCAGTGGGGGGGGGCGGGGCACGACTTGTCCCGTTTATTGGCCACAACAACCCTCCAGATATGGAAAGTGCAGGGGAAAGAGGTTGAACCACCTGACCAAGGCCCATGGCCATAGGCAGAAGCTATCCTTGCCCCAGGGCCTGTGCTCCCAAAGCTACCCTCTACTTCCCAGGAGCAGGCCTGAGCAAGGAGGGGCTTTGGGGAACAGGGTTCGACAGCTGACACATTCAGGACTTGCTCTTTTGAGCAACTTATTTTTTTTTCCTTTTTTTTTTTTTAAAGATTTTATTTATTTGACAGAGAGACACAGCAAGAGAGGGAACACAAGCAGGTGGGGTGGGAGAGGGAGAAGCAGGCTTCCCGCGGAGCAGGGAGCCCGATGCGGGGCTCGATCCCAGGACCCTAGGATCATGACCTGAGCCGAAGGCAGATCCTTAACGACTGAGCCACCCAGGTGCCCCATCTTTTGAGCAACTTCTTAAGGCTTGTGAAATCATGAGCAGTATCTTCCTTGTCTGTTTCTGCCATGGTTCTCGTCCTTCATTGTGGTTTTCTGGAGCTATATGTATGATATTTGTGAAATATGTTTAGTTGTATAATCCACATAACTTGACACTTACCATCTCTACCATGTTGGGGTGTACAGTTCAAAAGTGTTAAGTACATTCACATTGTGGTGCAACCACCACCTATCCCCAGAGCTCTTTTTGTCTGGCAAAACCTAAACTCTACACCCATTAAACCCCGGCACCCCATTCCCACCGCCACCCCTACCCTGGGTAGCCACCCTTCCCCTTTCTGTATCTATGAATCTGACTGGTCTGTGTAGCTCATATAAGTGAAACCATCCAGTTCTGGTCTTTTTCGTGATGGACTTATTCTCCATCTCAGTCCTTTCAGGCTGCTGGGAGGAATAGCACGTACTGGGTCACTAATGAACAGCAGAAGTGGAGGCTGGGGCGTCCAAGATCAAGGTTTGGGCGGGCGTCTGGTGGGGCCGGCTTCCTCTGTCACGCACGGCTGCGTACTCATTGCATCCTCAGGTGGAAGAGAACTGGGGTATCACTAGGGTCTGTTTTAGGAGGACACTAATCCCATTCTTGAGGCTTCCCATCTCCTGACCTAATCACCCTGAAAGCCCCACCTTCTCCTAATTCCATCAACCTAGTTGCCCCCAAAGTCCCCATGTCCCCTAACGCTGATCACATTGACGATTAGTCTTTAACATATGAATGGCAGGCGAGGGTACGAACACTCCGTTTGTATCATTTACTTAGAGTAATGTCAGGGTTCATCCATGTTCTTGCATATGTCAGAATTTTCTTCCTTCCATTGTATGTATATGTCACATTTTGTTGATTCATTCATCCGTCAGTGACCATTTTGGCTAATAAACAATGCTGGTATGAACATATGTATAAATATATCTCTTTAAGACCCTGCTTTCAATTCTTTGGGGTATACACCCAGAAGTAGAGTTGCTGGATTGTCTAATGCATTTCTAAACAGCTGGATAATGAGCCTTCAGTCAGAAAATCTGAACTTCCCAGGACCTCACTCAGTTCATCTTGGCACCCAGCTGCACATCTCTATTTTGAATCCTGCGGCTTCAGCCCTGGCTCCTGGATTTGTCCCCATTGATAGTGCATGATTGTCAGGGTGCTCAGCCTTTAAGCTGGTTGATTCTTCTCCCATTCCTTCATCCCTCACACATTCTGTGGGTCTCTCAAATGTCACAGACAGTAACATCGCTCCTCTTTCCAGATCAGATGCATAAACCAACAGTATACGTGGAGAGAGGGCATAGCAGAGTCACATCATCCAGGAGCTTGACTTTAATCTTATTACTAAGCCTCATGCTTACCGAGGGCTTTCTGTGTGCCAGGCATGCAGTCACCTCGTGCCTGTTAACTGCTTTAGTCTCGGCATCCCTTTTGGGTAGGAACTGATGATATTCGCCCCATTTTATACACATGGAAACTAAAGTACAAGGACATTACATAGCTTCCCGGTGTCCCATATCCTGAAAGAAGCAGAGCTGGGAGAGTATCTAGAAGGATGGAGGTGATCTTCCTGCCCTGTTCTTCAGAATTCAGTACTGTGTTTGAAAGTGGGGATGAGAGTGGGGTACTACTTAAAGGGGGACCCACCTGCAGAGGAAGGACGGCGGTGACGGGCACAGGACAGACATTGTGGGCACTCCGTAAATGTATGTGAACGGATGAATTTCAGTACCGAATTGGGACGGTTAGGCCACAAAAGTTTCGTCATGTTGAAAGGCCATATCATGAACAAGAGACGAGCTTGTTCTGGGATACAGAGGGGGTGGAGATCAGTAAACGGAGGAGACCCGGGTTCGACATAAAGAAAAATGGTCTAATTAGAAGAGGTGAGTTCTCTGACCCTGGAGATCTGAAACAGGAGGTAGATGCGGCCCTGTGTTCCTTCCCATACCTTCCTGCCCGGGCGAGCCTGTCCTGTTGTCTGCAGCGCCTGTCCCCGCCCTGGGCCCTCTCACACAGACCACTGTCGGGGCCTCCCTCTCCCTGGCCTGCTCCAGGAGCCTCAGACCACTGCCGTCTGATCTGGAACCACCTCACTCTGAGTGGCAAAGGCAGGTTCTGAATGAATGATTTCACAAAGTAGGGCTGTTTTCAAGGAAACCTTCCCAAGTGAAAAGAAGGTGGGTAAAGAGAAGAAATGTTTCTGAGTTATGCCGTCTCACACATGCACTACCCTAAAGATGAACCCCTTTCCTTTCCGATATTTTAATTTTCTTTCTGAATTCCCATTCTTCATGGAGATAATGCTGTTAAAATATCTGCTTCCCTATAAATGGGGCGGGGGGGGAGATTTATAGTACTGTGGACTAAAGTCCTGCGTTTGCTAGGATTCTTGCCTCCTTTGCCAGCATACTCTTCTCCCTTTTCTTATAACACAGAAATTAGATGTGGATTGCATAATTATTTATTAGAGAACCAACAACATCTCAGCGTATGGCCGCACAACGACAAGAGCGATTGCTGCTTCTGGCTCACTGCGTGCTGCCTCCCTCATCGCTGTGTTCCTCACATTGGCAGGATGATTTTAGATAATAGAAGACCATCTATAATCTTGTAGAAATCTGTATCCCTTGGTGCAGTCTGTAACATAGCTCAAACGTTTCTTCCCTCCTCATTTCTTGTATATCATGTTGGTGAACCTTTACAGGCTAATTCAGGGTTTTCCTGAAACTCTTTATTCCCCCGCAACTAACCCTTTAGCGCTTGGCAAGTTGATATGTGTGGGATTGCCCTACAGGAAAAAAGAAGTAATAAAGTACTTTGGATAAATCACCCTGCTGCCTTTGCTTCTGAGCACAAACTGAGCTCCTTTGTGCCTTTTGCTATCTCCCCAGACTGTGTTCCACCAAGAATGCATTCCGTGCAGGGCTGATGGCGTCTCATCTCTGCGTTACAGAAGAAAGTCACCTGAGACCATTTAGAGGCATTTGACATAGTATAGGAAGGCAGGACATGATTGCTTTTGTATGGGGAGGAAGAATCATCTCAAAACCCCAGTGGAAGGAGGAACAGCTAGAGAGCAGAAGAAACTCTTGACCTCAGAGACCCTGTGGGGCCGGACAGCTCCTAGAGTGAGAGGCTTGATGATGGTGAGCCCGGAGTTAAAGCAGGAAACAGGCTGCACTTCTGATTTGGGGGTCTGTGCTGAACTTGATAGAAAATTGAGTTAAGCAGCCACTGTTCTTCCGAGAACAATTCTGCACCTCTTTTATCAGAGTAGCTTCTTTTTTTAAAAGATGTTCTTTTTAGGGGCACCTGGGTGGCTCAGTCAGTTAAGCGTCTGCCTTCAGCTCAGGTCATGATCTTGGGGTCCTGGGATTGAGTCCTGCATGGGGCTCCCTGCTCAGTGGGGAGTCTGCTTCTCCCTCTCTCTCTACACCTCCCCCCACTCCCCATCCCCCCACCCCCACTCATGTTCTCTGTCGCTCTCTCTCTCTCAAATAAATAAGTAAAATATTTTTTAAAATAAAAGATTTTGTTTTTAAATTATCTCCACACCCATTGTGGGGCTCTAACTCACAACCCCGAGATCAAGAGTCACATGCTCCACAGATGGAGCCAGCCAGGTGCCCCCAGAGTAGCCTCTAATTCAAGAGTAGACAACTTCTTTTTTTAAGTAGGCAACTTTTGATTATGGAACTGGAGGGAGCTGGTGATTAATTCTGAATAATAACTTTTTAAAACAGGGAATAAGAGGGGCCCCTGGCTGGCTCAGTTGGTGGAGTGTGCAACTCTTGATCTCAAGGGTCATGAGTTTGAGCCCCACGTTGGGTGTAGAGATTACTTAAAAAAAAAAATCTTTTAAAAAAATGTCTTAATAAAAAATAGAACAGGAAATAAGATACAGTGGCCTAATTGCTCAAAGGAAGTTCATCCGGTGAGAATAAATATGTTTAAACTTAAGTTCATGGTTTCCTTACAGCCCTTTGGGATGATCACAGTCCCCTAGAAGTCATCTTCTCTGTAACTTTTCCTTTTGTAGCAGGACTTTTGAGAGATCTTTCCAGTTGACCAGTATCTCCATTCCTGCAAGGACATAGCAAAATAGTTTAAGAAAGAAAAACGAATCTCTTTTTACGGTTTATTAGCTTTCAAATCCCTGTTCCATGCATTACCTCAAGCACATCTCACCCAGTGCCTTAGGGTGTGTGGGCTCTACTCTGCGTTTCAAACGCAGAAGCACAAGCTTGGAGAAGGTGAGGGACTTGCCCTA
Organism: Zalophus californianus; assembly: GCF_009762305.2. Lineage (NCBI taxonomy): Eukaryota > Metazoa > Chordata > Mammalia > Carnivora > Otariidae > Zalophus > Zalophus californianus. The sequence goes on along the minus strand of NC_045601.1, from coordinate 15,977,479 downwards.
TAACAAATGGGCAATTGAAAACATAAGGATAGTTAAGAAAGCTTTGAGGTCATGTAGAATTAAGTTTAAATCTTGACTGGGCCTCCTACGATGGATATAGATTTGAGCAAGTTAACTCATCTCTCTGAGCCTCAGCTTCTTTATCTAGAAAATTGTGTCTGATATCGACATCAGCACCTGTGAGTTGCTGTGAAGACCAAATGAAAAGCCTCAGAGTAAAATGTAGGAACACAGGAAGCTGGCAATCAAGGTCAGCTGTCCCTCTCTCTTCACATTCACTTCTGGTGGAGAGAGGGCTTCTTGAATTGACCTTCGAGAATTGTCTTGTAACGCAGGTGACTGTGTTGGGCTCTAGGATTGGTTTCCTGTTCACGTGGGTTGAAACCAGGAATTAGAAGCCAAGTTTCCTATTGCACCAAGAATGAAAGGCGCCAAATCAAAGGAAGATGTTTAGCATTCTTTCTGCATTAGAACTGGGAGCCATTAGGGATAGAATAAAAAGTCAGTCACTTTTGCAGAGGCCTGGGGGCCCCGAAAGTCAGCTTGCAAATCCGACTCGGAATCTTGCGTGTTAAATCAGGAGTTAAGGTTGAAAATCATCTTGGTACCCTTCCTCTAGCCTTGCAAACATTTCGAGGTGTAACCTTGACAGCGAGAGAGGATAGTGTTTGTTTTTATTAGAAGGTCTTTCCTGTGCTTTGTGTGAAGCCACTCTCTTGATCGCAGCGGGGACTAGATGGAGGGAGATCAAAACAGACCTGCTGGGAGGGAAGACTCAGCCCAGGGCAGCCAGCGTCCCTGATTTCTGAGCTACTGCACTCTCACCGCCCGCACGCGTGTTTAGGAGGGTTTGCTCTCCTGCCGGTCTGTTTAAGGCAGGAGGGTCGGGGGGGGGGGGGGGGGGGGGTATTTAGGTTGGTTACTGAGGAACTGTTTTCTATTTCTTAACGATTCAAACTTAAACATACGTCAGTTGTTAGAGTTGCTTTGTGAGCTCTCTTCTAATTGGCCTGCAGGCACTTGCAGCTAGAACCTCAAATTTGAAATAAATATATAAAGATCAGTGTAAGTACTTCTATATATGTATATATAGTTTTTAAAATTGCAGTACAGATACACACAATGTGAAATTTCCCATTTTAACCATTTTTAAACGTACAGTTCTGGGGCATTAAGTCCATGCACGTTGTATATATAGTTATAATTAATAGGATTTTAACACTTAAAATGGTATTTATGCACATCTCTATATGTCTTTTATATTTCCCAGTAATTGAAAAAAAAAGAAACCCCACTCTAAGGAGAAGGGATGTGCTTTGTTTTTGTTGCCCTGGTCCTTGTACCATTATCTCCCCCCCGCAGGCCCTTTGACCTCGTCTGGCTCCTTCCTCCCTTTTTCAGACTTGCCCTTGGCCTGCCTGCTCCCAGTGTCCTTTGAGCTCTCCCCCCTTGCTGTGCAACAGATTGTTTGGAGTATTCTATTAGAAAGCAGCCTCTTCTATTTTCCAGACAGTTCGGTATCTCATTCAGAAATCCTACACTCTCTCATGTTCTGCTTTCTCTTATGATCCCGCTCTGGTCTTTCAACCCGGACTTCTTCAAGCCCGTCAGCAGCCTCTTGGCCCTGGCCTCCTTTCCACAGTTCAGCTGCAAATTCCCACATTGCCTTCCCTTAACCAAACCACACCCTTTTGTAGACACACCTCAAATCTCCATCAGACTAAGATTCTGTTTCAGCCCTGGCTTCTGTGTTTTCTGTCAAGTCTCATTTGGCCCGCCGTATATCGCTTCCTCGCCAGCCTACTGGCTGCCTCACCCTTCTGTCTTTGGTCGGTTTCATCAGATCAGAGCCTATTGTTAGAACCCGCCCAGCTTCCTCAATGCGGTCTACTCTGCCCCACGTAATTTTGGCAGGGCACGTCCCAGCTTTGTTTCCTTGGTGCTAGAAATAGCACCTGACAGGAAAGAAAGAGTGGTCTGTATGTTTCACTTGGGCATTCCACAAGGCTTCCTGTAATTTCATTTAAATGCTCTCTTCTAACATGAAAAATGGAATGTCACTAAGATAGACGTTTCCAGAAATGCATTCTTGGATCTAAAATCATGGGCCAGTCAAGAAAGGCTGAGGTATGTACAGTGGACTATCAGTGTCCCCCCTCATGGTAGCCAGCCACCTTCTACCACCACTCCATCCATTCCCCAGACATTCTGACTTAAATTTAGGTGACAGGAGACCATTGTGTAGGGACAGTATCCATATCCACTTAAGGAACGTTACTTAATATTATCACAGATACTATCCTTAAAGGTACCACATACAACATACCACTTCAAAAGAAAAACCTTCAACTTTAGGGTTTTAGGGGAAAAAACATTCAAAACAGCATAGGTTTTCAGTCACGCCAGTATCGGAGAGTTTGGGGACTTGTTTTAGGAATAATTTTTTATCGAAAAATGATCTCTCTTTCATGAAAGGAGAGTTGACCCTTGAACAACACAGGTTTGAACCTTGCAGGTCCACTCATGCGGATCTTTTCCAGTAAATACAATACAGTCCTGTAAATATATTTTCTCTTTCTTATGATTTTCTTGATAACATTTTCTTTTCTCTAGCTTACTTCATGGTAAGAATACAGTCTGTAAGACATGTAACATACAAAATATGTGTTAATCAACTATTTATGTTATGGGCAAGGCTTCCAATCAGCAGTAAGCGATTAGTCATTAAGTTGGGGGTGGGGGGGAGTCAAAAGTTATTCATGGATTTTTGACTATGGGTGAGGGTGGTCAGTGCCCCAACTCTCACATTGTTCAAAGGTCACCTGTAGTTTACTGTGCTCTTCAGTGAGACTGTTACACCCAGAGTTTTTTCTTTGGAAGCACATCTCCAGGAGATCCATAAGGGAAATTATGACTCCTGCTGAACAGCCAAGAAAAAGAGACACTTGTAAAAACAAGGGCTCCTTGCACTTGAAAATAAAACCCAAACCACACCTTGCATTCATTTGTACTAGTCTTAGAACACGTTGAGGTTTATAAGCAAGGTTTGTGGAAAGAGAATCAACACATATGCCATAAAAATACATTATGTGTTAGTTAGCAAAGCCACATGCTCAGTCCACAATCATCTTTTCCTCGTTTGGATGGGAAGAGATCATTAAAATCCCCTAAAGGGGGGGAAATCGGAGGGGGAGACGAACCATGAGAGACTATGGACTCCAAGTAACAAACTGAGGGTTCTAGAGGGGAGGGGGGTGGGGGGATGGGTTAGCCTGGCGATGGGTATTAAAGAGGGCACGTTCTACGTGGAGCACTGGGTGTTATGCGCAAACAATGAATCATGGAACACTACATCAAAAACTAATGATGTAATGTATGGTGATTAACATAGTAATAAAAAAAGAAAAAGGAAAAAGACTATCCCGAAATTAATAATACACTATATGTTAAGTAACTTGAATTTAAATAAACCCAAAAAATTTTAATTAAAAAAAATCACCTATTCCTAATGTTCCTTCCTTGACATTGCTGTTATGTTCTGTTTGAGAATATAAAAGATCACCCATGTGAATTCCTTATGGTCCTCATTTGACGTAGACAAATAGAGATTCTTTGGCAATGAGCATTTTTTCTGTTCCCAGACCCCAGCTATATCCACCACACATCCCGGTTGCCTTAGGAGAACGAGATTCCTCTGGGAGTCTTCTGGGTTAACCTGTTGCTCAGAGCCAACAAGCCAGCAGGGATAGCTGCTCAGTGAGCTGGCTCATGGAAGTCAGCACGTCCACCTTTAGTAGCTCAGATGTGCTGGTTTTCAGCCAGGGACAGACTTCTTCAAAGATACAAGGGTCCATTGTTCTCAGTAAGAGCACTGCCCCCGTGACACTGAGGTATGTTGCAATGAACCCCTAATACCTTCTGTGCGCTCAGGATAAATTAACATCGATGGTTTCACGTTATACTTTCATTTGAAGTGCCAGAAAGACTATTTATACCAAACTGCACTTGTAGATCATTTAAAATTCATGCCTCATTTAAAATACAAAATAGGAATTGACATAATTACTGTGGGTCCAGAGATTTCTGTTCAGCTAACAAGTTTATTAATTGATCCTTCTCTTTAAACATTTTATGGGCATTGGAATACATTTTGCTGGTATCACAGCATAGGATCGCTTAACTTAATTTTTAAGTTTTCATTTAAATTTCAGTTAGTTAACAGACAGTGTAAGTTTAGTTTCAGATGTATTCAGTGATTCAATACTTCCATCCAACACCTGGTGCTCATCGCAACAAATGCACTCCTTAATCCCCAGGATCGCTTAACTTATATGAATTTCAGTCTATGGGCTTGGTAAAACAATAGAACTTTCAGTGTGGCTGCAGAATGTGTTCCAGTACGTCAACAGTCGTGGGTTTAAGAAATTCCGGGTTATTGATAGTAGAGTATTGCTTAGTGTTTTCATGGGTCTTCTAAGAGACCCTCAGGGCTGCTGACTTTAGAACTTGACCTCCCAGTAAAATGAGATACAACTATGTTGTAATACCTTCACACTTCATTTTCTTTGATTCTAGAAGCTTTTTAACTCTTCTTTTAAATTTTGTTCTATTTTAGTTTTGTCCTGTTCACTTTCTTTTTGTGCATTTTCTTCTCATGAAAAAATATTTTAAAAATTTAAGTAATTGCTTTTCTGGAATTTGTAGACCAATTTTATTTCACTACAAAACAGGTCTTAAATAATTTAATAGGCGGGCCTGGGTGGCTTGGTCAGTTAAGCGTCTGCCTTCGACTCTGGTCGTGATCCCAGGGTCTTGGGATCGAGTCCCACATCAGGCTCCTTGCTGAGCAGGGAGCCTGCTTCTCCCTCTCCCTCTGCTGCTCCCCCTGATCATTCTCTCTCTCTCTCAAATAAATAAAAATTTTAAAAAGAGAGAGAGAACATTCCCACCATCACAGAAAGTTGCCATTGGACACCTCTGTTCTAGAGTGTTTCCATTTCTTAAATATGCATTTAAGAGGTCTGGGAGGGAATAAATGTAGAATATATTCACTTATGATCTTGGTGAAGATGAAGATTTAACATGACATTAGTTCAAAAATGATCAAAGATACTAGCATTGACACCAGACTTTGTGAAGGGGCTTATTAATATGTTAAGCAATTGTGCATAATACACATAGAACAGTCCTATTTCCAGAAGACACTTTGTGTTGCCATTCACACCTTGACACGTGCCTTTCCCTTTGTGTAGAATCACCTTTCCTTTCATTGCTTAATTAAAACCTTTCCTGTCCTTCAAGCATGACTCGACTTCCTTTATACATGTCACTCGCTTTTGCTGATTCCTGTGCCTTCCCCTCTGCCCTGAAATCTTACATCTTCTTCCGTCTTTAGTAGTAATGCTTATGCAGAGCCTTTATCACACACTCTTCTGTCACGTTTGTGTGATGTGTCACCGTCCCCACCCCATCAGAAGTGCTTTGTTCAAGAGGTGCCCCAAGTCCTTTGCCTGTCATGACATCTTGAAAATACTTGCCCTCGGTGGTAATTTATTCATTCAGCAGAAGTTTGTGGAACGCCTACTGCGTGCAAGCCACTCTCCTAGACCTTAGGGATAGGAGGGTAAACGATGTGGTGCACAAAGAAATTAGTAAATATTTACAGAGTCAGGGAAAGCCAGGAGTGATTAATGCATAAACATTCGTAATTTATCTTACCATTTTATTTGTTTTCTAAAAATTGTCGTTTAGAACAAAGCAGTATAAATGAATATCAAGTTAAGATCAAGATCATTGGAATGAGCTTGGCTCTTTTTTTTTTTTTCCTTTAACGGTTGCACTTCTCCCCCAAAGTGAGCAGAGGTACAACAGGAAGTCCCTTGCCTATGGACATAATATAAATAGGTTGTATGCAATGGGAACTACCTTATCAGGACAGTTTTTTGTTTTCATATTAAACCCAAAAGATATATGAACCGAGATCATCTTTTTATTTTATTTATTCACTTGTACACGTGAGTGAAAAAGAAGAATTGTAGTAGGGTCCTGGAAGGATTCTGGCCTTGGGGTACATAGCTCCATCCGCTGATCACTCGATTTATTCAGCATGGGGCTGCAGGACACACGCCAGGCGGGGGAGGGGTGGGGGGAGGGGTTGCATTCTCTTCGGCTCACGTTGGACAGCATTGCACGTGTGAGAGCTCTCAGGGGAGCATCCTTACCTTCTCCAGGCATAGCAAGACTGGAGGCAGGGCATCAAAAATGTGGACTGGCCGGGGGCAGGTATCAGTACTTGTTGGGAAGCATGGAGGTCTGGCATCTGAGGGTAAGGAGGGGAAACAAAGCACCCAACTAGGACTCATGCAGCTGGCCCTTTCCTGCTTTTCCACACATTGTGTTTGGGTCATCTGTCATGTTTGGGTGGTAGCAGTTTTCCTATAGGAATTTAAAAAACCGTAATTACACAACTCACAAAGTCGGTCTGGCACCTGCTTGAAATTCGCAAAATACTTTCAAGTAAACATTAGAAAGGAAGGCGGTTTAGTCGTAGACCAACAATATGTATCTTTGAATGCCCAAAAGAATTGAAAGCTGGGGGGCGCCTGGGTGGCTCAGTCGTTAAGCGTCTGCCTTCGGCTCAGGTCATGATCCCAGGATCCTGGGATCGAGCCCCGCATCGGGCTCCCTGCTCCGCGGGGAGACTGCTTCTCCCTCTCCCACTCCCCCTGGGAGTGTTCCCTCTCTCGCTGTGTCTCTCTGTCAAATAAATAAAATCTTAAAAAAAAAAAAAAAAGAATTGAAAGCTGGGTGTCAAGGAGGTATTTGTCCAGCTGTGCTCATCACAGCATCATTCCCAACCGTGAAAAGGTAGAAACAACACAAGTGCCCAATGGTGGATGAATGGATAAGAAAAAATGTGGTGGATGCATATAATGGAATAGGAAGGAAATTCAGACACGGGCTACAACATGAATGAACCTTGAGGTTCATGCTAATTGAAATAACCCAAATGCAAAAGGACAAGTGTCGTCTGATTCCACTTGTCTGAGGTTGCTGGTGTAACCAAATTCAGAGACGGAAGGTGCAAGAGCAGTTGCCAGGAGCTGAGGGCAGGGAGTTAGTGTTTAATGGAGCCACAGTTTTAGTTTTGCAAAATGAAAATAGTTCTGGAGATTGGTTTTACAACATGAATGTACTTAATATGGAACTATGTACTTCAAAATGGTTAAGATGGGGGCGCCTGGGTGGGTCAGTGAGTTAAGTGTCTGCCTTAGGCTCCGGTCATGATTTCAGGCGTCGGACTCCCTGCTTAGTAGCCATGTGGGGCTGGCAGCTACTAGACTGGGAAGCATGTATATAGAACATTCCCACCATCACAGAAAGTTGCCATTGGACACCTCTGTTCTAGAGTGTTTCCATTTCTGCTTCTCCCTCTGCCCCTCACCCTGCTCATGCTATCTCTCAAATAAATAAATAAAATCCTTCTTAAAAAATAAAAAACAAAATGGTTAAGATAGTTAACTTTCTATTATGTATATTTTACTCTAACTGAAAATTAAATATACATATATTTCTTGAAATGAAATATATTCCTGTTTAAAAACCTGTAATGCATCAGCTAAATACCCACTCACTAATTCTTCACTAATCATCCTTCTACTATTACCCTGTTCACATGTGAGCTCTTTAATTATTATCTTAATAGAAATTGCTGACCTTTTAGGGCACCTGGGTGGCTCAGTTGGTTAAGCATCTGCCTTTGGCTCAGGTCATGATCCCGGGGTCCTGGGATCAAGCCCCTCGTTGGGCTCCCTGCCCAGCAGGGAGTCTGCTTCTCCCTCTCCCTCTGCCTGCCGCTCTACCAGCTTGTGCGCATGCTCTCTCTCTCAAATAAATATTCTTTAAAAAATTGGCTGACCTTTTAATTTCAAATCATAACCTAGAGCTCAGTAAATAGTGCACTGTGTTCATTAAATATGTTATAAGTAGTACTATCTGTTTTGTTGTCATTTTGGTTTACTTCCAGAGCAAACGTAATTCTCTTTGTCAACCCTGTGGCCCTTGCTCCATAATGATAGCACTTAGGGTTTGTGCGAAGTGACGTGCACAGCTCCCCTTCTCCACATCGCTTCAATGGTGGCAGCAGAGCAGTACACAGTTCCTACCTGCCCATCGGAGGGAGGCGGAAACCTATTCAGAGAGGTGACATGATTTAACCAGGCATAAAAAGGGGCCGTGTTCTTTCTTAGGCCCCTCGCCCCAGAGCTGCCACCCAGCTGTGCTGTTGTGCCCATGGGGACACTGCCTGTGGCCCAGGACCCGCTCTTACACTACTTGGGGAACACAGTACCCTGAGATCGGACTCCCCCCGACCAAGCATGGTCATTGTGCTTGCTCTGTGTGATGCTAGAAATATTTTCCAGCATCCTCTTAACTTCTGTTTCTTAAAAAGGTTTGCTACTTGCAAAGCATTTATTGACCAGCAGAGGAGATCATATTACCTTAAGTGCAGCGTCGAAAGCAAGCACTTCAGTGCCCATCAATATATTATGCTAATGAGTGAGATCGGAGGTTCAGTAAAAAGTCCCTTCTCGTTGCTGTCTTCAGCACATCAGTACCTGAACTTTCTTGTAATTGTTATAAATGCTGGACCACATGGAAGCCTTGTGTGGTCAACAGGTGATATTCATTCTCCAGGAGGCTGTATTACATCCCACCTCCAGCTGGTCCTTGACCTCCATGAGTTTATGGACTGGGCGGTCTTCTCACCTGATATGAATCTGGTGTCGTTCACAGTAGAAATCACTCTAAGGCTATCTCTGTAGTCCATCCTCAGCTTTGCACTCACGCAGTAACTCTTTCTACAACATTCCTGGCACCATCACTGGCTTATACTGATCTCTCCTGGAGCGGACAGGTCACTGTTTAGGGAGGCGTCTCTGGTTATTACAGCTTTTCCTTAAACACTGGGCTGAGAATGACTTCGCTCCCATTTTTGCCCATGCTCCACATTCTGCCTTCCTGGAAAATAATGATCATTTCTTTCTGGAGTTGTTCCTGCTAGAGGTGCAGATTATTTGCTGATTTCTTCTGTGACGTGGTTTACAAAAGGCCCCTTTGCCATCTGGTAGACTTCAGTGTCATAGTTTGATCCTGGGACCATTACCATCTGATGTCCATCAGTGCACCCTAAAATAGCCTGAGCTTCGCCAGCAGCCCCTCACTGCCAGGCCCTGTTGAACCCCTGGTCCTGTGTAGCACCCATATACGTTAAGAGCATTCCAGGGCCATCTGGACAGAAGAGAAGAGAAGGCCTACATGTGCTTTGGGAGGCTCAGTAAAGGCTTCCTGGAGAAGCTGACCTTGGAGATGGACCTTACAGAGCTCAGGGAGTCTTAGCCCAGACTGAGCTTGCAGGATTACAAAGAGGCTTTATGTGTAAGGGCCCAGAAGCAAGAAGACATGGGGAAAAATTAAGAGATGCAGGCCTATCCTAGTTATGCTTCAGAGCACATATTGTACAAATCCTTAAATGTCACAACCGGATTGTGTTCTTCAGTAGGCCATGACAAGCTGAAGATTTTTTAGTTTTTCTTAGTTAGGTACCTTCTAGGGAGGTTAGACTGTGGTAGAGTGGACGGTGTATTGAAAGGGAAGGGACCAGTTAGGAAGCTTCATGATGGGCTAGACCATGAGCATCACAACCAAGGCAGGAGTACTTAGAAGGATCATTGCCCCCACATCCTTACCTCTACTTGATATTCTCATGCTTTTTGTTCTTGCTAATCTAATGAGTGTGAATTGGATTTTCATCATTTTAGTTTGCCTTTCTTTGATTATTAATGAGATTGGGCATTTTTTCATATGGTTATTAGTCACTCCTTCTGCCCAGAATTAAATATTTGTCTTTTTCTTCATTTGTAGGAGTTTTTTTTAATTCATTCCAGTAGCTAATCTTTTGACTTTTAAATATTTGCATGTATCTATCTTCTCCCAGACTGTTCCTTATTCTATACCCTTATTTATGAAGTCTTTTTTTTTTATACAAGAAATTTAAAATTTGGATGTCAAATCTATAAATCATTTCTTTTAGGGTGTCTCCTGTTCTTGTTTAAGAAATCCTTCCCTACCTCGTGACCGTAAAGAGAGTTCCCAATGTTTTGTTCCCATTACTTAGAGTTTTAATTTCAAAAGTTTTGTCTTTGTTCTATATTGGATTTATTTGGGTACCCTCAGTCTTGAGGTAGGAATCTTAATTTGATTTCTCTCCAGCCAAAAGTCAGTTGGATTGTCAGCCCTTTCCCTGTTTTATGTCATTTCTACTATATACTATCCCACACCTGCTGTGGTATCCTTCTGGGTTCTTTCTTACCTTCCATGGATTGATTTGTCTAGTCTTGTGCCAATACCGTATGGAATTAATTACCATAGTTTTGTAGTGTGAGTGATACCTGGAAAGACCAGTCCCCTATCTTCCTTCTTTAGGTTTTATTTATCTCTGAAGTTATCTTACCTAAGTGCTCTCTTACTCTTTGTTGTGAATTTAAGAATGGGTTGGCCAAGCATCCCAAAGTGCTCTTGGGATTTTTATTGGAATCGCATTGAGCTAATAGGTTAAGTTTAAGAGAACTGACATCTTTATAGTATTAAGTCTTCTCACCAATGAACAAAGTATTCCTCTCCATTGATTCAGACCATCCTTTATGTCCTTCAATGAAAGATTATAAGGACTTGCACCTTCATTTATTATTTGTTGAAACGTCCAATATTTCAGTTCCAGACTACAGAATAACTCTATAGTAATAAATGCAAGAATAATGAAAAACACGTTTTAAAGCAGTTTGGGGTTTTATCAGATTGAGGGGATAGAGCTAGCTTTTATTTTCTCCTGTTGGATAACTCTCCTTTCTGTGAATATCAACAGTAATTAATACAAATGTACCATTTGCCATTGCTGAGCAAAGTTTTGGAGCAGGCCATGAAAGACTTCTGCCCCTCGGTTGACATTCATTCCACCAGTGGGCATTTGGCCCAATAGCTATTCACCAAACAGTAAATCCACCAACTGGATGACGCCTGTGCATGTTCTCTGCACAGTAAAATTATGAATGATTTTGTCAAATGATTGGCGTAAATAAGGGTCCCTTTATCTATAGCATATTCCTTTCCCAATGAATCATTGTTGTTTCTCCAGATCACTTTCAGTATTTTACCAGCCATCGGCATCCAGGCTTCCCGTCCAGCATTATGGAAGGTTGTTTCTCTCCACCCCACACACTCATTTGCCCATACCTAGCCTTCTTGGATTCTTTCCCAGCCTCCGTGATTTCTCATAATTTGCTAAAGTGACACTAGGTTTCAACCTCTGATTTCCCAATTAAGTGATCACATCAACATTTAAAATCTCAGCCCATTCTGGGGTGCCTGGGTGGCTCAGTTGGTTAAGCGTCAGACTCTTGATTTCAGCTCAGGTCATGATCTCAGGGTCATGAGATTAAGCCCCGCATTGTGCTCCAGAGTCTGCTTGAGAGTCTCTCTCCTCCCTCTCCTGCTGCCCCTCCCCAACCCCGCTCGTGCTCTTGCAATAAATAAATAAAATCTTTAAAAATATGTATCAGCCCATTCCTACTCACAAAAAATGTACTTGTTTTTAGTATTGCTATGTTCTCTGTCATATAACCTGAGTTCAGAGGCACTTAAACACCAGCATTAAGTATTTGTTCAGCAGACTCCTGTTCTGACTTCTAAGACCATGGTATAAGGTACATTTTTTTAAAACAATGCAATGGATAAAAATGATTAACTAGATAAGCAGCCTTTGAGTTGGCTGAAAATCTAAAGTTTCTTGATACTTCTTCCTACTTTAAGGGTGATAGAGGAAAGAGTATTTGCTTCAAATGCCACGGCTCTTGAGGGGAAAATCTGGTAGGAAATTTTAGGCGACTGCAGAAAAGCTCACTCAGCTTTCCTTCGATTCTTTAACCGGATTGACATTAACGATTTCGTTGTCATTTGTGTTTTTCCAGCTTCCAATTGTAGAAAAGATAAGAACCATTGCGCAGGCTGTGTACGGAGCCAAAGATATCGAACTGTCTCCTGAGGCACAATCCAAAATAAATCGTTACACCCAACAGGTAAAAGTTACACTTTTAAGGGGAAAAAATCCGCCTTAGGCTCTTAAAATACTCACCTTGAGGTCAGGACTGTTATAAGTCTCACCAGCCAAACATGATTTAATCTACGTGGTCTACAAAAATTGAATTAATATCCTTGGGTAGTTTGTTGACTGTAAGTAGAACCGTAGGGCAAGGGTGTATACCTTCTGATAGATACATCATTGACTTTCGTGGTTATCAGGTGGCTGATATGGGTGGTGTTGTATCTGTGACATGTGGTGGTTAGTCCCTCCTGCTCAGCCAGAAACACTGAAACTTCTTGCATGTGTGGCTGTGGTGTCAGAGCTGGATAGATCTGTAGCGCCCCCTCTTCATTGCAGGGCTCTTAGCACCTTAAAAATGTGACACGGTGCCAGGTAAGGCAAGTCGTCATGCAGCTTTAAAGATGGGGGTGTTTGGTGTTCCTTTTTTATGCAAGTGGTTCACTGGCTTGGTGCTGAGATTGTCCACCCAAGTGGAAGGTCCTGTCATCGTCTACCTCTAGAGAGTGACAAAGGCAAATTGGCAAGCGGCTGTGAAGGTGGCGGGGACTCAGCAGCCTGAGTCTGGTCCTAAAATGATCGTGTTTCATGGATTCCATCCACTGCAGCTCATTCAGCCACCCCGACCAAAATGACCCTAAGCCCTGAATACCCGCTCCGGTTTGCTGTGATATGATAGAAATCAAAGCACTTCCAAGAGCTGGCCGGCAAAAGAGCTTCATCATGAGCATCACGGATCTCCTTTTTTTTCAGTTCCCAACTCCTAAATCCTATTTGTAAATTGTATTTGACATTATGCTAAATACTACCAGTGCTGACTAGAGTATCCTCCCAGGTTTGGTAAGATAGTCAGCAATTCGTTTGTTCGTAGAATTTTCCAAGTATGACCTCGGCTTGTGCTTTTAAAAAATAAATAAATAAATAAATAAATCCAGGGGCACCTGGATGGCTTGGTCAGTTAAGCGTCCGACTCTTGATTTTAGCTCAGGTCATGATCTCAGGGTCCTGGGGTCGAGCGCTGCATCAGACCCCACATTCAGTGGGGAGTCTGCTTGAAATTCTCTCTTTCTCCCACTGCTGCTCCCTTGCACGCTCTCTCTCTCTCAAATAAATAAATAAATCTTTAAAAAATAAATAATTCCCCAGAATTATTCTACACACACTGGCATGGATCTGCAGTGAAATTTCACTCATGTATAACAAAATGAGTAAAGTAAGGTCATTGTCATGAGTTTTTTTTTCACAAGTTTTTAATAATATTTAAGGACTGTTATTTATTCTAACATTAGTTCCTTCCCTTCTTTCCAGTCTTAAAAACTTCTTTTTTATATGAACTAATATGGTGCTACTATATACCATATTGGTTTTTTTTCTTTTTTTTTAAATATCTGTACTGGCAAAATGTTAAGTTGGAAACGTACATCAGTTCAAATTATTTCACTAGTGAATGATCTCTGGGACCCAAAATTCCTACCCAGAGCAATTGTGATTGTCCCGCAGCAGAATTCTGATCATTGTAGGAGAGTATTCCAGCATTGCAAAAAAGAATAGCCCCACCCCTCAAATGAAAATATCCTAAAATCGTCCAAATACTTTTAAATTGAATCATAAGAAAGTCTGCATGCGTTACCTCTGAAGACTGCATTCCTTTTATCCCTGTCTACTGAGGGAATATTCCTTAAAAGTTATGTGTCCTGTATGTGGTTGCCATTAATTAGCAAAGTCTCTAAAGGGACACTATGTACTGTTTAATCGGAAACAGGCTGCAAGGACACTGTCCTTTTTGTGAGACCCACATGTGACTTCCTGCCCTTTCACCTTTGGAACTGTGGGTCAGGCGTTGCCTTTGGTCCTTAAAAATAAGAGGCTTAAAAAGTGACCTCATCTTAGTTCATATAATGTAATCGCAGATCAAATAGCCATGATTCATAAACCAACACAAAGGGACCCTTTGCTTCCTGACAGCCTCCAAGAATGAGGGAACAACGGGACTGAGAGCCTCATTACAGAGCCTTTCTCCAGATTACCTTTCTGAGCCCCATATATTAATATCCTTGGAAATAGTTTCGACAGCTGCTATTGCTTCTACTTTGCCTGAAAATAGCCACACTTTCTCCCAAATGCACACGTCATGGCGCCTTCCTTAAGGAGATTTCTCTGAAATAAATAACAGACACCCTCAACCACGTGACGATCACTTGGAATTGAGGGTTCCTTCCATCTTCTTGCCCAGTGAACCGGCACCTGCCGTGTGCCTGATCTGAGCCTCGGGGATGGTGTGTAGTCAAGTTGAACACACACAGGAGACTAATTTGTACTCAGTGAACACCTTTCCTTTCCTTTCTTACAGGGTTTTGGAAATTTGCCCATCTGCATGGCAAAGACCCACCTTTCTCTATCTCATGAACCTGACAAGAAAGGGGTACCCAGAGATTTCATTTTGCCCATTAGTGATGTCCGGGCCAGCATAGGTGCTGGATTCATCTACCCTTTGGTTGGAACGGTGAGTAACATTCTCCAGAAGGCTTCCCCAGGCTGTGTTGTCCTGATACCTTAAATCCTTATGTTCTGCCTACACTTTGCAAGTCAGGTGTTGGGAAGTAATAGTATTTGCTATTTTTCTAAACATTCTCTTCCACCATGGAAAACTACTCTGCTGTCAGGGTTTGGATTTTTCTTTTTCTTTTTTTAAGATCAGGTGTTCAGGATCTCTTGAGTTATAAAACTGATTCCACTCATAGAAGTCGGAAGAGAGTAACTTGGTACAATTTGGTCTGATACTTAAACAGTCGAATGGCTTAGTGTAGTGTCTCTGGACCTTTTTCACATTATTGTATTGAAAATGATAAGATTTTACTCTATTCAGATAAATGGACGTGACTGCTCATGCCGGACACCCCCAAAGGCTGGGAAAATCCGTGTTTCACCATCTGCCTTCCTCCTCAGCACAAGGGGGAAGCTCTGCCTTAGAAAATGAGCGAATTAAATGAGTTTTCATTTTTAACAGTGTGGTGGGATTTCATTACTGTAGGATGATAATTATGTTATTTCAGATTTTTTATGGATGGAAGGGAGATACCAAAGATGTAAACATTTATCAAAGCACTTAGAATACGTGATGTTGGGCTTCATACATAAAATGCTTCATTGTAGCCACACAGTGATAGACCTTCCATTGGTAACCATCAACAGCCAAAATCCGACTTCTCATCCTTGGAGTGCTCCTGGATTAGATTTAGAACAAAAAAATTCTAAGTCACCATTATCCTTATTGTTGTTGTTACAAATGGATCCAAGTCCAAGCAGGAAACATTGTAACAATTTTTAAATAAGCCCATGTGGCTCTGTTGTGATGTAAATAAGCAGTGGATAGGCAAAAATACATAAAAAGTGCAGAATTTTTGCCTTGATGTTTACACATTTCATCTAACGTTGGGCAAAATGTTTTCAGTAGGCATTTCTTGAATTCTTTATTGCATCTGAGGCGTGGAGATACCCAGTAGGGGCGTGAGGAGCACAGGGTCGTCTAGAAAGCGTGGTGTTGGCATTCTGAATGCCCTCAGCCAGGGGTAGCAAGAACAGCTTCCGACTGAGGTGGGTGAGAGAGGAAAGTATATGGAAGAAGAGAGTCAAGAATACTTCACAGAAGCCTAAACCTCTGACCCGGGGAAACAGTGAATTTCAACTCAAGGCCACAATGTACATGACAGGCCCAGGGAAGTCCAGTGTGGCTGGGGTTGCACAGGATGGGGAGGCTGAGAAATGTCATTGGGATAGCAAGACGGGGCCAGGCTCTTACAGAGCTTGATTACCATCAATGGGAACTTGGGTTTCTCTCCTGTGCACACTGGAGAGTCACTTTAGGATGGTTTCTGCGTTTGGGGTTTTTGTATTTTTTGTAAGAAGAAGAAGAAGAAGGTGATCTGATTTTTATTTTAGAAAAAGAGCTCTGACAGCTGATGGAGAATGTTCAGAGGGCCAAGGGCCAGAGCCAGGGAAATATCAGTTGAGGCCAGAGTTCATCAAGGTCAACACTGTGATCACTGAAGCTAATATGGAGAGAGGGGCGACTTCGAGACATATTTAAGGGTAGCCACCTACACATGGGGTCATGGCGTGGGCCACTTGTAGCTTGACTGGGATGGTGGTGCTGTCAGTCCTGGAAGGAACACGGCGGGAGGCAGATGGGCAGAGCCAGAAATGAGTCTGGCTTAGATGTAGAGGCCTGCGAGGGTTAACAGGATATATAAAGTGGTCTATGGATCTATGAGAAATATAGACACAGCACTTACGGGGAAGGAATAGAAAGGAAGGCCTTGAGAGTTTTAAGACTATAGATGAAGGCAGATGTTGAGCAGGGGAGAAGCAAGGATAAGCATGACAGAAGTGAGAAGAGGGTGAAGGACCATACTCTAAAAATGTCTACATTTACAGAGCCCCGTGAGGAGTCTGGGAGGACCCGCCGAAGGTCTGGGGGGTGTGAGGAGACCAGGGAATCCCACAGGAGTCCGCGGGAGGTGTAGCAACAGTGTTGGTACAGGGAGAAGGGTTGAAATTTTATGGGTGCCGGATGACATTTCCAGAAGGGCAGAGGGGCGTGATTGCAGTCTGGGGTGATGGAAATACTCTATATTTTGATTATTTTGATTGTGGTGATAGTTCCATGACTATATACCTTTGTCAGAACTCATAGACCTACACACCTAAAAAAGATGAATTTTACTGAGTATAACTTATCTATACCTCAATTAACAAAAATTGATAGTGAGAAGAGTTTGCTTTTTATGCTCCTTGGAATGGCCTCAATGATGGGAGCTCCTCAGTGCTAAAAGTCTCCGGAGCATTGGTCCGTGAAGGAGAGCAGGCCAGAGAGACTGGAAGACTGAGAGACGAGGGGCCGTGCTGCAGGGCGGGGGGCCGGGGGGGGGGGCAGAACTGAGGAGAAAGTCGGCTTCCTTCAAAATCTATCCTGTCTTGCCCAGATTAAAACCCTGCAGTAGCTTACCCAACAAATTCATTCATTCATTCAGCCAGTGTGCATAAGGCACTGTGCTCAGCACTCTGGGTAACCCCCCAAATAAAGAAGCTTTCCGCTTCTGGCAGCTTACAGCTAATAGAGGTAGATAGAACTGAATTAGAAAGACAATGGTTTGGTATAAAAATTAGGAACCAATAATTGATAGCCTTAATAGTTCTGAGCATTTGATAGTCATTAAATAAAAATCATATAATCTAAAATCCTCTGGTCACTAATAAGCAAATGTATGCTATGCATCCTTGCCTGTCCCGCCACCACCACATCCACGTGTGAGAGCAGTTCTGACATCAGAATTCTAGAACCGCCGCTGCTCCACTCACAGGACAAAGACTGTGTGGATTTGACCCCGGGGGGGGGGGGGGGTCGGCCGTGGGCTCACTGGGTGTCCTGAGGAGAGCCCTCTGCCACGGTGTGGCGCCCCCACCTCAGGGCAAGGCCGGGAGAATCAGTGAAACAATCCAGTGTGAGGAACCAGGAAGGAAGTGGTGTCTGACTAAAGAAGTTCCTGGAAGTCAAGGAACGGTCACGGTCACATGGAGGCGGTGGCCTTAGAGTTCCGCTTTCCATTACCAGCGGGAAGTTGCGCGTGGATCAGGGCAAACGTACCGCTGGGAGGCCAGGATCGCCTAATAAGGGCTGGTATTTACTTTTACTTGATCCCATTTTGGCCCCTGCCCCAGTCTGCTGAAATGCTTCTAACATTCATCACCCATGCGGGAGACACGGTGTAGTAATTTCCTGCCGAGATGACCGAGGGAAAAGGGAATGGGGACACCGGAGGGACTGGTTCCTGCAGGTGGGAAAATTCTAGCATCGTGAGTCACTCTTACTCTTAATCACGAAACATGTGCTTATTTGAGTACTTGTGAAACACATATCCATCTATCCATTCCGGAAGGAAAGCCCAAACTCAGACCTCAAAAATCAGAAAGCTTCTCATTTTCTCTACAGTGTTCATTCACTCTGTCAGTCTCTCATACAACCACGTGGAGGTGAACAAGATCAAGTCCTTCCCTAATGGGTCTTATGATGTACTCTAGTAAAAGAAAACAAGTACAGAAAGCTGTGGACTTGAGAACAAAGGAGAAGTACCCTCTGGCTACGTAGTAGGTCTAAAAGGGGAGAATGTCAATAAAGCAAGTCTGTCCTCAAACAATAAACATCTCCAGCCCTGCTGACTTTGAGCAATCACGCGGTAAAATGCTGGGGAGTTCAGTTTCCCCTCCAGATTTAGCTTTGTAAATATCTACTGCTTAACCTTCCCTTCCCCACTGTCTTTACTTATAGGCTGGTGTTTTTTGCCATTTAATTATTTCATCATGTTCTATTTACTTATTACACAATACAATAATAATGGAAATAAATACCATTAACTGCCATAGACCCTTCACCAGTACATTTCACTTTTCCCTAAGCTGTTTGTATAGAAACACCCAATACAAGGATTATGCAGCTTATGGACATCTGAGGCCTTTGTTACCACTCTAACATGCGTTCACAGCGTTTCCCGTCTGGCTGTAGCTAATTTTTCCTTCGTAAAATAAGTCTTCATTCCTACTAAGTGCCATATGTATTCTTGTTTCTCTTTAGTGACATACTTAGATATTATTTCTGGCGTATTATTGAAAACTCCAAAACAGTACAAACATTCTTGCCCAGCTCCTCACTACTTAGTGAATCTCCCTGTAAGAAACGGTTTAGCAAATACAGATCTTTGATGTGGGGAGAAAAGAGCAAATTGTTTTCAAGATTTTCCTACCCCATATTCTACAGATTACCCTGTTACGTTATGTTTCCAAAATTCTTTCAAAGCTTATGGTTTATGGTGTTCAATAAACCTAATAGCTTATTAAATTTCTCCAACACAGTTTTGGGCCAAAAGAAATCTACTAGGTGGTCTTTGTCTTCTGGTCACATTGTTTTGATATTGTCTTTAAGTTTCTATAATTTACCAGGTTCTTTAATCATGTGGCATAAATTTCACGACATAAAAATACTAGCCTGTAAGCGAAATATGTGCCGTGATAGTATTGAGAAGTAAATTACACCCCACATAGAAAAAGACTATGAAAGACACCAAAATGGTAACATTGGGCTGCTATGTTATAAATAGCTTTTTTTCTTTACTTTTCTGCTTATTTCAATATCTGCATGGAGCATGTGTCCCTTTTATAACATAAAAATACAATAAATAGCGGCACCTGGGTAGCTCAGCCGGTGAAGCGTCTGCCTTCGACTCAGGTCATGATCTCAGGGTCCTGGGATCGAGCCCCACATCGGGCTCCCTGCTCAGCGGGGAACCTGCTTCTCCCTCTCCCTCTGCCCCTCCCCCTGTTCATGCTCTCTCTCTCTGTCTCAAATAAATAAAATCTTAAAAGAAAAGAAAATACACTAAATAGGCAGGTGAATAACTAAAAGCACTTGGAAACAATGTTTTTTGGTTTTTTTTAAGACTTTATTCATTTATTTGACAGAGACACAGCAAGAGAGGGAACACAAGCAGGGGGAGTGGCAGAGGGAGAAGCGGGCTTCCCACAGAGCAGGGAGCCCGATGTGGGACTCGATCCCAGGACCCTGGGACCATGACCTGAGCCGAAGGCAGACGCTTAATGACTGAGCCACCCAGGCGCCCAGAAACAATGTTTATATAAGGCCGGTCGGTTGCCAGGGAGTCAGGACACGTGTGCAGCAGGTGGAATCTGGCAGGTCGCATCACCTTGCCCATCGCAGCTGCCCCGCAGTGTTTAAACACTTGTAAAGTTGAGACACTGAAGGAAGCACAGAGGACCTAGGATGTTCCCATAAGAAATGCACTCCTGAGTGTGGTTCGTCTGGTTCTGTCTAATGTCTGCTGGCCCCAGATCTGCCATGGAAGCGCAAGACTGTTTTTTCTCTGCTCACTTGTCCAGGGGCTCTTCTTGGCCACTGTCATGGGGTAGAGAGCAGATGAGTACGTCCTCCCTTCTCAGGCGCTCTCACACAGCTCTGCATGGAGCTCACAGCTGCATGGAGAGGTGTCCGGCTACCTGTGAATTCCACCAAAGTTCCATTTGATGTTAGTGTTCAGTGTATCTGACTATTCTCTTTTGATCACACATCAAGCCTCCCAAAGAACTTAGAAAGAAGTCCTCATGTAGCGAGGTCCTCTTGAATATGAAATCTTCTTTATTGACAAACATGGTGCATAAAATGAGGACATGACGACTCTCAGGGACAAGAATATGGGCTAGAATCTTGGGATTAAGCAGCCTCCCGGTTCACACCTAAGGGCTTATGTTGTCCTAGGCCACTGATATGGGGATCACTGCCAGGTAGAGCATTTCTGGGAGGCAGAGCGGCCTCTTGAAACCATACAGAAATAGACTGAGTGCTTTCGCCTCACAGACCAACGAGCAGAGAAAGACATCTTGGCTGGGGGACTGGACGACGCAGCAGGTCAAAGCTCCCTCCTCCCTTCCCACGCCCTTCACTTTGGTCCCTGTGCTCTTCCTGGAGCAGAGCAGTGTTTGTGCATCTTTTGCTCCTGCCGTGATTGGCCTGGCCTGGACCCATCACGGTGTGCAGGTCTATCCAAGGAAGAGGGGCCGAAAGATCAGTGGTAAAGCAAGCAGTTTACGGAGCGAACAAACGAACGAGCACTGGTGTGGCCTTCATCTCCACTCTGACCTGACCCGGCCCCATCTCTGCCCAGGTCTGACCTGGTCAGCCACTGACCGCATTGCTTGGCTGGGCTCTGGAAAGCAGGAAACTGCTGGAATGTAGTTGGGAAGTGAGTGATGTCATCCACAACTCATGCTGGGTGGAGACTTAGTGGACTGGGGGGCAGGGGGTGGGGGGTGTGAAAAAGTAGACTGTGGCCCCACCCCGCTAAGTCATGGCCATTTTGTTCTTTCTCATGTTTCGGTTAAGCTCACTTTGTAAAAGTATGTCCTGAATGTTTAGTTTCTACTGGATCTGATTCAGGTCAGCGACGTTATTCTCAAGCTCCGTGGGGATATGTTCTCTCCTCTGTGTGCCGGCCCCACATAGGGACGCGTGGTTATAAACTTGCTTCACTCGGTTAAGCATGAAGGTGAATTAATTCAGACCTTGTAGGTTCAAATCAAATGCATCACTCCCCACATTTTCCAGAGATTTATGGCCAGTTACGTAGTGAAAAAATTAAACATTCACTCCCCGGGCTGCACTTTAAGATTTTATTTATTTATTTGACAGAGAGAGAGAGAGAAAGAGCACAAGGAGGCAGAGCGGCAGGCAGAGCGGCAGGCAGAGGGAGAGGGAGAAGCAGGCTCTCCGCGGAGCAGGGAGCCCGACGTGGGGCTCCATCCCAGGACCCTGGGATCATGACCTGAGCCGAAGGCAGCCGCTTAACTGACTGAGCCACACAAGCGCCCACCCCGCCCCCCACCCCGAGCCACCCAGGTGGCTCCCCGCACCAGGGTGTACTTTAAATGCAGTGGATAAGCAGTCACGTAGTAAAGGGCTCACTGTCCCGTGAGATCACGCGGAGCTCCCTTGGCCATGGAGCATCCCTCAAACCCTCAGAAACTATAAAGTCGCCCCCTCCTTTTTACTCCTTGCCCTCCCTCTCTTGCTTTCCCTGCCTTCCCACCCCAATCCTCCCAAATAAACAAAGAATTCTAAGCTGATTTCTTTTAAGTCCTGTAAACAGCCTTTCTGTCACCCCTGCTCCTTGGCCCTGGTGACCCCAACACCTGAAATGAACCAGCCTCCCACCCTGTCCATGGCTGTCTCTCCCCAGCTGGGCTCTGTTTCTTCGTACCATGTCCTTTCACTCCATTCCTGGGGATCTGCTAGGTTTCCTCTGCCCACCCAGCTTGGATCCCCTGCCCACCGCCCTTCCTCATCTCTACATCAGAATTTCCTGCTTTCTCCCCAACATGCCTTCCTCTGGCTCAGGCATCCACTCGGCTCCTCCCCACGACATCCCTGCAGCAGGCTGCCTGGTTGCTCTGTGACCACATCTCCCTCCCCAGTGTCCAGAGGCCAGCTGCACGTGTGTCTGTCCAGCAGGAGAGAAGTCGTCCCTGTCTTCCGGTGTGACGTGTTTTAGGGGAAGGGAAGGTGACCAGCAGCACTCTCAATTTCCAGAAACCGTTTATCAGATTGATGAGCCAGGGGAAGCTCTGTGACTCATGAAAATGACATTTCTTCTCTATTGCAGAAGGTTGCCTGGGTCCAAGTCCATTTGCTTACAGGATCTTTTTTCTCCCCTAGTTTGATGCTGATTTATTTTTAGCATAAATATAAAATTACTTTAAATGAAATCGGCCTCGGCTGGGGTAGTAGGCCGGGTAATAACATTTTCAGGTATCTCTGTCATTGAGTTAAAGTTTTCACCTATGGTTATCAATCCCCATGTGTTGGTTCTTTCTTACTTTTCTACAAACCGAGAGGAGGGTGTTTGCAGTGCTTAGGCATCCAGCCCTACGATCAGCATATTGATCTTTTGTTTTCTCTAGGGATTTGTGAAATATTGGCCCCTTCCTCCTCCACTGCCATCTACAGGCCACTTGTTTTCTCCCTGTGTTTGGTTTTGATTTAGAGCATAACATTGATAATGGAAGCATTCCCCAGTCCAGAACTTCTGAAAGACACCCGTAGAATTATCTGGTACTCCTGGAGCTTCTCTTTATTCTGTGCCTCTTTGTTGTGTACTTAGATATCCCAGTCTTTAGTAAGATGCATATAATCAGAAGCAGCTCAGTAATTTATGTGAGAGAAATAAAATTAACACAAACGAGAATACCAGTTTTCCCAACTAAAGGGCCCAGTGGTCCTCAGAGTCCGTTTGAGGGCATGGTGGGAATGGATAAGTAGAAAGAGAAGCTAGATTTATTGGAAAATATCACACTTTAAACCTACAATTATAATTTTTGAGGAAAATATAATTGATAATATCTGAACTCAGGGCAGTTTACAGGCCTAAATATATATGTGTTCATTCATGTATCCACCCATGGATATCAGATTTTTAAATGTTAAAATACATAACTGACATATTATGTGTCTCCATAAAATATCTGCTCTATATCACTTTTGAAAGAATTGTCCTTTAGTCTTTACTAGGTATCACTGAAAATTCAAAATATTTTATACCAGTGAGTATCACAGATCTAATTTAATCAGGGAACAAATATAAAGCTCTTAGGTATTGGGGATATAACTTATGTTAGATTAAGTGATCAAATGGAGGTATTTATTTATAAAGTCCGTGGAAAACCTGTGAAGAAAATTCATAGACATATTGCCAACCCCCCGTGAGAATTTGCTGGGGTGCCTGCATTAAGTATTAGTAATAAAGGTACCACGTTCTGCTAACGAGGAGACCTAGGGCTGGCAACAGAAGTTGCTGCATTGATCATGTTCATCATTCTTCTGTTGGAGACTCATTCCAACCCCAAGAATCAGCTCTAGAGACTGTAGGACCCATAAAACTATCTTCCTTACACTTTACAAAATCCATCATCCCATTCCCAAATTTATCTGTGTTTCTCCTCTGAATACAGACTTTCCCAAGCTCCAGACCTTGCCCCCCAGGACTGGCATTGGGGAGACAGTCTCCTGCGACACCTGCTCACCTCCAGCCAGTCCATCTCTCACTTGAGTGCGCCCTTGCCCTTGTGCCGCCAACTCCGCCCAGCTAAGAGGTGGGGTCTCTGTGTCTTTCCCACGCCACCTTGCCCAGTATCTCCTGTCCGTCCGGACCCTCCTGGGTAAGGACCATGTCTTCAGTTCTCTTGACCTTTCCACCCTTGGAACCCCAGTGTAGGACATACATTTGGAGCTGCCCGTGTGTGTTGGTAGCCTGCCAATTCCACAGAATTCTCTGCCAGTGTGAACTCACCCTTCGTATGATCCCAAAGTGAAGTTCCAGTTGGGAAAAACAGTCTTTTAGGAAGTTAATAGCAGCAGCTTTAGTGCCCACCAGCGTATCTGCTCATAACCCCAGCCTTTCCCAGTCAGTGCCCTAGTCTTTCTTCTTGAGCCCATTACTGACTATAAACCATGTCCAAATATATTTTTATTACTGTGGTTACATATGGACTGGCAGATCAAGTATCCCGCCAAATGGTATAGCTTGGCAGTCTGGCCATTTGTGTGGAAACTGCTTATCCACATTTTGCATGGACGTATCCAGTGCTCCTCCTGTGTGCTGCATCTTCCATCCCTCCTTCTCCTCCTCCACACAATAGTAATTTAACCACAGGTCAGACACTTTTCCCAGTGCTTTATACAGATGAGCTCATTCCTCTCCATACCAGCCCTCGGAGCATGGTTGATGATAAATGGCAAGGGAGAGTGTTAGTGTTCTGAATATTAAAGCTTATGAGGTCTTTACTCAAGAATAACTTAGATTGTAAATGTCTTGATACTTTCTTTTCGTGAATCAATCAGTGTGTATTCATCGCGCCAGGTGTGTTAAACCCTGACACATATAACAAAGCATCAAATGTGATGTCACCCTAAGGGGGGGGGTGGAGAATATTTGGATTAATAAGGTGGCAACATTTTCAAAATCGCAACAAATAGCTTGTGCGTTTGCTTGCCGAACGAAAGGTGTAAATGATAAATGGAATAGAACTTCAAAGAAAGCAAAGGCCACTTGGGAAGATTGGTTCAAGAGATGATAGCTTTGAATGACACACTGAGGTGTCCTAGGGCTTTTGAGATTTTGTGGGCAGAGAACCACCCTGGTTGTGATCTCCTGAAGGAGAGACTGCGGCCAAGAGCCTTTGAGGGGCCTGTGCCAAGGTCTGAGTGAATGTCATGGGCCCGTGTTGGGGGAAGGACAGGGGACGTGGAGAGGAATGTGTGTGTGTGCTGGGAGTCCAGTAGAAGTCACAGGAGCCAACAAGGGATGGAATGTAAGGAAGGAGTGTCAGATGCCTCTTGGGACCTAGAAAGAACAAAGCTGGCAAGCTGCTGTGGCCGTGAACGTGGAGACTTACATGTTGTCTGAGGTGCCCACTGAACTTCCTGCTGAGTCATCTGTGAGACAGAAATTAGTGTCCAGAGTTCTGGAGACAGGCCAGGAGTGACACTTGGAGAGTTTTTTACATTGGAGTGATGTACAATTTCTAAATTTCGTTCTAATTAAAAACATTTTTGCATGTCTAATTTGCACGGGGCACTGAGGTTACCAAGACCGGAAACACCCAGCCGCTGCCCCAGATGCTCTATGCTAGGGGGAGGAGCTAAACGCATGCGTGCCAGCAACGTGCTGATGGTGCCAGGGTGCAGAGGGATACTAAGGACTCACATCGCTTGTGAGAAGGGGCAGCAATGCAGAGAACCTCCCGGCTGTGCCCTTGAGGTGTCCTGAAAAAGAGCAGTGCTTAGGGTGGTGGGGGGCTCAGGTGAAGCGTTCCAGACACAGCAGTGGGCAGGAGCCCCACCATGGAGGGCCTTAGTGG
This sequence comes from Zalophus californianus, assembly GCF_009762305.2. Classification (NCBI taxonomy): domain Eukaryota; kingdom Metazoa; phylum Chordata; class Mammalia; order Carnivora; family Otariidae; genus Zalophus; species Zalophus californianus. The sequence continues at coordinate 15,951,846 of NC_045601.1, read as the reverse complement.
CCATAGCTGGGAGTTGAATACAGGGGGAGTGAGCCATCAGAAGACCTTAGCCAGTGGACTGATGTGAGCAGACCATTTCAAAACCTAGCAGTCTCTTTGAATGGTGGTCCCGGGGGCTGTGCTGCATGCCCACGATGCACGCTCTCCGGGCCACTCTTTATTGTCTTTAAAACAGAGAAACAAAACCTCTAGCAGTTTCCATCACCCAGGCTGTGTGAGTCCTTTTACAGGATGGATCTTGTACCAGGTAACCAAGGAGGCTAAAAGTGTCAAAACGGACAACTCCAGGCTGGGGCAGGGGACAAATGGGTTGCTTCTGCACTGCAGGGCCGTCTGTGGGGACAGTGGAGAAATACTCTTTCTATATCCATTTAGTCATTAAGCTTCAATCATTTGGTTTCTGAGTGAGCTGTTATTTGCTACGAATCAAAAGCTTTTAAAGTTGCTTCAAACTACATTACACAAATAAAGAGAACTGGCCTACAAATAAAGGAAGCAGTCTCTTCTGTGAGGCGCCATGCATTACTTGTCTGACTTGCACTGATATCGCCGATCCATTAGAATCCTCCGTTTTCATCTCCTTTGCTGCTTTATCACTGTTATTGTAAGTCCACTGGGACCAATAACCTGTGTTTCCGTTAGCTTTGCTCTCTTTTTTTATGGCATGGTTGAAGCTATTTCCAAATGGCAAAGAGTTAACTTGTCGTCAAACCTATAAAATCACAATGATATGCAAAAGGCTCCTTTTGAGCAGTGAAAACTCCTGAGTACCGCTCGTATTAAGAGACAGTTTTTATTTCCATTTTTTTTTTTAAGATTTTATTTATTTGAGGGAGAGAGAAAGAGAGAGAAAGCACATGAGAGGGGGAGAGGGTCAGAGGGAGAAGCAGACTCCCTGCCGAGCAGGGAGCCCGATGTGGGACTCGATCCAGGGACTCCAGGATCATGACCTGAGCCGAAGGCAGTCGCTTAACCAACTGAGCCACCCAGGTGCCCAAGAGACAGTTTTTAGTTTGGGCCCCCAAATTCTTGTTACAAGGACTGGTCTGCTAAAGGTCAAGTTGAGGATGGGCGGTCCAGCTACCAGATCCACACTGGTATTGGCCTTCTGTCCCTAATGAATTTAGCAGATTACTCCTTTGGCATCCTTCATGCTGATTAAAAACTGTTTACTTACCCGCACTTTTCACGTGGGTAAAAATCATTACATAGATGGTTGTAAGTTCTCTGTTATTTATAATAACCATCACTGACTTTTTCTTCAAGCTGTTTTGACAGCTGGAGGTCATTTTATTTTTGATAAGTTTGTCATAAAGAATGGAATGTGCTCGGTTTTGGAAATGGAATCGTTTTGGCAGGAAGGCACAGAAGAGACACCAAACCACCTAACAATGGGATTCCAACAGGACATCTATCCGGCTTCTTTGAAGCCCTTTTAGTTTTCATTCGAGGCATAAATTGGAACCTTATATCTTTCTGTTGAGTAGGAAGTATTTCAGACGGGGGGATAAAGATGGCCACCACCACATCACTGGAAAAAGAACAGAAGCTTTAGGAAGACTACATTAAGTTCACAGATGATGGCTTCAGATAGATTCTTCTTTTATTTGGACGGTAGGCAGTTAATAAGATGTGGAAGCCTTGGTGGGGAATATCTGCAGCACTGAAAGAACATTTGCCCATAAATCTGCTCTAGTGCTTCTTTGTGATCACAGATTCAGGCTCCCCAGCTTGATGGAGTGTCCAGTTCATTTCAAGTGCACCAGCCTACTCTGCGTCTCTCCCTGACACCCGAATCCTCCCTCCTGGGTTATTATCCGCATGCGGACACTGCTCCGCATGTGTCATAACTCTAAAAACAAAAACTCTGCCTACACTCGTTCAGTAAATGTTCACAGATCTGCAGTTGTAACTCTTTTTTTCTGTATCTTGACGATGAGCACATGAGCTGACATCTTCCTAGCCCCAAAAGAATCCATTCTTTTCTCCTAAATGGATTATGTAATTTTTAAAAAGATTCACTGAAGGGAGGTTAAAGATACTAATGTCCGGATAGTTTCAGGACCAGAATGATTGTCTGTAAATATATTCCATGTTTGTATGTTTATGATGTTTAATGACTTGGAGAAATAATTGATTTGCTTGGTGGGAAAAGAAATGAGATTCATAGCCCATAATTCAACAATGTGAAAATGCATAGAAAAGCAGCTAGAAAGAAAGGGATGCTTACATAAATTATAAAGGTAATAAAAATTAAAACTGTAATCAGAGCGAACATTTACTGAGCACTTGCTGGGGGTCAGGTGGTATTTTGAGCGATTTGTATGTATTGGTTGATTTAATGCTCACAGCGCCTTTTCCAGGTAGGTAATATCATTGTCCTTGTTTTACACACAGGGAAGCCAAGGCACAGAGAGGTTAAGTAACTTTCCCTGATCAAAGAGCTAGTAAGGGGCAGAACCACCATTCAAGCCTGGCATTGCCCCGTAAGAAATAGTATACCATCTTTGTACTGTTTGTACTGATTATATGGTCTTATTTTCACATCCTAGGAGTTACTGAAAGTGACCCTTGGTTCTGGTAACCATCTAATTAGAAAGAGTGGCTTCAAATGATCTACTCCAAAACCAATCCCATTATGGGAGCATATGGTATCCAAAACCATATTGCTTGATATTCATTAATTTCAATATAATCTTTAAAATTGTAGTAAGTCAGGATACACTTTCTGAATAATTTTTCTACTTGGTTAGCGGAAGGCTATGTCACTCAAAAGATAAACTTTTACTTGTGACATGTTGAGATTTTCCTGTGACTTTTCTAGTTGAAACCTTTGCTTTGAACATCAGCCAGAATAACACCAGCCACTTTTTAGGGTGCAGATCTTAGCGTTTCTGTCCCCCATTAATTAATGTGCTTGGAGCAGGTCCAGAACCGTTTTCAAAGCCAAGTCCTGGCCTCTGTGCCTTTGGAATGGATTGATCATCTCTTTAGGTAAGAGACTAGATTTGGTTCCCTGATTTCACAGATACATTGTCGACCCTGCCAGCCGCATGGTTGATCTGCCAGGCATAAGAACACAGTGTGGTCCAAGAGATTCCCTCCATGCCATTGCCAGAGAGTATAATCTTGAACTATCAGTTGCCTGGCTTTTTATCAGACCTGCTTGGAAATGGTGATTCTGAAAGACTATGAAGCCTGTCTGTCCCTCTGGAACAGTGTCCTCTTTTGAGGACTTTCCCAACTTGCTAATGCGGGACACTCCTCTGATCTGGGCCCCTTCCAGGTAGTTCACAGGAGAGGGTCCTCTGGGTTCAATAACTTCTTTGCATTCCTTTTATACCATGACTTCTGTTGCAGTGTTCATAGCTCCAAGCTATGAAACCCGTGTGCTTGTCTTTTCTTAGAAAGTAATGGGTTGTAGTTCTGTGGTGAGTCCTGGGAGGGTGGGGACTTCCTATTCATCCCTGAGTCTTAAATGCCAGGCCTTGCGCTTAACACACAGTAAGTTCCAGGCATTGAATGACTTTCTTCCAGTCCTGTCGATAACATTTGGGGGTTTTTTACCTTGTTTTCTCTGCTGCTTTCCCCGGAGAATGAAAATACATGTTCAAGGCACATCCTAGGCCTGAGCGTTTTCCCCTTTCTGCTTTGGTTGTTGAGAAGGTCTAAAACTATTAAACAGTTGAGCCCTAATAATTGTAGGATGTCTGGACCACACACCTACTGGCTTGACTTCTATTCAGTTTATATTTTCTGAGATCCTGATTTCTATCAATCCTATTTTTAAATTTTATTGAAAGGTAAGCTCCCTCAAGTTCTTTGCTGAAAACCTCCATCTCCTGGAACAGACATACGGAAGGTTAGGGAGCAAAACATAAGTAATGATATCACGTCAGCATGTTCTAAGACCAAAGAGATCTAGACTTAAAAGAGACAATTCCATACACGCAAAGATGTATTGCCACCTTATCTTTCTCAATTAGAACACGCCAAGGGGGCGCCTGGGTGGCTCAGTCGTTAAGCATCTGCCTTCGGCTCAGGTCACGGTCCCAGGGTCCTGGGATCGAGCCCTGCATCGGGCTCCCTGCTCAGCAGAGAGTCTGCTTCTCCCTCTCCCACTCCCCCTGCTTGTGTTCCCTCTCTCACTGTGTCTTGCTCTGTCAAATAAATAAATAAAATCTTAAAAAAAAAAAAAAAAAGCCAGGAAATAGTCTTCTCCTTGAGGAAAGCGGTACACAGAATCCTCACTCTCGCTGCCATTCAGTGACAACCCATGGCTTATGTACTGAGCGTTTCACTTTCTTCTTTTCTTGTTTCATTTCAGCACCTAGTAAGAGCTTAGGCTGACTCCCCACGTTGCTATTTTGATGAAATCGAAACAGCTTCACACAGAGAGTTAAGCAAGATGTGCATCTGGTGCAGCTTGACCCTCTGGGAGGGTCGGGGCCATGTTAAGGTTCATGGAGGAGCAGGACGTATGGGAGCACTGAGTGTTGGGGTCTGTTGCATCTGTTTTTGGCCTCTGCACTGGTGGAGGAGGCTGCATTTCTGGTCTTTTGGAACGCTCCTTCAGCACGCTTTGCCAAATTGTGTTTTGCTGGCTGGCTTATAAGGGTGACCTACAGGCCGACTGCCATCAAAAGTCATTCATTCCCTTACATGTTTGCAAATTTTTCAATATGATAGATGGTAATTAGCCTACAGAAGCCCATCCCCCCCCCAAGATAGAGCTGTATCATGAAAGTTAGGGTTTAGGGGGAGAGGTACAGTTTGTCCCCCAAGAAGGAAAGGCTGTGACTCATGCGCACCCTTGACCCCATGCCTTCCAAAAGCCCTGGTCCTCTCCTTTCTGAGGACTCCGGACCCCACCTGCATGGCTGGGTGGGCGTGGCCTGGCCCAGCAAGTTGGGGGCGGGACATCTGCACGTGTGCACCAAGGGTTGTTTTTTTACTGTTTTAACTTATTTGATAGCAGTTCACCAATATTATACATTCCACAATACTTCTAAAGGAACGTTTATTTTTAAACCAAAAGACGGCTAATCAGTGAAGGGCAGGATGCTGCGGTGGTGAGTGCACTGAATTTGGACACCTGGATGAAAGTCTCGCCTCTGCCACAGAGCAAGTCCCTATACCACTTAGGTAGGATGATATCCCCAGGTCCCTGGTAGCTGTAAGCCTCTGTAGTTATAAAATTTAAGAATGTTCTTCTTTTTTTACGAGAAATGACAACTACAAAAGGATGCAAATGTGTAAAACCTATCCCTGAGTACTGAGGCTCTTCTCTTACCATTTTGTTAAATAGTGTTAAATTTGTTCCTGGAAACTGTTAGAGATGTTGAGTATTTCTTGCTAACCAGACTACATGGAGATTGGCATGTCCCAGAATGGTTCCTCGGGTGTCCTTGACACGGCATTCAGAACCCTCACCCTGAAGACTGGCAGTGCTTTCTGTCCTGTGGACATGTATAGATCAGCCACGAGATGGTAAGGAAAGGCTCCTCCTCGGTGTATTACATAATGCACCAGGGAATCATCCGTTTTATTTATGAGGAAGTCAGTGCTTCCAGTAGATTTTGGCTTTGCTTGGTTCCAGACTCAAATCCTTCATGTAATGTAGGGAGGGAACAGTAGAGACTTGGAGAAAGATATTAGGATTTAAATGAAGGGCAAAGCAGGCCAAGGTCAGTAAGCGGACATCTCTTAGATAAACAGCTCTGAATTTGTGGGAAGCGATTCTGAAAAATCTGATCAAAACAACTCTGTTAATATTTACGTAGTGAAGAATTAAGTTCTTTGCCCCAGGGTGGAATGTGGACAGCAGAAGGTATAAGGCCACCTGGAATTGAGAAAAGGAGACCTTGAGGAATACGGTTTTATTGCTGTCACCAAGAGAGTCCAGGTGACAGAGTTCTCTCATTGAAACGAATTCTCTCATTGACTAACCCACTTCCTTTAGGTACACTTTAGATACTCAGGCAAACAGTTATGATTCATTAGGCCATTCTAGCTAAATGAATGCATCGCTGTGCAACCACACAAATTCCTCATTTCCGATTCACTCCTTCGATATTTATGGAAGAGCGCTGTGTACTAGGCCATGAGAAAGAACAAGACAACAAAGGCCTGGACCCTAACCTCAAGGAGTTCAAAGGCTGGTGCGGGACAGCAGTTAAATATACGGATGCTTGAAAAGCTGAGAGCTCTTTCCTTCTGAGAGACCAAGCACGTCAACATGCTCCAAAGCGCATGGGAGCAGGTGACACTGAGGGCTGGCAGGGCTGGGGAGGGCGGAAGGCAGGACATGGGCTTGCCTGATTGTGAAGGATGAGGGCAAGTTAGCCAGGTGACATGGGACAGGAATATAAAGCATCAAGGCATTAGAAAGCATGGCTAAAACTCTGTGTGACAGTGATCGTGTGTGCAAGCAACAAGATTCTGAGTGAGTGTCAGCAATGACAGTGGGCAGGAAGGCAACATCCAGGGCTGGGGGATTTTAAACAGAGCAATATCATGATTGTGTTCACATTTTAGAAAGATTCCCTCAGACAGCGGTCTGGAGGGTGGAGTGGAGAGAAGAGAGATTAGAAGCATGAAAACCTAGTTAGGAGGTGGTAGTAAGGGGAATACGTGGGTCTAGACGGAGGCCTAGGGAGATGAGAGGAGGAAGCAGGTGTGAGAGATATGACAGGGCTTAAATAAACTGGGCTGTACGAACAGGAGAGGGGAGGAGAGAATTCAAGGTGGACTCACATTTCTGACTTGTTCCTCCAGTAGGTCTGTTTGTCCTTTATTCAGATAAGCAATAAAAGAGGAACATACAGCTTTGGGAGGAAGATAACAGAACCCAAGACTACCCCCAGGTTCAATGAGTCACCAGAGTCACAGACTGCATATAGTCACACTCGGGCCTATGACTTTATTAGAACAAAATCAGCAGAGGGAAAAGGCATGTGCGGTGAAGTCCCCAGGAGGCCAGGCTTAAGCTGCCAAGAGCCCTCTTCCAGGGAAGTCACACTGGACATGTTTAATCCCTCTGGCATCGAATTATGACAACACATATGAAAGGTGGTCTGCCAGGGAAGCTCATTAGAGACAGCACTGAGGACTTTTTGGGGGGGAGCTGATTGCGTAGGCCCTCTCTGCCTGGCACATACCGATTCCAGACTGCAAAAAACAAAGCATCCTCAGTATAAACCATGCTGCTGGGGGCATCTGGGTGGCTCAGTCATTAAGCGTCTGCCTTCAGCTCCAGGTCATGATCCCAGGGTCCTGGGATCGAGCCCCACATCGGGCTCCCTGCTCGGCGGGAAGCCTGCTTCTCCCTCTCCCACTCCCCGTGCTTGTGTTCCTTCTCTCGCTGTATCTCTCTCTGTGAAATAAATAAATAAAATCTTTAAAAATAAATAAATAAATAGAATAACCTTTAAAGAATAAAATATATAAAGAATAAATAAAGAATAAAATAAATAAACCATGTTGCTAGCCCCCGTTGGGAGTTAGAGAGTGGAAGGAAGCCTCCCAAAATCCAAGTTTTAGACACCAGCCTTGCAGGCAGGTCCAAGGATAGCATTCTCGGGCCTGCTGTGTTAACTCTTTTCTGTACAATAATGAATTCCGCCTCGAACATGTTGAGTGACGCATCTGTCATTAGTTCAAGTGAAGATGTTCATTGGACAGCTGGGTATTGGATCTAATAGGGTTCAATGAAGAAATCTGTGCTATAAATTCTGGAGTCGTTAGCGCCTCAAAATAGTTACTAAAACCAAAGTCAGACAGTGAGAAAGCCCAACGTTGTGTTTCTCCAGATCCTCATGCTAGAGGTCATCTGGTCCAACTGTCCCAATACGTAAAAGAGAAAATGGAGGCCCTTCAACGTGCCCCTGGTTGCACGTTCTTCTGTTCCACATCTGTTGCTGTCCCATCATTCCACACTGTCTCTCAAAATGGCAAAGTCATGCATTGTCTGTAAGTGAATAGAATGGCATTTATATTATAAAACGGGCCCTTTGTAAGTTTGCTTAATGCAGCTTATTTCACCAAAAGCCTGATTCTTAGAACCCGAAAAGTCAAGTTGATCACATCAAGGCCTCTACCTGGATGGAATTTCTAAGCAACTGCTAAGCCAGTCACTGATGTTCAGTCAACCTGGGGTATCAAAGGGCAATAAGTGACTAAGGCCTATTTTCTTCTCTTTACTCTCGTCTCTATTCATATTTTTATGTTTCCAGGCACTTTGTTAGCTACCACGAATAAAACCATAAATCTGACAAAGTCTTTGCCATCACATTACTTATATTCTAGGGCCAGGAGCGAGATTTAAAAAATGCATTTTGTATATTTGGTGTATGTTGGGGGCAAGAGGGAGCAGAGTGACCCCTTGGATATGGGAAATGAAAATAAGTCAAACTCAAAACAAGTTAATTATTTGCTTGAAGCTCTGATAGATGATATGGTGGAACTTGAAGACTGTAAAATAAGATTGCTGCATATTTATTCAGTTTTGGATTTCATTCTTGGGTGGCCTTAAGCTTGGATAGAGCAGACGAGAAGGCAGTAAGATTGCTGTTCTGTGAGACATCGTTTAGCTCAGCACATGTAATTTGGCTTTGGTTCTAGGAGGTAACCTTGATGCCTAAACCCTTAACCTTCTCTGATGGCCACTCTGGCCTTTTTATGACTAGACTGGATGCATTTACCTGTGTTTGCTACTTTCTGCGTGGTTATTAACAGGCAGTTTTGCATTATTCTCAGTTGTCTCAGGGGATATGGTAAAATATATACAAAGTCAAACTCAATGGTAGAATGTAGATTCTAAACCAAGTTTCAATCATTTGTATCATCTGAGCGTATATACTGAAAAGGAATCAAAATACCTCCCTCTTGAATCTTTATTCCTATCTCAGCTTCATTTACTGTCTCATTTGTCATCAAAACAGTCTTTGCTCTTTCAGCTTTCCAACATGATTAATTGACGTTGTGCAGCATAGCATAGGAAAGGGGGAGAATATTTCGCAAAATGGGTAATCCAGTTAAACACCCATCTCTCTCTTTTCTATTTTACCAACGAATATGTCTCGTATAGAGGTAAGAGCAATTTGCTTATTTCCCTGTTCAGAATTTTGTGCTTTCAGCATAGCATGTTTCCTTTCCATGAAGCAAGCCAAAAATAATATCGACAAATTCATGAAGCCTTCCATCTGATACTGCTGCAAACTTATGCAAATGTGTTTAGACATTTAAGCAAACAGAATAATTAAACACCCAAAGTCAAGGATGGGAAGGGAGAAAGTAATGGCAGTTGTCATATTACATTACCTGGCCTCAGGTTGGAAATTAATGTAGGGTTTGAAAACATACCTTTAAAACCAAAGATCTGAATTGTGTTCCAGTTTTTGGTTTTGTTTTATTTTGTTTTTTTCCAAGGGGGCAATAATTTGAATAGAGTACTGTGTAATATTATAGTTGCTGCAAGGAGTTGTGAGCATTTGGGGGAATTTAAAAGATAATCAGTGTATCTTTGTCATGAATCTTTCCACTGGGACCTGGCCACTCCTGGATGAACTCACAGATTGAGAGTTTCTCAAAACATATAATCAAATTGTTTGTCTTAAAAATATACTATCTTAAAGTCTTGGAAAATCGGAGAATGAAAATCAGGTTAATATTTGGCAAAAATAGTCAGTTTGAGGAGTTGTCTCTTAAAAACCACTGATTTCACTTACAGAATTCACTTGCAAAGAAATTCACTTTGTTTTCGTAAATCTAAAATTTGTCTCTTCATGCCATTTCTTACATTCCTGAAACATTCCCTTGAAGTGTTAAATTGTTTTTTAACTTGTCAGAAATAGGGGTTTGATTTTTTTTTTTTTTTTTTGCCATCTTAATGAAGATTGGTTTAATACCATTCTTCAAAAAAATATATATATATGTATAAAATATTAAACCAAATCATAGCTTATAACTTTTCAAGATTAGCAAACATGTTAATATTCTTAAACGACCTCCTGCACATTTATTTACACTTTTGCGCCTTTGGTGTGATTTAATTTAGGAGTATCTGAAATGCCACTCCAGGCTAACAGCAAGGACAGGTTAGCAAAAGGAAGAGCTTCTAAGGCAGGCAAGTGAGCATGCAAGTCTTCCTTCCCTTGTCTGTGGGAAGGAAGGCCTGCAGGGGACTCAGGCGCCACAGCCCCCACCCCCCACCCCACCACCCCGCCCCTGGCGGCTTCTGGCTGGTCTCCCGCCTCCCTCCAGCACCTCCCTTCCCTGGAGGCCGAGGGCCCTGGGCAGGGGCCTGTGGTGGAATCATTCCTAGCCAGTGAGGCCTGACACTCACTGTCAGAACGCTGTTCTAGTTGCAAATAAGAGAAACTCAACTCAAACTTAGACACAAAGAAGGAAGGCGTTAACCCAGAAAACAAACAAGTTCTAGGGTCATGTGGCTCTAGCCACGGCTGAGGTCAGGATTCTGTCTTTTGCTCTCCGGTTCTCAGCCTGGCCTCCCTCGGAGCGATGCCCTTCCTGTCACCGAATGACCTACTTCACACTTAAAAACTCGCTTATCTTGGAGAAAGAGGAACCCTCTCTGTTCTGTCATCTGCTGCATCGCAGGATGCAGGAATCCCCCGACAGGCCCTGTTTGCTTCCTGTCCCAGGGCTGACCCCATCACTGAGGCGAGGCAGGCCCACCCACACCACAGGGAGTGGCCTCTGGTTACAAGAAAACCTCGATAAGCGTGCTGGGCAGGCAGGACCCCAAAGGCTGTGCCTGGTCTGTGGAGCAAATAAATCAAGCATCTCCCATAAGGCAGAAACTACGATCTGTTTAGTTACGGGCAGAGGGGTAACATACATGAACTACAAAGCATTATCACTTTAAAAGCCTTAACACTCAATTTACAGTGGTCCTTCTCATGACACATTTCCATGCTCAACGGATTCCGCGCACAGGAACTCATTTTCTACTTCGCAGAGAAGTCCCCATACTCATAAAGTTTGGATAGCATTAGTGTGTTTTTTAAACATAATGATTTGGCTTAAAAAGAACCACAGGAAAAGGGGGCCAATCCTTTATCTATGGCTGGCCCTTCCAGAAGGTCAGCAACCAGACTGCGTCCTTGTTGGGATGATTAAGACCGCCCCCCCCCCCGCCAGCCCCCTAAGAAAGGTCCTCTCAAACTTAAGGTTTCTCATCTTATTCCCCCAGAATTCCTACTGTTGCTCACCTCATTCCTATCATGCTCAGCGTGAAAGCGGCATATGCAGGTCTTTGTTGTACATATGTTAAAACCATATCCATTTCATTATTGTAAAATCAACTTCTGTTAGTTTCACCACTGAACAATATCGCAAATTATCTCATCCCTCTTTTAAATCACAATTTTTATTAGCTTCATAAGGAATAGATAACAGCTTCTTGCCTGCGAACCCTGGAAATAAGATTGCATGTGAACTATAAGTAAGGTAGATGGCTGTATGTAAGCACGTATCTCTGTGCACTTGGGGAGTGAAATCTCTCAGACCCCGTGACCCAGACCCACCACGTGGTCAGTTCTCCAGGAACTGGAACGGAAGTAGCAGCCTGGCGGCTTGGCGTCACCATTAATTCCTTCCTTTCTGCCGATGTCCCGCGGACACAGTGTCCCACGTATTGCATGGGGCCGTAGTGCCTATAAACTGCGGATGGTTACTTTTGATTGCACATTCGTAGTTTTTAGCAAGGCACCAAGGGACATCCAAGATGACTTGAAAGTAGCATTTGAATAACAAGCTGACTCTCAGGCATGGCTACATGAAAGAGATGATTAATGCTGAACAGATAACACAATTCTGATTCACTCCATTGGCAGCAGAGGAGACTTCTGGGTAAACAAACCGAAATAGCAGCTAGAATACAGATCTGATAGCAGCCCTGTGTTTTGATTAAATCAAAAGATGACAAAGGGGAGTTTATGCTGCCCTCCTGTCCGCAGCCACGGAGGCATGCCTGCCTGACCGCACCGTAATAAAAAGCCACATTGTGATTTTGCGGGCCACCAGTGCCTTTTGCCTAGTGACCCATTGAGAGGAACTTGAGCCAAGATCTTATCAGTGATGAAGGTGGAGACACCTCAGGATTTTCCAGTATCATTTTTCACTTTTTATTCTTGGACGCGGTTAATAACGCTACCGGGGCTTTCAAATCCTGAGGCATTTCCTCATGGCTCCAAGTAGCCGCTGCGGGTCAGCTTCTTCTTGAACTGAGGATTCAGTTACAACATCCATATGCTTCCCAGCCCACTCTCTGACCTTTCTTCTCTTTCAGGACTTTTGCAGGCTTTTAATGTTTCCATTCACGAATCCCAGGAGACTCTCTCGATACTCTGAGTATCCAGCCCAAATTATTTTTTTCCAAAGTTAAATAGAAATTTCTTAAGCTTCTTAGGAATTGCATAAATTTTTGAACCTAGAAATCATTTACTTACAACATAAGACAGTTAAACTTGACAGAATATAAAAGCTAAAAATTCAAGAACTTTCTTATGTGGGCCAGAAAGGAACCATTTTCACCACACTTAGCATTGTCAACAGTGATACATTCATGGGACCGACCGTCAGTATTCTTAAGAATGGCATCAATACTTGTCCCCAGCCTTATTTCTTTTGAACTCAGCTCAGTTTCTTTGAAGCAGTGGTCATGGTATCCAGCTTTGATTCCTTTCGTGTGGACTTGTGCCAGTGTGCCTGATTTCATTAAATTTTTGGAAAGGACTAAAACTATGGTATCATTTTATTGCAGTCTGTACATCAATCATAATTTGGGATGGTCTTGGTGAAAGATGAGGAATTCAGACTGGGATGCTGGGAAAGGCGGGTCCAGGGGCAGGGGGTTGGGGGGATGGGGTACATTGAGTACTGACTTCATATTTTAAGTTCAGCCGCCTCTCCCCTATGATACTTTAGCTGTGGCTTCATTCCAAAATGACTGCAGTCATAAGGCCCAAACCCAGGTACACGGAGATCACGATGTTTTTAATTAGGTACTTTTTTTTTTTTTAATGGGGTGCCCCTAGCCCTCCTGGTTATGTAGCCAAGAGGAGTAAGGGATGGTCAGAAACAAGCCAGGTGCTCTCTTGCTGGCTTGAGAGGCCACAGGACTTTTGGATGTTGGCCACTCGTGGCAAAAGCTAAATACAAAATCCATCCAGTAGAGTCTAGCTTACTCTGTGCTTTTTCCCTTTACCACTCCTCACCCTCGATCAAATTCGCCACCGTATTATTTTCCTATTGCAGTCCCTTACCCGGGATTTATAACTTGGGTTTTTCATTTAGGAAAGTGCCCCTTTCCACTGTTAGCTAAACCACTTCACTGTAGCAGCTTCCCTTCTTCCAGCAGGCCTCGGTGTTTCTGGAGTAAGCATCGTGTCCTTGGTTCTGCTTAACTGCCTACCCAGGGATCACTTCCCTCCTAAGGTCCCTCTGGTGACTCTCCTGTCTCACAGCCAATCAAGGCCTTTGGGCCCACTTGCCAGACAGTCCTACATGAGAAAGGCCCAGGTCTAAAAGGACAGTAACAAGTGCTAGATCATTCCAACTGCCATCTCAGAATTCTGAGATCATAGATCCCTCAACAATTCCCACTGATAATATGAACATGACATAGAACCTTTGTTTTCTATTTCAGTGCAGAGTAGAACACTAACCTCTCCCACATAGAGTAAGTGCTCCTCTTATATTGACATAGGACCTGGTTCCATTGACTCTTAGCAAGAGTAAGTGTCATTTGTTCAGCCTTCAGATGACACAGAGACAGATAGACTTCCCACCTCTGGCCCAGGTGGAACAGAATGTTATAGCCTTGGGTGCAAGAAGAGGTCACATCTCCAAGAAGTAAGGAGATTAAAATTAAAGAAAATCAGATTCCAAGTAAAACTTTTATCTACAATCTACAAATCAGGTTTTATGAAGTAGATTCTAAGTTTTAAAAAATGCTATAAATTAATACTACCACTTATAAATAAGTATCTTTTAACTTGAGAATGATTCCACCCCACCAATCCCCTAAAACACTGAGAGTATACCAGGTTAATGCCCCTTTTGAAAAATGTGTTTATTGTTCAACCAGTAATCTAGATTCTAAGACTGTCACCAGCCTGTCTCATTCAGTTGACATCTGCACTTCACTAGTTACAAAATGTTTTTGATGTCTTTAAGGAAAGTTGTAGAATACCCACATTCTTCTCAAGTTCTCTTTTAGAATGGAAGTCAACAAACATTGTCCATAAAGGGCCAGATGGTAAATACTTTAGGCTTTTCAGACTATACAGTGTCTGTCCCGATTCACCTCCACTACTCTAGTGCAAAAGCAGCCATAGACAATATATAAACAAATGAGTGTTGCTATATTCCAATAAAACTTTATTTATAGAAATAGGAGGCCAGCTAGATTTGGCATGTGGGCCGTTGTTTTTCAACCTGTGATTTATAAGAAGAGAGGTCCATGCAATTTTATGTTTGGGTAATAAATACGTCATACTGTCTTAGGACCCCCTAACCTCTTTTCCATGGGGAACTATTTTTACTTTCCCTGTGTCCCCAAATACTGGTGGGAATGATATGAAAAGGGCCTGAGGCAGAGAGCCAGTTCTCATCCTTTCCCCTATGGAAATCCCCGTTGACTGCAGGGAGGGAGGCAGCTGGTTGGGAAGCCCCCCACTAGTCCCAGTTCATTTAGGGAAATTGGAGCCCTGCTCCAGTCACTTCTGAAACATAACAGCATATGAAACAAATCTAGGAGATTTTTGTGCTTGAAATTATATTTTCACATAAGCACCAGATTGACTTTTGGCTTCCAGAAAATTACATTGCAATAGGTGTAATGGTTGGGGGGATAGAATGAGGAATAAGGAAAAGTGAGATTTTAGTGAAAATGAAACTAGGCTGGGAGACGGATGGTGCTGATACAACTGTTTGCTGATGGAAAGTGCATCTACATTGATACTTTGTGTCCTATATATACATGTACATGTATGTAATATAACATATATGTATGTATAGGAAATATCCAGGCTTTATTGGCTTGGTTTCTGTGGGAAAATAGCTAATGGGCTGTTGGTATCATTGTACTTCAACATGCTAGTGAATTACTCAGACACTTGTCAGATGCCTGAGCCACAGATTTATTTGAGAATGTGCCATCATGAGAAGCTTTATTCACCAAGGTCACTGAGAGGCCAGCTGACAGAGGCACACTGAACTTCAAATGGTGCTTGCGGCTTGTGTCAGTAGCAAAGCAAGGAAGTAAGGAGCTGACTTGCCAAAAAAAGAAAAGTTCAGAGAAAACCAGTTTGTTCTGATTGAGAAAAGCAAATAACTAAACAGTAACTAAAGAACCCGCTTCTTTTAATATTGGTTTTCAATTTATAAACTTAAACGTAAAACGATGTTGCTTTATTCCTAATCATTTCTACAGTTTGCTTTTTAAAAAGTACACATTTTAATCTGAATCACAAGTATAGAATTTCTCGTGTTCCCTTTTAAAGACCGCAAGCTTTTTACTCACACACACACACACACACAGAATTCCTGTATTTATTTTACATGTTAATAAATGAATGGAATTTTGGCTCTGGGTTTAAGAAAGTGATTTAATTTTTAGCCCTTTGTATTGTGCCATTGAACCTTAATTATAAATATAATTTTATTCTTGGACTACATATCTTAAAGTCCAATTATGTTATTATATGTAAAAATACCATGTTTCCAATAACCTTACCTAGTAGGTAGAGTGAGTGGCATAATAGTAACCTTTAAAACCTCCATCAGCCTATAAAATTCATACTCAACATTTATAACATAATAATATCTCCCCCAATGGCATATAATAGTCTTAAAAGTAAATTGCATTCTAGTGAAGATAGAAAAAGAGGGACCAGATTTACCCTTCCATTTGAAACAACTAAAAAACTAGGCGACGTATTTGAGGAAATACCACACAAGACTTCAGGCATCAGGCAGCAAAGGATATTGATCCCTGAGAAATGGGAAACAAACAAGATGTGTCCAACAAGTGGCCTCCACTGTTGTCTAGAGAAGAGACTCCATGCTGCTGCATAGCAAGAGGAAACCCAGACGGCTTCAGCTGTCTCACTGAGTTGAAGGCATGGAGCTGGGGGTCCAAAGCATCTGGAGTTTGCAGGGCAGATGGCAGAGACAGAGAGAGCGAGAGCTCTGAAGGCCTGCTGAGGGTCGTCCTTGAGTTTTCAAGTGAACAGTTCCTGTGTGTAGAGAAGGCCAAGAAAGAATCACCCAAAAGAATGAGAGGTGCCAGTGCATGGCTCCCACAGAGAGCCAGGAAAAGGTGCCTGCTTCCTGTGCTTTAACCTCATAATCAGGGGACCCTGGTTAGAATACTAAGGATCTTGCCTCGGTAGGGGAAGAGATAATCCTAGACTCGATACAGTTCCAGCCCCACCCAACAACACTGTAAAACAAAATTCCAGAAGATCAACTTGTTTCTAAGTAACTAAATGTGTCCCAGAACTAAATATAAAAATACAAAAATATCCAGGATCCAACAAGATCAAATATCTGCCAACCAGTCCAAAATTACCAGACATGCAAACAAGTAGGAAAATACAACCTATGATGAGAAAAGTCAATCAAAATTAACCTGTAAATGACACAGATAATAGAATTAATAGACAGGGACATTAGAACAGTTATTATGATGGTAGTCCATATATATGTTCAAGAAACCAGAGGAAAGACTTAACATGTTAAATGGAGCCAGAAGACATAAAAATGACAAATCAGACTTCTAGAGATAAAAACTATAGTGTTTGAGATGAAAAAAATATTCTAATTAATAACAGATTAGATATTGCAGAAGAACAACTTGAAGACATAACGGTAGAAACTACCTAAAATGAGACCAAAAAGGCTAAAAAAAAATGAAAAGAGCATCAGTGAATTTTGGGACAATTTCAGGTGTTAAAAAATACATATGATTAGAGTCCCACAGGAGAGAAAGAAGAGGAGTGAAAATATTTTAAGAAATAATGGCCAAGGGGCACCTGGGTGGCTCAGTCGTTAAGCGTCTGCCTTCGGCTCAGGTCATGATCCCAGGGTCCTGGGATCAAGGCCCGCATCGGGCTCCCTGCTCCACGGGAAGCCTGCTTCTCCCCCTCCCACCTCCCCTGCTTGTGTTCCCTCTCTTGCTGTGTGTGTCCCTCTGTCAAATAAATAAATAAAATCTTAAAAAAGAAAAAAGAAATAATGGCCAAAATTTTCCTAATTTGACACAAACTATAAACCCACAGATCTGAGATGTTGAGCAAACTCCAAATACAAGAAATATGTAGAATATTACACCAAGGCACATCTTAATCAAATCCCTTAAGGGGGTCAAAAGGTATAAATTTCCAGTTATAAAAAGATAATGTCAAGGGATGTAATGGATAGCAGGATGACTATAATTAATACTGTATTGCATATCTGAACATTGAGAAGAGAGTAGATCTTAAAAGTTCTCATCACAAGAAAAAATGTTTTGTAACTATTCATGGTGACAGATGTTAACTGGACTCTGTGGTGATCATTTCTCAATATATACAAATATCAAACCATATGATGTACACCTGAAACTAATATAAAGTTATAGGGCAATTATACCTCAATAAAAAATATTTTTAATATAAAAAATTGCTTAGGGCCAATGATAAAGAGAAAATCATAAAAATAAGCAAAGAATAAAAGACACATTATGTACAGAGGAAAAAAAGATAAATTGGCAGCTGGTTTCTCGTCAGAAAAAATGCAGACCAGAAGACAGTGGGGTGACATCTTTAAAACACTAAAAGAAAATTCTCAACCTAGGTTTCCTTACCCAGTTAAAATGCCTTTCAAATACTGTGGTGAAATAAGGACCTTTATTAGATAAGCAAAAGCTGAAAGAATTGATCACCAGCCAACCTGAAGTATAAGAGCTATTGAAAGAAGTCCTTCAGGCAGACTGAACATTAGACCAGACAGGAACCTGGATTTACTCAAAGGGCTGAAGAGCACCAGAAATAGTAACCACATGGGTAAACATAAAGACTTCTGTTCTTAGTATTTAAGTCTCTTTGAGAGATAAATGATTGTATTAAACAAAAATAATAGAAATGTGGGGTTTATAAAATATATAGAAGCAAAATATATGACCACAATAGCACAAGGTCCCTACATGAAGCAGAGTAATATCACTCGATGGTACACTGTGAAAAATTAAATGTGTGTCGCGTAAACACTAAGGAAGCCACTAAAATAATATAGCAAAGAGTTGGAGTTAATAAACCAACCAAGGAAGAAAATGAAATCGTTAAAAATATTCAATCCAAAAAAGGCAGAGAAAGAGGAAACAAGGATCAAAGAGAAAAAGAATAGTGAGACAGCAGACTTAAACCGAACCATAGCAATAGTCCCGTTAAATATAAATAGTCTAAATGGCAGAGAGTTGTCAGATTGACTACAAAGGCAAGTCTCAAATATATGACAAGAAACCCGCGTTAAATGTAAAGACATAAGTAGTTTAGAAAGAAAGGGCTGGGAAAATGGCAATAGCAATCAGAAGAAAACTAGAGTGGTATCAAAACAGAACTAGAACTGGAGCAAAGAACATTTCCAAGGATATTAAGGGCGGTTTCATAATTGTAAAAGGGCCATTCCATTAGTAGGACATAATAATCCTATGTGTTTGTGTATCTAGTGACAAAGCTTCAGCACACACGGAGCAAAACTGTAAGGGAAAATAGACAAAGCCACAAATACAGTCCGAGATTTTAAAACCCCTCAGAACAAATAAACAGAAAATTAATAAAGATATATCGAGGACCTGGACAATACTACAGTCCAACTTGACCTAGGCGACAGTAATAGAACACTCTGTCTAACAACAGAGTACACATTCTTTTCAAACATACACAGAATATTTGCCAAGATAGATTGTATTCTGGGCCACAAATTAAGTGTCAATAAATTTTAAAGGATTCAAATCATACTAAATAGGTTCTCTAACTACAATGGAATTAACTTAGAAATCAACACTGGAAAAAAAAAAATCAACACTGAAAGACATCTGGAAAAACCCCAAATATTTGGAAACTAAATAAGCCACAGAGGGGAGAGAACATTTGCAAATCATCTATCTGATAGGGACTTGTAGCCAGAATATAGAAAGAAGTCTCAAAACCCTATAATGAGAAATGAAACAACTCCTTTAAAACAAATGAATAAAAGATTTGAATGGATACTTCTACCCAGGCAAATATATGGGTAATAAGCACAGGAAAATTAGGGAAATGCACATGAAAGCCCCAGGGAGATACCAGTACATGGCTATCAGAATACCTAGAATTAAAGAGACTGACTGTATAGGGGAAGGAAGGGAAAACTGAATGGGAGGAAATCAGAGAGGGAAATAAACCATAAGAGGCTCTTAACTCTAGGAAACATACTGAGGGTTCCTGTAGGGGAGGTGGGTGTGGGGATGGGCATGTTTGAGGGCACGTGATGTGATGAGCACTGGGTGTTATATGCAACTGATGAATCACTGATCTCTCCATCTGAAACTAATGATGTACTATATGTTGGCTAATTGAATTTAAATTAAAAAAAATTTTAAAAGACTGACCATACCAAATATGCGTGAGGATGTGGAGCAACTGGAACTCTCCTAAGCTGCTGGAAGGAATTCATGACAGCACTACCCTTTAGAAAATAAGTCGATAGTTTATTAAAGTAAAAAAAAAATTAAATTAAATTAAATTAAAAAGTAAAGTTAAATGTACCTACCATATGACCAAAAAAAAAAAAAAATTCCTTTCCTAATTATTTACTCAAAAGAAATGAAACCTATAAAGACCCACATAAAGATCTGTATATAAATGCTTATAGCAGCCTGTTCTGCAAATAGCATACCGTAAACTTTACCCTTGAACGTGTGCAGCTTGTTGTATGCCAAGTTACTAAATAATGCGGTTTTTAAAATAAAGTTGCGGTGGGTCGCCTGGGTGGCTCAGTCAGTTAAAGCATCCAACTCTTGATTCCGGCTCAGGTCATGATCTCTGGGTCGTGGGATCAAGCCCTTCACAGGGCTCTGTGCTGAGCATGGAGCCTGCTTGAGATTCTCTGTCTCCCTCTCCCTCTGCCCCTCACCATCCGCCCCCCATGCACACGTGCACACACACTCTCTCTCTCTCTAATAAAGAGATAATAAAATAAAAATTGCAGTAAGTAGAGAAACAAGAGAAAAGGTGTTTAAAAGAGGAAGATACATGTGTTGATTTTCTATTTTCCATGCTGTGTAACAAATTCCCACAAATTTACCAACTGAAAACAATACACATTTGTTATGTCACGGTTGTCATGGATCAGGAGTCCAGGTACAGATTAGCGAAGTTTTCTCCTTCAGGCTGCAGTAATGGCTTCAGCTGGGACTGTGGTCTCATCTGAGGGTGGCGCTCCTCTCACAGCATTGTTGGCCGATTGGAGCTCCTTGCAGTTGTAGGACTGAAGGCCCAGCTTTTCGATGGCCATCAGCTGGAGGCTACATGCGGTTTTTGTGGCCTTCTCAGCCCGTTCATAACATGCGTGGTACTCACGGAAAGCCAGCAGGCGGGACAGGCAAAGCGCCATCCCCTCACCTCCACCATATTCTCTTGGTTAAGGGCGAGCGACAGGTCACAGCATGAAGAAGCAGTTCCTAGAAGTCACCTGAGGGTGTATCTACCACAAGGTGGGTTCCGCAGATGGAAACAGACAATAGAAAGGACTAGCAGGGAATCCCCAGGATCGTGGCAAAGAGAGACCCCACCACACGGTAGGTTTTGCTGGGCTGCAGGAAAGGCCACAAAGGGCACTGGCAGGCTCATGTCATGCTTGGCCACAGGACGCGGGCCTGGAGTGCCGTCCCAGGGTTCTGGTGCGTGAGTGATGGGCACGCCGCAAGCTGAGCTCATGACCACACGAGACCGTTTCTAACTCTAGGAGAGGCGGGAGCTGCACCAGAATGGCAGTGTGTTCAGAAGACGTGTGGTGGCCTCAGTTCGGGTCATATTTATAAGTCCAGTAAATCCTGACCTCACCGGAGGTAATGATAGGTGTGCCTTTGAGAGAGGGAAAGCGGAGGAGAGGGGAGCGCGAGCGCGAGTGGTAGGATGTCAGAACGAAGTCCTCATCTTCGGTCGGAGAAAGCCAACAGATAATAACTGATGTTGCAAAATCCAGAGGAGCGAACAGGAAAAAGCAAAACTGCGAGTGGGGAGAGGCTTCCGCTATGGAATGGGAAGGCCGTTGGAGGGCCGGCGGGCAGCGGCAGACGGGGAACTGTCCCCTCGTACGGGACGCCTTGAGGAGCCGTGTGACCTTTGAAGCCATGTACGTGATTCACTTTGATAAAAATTAAATTTAAACGAAGAGCATCTGCCATCGTGCTCTGTTAGCCCGTTGCCTTGTTTTGAATGTATTCATTCTCTGTGTGAGAAACAGAATGGGGAGGGCCGTGAATGGTGAATGATGCAGATAAGTGGTCCACAGTGTTCTGTTTCTTCCAGGGCGTTAACCCAGAGGAAGCAGGTCTGGGCAGCTGCTGTGCCCCCAAGTGTTAGAGGCCCCGGGGATCAGGGGTGAAGAGGGAGGGGAGAAATCCAGGAGGGGCGGCTGGCTGTGCCCCCCCCTCCTCCCGGGCAGTGGCTGCACCCACAAAGTCCTGTAATTACCGTCTGGCCCTGCCATGAGAAAAAAGGTTCTGTTTAGAGAAGCCTTGGCGAGTAGTGGAGGTAGGACTCCTTCAGTCCAGGCATCCGGGAAAATGACAGAAGAAAAACATGTTCTGTTGACCTGCAGGAAAGGGTGTTGAGGGAAGGAATTACTCACATAAGGACGGTGTGTCTGCTCGCTTGGGCCACCACCACAAAGTACCACGGACCCGGGGGCTTGAGCAGCAGGGATTATTTCCTCACAGCTCTGGAGGCCAGAAGTCCGAGACCGAGGTGTCTGAAGGGTTGGTTTCTCCTGGGGCCCCTCTCCTTGGCTTCCGGGTAGTCTCATCCTCATAGAGCCTCTCCCTATGTGTGCATGCGTCTCTGGTGGCTCTTCCTTTCACAGGGACGCCAGTCCTATCGGATCGGGGCCCAGCTCTTAGGACCTCATTTACTCAAAGTCCTGGCTCCATCTAGTCCTGTTGGAGTGGAGGGCTTCACCACGTGGTGGGGGGGGTGCATAACTCAGTCCATCGCGTGCCTTACGGAGACCCCGTCTGAGGTCCTGGGCCCTCCCCAGCATCTGGTCTGAACCCCCTTACAAAAAACATTGCAGATCAAAGTAGAACTCTAGTATTTAAAATAGTTAAATTAGGTGGCATGGTAGAGCCTTGGAGGAAGCAGCTCCCCCCGCTCTCCTCCTCTGGGCGGGCTCCCCGGACCACCACTCTGCCTCGGTTCCAAGAGCAGCATAAAGGAGACATTAAAGAAATGGGTACCATTTCCCTCCATCTTGTGTGTTCCTGCTGCAGGAGCTTCTTATCCCTGGGGAGGGGCCGGGCGGGGCGAAGACTAAAGGGAAAGAGTAAATGATGGGGCAGCTCTGTCTCTGTAACAAGCACCTGGGGGAGAAAGAGCAGATCAGCTAAGTAAAAGCAGTTTTCATCCCCCACTCCTGCCTTCCTCCTTCCGGTTCTCCCCTTCCCCTGCCTCTTCTCTCCCCTTTAAGTGGGTAACAGAATAATGATTTAATTGCCATTAGGACCTTGGGATGAAACTCATGCCCAGAACATCTCGGTTGCTGTTCAGATGACGAGCTTCCCAGAAACCAGAATTTGATTACTTAATATTGAGTTTCCAAATGGTGAAGCATTATTCAGTTGGTTTGTTTTGCCAGCGCTGCTGGGGGGTGCTCGCGGCTTGCCACTTGTCCGGCAGCTGGCTGATGACCGAACGTGCCCCTGCCCCCACACACACAGGGGTCTTCGTCTCCTCCCCACTCAGCCCAGGTTAGAGTCACGCCTGCTTTCCGGTCATCATCACGCTTCTAGGGGCTTCTCCTCGGAAAAGATTTGTCCTCAGTAAGAGCAGTCCCTGTTTGCTTGAATACTTTGGGGCTGGACTGTTGTGGGGTTAGCTTCAGATTTGATTATCATAAGTAGGAAGACCAGAAAGCCTGGCTTTTAAAATTGTTTGTAGGGCCAGAAAAGTTAGGGGGGAATCTCACCAGACCACCGAACATTTTTTTCTTAGAAAAGAAATCTATAATTCATCCTAGATCAGAATTGTTTTCGAATCTCCTTTTCCCGTGTCTACCATAAGTAACTTACAACACACTCACTTCAAGACACAGTTACAGTTGTCCATTCTGTAATAAAATGATAGTAGCATCGATTGTGGGTGAGCACTAAACTAGGGTCCTTTCTTTACCTCGTTTGAGTTTTGAAATGACCCTGTAATGTAGATATTTTGATACTCAGACTGTGTTTCCAGGTAAGGAACCAAGGCTCAGTGAAGTAACTTACTCAAGGACACACAAGTCCTACAGGCGTGGAGCCTATCCCACCACAGCTCGGTCTTGAGTGGGTTACTGCCGCCCGCTCCCTCCCCCCCCCCCCCCCCCCCCGCCCCGGACGTCCCCTGAGAGCCTCTGCACAGGTGATTCCTGTCCTCATGGGCCTCAAGGAAGGCCACACAACTGCCTAGAGCCCGTTGCTGCACCTGTGTAAATGTGGCTTTCATGGATCTTTCTGGTAATGAATAAAAACAAAGGCCTGTAAGTGACAGAGAAACCAACTGGTTGGTCCAAGGTTAGCATTGTTTTAGATTTGTCTATTTTAGATTTTGCCGTCCCTCTAAAATTAGTTACCAGAACAAATTCCAAACATAGTTATGAAATAGTTTCCCTGAAATTTTTAAGTAAAAAATTGATGTGGCTCTTCATGTATTTCAGTGGATTGCGGTATTTACATGTTTCAGAGGAGAGTAAATAATCCATGTCTCACAGAGGATCTTTAAAGAGTAGCAAGCCTGTTATTTTTAAGAAAAAAACTCTTGGTGTTATTGTATGTATATCATTTTGGAGACTTTTTTTTAACAGTCATAAGGTATTTACTCACTGCTAACTGCTCTGACTAGATTTTTAAGATGTAATTTGGAAAGATACGACCCCAAGCACAAGCCGTGTAACATGTTCTTAAATAAATGTTATAGTTTAGAAGGAATCCAGGCTAAAGTTGTAAGGTAGCTGAGTTTACATTACAAATCCATGTAAACTTATTTACCTGAATGCTGTAGCTGAGAAGTCAGTAGCTTGATAGGACGGGTCGATGTCCAGCCGCGGGGAGACCTTCCTGTCCCGCTGGGGCTCCAGCACACCTGCTGTCACCTAGGGGCAGTGAACTCAGTGCCGTGACAGAAGGGGCGTAGGGCTCCGTGGTTATGGGTAGGGCCGGGTCTCGGGAGTCACGCTGCATTTGAATTCCAGCTCCATCAGGTCTGGGCTGTGTGATTTGAGGCACATGATTATGCGTTTCCACGTCTTGTTTTCCTTATGTGCAAAGTGGGGATAATAGCAGCAGGGTAACACTAACACCAGCCTTGGAGGGTTGTAGGAAGTACATGGGATACAGTGCACGTTAAGTGCTGATATATATATATAGCACCAGAGGTGTTACCATTGGAGTTGCCAGGGCACCAAGTTATTAAGTGGAAATTGATAAATAAAAGAAAGGAATCCAGAAAAAAAAGAAGACATTCTTACTTGCTTGGGTGTCTTGGGGTATGAGTCTTTGGCCTAGAGCTGCCCGCACAGCAAGAAGCCTGAGGATGAGGCCAACACCCAGAGGACAGCCGAGAGAAACCTGGGGGCTGCAGGACCCAGCCAAGCCTTCAGTGTGCCGCCCCTGAGCTTCCAGGCACAGGGACTGGAAGGACATTGTCTTACTGAACAAGCCAACATGAAGGCATTCCCGATAACCACAGATAAAAGCGGACTAAGGAGTACCATCCCTACAATCAGAACAAATAAAGGAAAAAATTCTGGAGTAGGGGGAGACTTCTCAAAGTCTTTCAACTCCAAACTGTTAGTCCTTTATAAAACATGTGAATTTTTTAGCTGATGCTTGAGGCACTGCAAAAAAGTTGCAAAATTTCTTCATTTCCTTTGTGTATGTCTGGTCAGTCAAACCCTGCGTCACATTTATCTTTGTTTCTCTCTAAAAGGACTCCTGCCATCTCTCCTTTTCCAAAAGGTAGGCCCATGGACCTCACGCATTGAATATGTTAGTGACAACTCTTGACTCACGCACTCTGGCGAGCATTCCTTTGTTTAGGGGGAATTTTACCAGTTACCTCTTTTCAATGTTAATCTCCCTGAAAATCAGATTTCAGAATTGTCCATGTGGAATTATCCGATTTCTCTACAAAATGACAGAAGTATACGTTACAGAGACGCGTGGCTTGAATAGGAAGAGAAACTTACCCAGGAGTTGACACAAGAAATTGTTTACAGGGCTTCCGTCTGGGAAGTGTATAAGGACAGGAGGAGTCTGCCTTTTACTTCTACTGTTTTTTACTTTTATGTTTAAAATATTTTTTTAAGTAGATTTTTTAAAATGGCAAGAAAAGTTAGTTAGGGACTATCTTCCTACCACTAGAAGAAAATGATAATCATCCCTCACAGAAGATGAGAAGAATAACTGTGCTTGCTCATTCTTTCATTCAAGGCCATTGACATAAATCAGAATAATCTCAGCTATGTAATACTGGCACGATATGTGAGCACAATATGGTAATGTTTATAATAATCGAACATGACTTAGATCTTAGAAAGTCATAAGTTAAGAATTTAGTACATAAATTCTTTTTGTATAAAAAAAATTTTTTTAACTAAAAAGTAAGGTGACTTGGTCCAAATAGTCCAGTGGTCTGCTTTATTGGTCTGTCCATCTGAAAGCGGGGACCAGGTCCTGGTCACCTTCATGTCCCCATAGTGAGCCCTCAACAAAGGTTGCTGAGTTGAATGAAACATCACTGCGTCCCTTCACACAGGAACAGGACCTCATCGGCCACCAGGAAAGATAAGTACACTCCAACAGGACACACCCCCATGCTCTCAAGAGTATTGCTAGCCACTAACCAGAGATCACCTTTGGAATGTGGTCACAAGCTGTGCAGGTGAATGTTCCCTAACTGCCCAGGAAAAAAATCCCAGAACATCCCTCTCCACTAAGTCAGGCAAATGGAAATTCCAGTGGTAGCAGCAATATCTGTTTTTATTAGAATGATTTTTCATATCCTTCTCTTTCAGTCATTGGACATCGACGCTTGGCCATTTTTCCTTACACATCATCTTAGAGTAGCTTATTTCACATTCAAAGGGGAAGGGAAGAAACAAAGAAAAAGCCCCATCCTCAAGAAAGTTTTCTTTTTTTTTTCTTCCACTTTCCTGAACTTTATTAAAGAAAAAGCAATGATGGTAAATCCCGAGAACATAGTCAATTTTCTAGGATTCTTCCCTTGAAAATGTGACATTTGATTTCCAAACACATGCCAGAGTGTACATGGTTCCCAGTTGTATTAAGTAGATGAGAACCTGAAATCCTAAAATGTTCATCTTCCAACTTTCCCCAGTCTGTGGTCTGTCTTTGGATCAGCAATAATTGCCTGAACAGCTACTATGGCTTCATGAATTTTTGTCTGTGGCTCTCTGAGCTCTTCTATATGCAGCAATCGCAGAATTTGAGCAGCTTCATTAAGAACTGCATCTCCTGTGTCTAAACCAAGAATATGTTTGTCTAAAGCAACAGGCAAGCCCTCTTTCATTTGATTTGCTTTAGCAACTGCATCCTGGGTCAGGCGCTCCTGGACCAAAATGCGAATTGCCTTAAGCATTACCAGGTAATCATCATGACGCTGAATCTGAAGAAGGTTAGCCAAAGCCATTACACCAGCCTTAAAATCAGGATTATTTACATCCAAGTCGATCAACGGCTCTGCATTTTTAGCTGCATGGTCAGCATTTTTTGTATTACCAGCTACCAAGTCCTTGTATTTTTCAGCATTATCTCCATATTCAAGTCTAACAGCTAAACCAAGAAGCCAGTCAATTGCTTCTTGTCAATCTTGAATCTTGAAAGGACAGTTAACATCTTTGGTACTTTTCAAAGAACTTGGGCCAGTCACTGCTGTGGATGTTTCTTAAATTACCTCTGTCTTCAGTCTTGTAGTGTCTGATTGTCTGGTCCTCAAGCCAAACAATAAAGTTTCTAAATTCTGTTTCATCTTTGCAGTTGAAGCCAGCCAGGTTGTGGTAGTCGAGGGCCATCAGCTTGTGTCGGAACATGGTCCCCGCATCTCGCCCTGGTCCCCCGGGCTTCAGCAGGGAGAGGACAGGCGGGAAGAAAGTATCTTTTTGTTTGTTTCCTAATTCACTAATTATCCTAATTTCCTAATTATCCTCCATTTTTACTCATCTATTTTAAAAAGTATTTTTCTGAGGCCTAATATTGCTAGGCACTGTATTTAAGCTTGATCTTAGCCAAAAGGTTGAGAAACAATGGACACTATAGTTACAACTCAGAAAATACTTTGGCTTAATAAGGAATTTACATTTTTGAGTTATTATTTCATAAGAATCTTTTTATTTAAGTTATATCATAATGGAGTTAACCATTGCAGTCTTTTTCAATTCTTACATTTTTGAAACAAGATGATATATATCAACTGTGCACTACCATCTCTTGGAGGGAGGGGAGAAGTGTGCAGAAGGGAGTCCACCTTGGATCATGAGCTGCAAGAATAAAATAGTTGTGCATAAAAATACTTGTCTCTGAACCAAAATAAAACTGGATGATTTATTCAGTATGAAAAGTAGTAGATTTAAGGAGAAGTCAAAAAATTACACAAACACAACAAAACTACAACGATATGTTGGTTAAGTAGAAATTATGACTCCATCACTTTAAGAAAGAGAAGTTTTAGTAATTTTTCTACTCATGCTGAGAATATTCTTTTACTTACAATGACTACTTTGAAGTATATGAATATTTTCTCTTGAACTAGGTTTAATATATGTTTATATCATAGAACTCATCGTTTCTCCAAAATAAGCTTACCCCGAAATCAGTAAAGATTTGGAAGATTCATTGTAGTTAAAATGGGGGTCATGAAGGGCAAAAGCCCATGTTTTTCAGCCTTTGTGAAAGAATCCATTGATGCAGCGTGACAAATAAGTACAATTTAGTGGCTCCCCCGTTATTTTAAGCAGGTGGCCTTCTTAGAGGACACGCAAATAAAGTCAGCACAGATCACCTCTGACCCCAGGCGTGGGGCCAGAGGTCAACTCCCAAGGGCTGTCCAAAGTCTTTCTTCCCCATAGTGCAGTTCTGACTCTTGTCTGGGGCCACAATCCCTTGATAACAGAGTTTTTTACTGGAGAGAATTTGATGTGAGTGTATTCGGTCTTGCTAACATAATTCCATATTGTGTCTGCTCAGCAGGAGAACTTTTATTTTAGAAGGAGATTTACTGGGGGTTAGCTCTCTGTCCATGGGGCAGGGAGTCCCTTGGCTCTTCAGACTGTGTGCTTTCCCGTCTGCTGTTGCCGGTCCTGACTCTTGGAAGTGACGATTGCACAACTGGAGGGGAACATGAGTCTTCTGATTGAACTTCTTTTCCCCCATTTGAGAGAAATGGGTTGAAAATAGAGGAAACACATTTCACACCTCCCGGCATTTAATATCTTGGCTCCTCTTAGTTCCCAGTTTTGCTCTGAAAGCATCGGAATGACCAAAAGATGCATGCTCCGTTCCGCTGCAGCCAGTAGACCAGCTCCTGGATCAACACGAACCACACTCTCCCTTTGTCAGCCTCTATCCTGCCTCAGCTAAAAAAGTTAATGATGAAGCATTGAATTTTCACGTCGGTAAAACTAGCATAAACAAGCAGGCAGGGGAGTGGTGTTCTCTGCAGTAGAAGCTGCCCCCGTGGCTTTGGTCGGACGGGCCGAGATGCACAGGGTTCTTCCTGGGCCTTCTCACCGGGTGTGGAGGCAGGCCTGCCTCCCACCGAAGTCGGCTCTGGGGCCCATAGCATGGCGGCCTCCAAAGCAGCAAAGTCTGGGTAACGTTCTTCCAACTAAATGTGCCTTCGACCCCCAGAGCTGATTCAAGGGATGGGGCAGCATGGCTGTGGCTGAATGTGGTCAGACATTTCTTCAACTACAAGATGCTGGTTCCTTTTCCCAAATCCACGCCCTCCCCCCCACACACACATACAGACACATTATGAAGGCATCGCCAAATGCCCACGTCAGAATGTAGTCAGGCAGGGAAACTGCTATAAAGCACCTGCTGTGGGTTATACACAGGCAACTGGCAAAAAAAAAAATGGCAGCAGTTGCCACCAATGGCCTTTGTGTTTGGGGTCCCAGGGCCAGAAGAGTAAGCATGGGCTTCTTTCTGGGGTCCCTCGGATATGTGCAGCCACTGTAGTAACCAGAGAAAAATGTCACTGCTCTGCTAGGAACAGTAACTTAACAGGGATAAGTAGCCATCCACATAAGTGAAGTTTGAAAACAGGAAGTCATACCCCCCACCCCCCTGCACAAGCAGGCTATGTGCCGAAACCTTATTTGCAGTTAATTGTTTGGAACGCAGAGCATGTTTTCTCCAAGACATGTTACAAATGGTAGCTATATTCCAGGCAGGCCTCAGAAGCCTTTTTAGTCCATAATATACCTAAAGTACAGTCCTGTGCAATTAGCAAGACAGGACCTAGTTGCGCCTCACAGTGGGAGAGCGTACCCTGTGGCTCCCTCAACCACACTCTCGGGGAGCAGGTGGTTAGTGAGGCCAACGGGTGCATGGATGTCCCCCACCTACGGCTGTCAGGGGTGCAGCGGGCTTTCCGGTCCCTTTCCTCCTCACCGCCTCTACCGGGGGAGCCCCCTTCCCAGTGCGAAAGGAGTCCTCCTCGGCCACATTGTCCAAGCGGCGCGTATCAAGCAGTCACGTGCACACGAATCACGTGGGAATTGCTAAAATTGCAGATTCTGATTCAGCAGGCCTGCGGCGGGTTCTGAGATTTGAGATTTCAAACAGGCTCCCAGTGACATCGATGCTCCTGGTCCACAGACCCGTGTACGAGAAGAGCATCGTGGACAGGGGGCGGGGGCGGGGGCGGGGGGGGGGGGGCGCGCGCACGGCAGAGGGGGAAATGCCAAGTCAGTGCAGAAGCAAGTGAGAGAGCTGAGCTCTGTTGCCAGGTGGGAACACAAGGGCGGACCGTGGAGCTGTAAGTGCTAGCTGTTTCACAGCCTCATCTCACTAGGATGTTCTCCGGCCAGGACAGACGGGAGTTTTGCAAGGCGCGGCACTTAATCCTCGAAGAAGAGCAAAGCTAAGCACAGTCCCAGGTGTCTTTCCTCCAAACAAGTGCATGCAACATTGCTTTATGAGCATCCTTTTTGTGCAAAGTGCAATATTAAAGCATAGTAGGAAATACTAAAATAATCAATAAGGAGTAGATCATCCAGGAGCCTCACAGTCTAGGTCCTAGACTGTGTTTTAGTGTGTGTCACCGGGGGAATCCGCAGTTTTCTCCAGGATACCAAGGGTTTCTGGTGCAAGTGGGCAGAGACGCACTTTGATAAACTGGACACACTGCAGCAAAGCAGCTAGGAGTGGGGGCCTGGTTTTAATCAGTTCTCCCCCACCGACTTGCTGGATGTCCTTGAGCACATGCCTTTGTGCCTGAATGTGCTCTGTGCTATCCAGAAAGTGGGGCTGAAATTAGTACCCACCTCTCAGGGTGGTGGGGGATTTAATTAAGATAATCCGTGTAAAACCCATAACCCACAGAGTGCCCCAGCGGTCGTGGTGGTGGTTAAATGAGTCATTTGAGGTTATAGGCCTGGAGTCCAATTTCCCATTTTGCTACTTATTACCTGTGTGACCTTGGGCAAGTGGTTTAACCTCCGTAAACCTCCGTGTCCTTCCTCATAGCATGGAGATAATAAAAGTACCCACCTCACAGGGTTGTTGGGAGGGTCAAAAAAGGGAAACGTGGCACCACATCTGGTGCATGGTAAGCGGTCAGCAAACATCAGTTACTGTTCTTACGGCGGGCAGAGCAGCTGGTTCCAAACTGTCCTCCGAGAGTTGTAGATTTTACAAAAACGTGTCTTGGGGGTGAGGAAAAGGCTATTGTTCACTTCACCCACCCCCACTGGCCCCTTCAACCAAAGGGGTTCAACTTTTTTAAAACTGTCATCTAGAAAGAAAGGGTTTGAAAATCAGTCTCGGAGCTGTAATGTGCTGTGGGGTCATGGGGGGAGGTAAGTGGTCTCCATTTTCAGGAAGTTGACATTTGCCTTTTCTATTTCATTTCCTAAACAAAGACTGAAATAGCAGATGGTGAATTTAGAGAGCTACAGGTACATGGGACCTAAAGTGACGGGAGGCTGAATTGAATTATGTAGATAATTCTGGTCATTAGATGTACCATGTTCGGAGTGATTGCTTGGCAGCATCTGCTAATAGCTCATGTTCTGTTTTCTCCTCTAGATGAGCACCATGCCGGGACTGCCGACCCGGCCCTGCTTCTATGATATAGATCTTGATACAGAAACAGAGCAAGTTAAAGGCTTGTTCTAAATGAACCCAACTTCCACAGGACCCAATTCAGGTGGGCTACTTGTGATTTCTACTGTTTTTTTTCCTCCCTCCCCCCCCCCAAGCCAAATGTTTTTTAGTTTTATTTTGTTTTGGTTTTCTAATATGTACTACAAAATATGGTCTGATAAGTAATTTCCTGACTTGGTTACTATGAATTCCTACCTAATAAGAGCCTGTGGCTTGGGCCACTCCTAGACGTAGATATACAGTTAGATGGGCTCCTGTCCAGTAAGTCAAATCATGTCCCCTCTGAGTATAGATTTGTTTAAGGCATCTCTTGCCACAAAAAAGGAGCCCTGTGGGGGCGCCTGGGTGGCTCAGTCGGTTAAGCATCTGCCATGGGCTCAGGTCACCATCCCAGAGTCCTGGGATCAAGCCCTGCAGCATCAGGCTCCCTCTCCCTCTGCCCCGCCCCCTCTGCTCATGCTGTCTCTCGCTTTCTCTCTCTCAAATAAATAAATAAAATCCTTAAAAGAAAGAAAGAACCCTTAAACTCATAAGAAGAATATTTCCAGAATTAAAGCTAATAGAGTGTGCCTCTATGTTCACACGTCTACGAGACACACAAGCCCACCCCACCCCGCGGTGGATAGTACTGAACACCGCGTATACCGTGCCTTGGCCTGTACGCACACGCATGCGGTCAAGTTTCATTTACAAATTGGGCACAGTAAGATTAACAACGATAACTGCTGATAAAAGAGAATAATCGTAACATGCCATAACCAAAGTTATACGAATGTGCTCTTTTTCTCTCCGTCTCTCAAAACACCTTATTGTCCTGCACCCGCCCGTCTTCATGTGCTGACGTGAGACGATAAAATGACTATGGCTACATGATGCGGTGACGTGAGGCGGTGACGGAGGCGTCGTGACATAGCTTTAAGCTGCTGTTGACCTTTTGACACTAGGTCAGGAGGATCATCTGCTTCCAGACCACACCGCTTGTGGATAACTAAAACCGTGGAAAGCGAATCCGCAGATGCGGGGGGACTGCTGTGTCTGCAGTCCTTTTAAAAAGCATAACTCTAGCTTCCTACCGCCCCTCTCTCGGCACAGAGTCAGACTCCCGTGACAGAGGAGTTGGGGTGCGTCCCTTCCCTAGGGCTGCCCTAACAGCTTCGCACAACAGGACAGCTCAAAACAACAGAAAAGTCTTGTCCCGCAGTTTTGAAGGCTAGACATCCCGAGTCAAGGTGTCGGCCAAGTCATGCCCCCTCAGAGACTCCTCGTGTCTTCCCCACTTCTGGGAGCTCCCAACAATCCTTGATGTCCCTCAGCTGCAGCCGCATCACTTCAGTCTCTGCCTACCCGGCCACAGCCTCCCCCCCGTGTGTCTCTCTGTCTTCCCGTGGCAATCTCTTCTTGTAAGGACATCAGTCATATGGAGTCAGGGCCCACCTCACTGACCTCATCTTAACTCGATGACATCTACAAAGACCTTATTTCCAAATAAGGTCGCTGTCTTCGGTCCTGGGGGTCAGGACTTCAGCCTCTCTATTTGGGGACAGTTTAACCTGTAACACTCAGCTGCGGCAGAACAGATGCATTCGGCTCTTATACCACTGGAAAGACACATGGATACCACTGGAAAGACACATGGAGACGGGACAGGTCCTCTAACGCAGAGTGCCCAGTGAGTCATAGGAAGGACAGAGCAGCAGAAATGAGACCCCTTGATCACTCAGGGTCCACACAGTTTAAGGGGGGGCTGGGCTCAACTTGGAGCTCCCTTAGGCAGCCCGCAGTGGGGGTCCCTGGTCTTACTCATGTCTCCCCCTCAGTACTGCAGCCACACCTGCTGGCCACTGTCCTCGCTTCCGTTCATGAAGAGAAATGACCAACCTCCTAATCGTGCTGCCTGAAGAACTCCCCATCAGCGGTTGTAAAGGCTTGAAGCGGCTTTTCTCCATCCCATATATCAAACATGTCCTCACCATATTCTCAAAACACATTCCTTTTCCCAAACACCCCAGTGCAGTCTCCCCACTCCTGTTGCTGTTCCTTAGCCCAGCACGCCTCCCTTCTGCCAGTACACCTGCCAGATGAACTTACTTGACCTAAAGAGCCTTTTCTCCAGCTGCCTGAGTGATGGCCCTGAGCCAGGCAGACAGGAGCCTCACTCTTGGGGGTTTCACGACCAGTAGTCAACATGGGGAGATGGCTTTCTCTTTTTTTTTTTTTTTTTTGGTAAGTCTTTGTTACTAAAGCGCAAAAGACCTAGGCTATGATGAGAAAGGTAAGGGACCATACCTCTGTGAAATTACATTAACACAGGTGTGGAACTGTTTGGTTTTGGTGGTGTGTGGGGTTTGGTGTTGGTCACTGAGGGGCATGGGCTATATTTAGCTTTAACCACAACCATGCTTCCTATCTGTGCCAGTTCTGAAAAAGAAAACTCCACAAAATGAACTCAGGGAGACTAACAAAGAAGCCTGTAAACAGGAGCCTTGATAATGGTGTCATTTGGTCTTCTCACATCAGGAACCCATTATGCTATATCGCCATGGGTCACTTTTCCCCAGAACAAGAGTGTATCATCCTTCATCTCTCGTGGATAGTGCTTTTCCAGCCTTGTGGTCCATTTTCATGTGTTCTCCAAGAAGGTGATAAAAACCCAATTTTAGACCTTAATTATTGCAGTTAAGACTCAGGTAATGCCGAGGGACGCGTCCTTCACTTTCCTGTCTCGTGCACTTAAATCCTTAGGTTTGTGTTCCCTCCGGATTTTATTGAAAGGTTGAGCAAGGGTTGGAAGCCAGGATGTTGGCCTGTGGAGATTACCTCGGTGTGCCAGGCCCTGTGCTGAGCACCTTGCATGGGTGGTCACAGCACCCCGTGGAGGCAGGTGCTTCCCCTGGGGTCTCTGAGAGGGCGTAGCTGAGGAGTGACCCTGACCCACAGGACCGTAGAGCTCTTTCCCCTGCTCGGCCCTGCCTCTCCTTCTGTAGCTGGCACGAGTCGCTTTGCCATCCCTGTCCCACGTCGTGCTGGCATCAACCCAGCGAGGTGAGCAGTTTTATTTCAGCGCCATGAAAACTCTGGCCCAGGAAGGCCAGCAGCGTGCTCAAGTCACACAGCTAATAAACACAAATGCCGAGGCTCCACCAGGCCGTGCTTACTCTCTCTCACCCCATCCTTGATGCCCAAACCAAAGGATGCCCTTTGCATCTCAGTCACAGAGTACGTGAACTTTGGCCCATTCTAGAAGATGGTAACCAGTTATTTGAGCAGACCTATAATTTTGGGATCACTGGGTGAGTTTTTTTTTATAACAAAAGATATTTATTTGGGTGTTAAAAGCTATGACTTTGTCCAAGCTCTTTTTCGTCAAAGTATAATAGGGCTACCTCCCACTGAACTCTCTCATCGAACGTCGTTTTCTCTTCCCACTCACTCATCCAAGGCTCCTTTCTCCTTCATGAACTGCCCAATCCCGTTTCTAGGCTTGCTGAGCAGTTGTTCAAAACCCATCACTTGACTCTTGCATGCACAACTGGAAAATGGATCCGGTGTTGCAGGAGAAAACCACTATACAAAGCAAACATTCCTTCTCAGGAACTCCTCAATGTATTTTTTGCTGGTTTTTTTTGTTGTTGTTGTTGGGTTTTTTTTTTTTTTTAAGATTTATTTATATGAGAGAGAGAGCAAGCGAGCACAAGCAGGGGGAGCGGCAGGCAGAGGGAGAAGCAGGCTCGCCACTGAGCAAGGAGCCCGATGCGGGACTCGATCCCAGGACCCGAGGATCATGACCTGAGAGATTAACTGACTGAGCCACTCAGGCACCCCCTGGACTTCTCAATATAATGACCCCACAAAACAGTCTGTTTCCTGTGCCCTCACGCATACAGCAGTCAGGGACCACCTCTACTGACAGCCAAAGGTCTGTGGCTATTAAAAGTACAAAATATAAAAATGTGAACCTTTGGATGACAGTCAACTTAGACAAATTTGGGCATCGGAAGAGGAAATGTCCCATAGTGGTCAGACTCCAGATGGTTCCGTGCACTCGGCTGCAGTGTCCTTTGTGGCACGTGCTGCAGACATCTACCACGTGGGGACTGCACTCCGCTGATGTCTGTTTCTCTCCTTTCCTGCTCAGCTCACTCTCTAGGAAATCGAGTGAGACTTAATATGAACAGGAGACGCCAAGAAGTCACCAGAGTTTGAGTTCTTGCTCCTTTCCAGGGCTCCCCTGTGGTGCTTTCACTATTGTCAGAAAAAGGGCCTGATTCATTCTTTTGGACAGCACCAAACAGAACTAATTAGAATAAGTTGTTTGTCCCAATGGAACGGGCCCTGCCACATTACTCTTCAGTCTTTCGTTCGGATTTTTTCCCTCCCCTTTTGGTATCTCATCCTGAACCTTTATCATACTTCTGAGTCTCAGCAGGTTTCAAGTGGACACAATAAAGTCTGGCAGATTTCCTAAAGAATTCAGATACTCCCTTCATCCCCATGGGCAGTTAGGCTGAGTACAGCATCAGACTGACTCTAGTCCTGCTCTAGATGTTAGTTATTTACCAAAAAAGGTTTTTCTTGAAGCTCATTTCTTCCTTGAACAACTGCCTTTAGAGCAGAAATGTTTGATGATATTTAATAATCATAAATTCATCCTGAGTGTGGTTGCTGCCCAGCACTTCTATGGGCAGGGTTTGTCATCCCCAGTTTATAAACCACAAGGTTTCGGGGCTCCCGAGGGGAGCACCTGGGCTCTGTGCTTTGGGTCTTTTTTTTTTCTTTTTTAATTTAAATTTTAGTTAGTGAACATACAATGCAATATTGGTTCTGGAATAGAATTCAGTGATTCATCACTTACATATAACACTCAGTGCTCATTGAAACTATCTTTCTAAGGAACCGCTCAAAAACTGTTGATCACCATTGTGCTCCAAGAAAAATGTCAGTGAGTGCATCATCCTGAGCCATCATCTTTGGAGTTGGAAGCCCAAGCCACTTAAATAAAAGATGCTGGTGACTAGATCAGCCATCCTGTCTTTACCATCTCATTGACGTCTGTCTAACTAAAATGGAATATTTGGAAGCTTAATAGGTGGGAAGTTCTTATTAACTCTTTTTTGGGGACGCCTGAGTGGCTCAGTCAGTTAGCATCCGACTGGATTTCGGCTCAGGTTATGATCTCAGGGTCCTGAGATCGAGCCCCAAGTTGGGCTTCGCCCTGCGTAAGGAACCTGATTAAGATTCTCCCTCCCTCTGTCCCTGCTCCCGCTCATACACTGTCTCTCTCTCGCTCGCTCGCTCACTTCTCCCCCACCCCCCCAAAAAAAAGAAGAAGAAAAGAAACTTGTCTGGGCACTCTTTGATTACTTATCAGTCCCATACCAAGATAGAATGTTTCATATATTCTGTCTTCATAAAATTCTGAAATTGGTTTTGGTTTTCTGAATAACTGGTAACACTGAACAGCTGATTCCGTTTTAAATTCTCACCGTAGCTATTGCATTTCCAATTCGTAAAATCTATATTCAGACTTTCTGTACTTCTGCCAACACTCTGCCTTTTCTTAAAACATGGAACCACCTACTCTAAGCCCCTTTAAACACAAAACCACTGGATCCTGAGGTCACGTGGCTAATCAGCTGGTCTTCTACCATGTACCTCAAGTTTGGAAGGTCTTTCCAGACTTGCCCTCCTTGGGTTATTTCCAGTCCACGAAGCCCCCCACCCCCACCCCACTTCCTCCGCAGGAGTCACTGAGCCTCAGGTCGAGGAGCAGCACCAGAGCGACTGAAGGAGGCTGGCCACCTCTCTGGGTGGGGGGGTCGGGGGCTACACCAGGCAAACCTCCCTTCCTCACCTCAAAAATACTTCCTTTTTGTTAATGATGATTATGCTTGCAGTACTTGTTTTCTGTTTACTTCCCTGACTTGAGTCAGATGCTAGGGGAGTATTCCGAGTTCCTGGCCCCCTGTCTTCATCCCTGTCTTCTCTTCTGAAGCTAAGCAAGCATCCTTTCTGGCTCCAGACCCCTCCCTCATCTGTGGGAGACCGACTCGCTATATTCCAGCCAAGTGTGAACTCCTGGCCCCACAGATAAGTTCTTGCATGCATAAATTCAGATTAAAGGCCCAGTACCTGCCTTTACATTTCTTCTGCAGTGGTGACCACGTATTTTCTGGAACTGAGGTGTTTGCCTTGTTTGTTCTTTCTAAAATGTAGTTTGATCACTTCTATTTCAGAAAAGATGGCGGGCTCCAGCGGCGTCCGAGACTTTGAGAGAAAACAGCAAACCTTTCAGATCAGTAAGAAGGGTCAGATCTCCTCCCTTCCATTCGCGCCCTAAATGCATTTTTCAGACCTCGCTTTCTGTGCCGACCATAAAAGAGAAACCGAAATCCGAGGCGGCAGGATTCCTAATCTGAAATCCCAAGCGTTCTCACTCAGCAGGATCTTAGAGACTGTAGAGCCCAAATTTAGAATTTTGGAATTTCTGCCTGATCTTCTCAGGGGTTCTGATCGCTGCCTGCGGTGTCTACGCAGACTCGGTCACAGAGCGGTGCAGCATCGGATTTTCCACGTCTCTCGAGTAAAAAGATTCCAAACAGGGACCCCGGCCTCGGCCTCGTCTTGTGAAGAGAATCACTTATCTGCTGTTGAATTTTCTTTCAGTCTCCGGCTTTTTAGAGCCCTATTAACAGTTTAACACCACAGGGTAAGAAGCTATTCTTCAACCCCCGGAAACGTGTTTTTGTCTTCCAGGCTCGGGAAGCAGACTGCTCCTTGCCTTTTTGCTGCTGCTGGCGAAGAAAGTGAACTTGAAATATGCCTCTTACGCAACGTGGGAGAAATGGGGAAATAGGCCAAAGATTTATTCTTTGTTCAAGACTGAATTCTGTGTGCGACCGAGGACAGTGTCCAGTAAAAAGGACCTCCACCGAGTTTGAGAGAAACTAATTTATTTTCCGTTTCTGCAGAGTTTACATTATTTCCCACTGCTTACACTTCAGAAAGTTTATTTTATGGGGATGGAAGGATTAAAAGAGTGTGAACTAAAAGGTAGCATTTTCCACTCTGGAGTTTTCTGTTTTGTCTTTGACCTGCAAATAAACACGTATCTAGAAAACCAACCAGGAAGTTTTCCAGGCCAGATAAAACTCTGCTCTCTAGAGGTAACTGTTCACGCTGGGGTGGTGACCTGACACCAGTCTTCTGGAAAATTGGGAATACAACCAGGGCTTTGGAAACCTAACAAAGAAATCACACACACACTCACACACACACACTCACACACACTCACACACTCGCTCACACTCGCTCACACTCGCACACACACACACTCATACACACTCACACACTCACTCACACACACAGAAATATCTGGCCCGTTGTGAAATCTTCTGACTGCCAGAGAGTTGTAATACCCTGGAAAACAAAGTACATTTTATATCCAGAACTGTTTTCAGTGCCAGTGAAGTTTGCATCACTTACCTAAAAACTAAAAGGCTGATGCTCATTTCTTCCCCCAGCGAACGAATCTCAATGGCCATTAAGCTCTCCAGGCCCATAGGGCAAAGGAAGGCGACTCTTAAAGGTCAGGTGTTTGGCAAATGTTTGTCCATTTGTCCAACCCTTCATTCGTAGGAAAGAATGTTCTATGGCCTGGACCCCCTTCCCGGGAGTTGCTGACCGTTTTTTGTTTCCATGTCTTCCTACAATAACAAAATTGTATAAAAGTTAAGACAAAACCAAGGATTCAGGAGCAAACAAGAAGTGATTGTCCTCGAAGCAGTATAAGTAAAATAGTCACCATAAATATCTTAACATGTCCTGCAGGCACATCCTGCAGGAGACCTTGCCATCGGATCTTTCCTACATCTTCTTGCACTACACCCTTCAGTGACCCTGCTCGGTAGCTGCTCTACCCGTAATGTGTCTTTATGCACAATTTAATTTGTTCCAGAACGTAGCTTAATAACTAGAAAGCTCGGGGCGCCTGGGTGGCTCAGTCGGTTAAGCGTCTGCCTTCGGCTGGAGTCATGATCCCAGGGTCCTGGGATCGAGCCCGGCATCGGACTCCCTGCTCCGCGGGGAAGCCTGCTTCTCCCTCTCCCTCTGCCACTCCCCCTGCTTATACTCTCTTGCTCACTCTCTCTCAAATAAATAAATAAAATCTTAAAAATTAAAAAATAAATTTAAAAAATAACAAGAGAGCCTCCCCACACCAAGCCTGTGTCTCAAGAACGATTTTGCTTGGTGGTTCCGAAGGGGGTGTGTGTGTGGCGCTCCCCGTCCCCGTCCTTTATCGGGGAGTACACCTCTGCAAACATACAACCAACTCGTCAACACTTTGAAGGTCTTAAGAGTCCACAGTAAACTTGTTCTCCATGGGATGCCCTCAGGAAGCAGTCTTGCTCAAAATCATTTTTAAGCAGTCGCCTTCTGTTTTTTGACTTTTCATGATTTTCCTCTGCTATTCAATTTCATTTTTGGTTTTTGAAAGTGTTTTTACAAAACATATTTTTAGAAATCTATATTCCACGGGCTTTAGACCAGAGACTTCTTCCATTATCTCCTTTCACCAGGCAGTTAGCCAATAAATAAACAAACAAATAAATAAATAAAGCATCCCAAACACAGATGTGGGAGAGCTTTTCAAACGCTCACGGTGAACGGCCTGTAACCCAGGTGTTGCTGGGCACCCCAAACTGTTTTCCCCTTGTGTGGCCTCATTTACCTCCCCTAGATGTCCTAAGGCAAGCTCTGATGGATTTGTTTTCTCCCATTCACTAACCTGCTACAATACACTCCTGCCAAATGATAAGAGGCCTCCAGCAGGTTAATCGACGAGCTTATCAACTCAATGGTTTGAGGCCTTCGTAGACTGGAGAAGGTATTATTTTAGGGAAGAGCTCGTTATCTACCATCTCTTCGGAGGCCAAGGCCTATGGAAAAGAAATCATACAACCTTTGACATGGTGGTTTTAAGTGAGAAATCTTCCCAAGAAGTGTAGATCCTGATCTCTCTGCCTCTATAATTGACATGGGAGAAAGCACCAACAGACCCAAAATGGCGGGAGACCCCGGTGAGACCCTGCCACATAGACGAGTGGGGGCTTGCTCCTACCCTGCTCGCAGTCCTGTAGCATCCACCCTGGCAAAGGTTAAGACCCAGACCAAAAGAAGCCTCTGAGAGCTCCCAGGGGAACACACCATGGGGATTAACTGATAACAGGGAGAGATGAATGCAGACTCAGGAAAGTAGCAGCCAGGCCCTTAGCCAAACTATTCTTTACTATTCTTTTTATTCTTCTATTTCTGGGGTTATTTTGTTTGTTTTAACTGGAATGTGCTGACCCTATTAAAACAATATATGAGTATTCTTCACACTAGATATTTAAAAAGAATCCTCAGGTCTGACATTAGCCAGGTGGGTTGGTTGGTTTGTTTATAATTTACACATTCCCATAAATAAGAGTGTATATGAAACTTAGCTTATTTATTCCAGAAAAATCTGCACACACATATTCATCCCTTGCTTTTGTATAAATGTGTATGTACGTGGGGGTACAAGTTAACTCATAATAATAAGTACATTTTTGTAGCATTTGTTACAAACCTATAATACATATCCATTGAAGAAGTTAACTACTGTGGCAGACCAGTTGGTTAGTAAACAGACCTTCATGTGGTTCCTTAAACTCTAATAGACAAACTGACCAGCCCCTCCCCAAAAAGCTCTTCTATAGCTACACTTCAAACAAGTGAGAATACACCAGAATTCAGGAGTGCATGAACTTGAATGGGGGGGGGACTCCATCTTTGTTTTTACTAACCTCTGACTGTAATGTAGCAATTCCCTCAATTACGTATGTCAGCAACAAACCACAGCAGTAAAACAGTACCTGTGTCTGCTACCGAAAGAATCACTGGTATTTTAATATGACATTCCAGTTTCTGCAGAGATTCCGGGTGGCATTGATGCTCATCAGGGCCTCAAA
The DNA here is from genome assembly GCF_009762305.2 of Zalophus californianus. Taxonomy (NCBI): domain Eukaryota; kingdom Metazoa; phylum Chordata; class Mammalia; order Carnivora; family Otariidae; genus Zalophus; species Zalophus californianus. The sequence goes on along the minus strand of NC_045601.1, from coordinate 15,910,200 downwards.
ATGATAGCTATTAGACCACCACTACCTCGTCACCTCACATGTAAAGAAAGAGCCACGTATATTGCTATCATCAAATTTGATTACCTTTCAGTATTTTAAAAATCACATTCCACTCTCACATTGGCTTGCTTTAAACTCATACATGGCATTTAAAAACATGATTCCAGGGAGCGGTGTACAGATCTCACCACACTGGGAACGGGATCCGTGGCACAAAAAAGGTTATGATAGAATTCTAGCAGCCTACATCCTGCTTCTTTGGTAGCATTGCACTGCTCTGGGGTGTTGGCATGTCTACATTTGTGCCCCAGGTCACTCCTGAGGGTCCCTGCTCTATCCAGGGCTCCTGCTCTGAATCTTAAGATTCTAGTTCCAGGAGTAGTGCAGGCAGGCAACATAAAAGAAGCCTAACTCGGACGATATGAGAGAAGCTCTGCAAAGTGCAGAGTGCCGTGTCAGTGTAGGAAAAGGAAATCAACTTCCGAGTTCCATGACTGAAGGGCTCGTGTTGAGGTGTTCCCCACTGAATCCCCAACCCCCAGAATGGTGGACGGGAGAGGGTGGTCATTGATCCATAAGTATTTTCTGAGCGCATTCACCCATCCATTCGTTAAGCCTGTGTCAGTCCACTTGAGACTGGCGTCAGAAGTGAGGCAGAGGCAGTCTTGTTGGGGACCCTGCCCTTTAATCTGTGGGGTCCCCACTAACTCCATGTAGTGGGTGTCAGGACTGAATTGAATTGAGTCGTAGGAAACCCAGCCAGGTGGTGTAGGAGACTTGGTGTGAGACCGTACACCAATGGAGGAATTCAAAACAAAAGGTCTCAGTTCATGTCATGAGAAAATATTGAGATACATAAGCGTCAAAAGTTTCAGGGGGAAAAAAAAGTTTCAGAAATGACGGGGCAGATTTCATGGCCTCGATGGATTGCCCTGAGACCCCAGATCACACTTAGAACCACTCTTAAAGGGAGGCCTTCATTTTCAGATTCAGTGAATTGGTCAATTAAGTTTGGTTTGACTTCAAGCCCTTATCCAAAAAGAGATTGGCAACATTTCTGCTAAAGCCCATAAACTTCCCCAGAGCAAGCCAGTGTCTAGAACTCTGGGCGGATACCATTGGTGATTGGAGATGAGACAGAGCTAAATAACCAGTGTCCCCCTACTGGGCAGTTGTTCATGCAATATGAACTACAGATGCATCATGTTCTGAGCATGGATTAAAATAACCATAGATTCAAGAGACTGTCCAACTCATTAAGATTACTGCTGGGCCTTCCTACGGACCACAGTAAGATGTTGGTTCTATGACAGAAGGTGGATGTCACAAACCAAAAAGAACGGAGAAAATACTTGACGAAGTCAGACCACGTCATTGAGCCTTTGGCATGAGACAAAACAGAATGAAATTCTTCCTGTGATCTCAGCCTTACCATTGCAGGAAGTCATCCCAAGTCATCTAATGCTCATTCCTCTCTGCTGTGTAAGCTCTGGGGTAGGCACCCTTCCCAGGTCCAAAGTACGATCTCCTGACCTAGCACTGTTTATAGAGTGCCAGGCTATCGGTGTGTCGTTTCAGCTATAATTTTTCATGAACCAGCACTGACTGGCCACAACTGGTGTATTCAATGTAAGCTAAGTGCATATGAGCTAGTTGAACATAGAAATAAATCCTCCCTGGGCAATTAACAGACTCCCAAGCATTTAGGCTAGTTTCATAGGTGTTTTGTTTTGTTTTGTTTTGTTTTGTTTTGTTTTGTTTTGTTTTTTAACTGATCCCAGGACTATCTGCATTAGAATTACCCGAGATGCTTGTTAAAAATGCAGCTCCCCGTCTCCATTTAGACCTAATAAATTGGATTCTCTGGAATCCTGGGAATCTGTATTTTGAGAAGTTCACTAAATTTTTCTCCTGCATACTAAAGTTTAAAAATTAACACCAAATCCACTTTGTATCACCATTGTGCCTAATGCAGTGTATAACAGGTAGACGGGGCTAAAGAAATACTCATTGAAAGAATGAGTACACATTTATAGCCGTCGATCTCCTGGCCTTTTGTGGCCCTGCCTGTATGTTAGGCATCACCACTCTACCTTCTCAATTCGTGATACCTCTTCAGAACCAAGGAATTAAATGTTTTTTCACACATTTCCACCCTGCCTTATCAGCTCTGTGCTCTCTAGACTCCCAAGGCTCTCAAGTGCAATCCTTATGCCGTCTTGGCAACCACAGACCCTTAGGAAGGCTCAATGGACAATGAAGAAGTGTATGGAGTCAGTCAAATTCTGATCTCCCGTCCCAGAATCTTGTCTAATAGTCCAGGATGGGTTGAGTGCCTTCCCAGGCAAGGCTCACACTGAGCTCAGTATGTTGAAGAGGACAATCGGGCTGAGGGAGGGGAGCTGGTGAAAGGATCCCAGAAGCCACTGGAAGGATCGCGGAGGGACGGGCTATGCTGGTGGGAGCATCTGCAAACCGCTTGGGCTGGCCCTGGAGCAATGGCTTTTCACCCATGTGCCCTACGTGCATATGTACATGCATGCTTTGAGTTCATTTTCATAAAATCACACTGAGTGATTTCATAAAATCACACTGAGTGGGCTCCCCTTCTCTTCAGCACCCTAGGTTTGTATTTTTGTCTCCTGAAATGCTTTGCAAATCAAATCTTGCAGAAACTTTGTCAAACCATATTTCATCGCAGGATTAGTAGGAGACTACGGGCAGGTTTGTTCTGTTTTGGCAGGGCAGAGCCCAGAGGAGAGGGACTGAGTTTGAGGTTGGAGTGTTTATGTAACAAATCAGCTAACTCTACATATTTCTCGTGGTGGGTTAGGGACGCAAACCTTTGCCCAGCACACCACCCTGAATGTCAAATGTTTACTCAGCCCTGTGTGGGTACCTCCATTTATGTGAAAGGACGCTGCTCGTTTAAAGCCAGTTAATATTTTCAATCACACATCGTGTTGCTGACATATCTTACAATAAGGATTTCAAGGACAATTTTTCAAAAACAATCAGACCCCTTAAATTCCTGTGCACACTGATGAGCAGATATATTTAATGCATGTTCATTTGGCAAAGTCCTGCAATTAAGGAATTTTTCTTCTCCAGATAATTCTATGATAATTTTCCTCCAAGTCAGCCCCTCTTGATTACCTCCCCCCTTGACAGAGACAGTGTGTACCAGACAAATAGCTGAACAGACACCCTGAAGGGACTGGAAAGGCTCTCCTGGGTCCAGAACAAGCCAACTATATGAGAAGTGATGCTTTCCAACTTCATCATAGAGTTGAGAGCCAGAAAATATTTCAGGGGCTAGAGGAAAAAATGCTGAATAACTCCCCCATTCCTCCCAAGGCAGTCTATACCTTGGCTTCATTACCAAGTTTGATGTGTGAATTCCCAGACTATCAGACACCCCCACACCCAAAGTGTGAATACAGAAATGCATTCCAGAGGCAAACGTAAATTATTTTAAATTATTCATGCTGCCTCGCTCACCATTAGAACGGAAAATTGACCAACCGTAAATATGTAGAAACAGAAGCGACCGACACAGAAACATCGGCCCCAAACCACAGATGAACAGAAAACATTTGGAGGTGCCGAATAATTAGGGTGAAGGGAAGCCAAGGAAAGTGGGAGGCCCTGGTACTGAAGTGACGAGCAAGCTGGGACTGAAAACTGGAACTAGCCACAGAGACAGGAGGTGACTGAAGAGGAGGGATGGGGTTTGGCAGGAGAAGGAGGGAGCGGGGACGAGCTAGGCTGGCAGGGAAAGACAGAGCTGGGGTGGGTGCTGGTTTCTGACAGATCTGAACTCAGCGAGGCCAAAGTGACAGATGGAGCCGTGGCCAATGTGAAAAAGAAAGTATGCAAGGCAGGAGATGTTTGAGGGCCTCCTGGAACCACGAGACCACGCACATGGACATACCATTTCACCTACAGCCTTCCACCCCAGGACGCCCCGCTCCTCTGCCCAGTGAACTAGGAGGGCAAATGCTCCTGCAGCTGGCGGCAAGCTGGGAGCAAGAATATGCTAACTGGTAAGTAGTTTGGGATTCCCCCGTTTTAAAAAAATTTAGAGGGTTCAAAGCAGCTGGTTAGAACACACAGGTTTGAGGAGGAAAAGACTGTGATGGCGTCCCCCCAAAACAGCCCCGTTCACCACTGCGGTGGGTTCCCATTTAAATACAGGAAAGTCATCGACAATAAGAAACTCCATCCAACTCCATCCAAACCTAATGAGATTGGCATGCAAACTGAGAATTCGAGCCCAAAATTAGCTGGCGACGTTGAGAGTTGCTAAGGAAAAATCAAGCATGAAGAGTTCAGTTCTTAGCAGATTTTGAAGTGGGAACAGGAATGTGAGCAGATGTCCCTCATCCATGCAGGCACCCAACGGTGGCTGGTAGCTCTCGGACTGAGCCAGTCAACAGCCCGGGGACTAAAGTAGAGCAGCCCCTGCTCCCCACCCCCATGCCAGGGAGGGGCAGGAACCGTCTACAAGAAGGCTCAAGGCAACCCAAACGGCTGGAGCAGGGAATCTGTGAGTAAAGGCAGGGGTCTATTTATTTAACTGCCAGAGAGATTGTCTCCAACATGTGGAAGAAGACAGTAACGAACCTGGAGCTTGTGCCCTGTCTTACAAGGCCAACAAGCTCTCCCGACCAGGACTTCAATATCAGTGTGACCCAAGTGGGCAAATGTCCTGGGAGGCAAACCCTTCTTCCTACCGTGTGAACCAGGCCCCCGCACAGAGGATGCAAAGAGGCATTGTTTGTACACACCTACCAATTCCACACCAACTCCACGTAGAAATTGGAGGCCCTGACCTTACACTGATTCTGGGCCTGAGTTAGGCGATCAAAACAGGGAAATTAATGTTACCATTGGTAATATTTCCACCTAGATAATTTTAGGCTAATGTTATTTAAAAATCTGTGATCTTGGGGCGCCTGGGGGGCTCAGCTGATTAAGCATCTGCCTTCTGCTCAGATCGTGGTCCCGGGGTCCTGGGATCAAGCCCCGCATCAGGCTCGCTGCTTAGCGGGGAGTCTGCCTCTCCCTCTGCCCCTTCCCCTACTCATGAGTGTGCTCTCTCTCAAATAAATAAAATCTTTAAAAATAAATAAATACAAATTAAAAAAAATAAAATTCTATGGTCTTATGGAATCACCTCTGAATAACCATATCTGAGAGATAAATATCATCTTTTATGGAGTATTTGATTGAACCTAAGAAAAATTTTTCAGGGGAGGCTAGGTGGCTTAGTCGGTTGAGTGTCCGACTCATGATTTCAGCTCAGGTCATGATCTCAGGGTCCTAGGATCGAGCCCCACGTCAGGTTTCATGCTCAGTGGGAAGTCTGCTTGTCTCTTTCTCCCTCTGCCCCTTCCCCCACTGGAGTGTTCGCTCTCTCTTTCTCTCTCCCTCTCAAATAAATAAATCTTTAAAAAAAAAAAAGTGACCCAAGCTAATGTCACCTGCATTGCAGGATAAGCTAAACTAGCTTTTGCTTCCATGGCTTAACTGGTTTTGTCAAGGGATTTTCAAGTCTGGTTTCCACATTGTATTTTGTTTTAACACTGCTTAGTAGCCAACAGTAGTAGTTATTCAATTGAATGAATGAGGTAACCAATTCATTATCAACATGATATTACAATCACCCAAGATGGCAGCAGGAAGCAGGACAAAGAGCTTCTGAGTCAGGGGCCATTGGAAAAAGTATAGGCTTGCCCTGGTGGAAAATGTCATGAAGGATGGATACACTCACCTCACATGGGCCGAAGCATGTCCGGGGTCAACGGTAATGCAAAGTAAATAATTTATAAAGCTAAAGGAATTAGACATTTTCCTTAAAGATGTTCTCCATCTGCCTAAATACTGTATCCTGGTTGAGACTTGCAAGCCTGACAGAATCAGGTAACGTGCTAGAGTCTGAGTGGTGGGAAAGGGGTCTGGAGGGAGGAGCTGGGACCCAGAAAGCCCTGGAAATTGCTCACCTGCTCAGGAACCCCACCAGAGGTTGCCATGAGTGCAAATACACTCCAGGGCCTCAGTGGACAAGAAACCCCCAACATGTAGCTAACCCCTGAGGAAAGAATCCCATCTGCCTCCACAGAGGCCTCACCTTCTAGACGCGATGCCCACAGTGAAGGACCTGTGTGAGGGACGGGCCTGGGCTCTGAGGAAAACTGATGACACAGAGCCTTCCCCTGAGGCAGCCACTCTAGAACAATCTCTTCCTCCTCCTCTCAAGGTACCCTTGGAAAAGGACAGGAGAGAAAATACAGTCGTTGGTGTGCTTTATGGATGGGGATGGGATCACTTTATTACCTGTTTGCTGAGGGTGTTTCAGTTTTAGCATGACCTTGTGAGAGCCATTCGGGGCAGACAGTAAGGCATCAAAATAACCAGGAGGGCATTTCCAAAGTCAGAGCTGCATCCCCCTGCCCGCACCAGCCTGCCTCCCCAAAGACCCGTCCCCCCACCCACACAGAGTCGTCACACGCAGAAAAAGTGCTCAAAACTGAACAACAAGAGCAAAGCTTTGACGGGATATTTCAGAGGAAACAGAAATTCAAGGAGCCGTCAGCCCTCCTGGTTTCGCCAAGACCGCTCTTAGGCGCTTTCAGGGTGGGACCCAGGGCGTTCGTGACATCCCTGCTTTCTCAGACTCCAGATCGCCCGCCGCTCTGAACTTCTCTGATTCACTGGCAGCCTGCTGATGGCCAAAGAGTAACGTCCCGCAGAACTCAGTGCCCCTGTTCCCCACCACCGTCCAATCCCAGTTCACTGCCTTGGAGGTGCCCTTTCCTTCAGAAGCCCGGTCTCCCAAGCTTACAGCCCCCCTGCCCGAGGCCCCGGGGTCTTTGTATAGAACTGCCAATGGCAAACAGGGCCAATTCTCCCCACTGTCTCAAACATCACCTCAAGAATGGAGAGATTCAGATTCTTAGGATGAAACCACAGATTCACTCTAATACGGCTGAACTTTTAATACAGTTTTCACAACAATCCAACTGTTTTTATCTCTGCCTTATCAAATTAAAAATACATCGTCAAGGGGGTGCTTGGCTGGCTCAGTTGGTAGACCATGGGATTCTTGATCTCAGGGTCGTGAGTTCAAGCCCCACGTGGGGTGTGGAGCCTACTTAAAAAATAATAATAGTTAAAAAATTTTTTAAAAATACATCATCAAGAATATCATCGTCATTCTAAAGCACAGATGGGATTGTTTGGTTGGGTTGTTATCGTAGCAATGAAATTGACTCCACGCAATTGCAGTTTATCCCCTTTTTTAAGTCTGCTTATTTACATAACGAAAAAGAATTCCTCAAAAAGTTACAAATAGAATTACCCTACAACCCAGCGATTCCACTCCTAGGTATGTATATGCCCAAAGAATCGAAAACAGGGACTCAAACAGAATCTTGGTCACCCATGTTCATGGCAGCATTGTTCACAACAGCCTGAAGGTGGAAACAACCCAAGCGTCCATCAGCTGGTGACTGGATAAACAAAATGTGGTCTATCCACACAATGCATGTAGCTGAGACGTGTGCTATGACGTGGATGGACTGTGGAAACATCATGCTGAGGGAAATAAGCCAGACACAGTAGGACGAATATTGTCTGACCCCGCTTTTATGAAAATATCCAGAATAGGCAAATACCTAAAGACAAAAAGTGAATTGAAGGTTAATAGGCCGGGACTGGGTGATGAAAAAGTTTGGAATTAGATAGTGGTGATGCTTACACAATGTTGTGAACATAATTAATACCATCGAATTGTATCCTTGAAAATGATTAAAATAGCAAACTTTGTGTATTTTAGCACAAAACATTTTGAAAAAATCGGGCTTTTTATTAGTAGGACAGTTTCTGGCTCCTAGAGCAATTGTAATTCTTACTGGCTTGTATTTAAAGTCATCATAATGACATTTTTTCCAACACACAACTCCAATTCTGAATGTCCTTAGAACTCAGCCGGCATGACCACCGTCTAACTGCGGACGGCCTGGAAGTGCCCTTGGCTGGCAGATGGGTCCAGAGCGAGCCACTGAGCCACAGCCGCCTGGCCTTGTACCCAGCTCTCTGCTTCGTGCCGGTGCAAGCGGGAAGGCGCTCACCCTAGACATCCTCGGTTTCCACATTGTGCAATAATGACAATTATTTTCCAGAGCTGTGGTGGAGAGAAAGTGTGTTGTGTCATGTGCTTATACAGGGCAGGCACATGCGAGTGCTCCTAATTAAGCTATTCTTCTTCTTCCTGTTATCACGACAGAATTTGGTAGTTGTTAATGAGTCATTGAAACGTAAAGGGGAAAGGATGAAGATGCACTCGCAGCTCCCGAGAGGAGGAGGAGCGGTGGAGAAGGGCACCCCGGCTGATGACGGCACTCAGTCCTGGGAGTCGAGGAAGGGCATGAAGCTCCCCTGAACATTCCCCCAATGGCCGGGCTGAGTCTGCGGGTGGCTCCTTGGGGAAGCAGGACGAGCCCCGGCTGAGACGTTCTCGGGGGTCCCTCGGCCTGACCCGGAGGGAGCCCCTGGTCCCCGGCAGGTGTGAGTCACAACCATGGGCAATGGACCTGGCGTGTCCTGTCAGCGTAGTTCTGGTGGCCCTTGTCACTGGCACGTGGTCGGCTCTGCTCCTGGGGTGCATCACCCGCTTAGACCCTTTAACTCTCCGATTCCCTTAACTCCCGAGGTTCCCCCACAACTGTGCCACTCCAGACCCCAGACTCCCAGAGCGGTGTTCGACGTGGCCGCCGGCTCCGCCTGGATTCACGTCTGGCTTTGACATCAGGTGCCGGGCCTGGAGAGAAGAGAGTGCTCGGGCGGGGTAACAGGTTCTCTCTCATCAACAGACCTGGTTCCAGGCTGTTCTTCGTCTGTGCCTGTGACATAGGAGCAGCCCTCTCCCGTAAGAAAGAGCACATGTCTTGCTTCCCTTGTCACTACAGTGGCAGCAACCCCAAAACTATGAGGAACCACAGGGACTGGAAGAGCCTGGACAGACGGGAGGCCAGGGGCTGGAAGCCCAAGTCCACACTGTAAAAACAAGTCCTGGAGAGTCGGGGGGCTCCTCTCCAGCCCTCACACCCAGGGATGGAGAGCAAGTAACAGACCGCACCCGCAGACCCAAAACGAACAGTGTTCCTGAGGAAAAGCTATGGAAAATAATGCGATGCTCTATTCATAGCTGAAGATAAGGTGGAGAGCTCAAGATTTTACGTCATAACTATAAAAAAGAAGTTTACTTTCCCAATTCAAAATCTTTTTTTGCTGTTGTTTTTTTCTGATTCAAAAGTACAATTATCCGGGCACCTGGATGGCTCAGTTGGTTAGGCCTCCAACTCTTGATCTCAGCTCAGGTCTTGATCTCAGGGTTGTGAGTTCAAGCCCTACATTGGGCTCCATGCCCAGCGTGACGCCTACTTAAAAAAAAAAAAAGTACACTAATCATTGGTTAATGGGGACGAGTTTCAGTCTGGGCAGACGGAAGAGGCTCTGGAGGTGGATGGTGTGATGGTTGCCCACCAGTGTGAATGCACACTGAGCCGTGTGCTTAACAGTGGCTAGAAAGGTGAATTTCATGTTGCATATATTTTGCCACATTAAAACAGTTTCTTCAAGTACACTCATTGTCGGGCACCTATAAAACTTTTCACCCATTTGATACAAATTTTGTCTCCTCGTTTTTGTTTTTGTTTTTTAAGATTTTATTTATTTGACAGAGAGAAAGCACAAGCAAGGGGAGTGGCAGGCAGAGGGAGAAGCAGGCTCCCCACCGAGCAAGGAGCCTGATGTGGGACTCGATCCCAGGACCCCGGGATCAGGACCTGAGCTGAAGGCCAGTCGCTTAACCGACTGAGCCACCCCGGCGCCCCTTGTCTCCTCATTCTTACCCATTTTATCTCTGGCGTTTAGGTAAGCTCCGGTTCAGATTACCAGATTCTACTCTAATTATGTGACCTTGAACAAGTCATCTCACCTGACTGGTCTTTAGGGGCCTCAGTTATAAAATGAGCAGTTTGGAAAGAATTGTCTTTTACGGTCTCTGACAGCTCTGACAGTCGAGAATTAAGAACAACTACCATTTATTGAGAGTGTGCCACGTACCAGGCTCTCGGCTACACATTTTACCAGCATGACCTCATTCAAGCCTCGCTGGCTCCCCTGAGGCTAGTCTGATTATCCTCAGCAAACTGAGGCTTAGAAGGTTTGGTGAGCTGTCCACGAACAAGTGAGCGAGCGGGAGGAGTGGGATTGGGTCGTAGTTCTGCGGGACCCTGAGCCCGGGCTGCTGCTTAGTCCTACAGCAGGAAGAACGTCCGAGCCAAGCCACCAAGGAGCTTTCTCCCTGGAAAAACTATTAGCCTGGAAAATAAGACCTGCGTCCAGCCAGGAGCCGTTTCTTCAATGTTTTTTTCCTCTACTCGGTGAGGAGGCATCAGGGGATGGCGGGCTGCAGGGCGTGGGCAGGGAGCCGGACAGACAAGCCGGTCAGTACGCTGGCTCTTTCGAAGTCTGGTCCTCACAGTACGTCTCATTATTTCACCCTAAGCTAATTGAAATCCCCCCAAATTCGATACATTCTTATTTCAGTGTAATTAAACTATGTGTGAGAAAACAGGCATTATTTTTAGATTATGTTTGCTCCTAGTCCCACCACTAATACATTCAAGAGTTGATCTCCTGGGTGCCTGGGTGGCTCAGGTCCTGATCCCAGCGTCCTGGGATCGAGTCCCGCATCGGGCTCCCCGCTCAGCAAGGAGTCTGCTTCTCCCTCTCCCTCTACCCCTCTCCCCTGCGCTCTCTTTCTCTCTCTCTCTCTCTCTCTCTCTGTCTCTCACACACACACAAATAAATAAATAAAATCTTAAAAAAAAAAAGAGTTGATCTGAGCAACCCAGCTCTGAAGCAGACATTAGCTAATTCTCATCTATGCAGTAAGGATTCACTGACCTTCACATCTCCGTTTTAACCATGATCTTTTCTCTCACCTTGTCCAGAGCAATAACTAGAGCTCTTAGCAAGAAGCACAGTGGGCATGTCCACGCGTTGCCCAGTGACCCTCAGCCAGAGAAGCAGAAAGAAAGGCAAGAAAAGGCAGCTAGAGTACACTGAGCTTTGGCTGCCGTGGGGTATAGAAAACCAGGCAATATTTAATTTGCTGGCTAAAATCATGGAAAATTAACCCAGGAATTAGATAACAAAAATTAAAAACAAAAAACATTGGAACATCCATGCAATGGCACTATGGAGACGTGAACAATAGTAAGTCAGGTCTCTAATGGAGCAAATCATCATTCAAGTCAACAGACGAAGCTTTGGAATTTGAAGGCAAGTTGAGCAAACATCCTTGCAGACATGGAGACAGACTTGAAAACAGTACAAAGATCCTTAAACAAGAAGCAACCAATGTTACAACCAATAGCCTGGAAAAAGAATCCCATAGGACACAACAGAAGAATAATGCAGGTGCAAATAACAGAAATCGAAACCCCAGTGCACCTTCCTCCTCAATACTTCAATGGCTGTGCTCACCAGGGCTCAGTGAAGAGGAACTTCACTGCAACCAGGACTCCAGTGACTAACGTTTCTATCCCGTTAGATTTATTCACGCTTAAGATACCACATACAGGGCGCCTGGGTGGCTCAGTCGGTTAAGTGGCTGCCCTCGGTTCAGGTCATGATCCCAGGGTCCTGGGATTGAGCCCCCAGTCAGGGTCCTTGCTTAGTGGGGAGTCTGCTTCTCCCACTCCCTCTGCCTGCCACTCTCCCTGCTTGCGCTCTCTCTCTCTCTCTCTCTCTCTGTCAAATAAATAAATAAAATCTTTAAGAAAAAAAAGATACTACATATATATATATATACACATGCACACACACACACATCCCTCATTTCTTGTCAGAATTCAAATATTCTCTTTGTTTTTCCTATAAAGGTCATCATTAAAAAGGCCTTGGGTGATACCTTTGTATACAGACTTCTGCAACCAAAATCTGTTGCCTGGTGTGGGTATAAACCAAGTGAGCAGCATTATAGTAGTTAGCTGTAACCGCATAACAAATTACCCCAAACCTTAGTGACTTAAAGCAAGATTATCATTTATTATCTCTCCTGGCTCCTGTGGGTCAGAAATGTGGGTCACAGAGGGCGCACGGTTTTATCTCTGCTCCATCAGGACTGGGCCTCAGCTGGAAGGCTTGCAGGGTGGAAGCTGAAATCACCCGAGGGCTTACATTGTGACACCTGGTGCTGGCTACCAGCTGAGGGCCCGACTGGGACTGTTGGCTGAAACCCCCACACATGGCCTCTCCATGTGGCCTGGGCTTCCTCCCAATATGGTAGCTGGGATCCAAGAGAGAGAGCCAGACAGATGCTGCGTCTGTGTTATAAGCTAGCCTGGAAGTCACATGGCTTTATTTCCACCATCTATCCACTTCCCTGCCCGTATAGAATTCTGCTTTCAAGCTGATTGCTGTAGGCATGTTCTCCACGGTACAAAGATTTCGTGAAGGAGACAGTCTTAGGTGAATCCTAACAAATAAAGCAGGAATATTTGGTGTCTGGTGACATGACGGGAGATAGGATTAGAGAGGCATGTTGGGGCCAGATTTCAGATTATTAAATGACATATTAAAAGTGAGGTCTTTATTTGAGGGATGCTGAGGAGCCATAAACGTATTTTCAGCAAGGGTCGTCCTCGTGGCTCTGGAGAGGATGGATTACAGAAAAGAGAGGCAACAGACAGGGGGGCCAATTGGGAGCTAATTAAGGTGTTGCGGGTGAAATATGTCAGGAGTCTGGACAATGATATTTATCTATGTCTCTGAGCCACCAACCTATACCATCTGTCCATTGTGTTCCTAATTATAAATTCCACGAGAACCCTAAATAGTTCCAGCATCCAATATTAAGAGATTACAGGTCTTAAAGATATATATTTGATATGTAGTTTTGTATTTGTAATCATATGCAGAGAGCAAGTTGCCTTAAAATTACATTTACTTAACATGTGGCTATGAAATCTTACAAAGCATTGCTGTTAGTTTATAAACCCCACAGACTTCCTCCTATAGCCTCTTGGACTTGTTTTTAATATCTTACTTGACTATATTACTTTGGTCTTTCTGTCCTTTTCTGACTTTGCTTAACCCTTAGCATAAGCCAAAATCATTGAACAAATTACATCCCTGGTTCCCTAGAAAATGTGAGTGATGGTTGAACTGTGATTTAGGAGTTCTAGGTATTCATGGGGTAGGGGAGAGGATGGGGGCATGTCACAGACCTCTCTAAGAAATATGATGAAAATCCACAGCGAATTTACGCACTCCCACTCAAGGTTGCTGTCTCATGAGATGGGAAATAGCTTTAGGGTACTGGCCTGAGTCAATAGGGTCATATGAATCAGCTGTAAATTGTCACCTGGATTAGGTCAGAGTGGTCACGGGTATTCCTGGCCCCTGAAATGAGGGCTTGGTCTGACTTGAGGCAGTGACTCATCTCTTTGAACTTGAGTTTCTCAAGACAAGAATGGTAATGATGAAACTTACCCCCTGGGAGCAGCATCCTGACGTGCTGGCCATCTGCTTGGAAATCTGTATTCCCTTTTGTGCAAGATCAAGGCAAGTGTAACCTGTCCTTTCAACGGACCCTGTGGAGGTTGCTTTTACAGCTCTGACTGGTAGTTTAGTTTACTCTTAGATTGCTTTATTTAAACTCATGTAGTTATATAAACACACCTCAGCACAATTTATAGGCTTGCGATTCTTTCTATCATAGCTGGCTTGTTTTTCTTTTTGAAACAAACTCTTGAGTCTAGACTTTGTCAGGTTGATACATGAGTTTGGGAACTGTTTATACGGAAACCATATACACATTCCAGAAACACGCTTTGTTACCGATCTGAAATAAAGATGATGAACCTTAAACTCATAAAGAGACGCCCAAGAAATCGTTTGAAGTGCAAACTCTGATCTATTACTAAGAAGAGAAACAAAGAGGTCCTCACAACTGGCTTTGTTGTTTTAAAAAGAGCCCGGTGTTAGAGAGAGAGCAACTTTAGATCAATATGGGAGAGAACTTTCTCATGATACAAAGCGTGCACAATGAAGGGAGCTGGGGAATCTCTCTACATGGTGACTTACCTCTGGAGAAGGGCTGAAACAGAACTGATTGACCATCTTCAAGAAATTGTAGGAAAGCAGTCAATCAACTAATGGGAAAGAAGATGGATCTCCTGGAGGTACCTTTCAATTCAAATATTCCATCTTAGATTTCTCCAGTGAGCCGATGAAGATGAAGACGGGATTGTGTTAATGACTCAGCCCTAAAGAACAGATCTTTGTAAAGAGTGAACTGCAGGTAATGTGTGAGGTGAACGGTGTGGGGGGTGTGTGTGTGTGGGTGTGTGTGTGGGTGGGTGTGTGTGTGTGTGGTAGTACATAGGGTGTTTTAGGCCAAGTGTGTAGTCCAAAGAACACATTTCTAAGCTTTCAAAACATGGCCAAATTGTATTCAATAAGTCGGTGTTCAGTGACTTCTCTTTTCTAGGGCTGAGAGAGGAAATCTAGAAATGGCAGTTTACTTTGCCAACCTGGCATGGACTGGACTGTCAGGAGGGGGGATTCCAATCAAGGCCAAGCCTACAGAAGAGGCAGGAAGAGGAGTTCACTGGTCTTCAGAAGCAACTGACCCTCCCAGCACACTGACGATCAGACTCGCGCTGTTGCGCATGAGAAGGCAACCAGTTCCCGAAGCTTGAGGGTACATACTCATCACAAATATCCTAGACATCATCACCTGGTCTCTCTAGAACCTCTTAGGGATCAGCACATGAAGAGCGATAAAGTTCAGAAGCTGTGTCTTTTCATAAAAAGGGCAACGTGTACCTATCTTGGCACATATGAACGAGTTATTTCTCTGGTTGCTCCCAGGGGGTAAAGATACCGAGGTGAAGCTGTGCTCCCATTGCTTTCTTCTACGGACTGCCAACTCACTTCCTGGTATTGTGGAGGACAGATTTTCATTTGCCTGCCCAGTATCCAATCACCTATTTCTAGAAAGAAAGAAAAAACAAAACAAAACACTTCCTCTTCCTTTGGAAAAATCTTGGGTGATTCTTTTTTTTTTTTTTTTTTAGGATTTTGTTTATTTATTTGAGAGAGAGAATGAGAGACAGAGAGCACAAGAGGGAAGAGGATCAGAGGGAGAAGCAAACTCCCCGCTGAGCAGGGAGCCCGATGTGGGACTCGATCCCAGGACTCCAGGATCATGACCTGAGCCAAAGGCAGTCGCTTAACCAACTGAGCCACCCAGGTGCCCCCAAATCTTGGGTGATTCTGATGGAGCAAAGCTCATCACCAGCTCCAGATTGAGCTAGTGACCCAGGTGTGCCAGTCACTAGGATTGGAAATGTGACGAAAATTAGGCTCCTAGGACTTTGGGGGAGGGAGTTTGTAGAGGAACAAAGGTTTTCCACTGACATTGCTGAGTTGGTAGGAAGTGAGCCTGGAGCTGCCAGGTACCTCCTAGAGATTGACATCTGCAGAAGGAAGCAACAGAAAAGAGAACGGAAGAAGGAGAGAGGGATGCATCTGGAAGACATGTGTTTCAGCCACTGGATTCAACTGACAAAACCATTCCTTACCCTTTTTAGTGACTGAGCCAATAGAAACACTCTTTTAAATGACACCCATTTGAGTTAAATTTCTATCCCTTGCTATCTCAAAAGACTCCATAAATCAGAACAAAACTGAGTTATACTGACACGCTATGAAGAGCCCAAGCCTGTCCCCCAAGAGTGGCACCTGCCAGGGTGTCTGGCTGGGCTGCCTTCAACAGGGCCAGTGAGACTTTCTGATTCATGTCTGAGATCTTTATTGTCTGGCCTTTGGAGATACAGTTATATTTTTTAAAATATGATTTGCTCTCCAATAGGGAAGTCTCATGAATCATTGGGAGTTTGGTCTATGGAGTGATTTTGGAAATATAAGTGGTCCAGCAGGTGACTCCCCATGCATCCTTGAGGATTAACATTTATAAGGAGCACTGAGATATAGTTATCTTAAAAAAATATTGCTCATTTTAACTTGACTTTTCGCATTTTCTGAAGTAAAGCAGATTCGCATGGTCTCAAGTGAGTTAGGTTTGGGCCTGGGCTATCCATTTCTTCATCCAGTGCTAGCTCATGTATATGGGGAGTTCTGTGTTCTCAATTTACGATGAAGTGTGGAAAACTTAAGAAAATTATCTCATGCTAGAGTCTAAGGGAACGGGTTGGCCGTACTGAACATTTGGAAATTTGTTTCCTCTGAGGGATTATGGAGTTTCCAAATTCACTTTACTAAGTATACATGCTTAATTTGCATCCAATTAGATAAAGCAGCTGGAGAAAACATGGAGCACGTATTAATTGATTCATTCAGGCGTCAGAGTGGGAGGTTATGCACAGCCATCACCCAGATGAATGCGTTTAAATTGCTCTAATCTACAAATTGGAGCAAATTTTCTGTGGTTTGAAAGCTTTTCCAAGCTTTAAATGTTTCCTTTATAATGTGTTTTCTGCAACACTCAGAAAGCTAGTGCTGACGCAGTCGCACTTTTTAGAAGCAGGCTTTTGAAGCAGAGAGTGACAGGATCGGGTTTACATTTTAGAAAAGATCATTTTGGTGTTGCCCGCGGGATGGACTAGAGGAGAGCAGGTGGGGCAAGGAGGCAAGTTTTATGACAGTCCGGTCAAGAAATGACACGGAGGTGACCCAGGATAATGGGAGAGGGTATCTGAGAGGCAACTGTTTGGTAGGGCACTGGTCAGAGGTGGAAGAGTGCCCGCCCCCAACAGTCACACGCTAAAAAGATATATCCATCCAGAAACTGTGAACGTGGCCTTATATGGATAAAGGGGTCTTTGCAATGTAACTAAGTTAAGGATCTTGACACAAGATCATCTTGGATTAACCAGGCGTATTTATTTGGCATCCGTTCATCATAGGGCCAAATAACATCAAGTGTATTTTCTTATCTGCTGTATTCTCGAAGCTCTGACATTTGGGGGCCTCACAGAGAAGGGGAGAGACCCCCACCCCAGGGCAAGCTAATTGCTAAAGATAACAACTTGCCCAGGACTGTACCCACCTTTTTTTTTCTTTTTTAAGATTCTATTTTTTTATTTGACAGAGAGACACAGCGAGAGCAGGAACACAAGCAGGGGGAGTGGGAGAGGGAGAGCAGGCTTCCCGCCGAGGAGGGGGGGCCGATGCGGGGCTCGATCTCAGAGCCATCCTGAGTCCCCAGCCCCAACCACCTCCTTATCCATCTCACACACCAAGCCAATATTTCTCCTGCCCTAAATCATCCCGGGCCAGGTGCCAGGCATCTAGGGACCATCCTATAGCCCACAGCCTGCCCGAATCATTCAAATGAGCCAATCCTAAAACATTTACTATGCCTGCCGCGGCTTTCCCAGAGAAACTCCACTAAAGGCGGGACCTAGGATTTCTCTCCTGCTTTTGCCTCCTAACCAAACCTGGTGCTCCCCATGTGGCCTGAGTGGCATAGTGTCCCCCTTCTCTTGGGAGATGTGAGCAATAAATTCTTCTTTCAATGGCATTGACCAAACTATGTGATCACTCAGTCTCCACAAATAAAAATCTCAGTACAAAGAAGACAAGGGGCCCCGAATCCAGTGCTGGGTGTCCTTATAAGAGACAGAAGGGGAGAAGACACAGAGACACACCCAGAGAAGAAGCCACAAGAACATGGAGGCAGAGACCAGAGTGATGCTGCCTCAGCCAAAGGGCACCGACCTGGAGTCACCAGAGCAGGGCCGTTGGAGGGAGCCTGGCCCTACCTACCTTCTAGAAAGTGAAGAGAAAATAAATTTCTGTTGTTTCAAGCCACCAAATTTGTGGCGATGTGTTTCAGGAGCCGCAAGAAACTGATCTTGCACCCTACTGAGAGACACTTCCAGAAATTTTATCTTGTTTTTCCTTGTCTTAAAAGAGGGTATTACCACGAGTTTTAGAGACTAAAAATCACCACCTTAAAACAGATCTGCCTTATTCTACAAAGAACTAGAAACTACAAAGAAAAGTCTCTCCCACTGACACAAAGACTGTAATAAAAGGCTCTCATTGCGGAAAGGGAGAAGCTTCTCAAATGTCTCTTTAGAGATGTGGTTTATATATACAAGGGAATATTACTCAGCCATCAGAAAGGATGAATACCCATCATTTTCATCAACATGGATGGAACTGGAGGGTATTGTGCTAAGTGAAATAAGTCAAGCAGAGAAGGACAATTATCATATGGTTTCACTCATATGTGGAATATAAGAAATAGTGCAGAGGACCATAGGGGAAGGGAGGGAAAACAGAATGGGAAGAAACCAGAGAGGGAGACAAACCATGAGAGACTAGGAAACAAACTGAGGGTTGCTGGAGGGGAGGTGGGCGGGGGATGGGGTAACCAGGTGATGGTCATTAAGGAGGGCGTGTGATGTGATGAGCACTGGGTATTATACACAACTGATGAATTACCGAAATCTGCATCTGAAACTAAGGATGTACTATATGTTGGCTAATTGAATTTAAATTTAAAAAATAAATAAAATAAAATGTGTCTTTAGGAGTAGGAAGGGGTGGGAAAACACTTATTGAGAAAGATAGGGAGACAGTTGACAACATGAGAGTCCAGCTGAGGTTTAGAATTAAAAATAGTAATAATAATAAAGCTAAAATATATTGATCTGCTATTTGCCAAATATGTAAAACACCTTTTGGCCTTATCTCATTCAGTCCTTCCAATAATCTTATGAGCACGATTATTATCCCCATTTTATAGATGAGGAGCATGAAGTGATACCAGTATACCCCGCTGAATAACTTTTCCAGCTGTGCACATCAGTCAGGTGTAGAAGCAAAAACGGGGAAGTTGGTAGGACTGATTCACAGCTGTGCATCTGTTGGTCAAGATGCAGGGGAAAGACAAGGACATAAAAATCCTAAGGGTTTATTCGTTTACTCAACATGATTCTAGTGCATGAAAAATTAGTTCAAGGGACAACTGAGGGAACTAGAGTGATATCATCCATAGAACTTTCTGCTGTTCTGCCATTAGCCACATGAGCCTATTGTGCACTTGAAATGTGGTTAGTATGACTGAGGAACTGAACTTTTAAATTTTATTTAAATTTAAATAACCCGATGTGGCTAGTGGTGACTGTATTGGACAGCATATATGTATAGAATGTGGGAGAAGGAGCTAGAAGGGAGCTGAGAAATGAGAAATTGGAGGAGGGAGGGGCCGGTCAGCCCCAAGAGCAGGTCTGATGGGCGTGTGGGAGGGAGAGCTGAGAGTGGTGTTGGAATTCGTTATTGGTCTTCAAGATTTCAGAGATGGGTAGTAGCTTCATGCAATTGCCAAGGTCCACGCCATATCCAGGGAGCAGATTACAGAGTGGAAGAGAAACAAAGGTGAAGATCACCTTGGGGCAAAGGAAGTCAAAGAAGTGATAGGTTCCGGTACAGCATGGGCTGTCCACACAGGGGAAGTCATCCAGGACGGTGGCAGAAATGAACATGGAGAGGAAATCTGAGAACGACTATAAAACTGCATATGGTGTCGTGATCCCTCTGTGGACCGAAGGAGAGACGCAGGGCTGGAGGCTCGGCAGTGGGGAAAAGGGGACATTGGCATAAGGCAGCAAGAGGAAACCCCTGGAGTGAATAGTGGGGCGTGGGAGGACGCTATGGGTAGATCCGTGTCCCCCCACATTCCTACGTTGAAGTGCTAACCCCCAGGACCTCAGAATGTGACCCTTTTCAGAGTCCGGCCCTTTCCAGAGGTAATCAAGGTAAAATGAGGTCATGAGAGTGGGCTCCAATCCAATATGACTGGTGCCCTCACAAGAGGGTAAGTTTGGAGACAGACATGCATAGAGAGAAGACAAAGTGAAGAGACCCAGAGAGGAGGCAGCCATGTTCAAGCCAAGGAACAGAGGCCTGGAACAGCCGCTCCCTCACAGCCCTCAGAAGGAACCGCCCACATCTTGGTCTCCACCTTCTAGCCTCCCTAACTGTGAGACCATAAATTTCTGTTCCTTAAGTTGGTCCTTTTGTGATGATTTCTTAAGGTAGCCCCAACAAACTAATACAGGGGACCCACAGAGCAAGCTTCTTTCTCTCAATCCCTGGAATTCTTTCAGAAACAGTGGGGCTCCTCACCTCCCTCGTTAAAAGAATTAGCTTGAGGCGAGTAATTGATCTGCTTCTCACACTTCGACATTTTCCTTTTTCCCTCCTGGCAAATAAAGACTTGTGTGCAGCCAGCCAGCAGTCTAATAATTAAGGGGGTGGGGAGGAGACACATCAAAGTGGCAGACTGCACACTGTCCCATATGCCACCTAACCCACGCCTACCCTGGGGGCCAGGGGAGGAAAGGCCTGCAGTTGTCTTTGGGGAGGGTTGCCTGGGGGTGGGGGGAGGATCTGCCCATTTGGCTAACGAGCATCCCGAGTACTGATGTCCAGGAGCCATGCCTCTGGTGTTTTTATTCCCGTGACCCACGCTCTTTCCCCGCCCCATTTCCCCCACCCCCCACCCCCCTTCGAATCAACCATACTTCGTGTGAGTCTTTGGGCAAAGGGAATGTAGGAGCCCCAGATCCCTGGCAAAGGTTTGCCCTCTCCCCAGTCCTGACCTCTCTTCCAGTCTTTGGATCTCCGCTTTAATGGAGGGACCCTGAGAGCTCGAAGACCACTTCCAGATCTCAGAGGCAGACGTCATGACAGGACTAACTGTTAGAACACAAAGCCATCACCTCTAGGTGAAAGCAGGAATATTTAAAATCTCTATCAATATAGCACCGGGAAGCAAGCTTCAGCCTGACATCACAGCTTAACCTTTTTCATTTCATCGATTTTTCTATAGTTAACACAGACCATCAAGGAGTTACTGGAAAACTGATAAAAGGGAATGAAACCACACTTGGAAAATGTGGAGTTCTATATAGATTGTAAACCACCTTCCTTAGCTGAGGTTGCTCTTCATCCTCTGTACCGCTCATGTCTCCACTGTCACTGAACGCAGCAGAGTGTTCAATTTTGTGTTCTCTCCATCAGCCTTTAAGCCACGGATACCATGACCGTACGGCTGAAGGACCCTATTTTGCAGGAGAATGAGAGAGGCTTTGTGATTATCTGCTTTGATGAAACCCTTTGCGGGATGAGGGAGCAGATAGCTAGCTAGATATAAATGCTCTGGTCCAAGGATTTTACATATGTATATAATATATATAAATGTTGACCAGGGCTCAGCAAACTTTTTCTGTAAATGTATGTTTTACAAGCCACCTACTGTGTCTGTCGCATCTTCTTGGTTTTTATTACAACCCTTATCAATGTAATGACCATTCCTAGCTCTCAAGCTATACAAAAACAGGCCACAGGCCATGGTTTGCCAATCCTTGAGATGAACAATTTAGATGGAAAAGTTTATCGGTATTTGGACTTTCATAGGAAATGTTACCAAGATAATAATGTGTCATGAGTAGGAAATAGGAAAATAGAAATATTTAAAATCTGATGAATAATAATAATTAGGAATAATCTGATCTGAGCAACTCAGGGCCAATTTTTTTTAAGAAAATGCTTTAAATATTAGATGTTTAATATTTACATATTCCAATGTTAGTCTTTTTTTTTTCAAGATTGTATTTATTTATTTGAGAGAGACAGAGAGCATGAGTGAGGGAGGAGCAGAGGAAGAGGGAGATGCAGACTCCCCACTGAGCAGGGAGCCCGATGTGGGGCTCGATCCCAGGACCCTGGGATCATGACCTGAGCTGAAGTCAGAAGCTTAACTGACTGAGCCACCCAGGGACCCCTCCAATGTTAGCCTTTAGCTTGAGGGGGGGAACCTTCATTTGGCTTTCCTGTGTCAAACTAGAATTTTAGTTTCTTGTTTTCAAGTGTATCTTTTTGTCATTTTCGAAGAGAAATGTGGCCTTTTCTTCCTCACTGAAATTTCTTCCACAATAGACTGGGTTGAGTATATGAGGAAGGACTGGGTTTCATCAAAACCTGCTTGTTGAAATCAGGGAGGGCTCAAAGCCTAACAGGAGCAAGGACATCTGAGTTCTAAGCAGCCAATCTTAGCCCCATGAACTTGAGCAAGAACCTTGGGCTGAGCTTTTCTCTCAAGGATGCATCAGATTAAATCATGTAAAAAAAAAAGGGGGGCTTTATGAATGTTAAAAGCATTTATACATGTGAGTTATTATCTTTCTCACTTACCATTCTTTTTTTTTTCTTTTTTTTCTTTACATAGGCTCCACACCCAGCATGGAGCCCAGCACAGGGCTTGAGCTCACAACCCTGAAATCAAGATCTGAGCTGAAATCAAGACTTGGACGCTTAACCGACTGAGGTACCCAGGTGCCCTTCACTTACCATTCTTTCTGCCTAAACATGCCAGTACTCAAAATGATTTTCAAAATGCATTGAAATCTTAAAAATAGGGGCGCCTGGGTGGCTCAGTCGTTAAATGTCTGCCCTCGGCTCAGGTCATGATCCCAGGATCCTGGGATCTAGCCCCGCATCAGGCTCCCTGCTCCACCAGGGATCTGGGGCTCCTACATTCCCTTTGCCCAAAGACCCACACAAAGTATGGTTGATTCGAAGGGGAGGTTGGGGATGGGGGAAAGTGGGGGGGAAAGAGCGTGGCAGCCAGGGTCACGGGAATAAAAACACCAGAGGCATGGCTCCTGGACATCAGTACTCAGGATGCTCATTAGCCAAATGGGCAGATCCTCCCCCTACCCCCAGTCAACCCTCCCCAAAGACAACTGCAGGCCTTTACTCCCCTGCTTCTCCCTCACCCACTCTCCCTGCTTATGTTCCCTCTCTCGCTGTGTCTCTCTCTGTCAAATAAATAAATAAATTCTTAAAAAAAAACCTTAAAAATATATTCATCCCTTCCCATCCATGTATTCATTCTTTAACAAACACTGATTGAGAGCCAGATGCTGGAGTTTCACTGGTCAGGAAACAGAGGGGATCGTGCCCCTAAGAGTTTAGGGCCTTAGAAATTATTGCAATTATGGCCCAAAGAGAAGGGGAGGTAGTATTGGAGCTGAACACCTGGTTCTTGATGCTGTGCTTTGCTTTAGGGATTTTGAATCTTCTGCAATTAAATAAGGTCAAGATATATGCATCAAATAGGCACCAGGTGCCTAGTGAGTGGCTAGTAATACATTTAACATGCACAATTCAAAAGATACAGAAGAATTTGTAGCCAAAAGTCACTGTGCTGAGTTAAATAGTTTCCTCCAAAAAAATTCATGTCCACCTGGAACCTACGTGCGTGACCTTATTTGGAAATAGGGTCTTTGCAGATGTAATCGAGTTAAGAGGAGGTCCAGCTGGATTAGGGTGGTCTCTAATCCAATATGACTGGTGCTCTTATAAGAAAAGGAAAATTTGGACACAGACACCCAGGGAGAACATCATGTGACGATGAAGGCAAAGATCAGATTGGAGTGAGGCACCCGAGAGCCATGGAATGCTGAAGATTGCCAGCAACCACCAGAGCTGGGAAGAGGCAAAGAAGGATCCTGCCCTGGAACCTTCAGAGAGATCCCAGCACCGTTGATACATTGATTTCTGGAGGCCAAATGTCTGAAATCAAGGTGTGACAGTCCATGCTCTCTCTGAACACTCTAGGGGAGGATCCCTCCTTGCCTCCTCTCACCTCTGATGGTGTCAGCAATCCTTGGCGGTCCTTGGCTTGAAGCCACACAACCTCAGTCTCTGCCTCCACTGTCACACAGGGAGGACCCTGTGTCTATCTCTGTGTCCTTTTCCCCCTTTTTATAAGAACACCACCCTACTCCAGTATGATCTCACCTTAACTAATTATAGCAGCAATAGCCTTACTTCCAAATAAGGCCACACTCTGAGGTTCCAGGAAGGGACAAATTTGGTGGCAAAACTATTTAACCCAGTACAGATGGCAACTGTCACATGGAAGGAGAGATCCCCAAAGCAGGGTGTGTAGAGTGAGAACAAGTCTGAACACAGAACCCTGGGAAAGTCCTTCAGGTAAGGGGAGGGTGAAGGATGTGGAGCCCACACAGAAACCTGAGGAAGGGCAGGAGAAGAAATAGGAGGCAGTGGTGTTAGGAAAGCCAGACATATGGAGGAACATGAAAGAGTTGACCTCAGTAAGAGCAATTCCTGTGGAGTAACAGGGGCAGAAGACAGACAATAGTGGGTTGAGGAGCAAACAGAAGACATGGAAGACCAAGAAGCAAAGAACAAAAGTGTGGCTCCTAAGGGAAAGAGAAAAACAGAGCAATACTTAGAGTGTTGTGGGGGTCCACTTGGTAGTCTGAGCAGAAACATCAAGTAGAGAAGGAGAGACAAAAGACAGAAGAAAAGATTTCTTTCATAGATTGGAATTCTGTAGGAAACAGGATAAGATTCCAAACACAGGTGGAAGAATTGAGGATCATACAGGGAAGACACAACACTTCCTCTCTTGAAGTGGGGGTGGGAAGGGTGAATGTGGAGACAAGTCACTGCGTGGTGGGTGGGGTGGATGGTGGGCGACAGGAAGCTGCGAAAGCCCCTGCTTTTTGGCCTGTTTTATCTGTGGGAGGCAAGGTCAGTCATCTACAGGGAAAGGGCTGAAGTGGAAATGAGATTTGTCAGAGAGGGAAAGATTTGGAAGAAACGACAGGAGGGTGGGGGCAGGATATCATTTCACCATTGATAGCCAGGGTCTTCTGGTTCCAGTTTTGTGGGTGCTGTTGATAGCCTAGAATATGTGCTGATATTTTTCTTTTTGTGAAATTGTTCCTATACCCATGATGCTGAAAGGGCTTGCAAGTGAGGATTTCAGGGAGTCCAATAGAGTGTGTTTTCTCACGTCTCTGGCTGAGAGGTCAAGTCGAGGGAAACATAGCATCTCCTCTTCCTGCACCCCCTTCCCGTAGAGCAACCAGGACTCTTGATGCCTTGGGTGTCTCAGACACCAGGCCTGCGTGTGACCCACGCGGGAAATGCTAAAGGCAAGAAAAACTGCACTTGGTCAGGCCCTTTAGGGGGCAGATGGAACGTCTATCCTGAGAGACCAGTTTGACTTGTGAGGTTTTTTATAAAATTCACTTTATTCTAAACTTATATGCCAAAAAAAAAATTTTTTTTTGCCATTTGTAACACACACTGAGTTTTTATAGCTATGTTACCCAAATCTTATTTGAACTCCAACACACATCTGTTAATTCCTGGTATTGTCCTCATTTGAAAGCTGAAAAAAAATGAAGCTTCAGGAATTCTATTAAATTGCCCAAAGTCAAATGAAGATTGATGGGGAAACTGGAATAAGGGCCTAGCTCTCCCAACCCAACACACTTTCTTTAGATAGCCAGGGTCGTCAATGCCAGCTCAGGGCTTGTGGGCAAAATAAAATGGAGTCTCAGGTTTCCTCCTTTATCTTTAGTCCTTGTTGCAGCCTCCTCCCTCTTCCCCCTCCCCCTTCTCCCCCTTTCACACCCACCTCTCCTCCCCTATTCCTCTTCCCCCATCGTCCTCCCCTCCCCCTTCCCTCCTCCTCCCCCCTCCCCCTCCCTTCCCCCTCCCCCTCCTTTCCCCTCCCTTCCCCCTCCCCCTCCTTTCCCCTCCCCTCCTCCCCTCCCGGTCCTCTGCTCCTGCTCCCCGCCACCACTTCCCCTCCTCTCCTTCCCTCCCCTCCTCCTCCCTTCCCCTCCCCTCCCCTCCCCCCTCCCCCCCTCTTCTTTCCCCTCCCCTCCTCCCCTCCCGGTTCTCTGCTCCTGCTCCCCGCCACCACTTTCCCTCCTCCTCCTCCCCTTCCCTCCCCCTCTTCCTCTTCTCCTCCTCCCCCTTCCCCTCCCCCATCCCTCTGCCTTTCCTTCTTCACTTCATGGAACTGATATTTGATGAATGACCGTCATCTGCCCGGCCTGTGCTGAGCTAGGGATGCAGAGGTGAACAAGGCAGGCACTCCTTATCCGGGCGCATGGACCTCAAGAGGCCAGTAGGTGGGCAGGGAGCGGCAGGGCACTGTGCCCTCAGGCCTGAGCCACAGGAGCGCGGGGGACGGAGAGGGCACCAGGGAGTGCAGCCATCCCGGACCTGGATGGGCAGGCAAGTCTCCTACAAGAAGGCACATCTGGACCAAAGGGTAAACAGTGAGTGTCAGCCAGGGGCAGGAAGAGTTTTATGCAGCCGCGTGTGCGCGCACACACACACACACACACACACTCAGGGTCCCACACCCTCCAGCTCAGGATCTCCATGGTTTTCTCACCGGCCTTTTCCTCAGGCAGCTCCATCTATCAGAGCACGATGCAGCCGGGAAGACCAGCGGCCTGGGT
Organism: Zalophus californianus; assembly: GCF_009762305.2. Taxonomy (NCBI): domain Eukaryota; kingdom Metazoa; phylum Chordata; class Mammalia; order Carnivora; family Otariidae; genus Zalophus; species Zalophus californianus. The sequence goes on along the minus strand of NC_045601.1, from coordinate 15,883,786 downwards.
CTGCAGCACCTGTGCGGTTGTCTTAAATTTTCACGTCTCTCTGCCTCGTCGGGGAGCGACAAGAGGGCTGGGAGAGCCTCCTCCTTGTCCAGAGCTGGACCCGCAGTGCCCAGGAAAGGGCCTGGCAGAGGCGGCACCCAAATTACCCAAAAAGGAGTTGAGCTGGACTGATGCACATTCCCTGGAAGACTGCCGGCTCCACTCCTGAGGAGGAGAGTCGGGGAGCAGCCTGGGGGAAGCAAAACTCCTGTACAGAAAGCTTTTTACAAGTGAGAAGTACACTCGGCAGATGCTCAGGATCGCTCATCTGCTTTGATCACCAGCCCGCACTTGGCAATTGGTGAACGTGCCTGGCAAACTGGAAAGCGCCTCCCCAGAAGAGAGTCCTTTTTTTTTTAATGTATTATTTGTTTCAGGGGTACAGGTCTGTGATTCATCACATCAGTCTTATATAATATCCAGTGCTCATTACAACACATACCCCCCCAATGTCCATCACCCAGTTACCCCATCCCTCCACTCCCCGAAGAGAGCCCATTTAAATGAAATTCAGTCAACAGTAAATGGGGGTATTTGGGCAAATTCAACTCAGAGTACTCTCCACGTTGCTCATCCACTATATGGCGCTTCTACTATCAAAATTACTCTTGTTCTTGGTATGAAAATAGTGCACAGAGCCTGTTAATCAGTAACTGCTGCTTGGCTATGAGTTGCAGGGAACATCGGGGGCCCCCAAAAGAAATGTTAAAACCAACTTCCTTTAATCTTTGGAAGATACCAAATGAAAAGGGTCCTCAGTGTTCTCTACGTTGGTCTCCCCATAATGCCCAGTCTTTCCTGCTGTATATCTATTTATTTTGTCCCAAGTTGATTGCCAAGATTGCTCTGGTTGGGACAGAACTTGAGAGTGGCTGTTGTCCAAAACTAAAGCTGTTTCCAGCTGGCCCTGACCCTCCAGATGTTTCTCTACAACAGCTGAACACAGAGAAGGGTTTGGCCTACACACTGCAGAGGTTCCTGACGAGACTGCGGGGCTCCACGTAATCGTGACCTCGCCATGAGGGTCCCCATTGGTAGGAATATTTACTGTTAAATTTACTTACTATGTACCAGGCACGGTTATTCATCCCTCTATCACCGATGCAGAGACTGAAGCACAGAGAGCTTAAGTACCTTGTCCAGAATGTAGCAGGCTGGGGATATAATGGCAGTCAGGCCGCTGAGGCACTATGATTAGCCTCTGGGTCACATAGCTCTTGTCCAAGTCTTGTCTTTATTGTTGTTGTGGCCCTTTTGAAAAAATGCTTAACACTTGGAAAGGTGTCCAAAGTCACTCAGATGCTGCAGGAACATCCTCCTTGAAGCACAGATGCTTTGAGAAGATGGTTCCCCCTGCAAAGGGAGCTGGGTGAGGACAGGCTCCTCTTTGTGCCCAGCACTCACCAGGCTAGTGCATGCTCAGTCCGGATTTGCTGAATGAACTTTGGGGAATAATTAACAGGATTGCGTAGATTGTTTTGGAGACAAACTTTTGTTGAGTGATTGTCTTGGCCTCCCACTGAAGAGATATACCAGTAAACAGATGATTACAAAAAAATACTGCCACCATGGGGTATGTGGACCCCTGGTGGGATGACCCAACCACATTGGGGTGGAAGTGGTCAGGGGAAGCTTCACAAGGAAGTACTGCCTCAGTTGAGGCCTGAAGGAAGGGCATGAGGTATATGAAGATGGCAGAGAGAACAGCGTGACCCGGAGTTAAGAGAAAGAGAACAAAGCACATGACGGAATTTCAAGTAGCACAGGGAGCCTGGGATCTTTAGTAGGAGCACAGGCTGCCGTCCCAGGAGGAAAGTCTTCAGAGGAGGTCGGAGGCAAGGAGGGGCCAGCTCACAGAGAGCTCACACACAGAAAGGGCGTACATCCAGCTCGTGGCGGCGTGCCTATCTCTCGACATAATTATTCACGGTGTCCCTTTTGCTCACCAAAGTATCCCAACTTGGATAATCAATTCCAGGGACATCCTAGTTATATATTCTAGACTAAGGATGTGGGCTTTATCCACCCAGTTGCATCAGCATGAAGAGGACCCAGTTGAAAACTATTGAGATGGGGGCGCCTGGGTGGCTCAGTTGGTTAAGCGACTGCCTTCGGCTCAGGTCATGATCCTGGAGTCCCGGGATCGAGTCCCGCATCGGGCTCCCTGCTCGGCAGGGAGTCTGCTTCTCCCTCTGACCCTCTTCCCTCTCGTGCTTTCTATCTCTCATTCTCTCTCTCTCTCTCTCTCAAATAAATAAATAAAATCTTTAAAAAAAATCTATTGAGATGATCAACTAAACATATTAAATGTGAGCAAGTGTGAGGGGGGTCTCTAGGGCTCCAGCTGGGCCAGCAAGTGCCTGACAGCCTGCTGTGGGTGGTTCTACATCGCAAATTACTTGTGTGTGTGTGTTTTTTTTAATGCAGATTCACCCTAGTTTAGACTCTCCCAATCAGTGTGTGGGTGAGGGGGGGAAGCTGCAGGGTTAACAGGCTGTCCACGTAATTTTCCTGCACACCAAGCAGACAGGGGGTAGGGAGGGGGAGCAGCTTTGCTCTGGGGCTGGGGCTGTAGAAGGCCAGGGGCTCCTGGGGGGTGGGAGAGGACATAATAAAAGAGCCATAAAAAACTCAACAGCAGCTTCCCAAAGGCACGTGGGGCGGCCCCTCATACCAAATGTCTTGTACCAAGAGAAGGCAACAAACTAGCCGAGGAAACAACAGCAGGAAGGAGAAAGGCGCCCCCAGCCAGGACTCCGCAGAGAACGTGGGGTGTTTGGTGGGGCAGGGCAGGAAGTGAAAATCCAGGAGTGTTGTCCTGACGCAGGATGTTCCCTCACATGCCATTCTGTCCAGGGCCTCCTGCATCCTCTGCAGGCTGGGGAGCAACCCTCCCCAGCCCCCTGCCAGCCCGGGTCGGGCTGCAAATAGAATTCAGGCCTCGGGGTTCTTAAGGGAGCATTCTGAGGGGAGAAGAAAAGAAAGAAGGGGGATGGGGGGAGAAAGAAAGAAAAGAAGAGTCAAATGTAGTACTGTTGGTCAATGTGGGCAGGAAAAAGAAGGCCAGGTGAGTGCCCCTGACATGGGGACAGTGGTCTCTAAAGGGCACCTCCTCCTTGCTGAGCTGAGCACTTGCCTCCCTCATTCTGGCAGGAGCTGCTTTTCTCCCCGCTCATCAGCACATGGAAGAGGTTTGCTGGCAGCTTTCTTTTATGTACGCTAACCCTTGGACGCAGATGATGTGTGTCCATTTGGGCTCTCCCTCGCACATAATGTGACTGCCTCTTATACAATTGCTGGAATTCTCAGGACCCTCTCTCACATTCTGAAATGCGGAGCCCAAAGAGCCGGGAGGATCCAATCTGCTCCGTGCTCCTGGTTCTTATTTGCCAGACTTTTAATATTGTTTTAGGACATTGCTGCTTGTGTTCAATTTATGGCTCATGGGGAGCAGCCAGGCTTTCTCAGCAATATATAAACTGGAAACATTCTTCCTTCTTTCGTATCTGGGTCGTTTGCTCATCAGTCAGTTGAACTGCTTTTTGTCAAATAGTGTTCCAAACTTTCCCCCACTGTGTTTCTCAGGGCAGGAGTACTATCAGATGTTCCTGTCTCAGTGATCAAATAATGTGGGAGGGAAAATGTCATCCCACGGGTCTCTTGGAGATTTGCCATGGCGTTAGCATGTAGAAGGTTCTGACAAGTCCTGCAGTTGCCCAGGTTAGCATTCCCCTGCTTCCTAGCTTGCTCCTGGCCCGGCATCATTCTGACCTCCCAGGAATGAAGGCTTCCCTGGTGCTGGACTGACCCCTTCCCATGCCCATTTTCCTAAATCCTCCACAGGAAAATAACATCTCCTACTGTGTGGCTGATGATAAGTTTCACGGTTTTTGTTTCCTCCAGATGAAATAAATGCCTTTCATTGCTTTTGTTGATGTTCTTGTTGTTGTTGTTACAAATACTTTGCACTATTATTACAAATTACATCTTAATTACAGACAACTCAGAGAAGCAAAAGAACCTAAAACACGCACTCTTTTAAGAAAAACCACTGTTGACATTCCATTCTAGATTTTTCTATGTATTCATACATAATATATAGACTTATGTATTTTTTAAATGAGATCATACCGTAATGTGTTTTTCTACAAGTCAGTTGGCAACATCTTTCCACATCAGTAGCTACATTTCCGTAATGTTATTTTAATGGCTACATGGGATTCTCTAAATGGCTGCCCCATAATTTATTTAATTGATCCCCTCTGGTGAGACATTCAGATTGTTTCCAACTTTTCCCAAACTGCACTCTGATGAACATATTTAAATTTTTCCACCTTTTCTTATTTATTTCAGGATAGCCTCCCAGAAGTTGATTTATAATATTTCCTTTACCACGACACAGACTCCGGGGTACACGGAACGTGTCCCGGTTCTCGTGATGGTTCTATTAGCTTCCTGCGGTGGCTGCCACAAATGACCACACACTTGGTGGCTTAGAGCAGCAGAAGTTTCTTACCTCAGGTTTGGAGGCTGGAAGTCTGAAATCGCGGGCCACACTCCCTCCGAAGGCTCTAGAACAGAATCCATTCCTAGTCTTTTCCAGCTTCTGGAAAAGACTTGGCTGCTGGCTGCATAACTCACATCGCTGCTTTGCTCTTCTCATGGCTTTCTCTCCTCTTCTCAGAGTCTGTGTCTTCTCTTCTTTTATAAGGACTTAGGGCCCACCCGGATAATACAGGATGATTTCAGCTCAAGGTTCTTTTTTTTTTTTTTTTAAAGATTTTATTTCTTTATCTGTCAGAGAGAGAGAGCAAGAGAGCACAAGCAGGGGGAGTGGGAAAGGGAGAAGCAGGCTCCCTGCTTAGCAAGGAGCCTGATGTGGGACTCGATCCCAGGACCCTGGGATCATGACCTGAGCCGAAGGCAGTCGCTTAACCAACTGAGCCACCCAGTCATCCCCTCGAGATTCTTAATTACATCTGTCAAGAACGCTTTTTCCAAATAAAGTCACATTACAAGTAGCAGGGGTGAAGGCAAGGGCGTATCTTCTGGGGGATCACTATTCAACCCACTGTAATGTTCTTCCAGACCACAAGGAGTGGTTTTAAAAACACACATCTACATACATCAGCCGTGGGATGTCTTTTCAAGTGCGATCTTATGTGGAAACCCAATATGCAAAGGGATGACGTTGAGCTGTGTGGCTGGGCGCGAGGAGATCGGCATGCAGAAGCACACACTAGATCAAGGCCACAGAGGGTCGTAGGGACTCCAGGACTTGAGCCCCTGCTGTCTCTTTAAGGAGGTCAGAGGGAGGCCCAAGGTGTACTTGCTGTGGGGGGGTGGGGGAGAAGGACTTCTCCTTACCCTCCCTTTCTGGATCGGGGCTCAGCCTACACGGGGCCTGTTTGCTTCACCACGAGGAGAATCAGGCACCCAGACAAGGTCGGCACATGATCAGCTGGACTTGGGCGGGAATCACATGGAGGTCCTGATTTACGGTTTTTTAAGAAGCAAATCATTCACATGCTCAGCAAAAGTCCTCAAAGGACATTCCTGAGTTTCAGTGGGAGGAAAAATGAGTTGCTTTATGAGCTCTTTCAGCATGTTTCTGGACTGTTGAAGGTTTCAATCTGCTGCAATGTTACAACCTTATCTAGAAACCAGGCCTGAGCGTCAAACATAGGCTGTCCCTGAACTCACAAACAACCGTGTTCCAAAAGTTCATTTGTAGGTGAGTTATTTGCAACTCTGAGTGCCTTTTTCCATATATTCCCAAAGCCTATTTATTCCTACTATAAGCAAGAGAGAGGCCTGCCCTTAACCCTGGCCTCACAGAGCTTCCAAACTCTGAGCCCTGGGCTTTCCCAGGCCCGAAAGCAGTGCCGGAAGGGGAAGGAGAAATGTGTCCTAGGATCTCCCAGGGCTTCAGCAGCCAGGGGCATTGCTGAGGGGAGGCACCCAGGACAAGAGGGTCAGGGGATAGGGCTGTCACCGGCGAGGGAGGGCGCCCAAAGGGTGTGGAGAGCCACAGGTATATCCGTCCACACAGATACAAGGCCTGCAAGGCCAGCCTGCCTGTGTTGTTGCTATCTGGTCAGTAAGGGTTCAGAGGCTTTGAATGGATTTTCAAGGTCTATTAAACTACCTAAGGCGGCTGTCGCAAGGACCACAAACTGGATGGCTTAAAACCACGGGATCTTCTTCTCTTGCAGTTCTGAAGGCTAGAAGATTGAGAGCAAGGCATTAGCTTCTGGATGTGGCCTGCCATGCTTGGCATTCCTGGGCTCCGGGGCAGCTACACTCTGATCTCTGCTTCCGTTGTCACAGGGCCGGCTTCCCTTCCCTGCCTGTGTGTCTTCACTGACCTCCTCTCTGTCTCGGGTCTGTTCTTACCAGGACTGCAGTCATACTGGATGATGTTTCACCCGAAGGACCTCATCTTCATGTGGATACAGCTGCAAAGACCCTATTTCCAGGGGCGCCTGGGTGGCTCAGACGGTTAAGAGTCTGCCTTCGGCTCAGGTCCTGATCCCAGGGTCCTGGGGTTGAGCCCCGCATCGGGCTCCCTGCTCAGCGGGAAGCCTGCTTCTCCCTCTCCCTGTGTCCCTCCCCACCACTCGTTCTCTCTCTCTTTCTCAAATAAATAGTTAAAATCTTAAAAAAGAAAGAAAGAAAGAAAGAAAGAAAGAAAGAAAGAAAGAAAGAAAGAAAGAAAAAGAAAAAGAAGGAAAGAAAGAAAGAAAGAAAGAAAGAAAGAAAGAAAGAAAGAAAGAAAGAAAGAAAGAAAGAAAGAGAAAGAAAGAAAGAAAGAAAGAAAGAAAGAAAGAAAGAAAGAAAGAAAGAAAGAAAGAAAGAAAGAAAGAAAGAAAAGACCCTATTTCCAAATAAAATCACATTCCCACGACCAGGAGTTAGGACTTCAGCACAACTTTTGGGGGAAGACAATTCAACCCATAACAGAAGGCATACAACTTCATCCCACCCAAAATAAATAAAATCTCCAGTGGCTATAACTCACAACCATAGAGCCTCTGCTTAAATACTGCCAGTGACGGACAGGAAATCTATTCTATTTCCAAGACACTAGAGTCATGAGCTACCTCCTTCCTTAATAGGATCCAAAATCTAGACTTTCATTTACTGAGTCCAGTTTTCCCTTACGAGGCTACATAGAATAACTTTTGACAAAATCCTTTCTATATACGAAGCCCTCCCAGTCACCCTCCATCTATTTTCTTAAAGCTAAATTCTCCAGCTCTTCCTATGACATGGTTTTAAGCCCCTCTTAGGATCCTAACCACTGAACTTTGTACCCGGTCACTGGTCTAGACCCATCCTAAGAGGCTTCCATGACCGAATGCTCACAATATAGGTGTGGTCTGACAGATCCTGCAATCAGGGGCTTCATTTACCTCCTGGGAGTTGAGTATTACACATCTGTTGAAACCGAAAGTTGTCTTGAGATAACTGTTTTGTTCTGGTTGGATTTGGTTTCTGTTTGCTTGTTTGTTTTGCGATGCCCATAGAGCTTAGTGGCCAAGATAGACTGTTGAGGAAAATCAAGTTGGCAGTCAGCTGAAATCTCAGCTTTTTCATAACGATCCTCTTACAGCACACCTTCCACTCGTTACTGCGCTTTTTCCTTTCGGACGTTCTGTATACTGATTCCTATTCCATTTTATCTATTGCCCTCCGTCCTCCTGTAACACATCTAGGCTCTTGTGAATCTCAGTCCATCATTCCTGCATTGGTCATCCAACCCAATCCTGGTCATCTGCCCTCTGACAGGAAAAGAAAAGGGGGTAAGATATATAATATTTATATATCATAATATATCTCATAATATTTTTGAGACCCTATTAGGCTGGACTAGTTATTTCTAATTTTCTCATTGACGTCAACACACAGAAAAGTGCGCAAACATAAATATACAGGTCAATGAATTCTCACAAGCAAATGCCTGTGTAACCACCCATGTCAAGAAAGAGCACATTAAGCTGAGAATGTTTTAATAAGTATTTTTTAAAAATCCTCAGACCTATTTGGTTATTATTTTTTAAAGCTGGTTCACTGATGATAAAACTCAGAAAAGTGAAGAGATATGCCCAGCATTCTACAGCCAGGAAGTAACAAAGCACAGAATGACCCCCCGACAAAGTGCTCTTCTCACCTGCTGACCCTGGACTTGAAGGATGAGGGATATGGCCAGTACCCAGATGAGGCAGGTAGAAGGGCATCCCAAAGGGGCGCCTGGGTGGCTCAGTCAGTTAAGCGTCTGCCTTTGGCTCAGGTCATGATCCCGGGGTCCTGGGATCGAGCCCCACATCGGGCTCCTTGCTCAGCGGGGACCCTGCTTCTCCCTCTCCTTCTGCCTGCCACTCCCCCTGCTTGTGCTCTCTCTTTCTCTGACAAATAAATAAATAAAATCTTAAAAAAAAAAAAGAAGAAGAAGAAGGTCATCCCGAGCAGGACAAACCAGGAGAACGAAGGCCAGCAGGCAGGAGGCATGAATGGGGATCAAGTAGTTCAGGGTTCCTAGAGCACAGGATCCTGGCAGAAGAAGAATGTCGGGAAACCAGGCCAAACGTGGTTGATAGGCTCACAGATCTGCATGGTATTCTGTATCACTGGAAAAGCCACCAAAGCTTTTTTTTTTTTTTTTAAGATTTTCATTTATTTGAGAGAGAGAGAGAGAATGAGAAAGAGAGGGAGCATGAGGGGGGGAGGGTTAGAGGGAGAAGCAGACTCCACACAGCAGGGAGCCCGATGTGGGACTCGATCCCGGGACTCCAGGATTATGACCTGAGCCAAAGGCAGTCACTTAACCAACTGAGCCACCCAGGCGCCCTGCCACCAAAACTTTTGAGGACACTGCTTTAGGATGAAATAATTCATTGTAAAGAACTCTGTCCTACCAGGTTAGCAGGTTTTTCAAACTCCTACTGTGTAATCAGGGTTTCTGGAAGTCTTGGAAAATTGAGATCCAGTGCTTCAGGGGATCAAATATTTAAGGGTTAAAGGGGGCAGAAGGAAATGATGGGCTAAGCCCTTAGGAAGCTGGCCCAAGAGGCTGCCTAAGGACCTAGAGAGGCTGACTGCGAGGTCCAAGCCACCTGCCAGGAGCATCCCTCTTACAGCTGAAAATACCACATGCCGTCCAAGCCTTCAGATAAATGAGTCAAGTGGTTCTAGTAAAATAAAATGTTAACCCCGAGCTAAGTAACTTCAAAGCATTATCAATAGTCAGACTCGCTAAACAACCAAGACTTATTCTAGCATGTGTGGATAAAACCAAGCAAAATGGGCTAGAAAATTCCCACAGTGACGTGGGACCTCTAACCATTTCTCCTCCGGCTAGTGTGGAGATTAGTCATTTTCTATGCAGAGTATGGAACAGCTTTCACAAAGGAAAGAAATAAATGGACCTTTCTTTGATGATCCAAAAAATAGAGACCAGCGATACAATTGTTTTATTTTTAACAGCTTTACAAACTGTGGGAATAGGTAAGGACCAACCAAATGAGAAGAGGCAAAGGCTACTTACTCAGAGGTTGCTACAGCAAGCGAGTCAGCTACTGTCACTTGTGTTTGGCAGAGACTCAAGAGCAGAGAGGTGGGAAAGCTTCGGGTGAGCCTCAACGAAGGCTGTTGGTGTGGGGAAGCTGTGGGCAGCTAACCAGAAGGGGGGGTTCTGTGCGATTGGTGAGGGTGCATATCTGGCTTTCTCTGGTTGGTCCTAAGTTGGAAACAGGATGAAAATTAAGAAAGCTGTCAGTTATTAATCAAGTCCTGGCCATTTGGGGCTTATTGTTATGGAAGTTACTATTTAGCCTCCTGGACTGTTACGAGAGATAGCAGTTTGATTTCTTACAAGTCTGACTTCCATCCAGTTAGTTTCCTGGGCTGTTTATTGTACATCCAGGACTGGTTTCCTTGGCAGGTTACTACAAGTTTTGGAGCAGCGTTCCAGTTTTATAGCTAGTCTGGCCATCATCCATTTGTATATCCAGTTTCTTGAAATGAACTAGGTGAAGAAATAAACTTTGAAAAATGGGAATGAGCAAGGCCATAAAAGCAGACGTATGGGGCGGGGAAAGACCTGCAGGAGGATGGATGGGAACGGTCTTAGAGAAGTGAGAACACAGCTTTTTAAAAGAAGAGCCAATAATGCATGTGAGCAGAGCACAGGAAGGGAGGTGATTGGTGAGGATAAGAGAGATGGTCTGGGTCACGAAGGGCCTTGAATACAAGTCGGAAGAGTTAATCGTTGATGCCGCAGACAGTGGGGAACCCCCCGCAAAAACTTGCAAACAGCCTAACAGAGAGTCCAACGTGTGATGTAAGGTAAGTCTAGGGATGAATCTAAAGCCCCAATCTAATCATATTATTATTCCCCTGCTTAAAACCATCTGGAATGTTCTCTCCCTCCAGCCCTTCTCTGTCTGATAAACTCATCTTCATCCTAAATTCAGCATCACTTGTGGGAAGCTCTCTGAAACCTTCTAAGGTTGAATGCATCACTCCCTCTTTGAGGACCTTGGGGGTGCTTCCCTGGTCTCCTAAACATAGCACTTATCTCAGGAGTAGAATTCAGTTTCCTGGATTACCTTCGCCACTAAGGCGTTGTCCTGAGAGGGCAATTCTGCTTGATTCATCTCTGTACGTCCGCTGATTGGCAAAGTGCCTGGAAAAAATAGACATGTAAATGCATGTGTTGTCGGAGCTGTCAGCTAGGTAGAGGATGACCTGGCGAATGAAGACACTGGATGCAGAGGTGGGACCAGAAGTGCTGGGGGCTGTGGGAATGGAGATATTCCAGGCAGTGGCTCCTAAACCACACGGTGTGGGGGGGGGGTGCTTTACATGCAGATCCTTGGGCCACTTCTAGATCTACGGACTCAGAATCTCCAAGACTGGGACCTCAAATCTGAATTCATTGACACTTTCCTCAGGTGATTTTGACACTCGGCCAAGTTTGGGAACCACTGACAGAGGTAGCACCATAAGTAATATTTGGATAATTCACAGAAGGCAGGGATAAAGGGAAAAAGGGAGCTGTGTAGGCCTGAGACTTGATCATCAAGGAAGATGGACACGCCGTCCGGAGAGGGAGTCCTGAAGAAGGCAGGTGTTCAGTTGCTTTCACACAAGTTGGGCGTGAGGTGCCCACCTGCATCTGGATGAAGATGTCACTTTGGCAGCTGGAGATTGGACCTGATGCTCAGCAGTCTGCTCCTTATGACCTTGAGAATTTAATGTTTGGGTACAAAAAAAAAAATCAAGCTTCCATAATCGCTCTGTCCTCTGTAGTTTAGCAGAGAGAAGCAAAAATTGCATTTACTTTCTATAATAGATTTAGGCAAGTAATTAGTAGTGATAATGTAGAAATAGCTAACTACATTAAATACACTCCCTATAGTCCTGGAGTGAATCAGTGTTTGCATAGTTACTGCTTATTTATCACAGTTACACAATTGCCTTAAAAAAAATTAAAGATACCTTTGCTAAAATATGAACTTTAAAAATGATCACTTTTCAGGGTGCCTGGGTGGCTCAGTCGTTAAGCGTCTGCCTTTGGCTCAGGTCATGATCCCAGGGTCCTGGGATCGAGCCCCACATCGGGCTCCCTGCTCCGCCGGGAGACTGCTTCTCCCTCTCCCACTCCCCCTGCTTGTGTTCCCTCTCTCGCTGTGTCTCTCTCTGTCAAATAAATAAAATCTTAAAAAATAAAAATAAAAATGACCACTTTTCAACTCTAGGGAACGTTCCCAATTGACTTGAACATCTGTTTGTACAAATAAATCCTGGCTTCATAAATTGACACTGGACACCCCCCACACACCTCAAAAGGACGAAAACCATGTATGCAAAACATCTGACCTAATCAATTTTCAGATTAATCTGAAATTACTATTTGAATTCAGATTTAGTAAATGTCATGGATCGCTGCACTGGGGCACAGATATAAACCTGATCTACTAAATGACATAAAATAGAAAACAGAGTAATTTCTCCAGTGAATATGAACAAGCTCTGGAACCCATCTGGGCTATTTACATAAAAATTGGATTGTCCTCTCTTGAATTATCTTTTTCTAGTGGACATCTGCAATATAGTCTGTTCGGTTCTCTGTTCCACTGTCCTCATCTATGTGGTCACCATAGTAACTCCCTTGTTTTTTCGGGAGTCCATCCCACTGGCCAAAATTTATGTCCATGGCCTGGCACCCCCATGCCCATGGGCTGCTAGCTCTCTCCTGCAAGTTGTCTGACCCTAGCGCTGGGAAGCTTAAAAGTAAGACTTGGGAACTGACAGTAGCCACATGCCCTACCCTTAGGAGAACTCCTTTCAACAGAGAATGAAGCTCAAGGAAGAGAATGGGAGAAATCCTGACTCACTCTACCCCTTCTTCCAGTAGTTTCTGTGGCCGAGTTGGAACGCTCACCTCTCATAGTCTGATTGGTTCATTCTTCTTCTGACTCTATCATCCAAGAATTCTTTTCAGCCTAATCTAGAGGAAGATGGGTTTCTAGTCTCTTGAAACCAATGCACAGTTTTGTACAAATGCACGGTCAGCTCACCCTCTGAGATCCTAACTTTCCTTAGAGACAAATAGCTGGAACAGGAATGGGTGGGAGATGATCTCGGGTTGCACTGGGTCTTTCCAAAAGATATCCTGAAGTCCTAACTCCCACTACCTCAGCATTTGACATTCTTTGGAAATAGGGTCACTGTAGGCGTAATTAGTTAAGATGAGGTCATAGTGAAGTAAGAGAGCCCTTAATCAATGTAGCTGGTGTTCCCATAAGAAGAGAAGACACACAGAGACAGAGATGCTAGAAGGAGGAGCCGCCGTGTGACCAGGGGGGCAGCGAGTGGAGCCAGGCGTCTAGAACTCCAAGGAATGCCAAGGATTGCTGGTTGTCCCCAGAAGGTAGAGGAGACGCAAGGAAGGATTCTTCCCTCACAGGTTCCACGGGAAGCATAGCCGAAACTTTAATTTCCAAATTCTCGCCTCCAGCACTGGGAGACAATACACTGCAGTTATTTTAAGCCCCCCAGTTTGTGGTGCTCTGTTTGGCAGCCCCAGGAAACGAACAGCCTCTAATATACTTTCTACCTAGAAATTGCAGGGCTTCGGTGCTCCGGTGAGGTTGGAAGGGGCAAAAAATACCGAGCTCTTTTTCTGCCTGCGTTCAGGAAATGAACACCTAAATCCCCGGGGCTGGAGGCATCCATCCTCCAAAGGAGGCAAGACTGAGGGGATAGAGACTTGCCCTACAATGCTTTCTAGCCTCTAGCGTGTCCATAGAGGTTAGAGACAGACGCTTCTCTAGAGGAGCTCTTCAGACACTACCTGACATAGAACAGACCCTCAGAGAAGGTTATTCTCCTAGCTAGGTTATACAAGGAACAGAAAAAAATACATCCAAGAGGTTTGCGATGAACTTTCCTGCCCTGAGCTTTCTTGTCAACACCGCACCCCAGCTCCGTGGTGCTTGCTTCCACTCCTTCTTCAGATTTTTGCCAAAGCACCAGAATATGAAGGGCTCTTCTTTGAGAAACGTTAATTCAGCAGCCATCAAAAAAATGAAATCTTGCCATTTGCAATGACATGGATGGAACTAGAGGGTATTATGCTGAGTGAAATAAGTTAATCAGAGAAAGGCAAGGATCATATGATCTCACTGATACGTAGAATTTGAGAAACAAGGCAGAGGATCACAGGGGAAGAGAGGAAAAAATAAAACAAGATGAAACCAGAGAGGGAGACAAACCATAAGAGACTCTTAATCTCAGGAAACAAACTGAGGGTTGCTGGAGGGGAGGGGGGTGGGGGGATGGGGTAACTGGGGGTTGGGCATTGGGGAGGGAGGGTATGCGTTGTAATGAGCACTGGGTATTATATAAGACTGATGAATCACAGGCCTGTACCTCTGAAACCAATAATAACTTTTTATGTTAGTAATAAAAAAAAAGAAACACTTATTCAGAATGTCTTGCTTTACCCAAAAACACAAATCCTTCTCAGTTTGTGCTGTGTTGTCTTCGCTGAAAGAAAACCTTGTTGGCAGGGGGAAAAAACAAAAACAAAAAACCCACCTTTGGCTTCCATGGCTGCGCCCCCCTTACGCCAAGGGGGCAATTTCTCACACATTTTCTAGTATTTGGAGACTGTGTATGATCACAAGTAGATTTTCACACAAACGTAAGGTGAGAATACCGTGCTTTATTGTCCTGTGAGTGAATCTTCAAATCCATGCCTTTTAACTCACTCTAATATAGGAAGTTAATTGTATTTGCACAACATAAATCTGGGTATGTCCATAAACTTTAAATCATTCACACTAAACAGAAGTGGATGTGTCAGGAACACAGATCTCCAGAAAAAACTGGGGAAGAGATTAGTGAAGGTATTTAAAGCTTTATTTTTTTAAATTGTGTTTACCTATTTCCAAAGTAATCAGGAAACCAGTATGCTCGTTGATTTACTTGAGCTTCCTTTAGAGAGATTGTATTAGTTTTCTAGGGCTGCATAACAAAAAGACCCACAGAATGCGTGACTTAAACAAGAGAGATTTATTTTCTCACAGTTCTGGAGGCTACAATTTCATGATCAAGGTGTCGGGAGGATTGGTTTCTGCTGAGGCCTCTCCCTTGGGCTGACAGCTGGCTGTCTTCTGGTCTTCGTGGTGTCCCTTCTGTGTGTCTGTATCCTAATTTCCTCTTCTTAAAAGAATACAAGTCATATCGGACCGGGGCCTACCCAAATGACCTCATTTTTAACTCACTCACCTCTTCTAAGACCCTGTCTCCAAATGCAGTCACATTCCAAAGTACCGGGGGTTAGCATTTCAGCTTATGAATTTGGGCAGCACTGAATTCAGCCCATCACAGAGATCTTGCATCAGTTAGAATTAAGTTCAACCTCACCGAATAACAACAACACTAGAATTAAATAATGGTAGTTTAAACAAATACAACTCTTTTTCTTTCTCATGAAAGACTGGGGGGGCGGGGGGTGCCTGGATGGCTCAGTTGGTTAAGAGGCTGCATTCAGCTCAGGTCATGATCCTGGGGTCCCGGGATCGAGTCCTGCGTCAGGCTCCCTGTTCGGTGGGGAGCCTGCTTCTCCCTCTGACCCTCCCCCCTCTATATGCTCTCTCTCACCTTCTCTCTCTCAAATAAATAAGTAAAATCTTAAAAAAAAAAAAAAAAGACTGGGGGTAAGCAATGGAGAGCCAATATGACAGCTCCATGATCATCAGAGACCCCAGATCCTGCTGTCCTACCGTAGCTGACCCACCCTGAGCACCACTTTATGATGCAAGATAGATTTTCAAGCTTCAGCATCTGTATTTTTGTTTGCATTCCAGCCAGCAGAAAGGAGGAAGGGCAGAAGGAGACTGCCCCTTCCTTTTGAGTGAGATTCCTTAAAAATACTACATCATACTTCTGCTTTTATATAATTTTATATAATTTATTATACATATAATTTATATACATTGCATATGTATGTGCATATATAATTTTATATATATAATGCTGCAACAGAAAACAAAGAAACAAATATCGTATAAAAATATAGGAATTGTTTGGGGCAGATCCAACCACTTTGGTCTGTAGAAGCTCAGGGCCCAGGGATCTCCATTTGGTGAACTGGCCAACGTCAGAGCTGCCTTTGGAACGGAACCATGGAGTTGGACTCTGGCCTCACTGGCCTGGGCTCTGAATCAACCACACTGACAGAAATCTAGGACCTGTAAGAGCTGGTTCTCACCCCAGCCATGGTGCACCTTTCAGAGTTCATTGGTCTCACACCTCCACGCCATGGCTCAATTTGCTCACTCCACGAGTTCACTCTTCCCTCCACCTACATTTGCCTGGGAAACACCTGTTCAGGCTCCGCAATTCAGCCACTTCCTCCTTCCGGAGGCCTTTTCTGACTTCTGCCTCCACTATAAGCTCCTTTGAAATTCATAGCCCTAAGCTCAAGAAGTTCACAGCCCTACTTCCCATCTGGGCTGTGAATTTCTTGAGATCAGGGACCACATCTTATTCATCTTTATATCCTCAGCCATGGAATATCTGATGAATGAGTAACTCTCAGAATTGGAAGGGATGTGGACGTGAATCTACTCTACCACATCTGTCCCAAGCAGTCACCCAGTGCTACTGGAATGCCAGCATCGCTGGGGAGCTCACTTTGCATAGGCACCCGCTGTATCCATTAGGCTAGTGAATGCTAATGAATGAGGAAACAAATTATGTTACATCTTCAGTGGGCATTTCATTTGTATTCAGATATAAAGTTTACTTACACCAGAACACTAACAAATGCTTTAATTGCACTTTCAGAGGATCAAAACAAATAAGGAAACAAATACATTTCTAATTCTGTGCTTGCCATTTCTACATTTAATAGGTATTTAAAGAATGCATACGATGTATAAAACACTGTGTTATTGGGGTGACTGGCTGGCTTAGTTGGAAGAGCTTACAACTCTTGATCTTGGGGTCATGAGTTTGAGCCCCACTTTGGGTGTAGAAATTACTTAGAAAACCAAAATCTTAAAAAAATAAAATCTTAAAAAAAACCCACAACACTGTGTTGTTGTCATAGGTGGAAATTTATGGTTCTTGCTCTCAAAGTATGTATATTCTAACTGAAAAGTCAAGGCAAGACTTAGGTGGTCAGAGACAATACATGGCTAAGTGCCAAGGAGTGGAGAGCCCATCAGTCCTGGGCCTGGGTAGAAGGAAGAGAGGATGAGAGACATAGGCTGGGTTGTCAGCAATGGTTCAGCTCAGGTCCTGGAGGGGAGTCCACTGCAGGTAGGAAAGCACAGTGCTAGGGAAGGGCAGGGACAAGGAAGTACCATATGCTTAGGACATAATAGAATCCAGACTTTGAGCAGTGGAAGGGGTCTTCACAGATTGACTAATCCAGTGATTTTTCCAATCACGTTAAGCCACGCAACCTTTTATTCCACTGAACAATTACTTAGAGACAATAAATAAAATAAACAAAAGTGGAGCTCATCTGCCTGGATTGGGATAAATATCTGGTGGGATTCAGTCTTGAAAGATGTGAGAAACTCAGGCATAGCCTTTATAAGAGAAATGTAGAATGAGGTAAATATAAGAATTTGTTAACATACATAGCAGCAGAATTGGGTAAGAGGAGAAATGCCCATTGTCAACAAATTAATTTATAGCTTTTATGCTATTTCTTTTTTGTTTGTTTGTTTGTTTTATTATGTGATTTTAATCACCATACATTACATCATTAGTTTTTGATGTAGTGTTCCATGATTCATTGTTTGCATATAACGCCCAGGGCTCCATGTAGAACGTGCCCTCTTTAATACCCATCACCAGGCTAACCCATCCCCCCACACCCCTCCTCTCTAGAACTCTCAGTTTGGTGCTCGCTTCGGCAGCACATATACTAAAATTAGAACCCTCAGTTTGTTTCTCAGAGTCCATAGTCTTTTTATGCTATTTCAACTGAAATCCCAATGCAGGTTTTACAGACCTTTTTTTTTTTTTTTTTTTTTTTCAGAAGAAGAGTTAGGGGAATAACTCTAACATTTAAAAATATATTCTAAAGCTGAACAAAATGCATTCTATACACTTTATAATACTATAATACCTTGTAATACACTGCTACTAGATTTTATTACATAGAACAGTACAATGAGGATATTCAACTAGACAGATCAAAGGAATATTACATAAAGTCCAGAGATAAACTTTATATATGTAAGAAAATTAAATATATGATAAAAATTCATCACAAAAATAAATAGCAAAGATAAAGAAAAGTTGAGTTTTCTTTGGGAATAATTGGTAGGTTATTTGGAAAAAAACTATTAGCTATTCACTACAAGTCTACACCAAAATAAATTCCAAAGATTTAAGATTTTAATAATTTTTAAATGCAAAAAAAAATAGAATTAAATAGGTAATAAACATCTGGATAGAAAAAATGACATTCTATACCAAGGAGGAGTCAAAGAAATCAAAAAATGAACAGATTTTCCTAAATACAATGTTAAATTGCTCTCAATCAAAAATAAAAAAAACCAATAATCAAAAATAAAATACCAACAGACTGAAAATGCAAATGACAAATATGACACAAAGTTAACAGGCTATTTATAAAAGATCATAAAGTACATAAGAAAAATCACTAAGACCTCACCCCTAAAAATAGATAATCAAGCAAATAAAATTAGTAAGTACATATATGGAAAAATGATCAAATATATTAGTAGTCAAGACCTACAGACAAACTTTTTTGTCACTCTAGCCAATTAACCTATTTAGACAAAATAATATGAGATTCCTAAATTCAAAATATTTTTCGATATCTATCTTAAAAATAAAATAATGTGGGGGGGGCTGCGTGGCTCAGTCAGTTAAGCATTTGCCTTTAATTAGGTCATGATCTTGGGGTCAGGGCTCAGTGGGGAGTCTGCTTCTACCTCTCCCTTTGCCCCTCCCCCTGCTTGTGCTTTCTCTCCTGTCTCTCTCAAATAAATAAATAAAATCTTAAAAATAAAATAAAATAATGCTGAAACTTGAGAAAAGCTTGATACACAAAGACATTACGTGAAGTATTATTTACAATAGCAAAGAGCCAGTGTGTAAATGAGTGAATGAGTTAACCCCACAACAGAAGATTGGCTAAGGAATATGGAATATGCCAACTCGATGGCAGATTATGCATTCATTTAAGTTGTTTTATATATAAAACATGCAATAAAAAAGTGATTTGATGTTAGTGGAGGCAAAATCAATGATGCGTTACCCCTGGGGTATTCACAATTCTTAGCCCAGTGCCTAATCCATACATAACAGGGACACAACACAAACTTGGTAAATGAATGAAAATCGTACACACATGGTATGATTTTTGACCATGTGAAACAAAACCTACTTATAGAGAAAAGAAATATAAATTAGAGTAGGAGTATTGCCACTTTTTTCTACTTTTCTGTAGAAGATGAGAGGCGAGATCCCAAATGTTGCATGGTAAATATTTAGCATTGTCTATCACACTTCAGATTTAACTGGGTATCCTGTATTTTTATTTGCTAAATCTCGCAACCCTACTGGATATCAGAGTTGATATCTTTACACTTAAATTTTGAAGTCTGTGGAACAGAGACGTTCCCTTTGATGAGCCCTTCATTGGAAGTATGTGGTTGTTTTTTCTCTTTCTCACATATAATACGTGTGTATGCCCATATTTTTCCGTGTAGAAAAAGTATAAAGGAAGAAAAAAAAATCACCCCAAATTCCACCACCCAGAGATAACCACCACTTACACTGTATTTAAGACATTCCGCACATACAGACATATATGTAATATTGCATGCACAGAGAATCACAGTATATATGCCTTCCTGTAATCCTGCTTTTTTTCTGTTTTTGTTTTTTTGACTGCCAATTTCGCTGCCTCTCCAGAGGTCTGACTTCCATGAAATCTCATTTACTTCTATTCCCAGGGGGCCACCAGGACGTGGGTTGCATATGCAGATGATTAACTAGTAGTTTGTTATTTTTATGGCAAACTACATAGGGCCGGCTTACCGAGGGGGCCTCGCTGGAGAGGGCGGGGCCAGAACCCATGATCCAAGCCCTCGAGGAGTCTGGAAAAAGGCACACCATTTTGGAAGAAATACGTTCGTGTTGATTGCTATTTACTAATCTTTATTTCATCTCACTCTACCTATTTGGTTCCAGAAACTTCCTTAATAGTTGTGAAAACATGGCACAATAAAAACGGATATTTGGGAGAGAGGCTCAGCCACAGCGATCCTAACAGCTGAGATTAACATTTACTGAGCAGCTGCTCTCAGCCGGGCACAGGATTAGGCACACACAGATTATGAAGACCAGGAAAACGTGCCCCAGTCCTCGAGGAAGCTTAAATTTACAGAACATAAAATTAAATAGACACACCCATGAGTCTACCACCCAGAAATACTACTATTAATATTTTAGTGTATGTCTTTTCAGATTTAATATTTTTAATAGCTAACACTTACAGAGCACTTACTGTGTGCAGGCTTTGTTCTCAAAAGTTTTGCTCTTCACTCATGTAATCCTCAGAATCATGTTACAAGGTACTATTCTTATTTATATAACACCGATGAAGACATGGAGACAAAGATTTCAACTTGCGTGAAATTTCACAGCTTGACAGATCAGATCCCCACCAGAGTTTGAAACAAATAGCACACAGCATTTATTATGTGCCAGTTGCCATACTAAGTGTTGTACATGGGTTGATTCCTTCTATCCATAAAGCCAGCACACACAAGTTATTTTTATCCAGACTTTTTTAGGAACCACAGGTGACTCTGAGGACTGAAAGGGTGGCAGAACGCCAGGCAGACCTGGGATCACCCTAGGTGTCATCAGAGTGTCTGTCAATAAGTTCACGGAATTCTGGCTCACCTGAAACGCAAGGGAGCTTAAGAGGAGCTTTTCAAGCCCGCTTTCTCGGCCTCGAATTTCATGGTCATGTCTGAATGAGTTTATCTCTGAACCCATCCCCAGGAAGGCTCAGGCAGGAGTGATAAATGCCCACGCACAGGTGAGCCACAGTCCCTGACCTTTTGATGTATAATTTCATCCGTAGACCTGAAAAATGTAAACAATTTTGCTCCAAGCTATCAGGTGGTTTCGTGGTAACAGATTCTCAATTGACAAGGAGTGGGAACCTTTTAAAATGCGATCCTCTGCCTGGGGAGAAATGAGCACACCCTCAAAGAAAGGCTGTCCCTAGGTGGGACACGGTCCAACTGCTGGGATCCCCGTCCATCAGTGGTGTCTCGTGAGACTCCACCCCAGGGAATGTGCCAGGGTACAGTTTTAATTTCCTTTCATCATTTCCTTCCTCTTGGGCAAAATGAATCTTAAAGTTTATATTCACTTTAGTATATCTACATTTTAAATATACCCTATAAAGCCATAGGCGTAATGAATTCAAGATGCCCACATGAGAGTAATTCTGCATACTAGCTCTGTTCTATAATTTGGATTCAGCCTTCTTAGGATTTTTTTTTTTAAGTCATCTCTATACCTAACATGGGGCTCAAACTCACAACCCTGAGATTAAGATTCACATGCTCTACCGACTGAGCCAGCCAGGTGCCCCCAGCTTTCTTAGGATTTTTGATAGGAACTGACTTCCAGGAATAAGGATAATGATAAGAGGTTTCAAACGGCTGCTCAGTCTCAAACATTATTTTTCTTGGAGCCTGAAAGTGCTGGAAGGTAAGTAAAAAGCAGAAATACATTCCTCTTGAGGTGGGGGGATGGCTCCAGGGTGAGATGCGCAGGAAGGAGGGACACTTGAACTTCCTGCTCTCCTCTCCCTGATCCCCTTGTGCCCTGTGACTTATGATGGGTCACTGAGCCCGTGGCCCTGTGCAATTTCTGCATTTCTGGGGTAGCCCCACCTTGCAGATGCCAAGAGAAACACATTCCACTGGAGGGGTCAGAATGGTCAGTCATCTGTGCTCCTTGTTGAAGAAAGAGGAGCAACCTTCCCAAAGAGTTCAGACATGCCACGGTGTTTTCAAAATGCAGTGAGCTCTGGTTCCGCAGAGCAGTTATCACAACTTTTCGGGTTGACCCCTGCCCCCCCCGACCCCCCAATTCCACCTCTGGGAAAAGCCTCCACGGGGCAGGCATGGTCTGCTCACTGGGAACCCCAGCTAGCTCGCTGGCCATCAAAATCTACTCACCCCAAAGAGGGGTTTACTGCATTTCAAGGGGCAGGACAGTCTCTCCAATCTAGGGGAGCCTTTAGAAGTGGGGGCAGCAAAGGGCCACCCTTTAGCCTGGCTCATGCTCTGCAGCTTTCTCACGAATGCAGACCAGTTGTGCACAAATGTGACCAGGACACATGCTTTTCGCCCAGGATGCTCACCAGGAAATGTAAGGATCTCTTGTTCCTTGTAAGATTAGACGAAGTTTCAGAACACAGAATCCCAGGCCAGGCCAGCAGCGGGGAGGCACGCTATCTTAGAAGCAGATGGAACAAAAGATTGGGTCCCTAGTTCCTAGGGTGAGACAAAAGGGCAAGATGTCAGCCCAGGACCACCCAGAGAAAATTAAATACAGATCAACTTTTGATGGCTTATGTACACAGAGGGGAGATAGAGTTTTGATCTTGGGAAACACAAACACCGCAAACTTTACCCATAATCACTGTTTATCACACTCCTGTCCTGGAGCAGCAAGGACAGCGAAGTAGCCACAAACACGCCATGGAACCAGAGCTTCTGTTTCCTGCCACTCAGCCCGTCCTCTGTGGGCTGGCGTCCTCCGTGGGCTGGGAGCTGGGTGTGGTGCCGAAAGAAAGAGCCTCGGGTTTTCCCAGCCATTGAGTAAAGAGGAGAAAATGGGTCCTATGGGGGTCAGCTCCCCTTCTCAACTCCAGGTTATGACCACAGACCACCCTGGCTCTGCCTTGGAATGAAGGGCGCCCCACCCACCTCCACCACCCACCCTGCCACCCAGCCTACCTGCCCACGGCGGTGTCGCCTGGGGGTCGTGCCCACCTGGGGTCACAGGTGGGATGACTCTAACTATACTCCCGACCCCAATCTTTTTTTTTTTAAGATTTTATTTATTGATTTGTCAGAAAGGGGGAGAGAGAGAGAACACACAAGCAGGGGGAGCGGCAGGCAGAGGGAGAAGCAGGCTCCCCACTGAGCAGGGAGCCCGATGCGGGACTCGATCCCAGGACCACAGGATCCTGACCTGAGCCGAAGGCAGACGCTGAACCAACTGAGCCACCCAGGTGTCCCATCGACCCCAATCTTTGTTCAGCTGTTATTTTCTAAAATTTAGTATGAAAATTTGCAAACATACTCAGAAGTAGAGAGCATGTTACAACAAACCCTAATTCAGCAATTATCCAGATTTCTACTTTTCTTCATCTATATCCTGTATTTTGCTCTTTCTTACAGCAAATCCCAGGCATCATGTCATTACAGTCCCTCATACTGCCGGAAGCATCTCCAAAAACACAGACATTTTCTACCTAACTGGAGTTTCATTGGCACTCTTAAAAAAAAGTTATTCCTCAATATTATCTAAATCACAGTCCATTTCAGATTTCCCCTATTTCCCAAAACTATCATTTTTGGTTGGTTGGCTTGAGTCAACAGGTAAAAAAGAGCCACATATTTCATTTGGTTGTTAAGGGTCTTACACCCTAGAGCAGCACCTCTCACTTTCTTCTTAACGCCACTGACCTGCTGCAGAAATCAGGGTAGTTGTCCATCAACCCGAATCTTTCAGTCTACCCCAGGGACCTCCATCCTAACCTCCAACCTCTGATAGTGTGGCAAGATTTCTTTTCCTTTGGTGCCCATGGTTCTTGGTCACGCTGCTTTGAAGAATGAAAAGGTAGACCAGACAAACAGTGGCGGGCAGCAAAGCAAAGTTTATTGAGCGATAGTATTAAAAAACCCCAAGAGGGAGGGGAGCCTAGAGGGTTGCTGATTTGGAGATTAGATCTAGAGGGTTTTATAGGCTCCTTGGTGTGGGCTGTTTGTTTTGTTTTGTTTTGTTTTTTTGTTTTTATTTTTTTTAATTTTTTATTGTTATCTTAATCACCATACATTACATCATTAGTTTTTGATGTAGTGTTCCATGACTCATTGTTTGCGCATAACACCCAGTGCTCCACGCAGAACGTGCCCTCTTTAATACCCATCACCAGGCTAACCCATCCCCCCACCACCCTCCCCTCTAGAACCCTCAGTTTGTTTTTCAGAGTCCATCGTCTCTCATGGTTCATCTCCCCCTCCGACTTACTCCCCTTCATTCTTCCCCTCCTGCTATCTTCTTCTTTTTCTTTTTTCTTAACATGTATTGCATTATTTG
The DNA here is from genome assembly GCF_009762305.2 of Zalophus californianus. Classification (NCBI taxonomy): domain Eukaryota; kingdom Metazoa; phylum Chordata; class Mammalia; order Carnivora; family Otariidae; genus Zalophus; species Zalophus californianus. Next base: position 15,859,825 of record NC_045601.1, on the reverse strand, counting down.
TTTCAGAAGTACAGATCTGTGATTCAACAGTCTTGCACAATTCACAGCGCTCACCGTAGCACATAGCCTCCCCAATGTCTATCACCCAGCCACCCCATCCCTCTCACCCCCCACCACTCCAGCAACCCTCAGTTCATTTCCTGAGATTAAGAATTCCTCATATCAGTGAGGTCATATGACACATGTCTTTCTCTGATTGACTTATTTCACTCAGCATAACACCCTCCAGTTCCATCCACGTCGTTGCAAATGGCAAGCTCTCATTCCTTTTGATGGCTGCATAATATTCCATTGTGTATATATACCACCTCTTCTTTATCCATTCATCTGTCGATGGACATCTTGGCTCTTTGGTGTGGGCTGTTTTAATCGGACTAACCCTCCCTACACCTGTCACCCAATCAGGTTTGTGTCCACACGCTCATCTACCAACCAGGTAGTTGTTCACATGGGAAAGGGTATAGGGCTCCTTCCTGGGTGGTGTTTTGTAGCCTCGGGAACCAAGACGGCAGGTGATCGCCGCTGCCCTAAGGTATGCTGGCCAGCCACAGGCCACCAGACCCAGCTCTTTGTTTAAATATCCCACTGGCTGTCGAGCTGGGTTAGGACACCCAACGCCATTCCCTCCTTTCTGTCACATAGACGTTTTAAGTCCTCCCGGTAGAAGGACTTAAAGCTGGGGCATGGAGTAAAGCCTAGAATAACAGGAGGGAGTCTTCTTCCTTTTATTCCTTTTAAGGGTAGTTTCCTCTTGGGGGGGCGGGGGGGGCTTGTCCCCACCTGCCTTTCTTCCCACTATCCTCCATCAATAGGAAGTTGGGCTTGAACCAGAAGATGTTATTTGCACTGTGTGCAGACACAAAACCAGAAACTTGGTCCCATCTGGCCCCAACTTATGTTTTCCAATATATGCACAACAACCCATCCGTAGACCTTCCACTGTAACCAGACAGGATTATGTAACATTTCTCAACCATCCTTTACTTCCCATCTCTGTACCTCTGCTTTTCCCATTTACCTTAATGTTAAGAGCTACTTAACATCATGTGAATGTACCAAGTTTTTATTAAGGAGTGGCCCTCAAATCTCACACTTGGAGAGTCCACACTTTGACCAGATCCAGAATTTCATACTGACGCCCTTGACCAAATCCAGAGCCAACCCTTCAGCCCCTCCCTTGCCCACAGCCCTGAGCCCACCTGGGTTTATTGACTTCCCCTCCCTGCTTCCACTTCCCTCGACTGCTCTGCCCTCAACACCCAGAATGCAGTCCGTCCATCCCACTCACTGTCCAAGTCCAGGATCCACCCTGGTGTCCTTACTCCTACTACAGGCTGCTTCGAGGAAAAAAAAGAAGCACACAGATCACTGTCACTGGACATGTAGAGTTGCCCACCGCAGCCATGCGCCATTGTTACCCACCGATCCGGGTGCTTGTCACTCACTAGTCAGCAATTTCCATCCTTTGCTCGTTAGCTCCTTCTTCGAAATATACAGAGGAGTATTGCTCAGGTATTTTGTAGAAAATCCCTCTCTTGGGATTTGTCTGATGTTTTTGTCATGGTTACACTGGGGTTATGGGTTTTGGGGGGAAGAGGAGGTAAAGTGCTATTTTTATCACGTCATGTCAAGTGTATGTATTGTCAACATAACTCATCACTGTTGGCGTTGACCGCGACCACCTAGCCCTGATGCTATGTGCCAGGTTTCTCCACTCTGAAGTTACTTCTCACCCCTTTCCATACGATACTCTCCGCGAGGAACTCATCGTGTGCAACCCACACTTAAGATGTTGGTCGTGATGCTGCATCAGCGTGGACTCGTGGGTATTTATTTTAGGTGATAATCCAACACTGTTTTATTTACTTTGGTATTGTATTTTGGTAATTGGTATTTACTTGGTCAGATTGTTCAAGCTTTGGAAACTCTTTCCATCGACTCCTTTTTGTCTCTTTGATTCTAAATTTTGATGAATTCATGGCTTTTCCATAAATGTTGTTCTTATGTAGATTCCCACCAGTTATACCTGTGATCGTGTCTTTTCCCCAACCCCCTGCCAGCACAGTAGTTATGGGATTTTTTACCTTTGTCAATCAAATAGGTAAGCAATGCAATTTCATTTTAGTTATACTTTGTATATCTCACATTACGAATTAGGTAAAGCAAAGTTTCATGGTTAAGGATCATGTGCATTTTGTGTGTGTATGTGGCTCATGCCTTAATATCCTTTGCCACCTTTTCACTGAGAAGTTAGTCTTTAATACTGATTCTTAGGAACTCAAATAAAGTAAGAAAATCATGCACGTACATATATATCTGTTTTCCCCACTCAAGTATTAAATCCTGGAGTCAAGAGCTGTATTCCATACATGTTTATGGCCTCAAAGCGGAGAGCCTGGCAGGTGATATATATTCAAGAAATATTCCCCCACCAGGGTGCCTGGGTGGCTCAGTCGGTTGAGCATCTGACTCTTGGTTTTGGCTCAGGTCATGATGTCTCAGGGTCGTGAGATCAAGTCTCGTGTGGGGCTCAGCATTCAGTGCAGAGTCTGCTTGAGATTCTCTCTCCCTTTCCCTCTGCCCCCCTCCCCACCCCACACACTCCCGCTCTCTCTCTAAAAATAAATAAATCTTAAAAAAAAAAAAATATTCCTCTACTAAGGACCTTTCACGTATTTTAGGCTTTTATTCTGAGAGAAACAAAGTTATATGCATTTTTCCATTTAGACACCAAAGGGAAAAGAAATATTATGTCTCAGCCTTCTGAGGAGATCAGAGGACTGAACTCCGTGCCCTTGAGAATAGTTACATTACATGTTGGTTCTCAGGGGAGAGATGTAATTTTAAAAAGCATCTTCAACTTACCAACGGTTTTTCTTTTTCCTTACACACACTGAAGAAAGTAAAGCTCAAAAGAATCTTTTTCTTGGTGAGTAGGTTAGTATTAGATTCGATGTGACTTTCCTCCCTTCAGAAAAGCATAAAAACTGCTCTAGACCAAATGATAACCTTTTGTCCTTTCCCTTCTCCTCCATCTTCCTGATTCTTAATTTTTCGAGGTCACACTCCCTTAGAAAACCTGATGAGAATTGTAGACCCGCTCTCTACAAATATTTGCATATGGTGAAATTTTTCACATATAATTCCACGGACCGCATGAGAGCCTCAAAGCCCGGCCACAGTCATCTGGGTAAGGATTCCTAGCCTGGGTCCATGGACAACATGCTGTTCATGGAAAGGCGGCTACTTACCTCCTACATGACCTTGAGGAAGTTACTCATCCTCTCTATGACTTGGCGTCCTCCCCTGTAAAATGGAAGCTGAGAAGATCATTGTCTCATAGGACTGGTGATCTCGGTGAGGATCAAAGGAGATGATAAGCACGGATGTTTACCCCAGTGCCTGCACCTGGTCGGCGTTCAATAACTCCCTGACCATCTGCTGGGAGTGTCTAGGTCCGCAGGACCAGAGACTGCAGTTCACTAGCATGTCCTCAGAGAATCCCAGGCTAGGAAAATCATCATTGTCCAAGCAGGAGTCTTCATTACGCTGCCATGCTCACCAACTACCACAAATGACCCGTCCTGTTTAACCTAATGGGGATTATTTCCTCTTTATTATTTGGCAGGACCCAGACAGACACCATCAGTCCTTTCCTGGGCCTGGTATTTCAGATTCTGAGACTCACTGTTCATTTTCTCTATCACTCCCTCCTGGTTTCACCAAACAAATAAGAATGGTTTAAAGTTCCCTTGAGGGGCGCCTGGGTGGCTTAGTCGTTAAGTGTCTGCCTTCGGCTCCGGTCATGAGCCCCGCATCGGGCTCCCTGCTCAGCAGGAAGCCTGCTTCTCTCTCTCCCACTCCCCCTGCTTGTGTTCCTTCTCTCGCTGTCTCTCTGTTAAATAAATAAATAAAATCTTTAAAAAAAAATAAAATAAAGTTCCCTTGAAAAAGAAACATTTCCAAACCAGTCCTGGGGGGGTTTACCTCACCAGCTTCCTAAACAGGTTGATGAGATGCATCCACGCAAAATGATTTCAAGCTCTGAGACACCAGCCAGCAGGAAGATCATCGAAGATGAGGTTTTTGAGCCATAATTCTACAGAAGATCCTTCTTTGTGAGTTTCATCACAACGAGCATTTTAGACACAGAGACTCAGCAGGCCACCAGCCTTGCCTACTTTACCTCACCAAGGAAAAGGGCACATAAACTTCAAAACCATTGCATGAACATTGATGTATATTCTATCTGTTGTGCCCCTCTGGGATCCTGAGACGCTCTGCTTGCCTAGGCTGCTGACTCCAACACAGACCTGGGCCTCGGCACAATGCCAGGTGATGGAAAGCCTACGACAATGAGCCATGTATCTCTTAAAGTAGAGAATTATTCATTCATTTATTCATTTATAGATCTTTATTGAGCACCTACCAAGCTCCAGGCATGTTTTCATCATCAGGGACTTAGCAGTACACAGGACAGATAAAATCCTTGGTCACGTGGAACTTATATTCTGATTGGAGAAAATAAACTTAAAAACGCAGTACAGATAGGCCACAAGATCACTGTGGGTAATTCTAAGAAAATGAAAGAGGGTGATACAATAGGAAAGTGGGGGGAGCATGATGTTAGGCTGGAAGGTAATGCAAGTCTTCTCTAAAGAGATGTCATTTGAGCAGTGACTTAAAGGACAAGAAGGAATCCATTGCAAATACCCGGGGAAAGGGCCTTCTGGGCAATGGAAATAGCGGGTACAAAGGCAGGACTGAGCTCAGTGCGGGCCTAGGGACAGAAAGCCCCACCAGGGAGCGCACCGAGAGAAGGTGAACCTTGTCTCAGGTGGACACGGGCCCCTTCATCTGCCTCACAGACTCTGTCTAGAGTGAGTCATTTATTCTGATGGCAAGAAGAAGCCACGGGAGGGTTTGAAGCAGATTTCAGATCTGTAGGATTTTGGTTTGGGCACCTGAGTGGATGGCAGTCACGTTAACTAAGATGAGAAAGATAAAGGAAGAGTGTGTTTGTGAGCAGGAAGTTCAGGATCAATTAAAGATTCCATTTTAGGGGCACCTGGGTGGCTCAGTTGGTGGAGCGTCTGACTCTTGGTTTCGGCTCAGATCATGATCTTGGGTCATGGGATCGAGCCCTGCGTCAGGCTCCTCACTGAGCAGCGAGTCTGCTTGAGATTCTCTCTCCCTCTGCCCCTCCCCCTGCTTCTGCACTCACTTTCACTCTCTCAAATAAATAAATAAATATTTTTTTTTAAAAGATTTTATTTATTTATTTGACAGAGAGAGTGAGAGAGCACAAGCAGGGGGAACAGTAGAGGGAGAGGGAGAAGCAGGCTCCCCGCCAAGCAGGGAGCCCGATGCGGGGCTCGATCCCAGGACCCTGAGATCATGACCCGAGCCGAAGGCAGACGCTTAACCATCTGAGCCACCCAGGCGCCCCAATAAATATTTTTTTTTAATTCCATTTTAGACCTTTTAAATTTGAGATGCCTGTCAAACAGTCTTGGAGAAGTCCAGAAGGCTCTTGAATTGATGAGTCTGATGTTCAAGAGAGAGGTCAGAACTAAACATATCAATTTGGAAGTCATCAGCTTTCAAATGGCATTTATAGCCGTGAAACAGGGTGAGATCACTGAGGGCAAAAACAGAGAGAAGAAAGGGGGCTTCAAACTGTAGAGCCCAACAGAGAGAGAGGAGACCAAGAAGGAAGAGTCAACATAAAATGTAATAGGAGTAAAACCAGGAGAGAGAGGTGAAAAAACAGAAACCAAAACCAGAAAAGATGGTGTTTCAGGAGGAAGTGGTCCACCACTAAATGCTACAGTGAGGCTGAGGAAGATGAGGTCCCACCCCTAGTTTCGGGCCACTGGGAATCACTGGTAATCTTGACACCAATCATTTCAGTTGTGTGGTGGAGAAGGAGGCCAGCTGGTAGGGATTGAGGACAGGGCTGTGGTTAAACAGGATGGGCAATTTCGAAGAACTTTTGCTGTGAGCAAGAGCAAAGAATCGAGGCAGTCGCTAGAGAGCAACATGGACTCAGGATTTTTTGTTTGGTTGGTCGGTTGGTTGTTTCTAATGACGGGGCACCCATGGGTCTGTTGGTGGGAATGAGCCAGTAGAAAAGGAGACACTGATGACGCCAGGGACAGAAAAGAAGCTACTGGAATGAAGTCCTGCAACTACTCTGCAACCCCTTTTGAGGATGTTTAAGAACAGCTTCCTCTGAGGTAAGATTAAATGGAATATGTGGAGTGTCCCAGAGTATGATGCTACACTGAGAGCTCTTCGTGGGGGAAGGTGGGGGGAGAAGAAGCAAGAGAGAAGAAAGAGAAACTAGCATTCACTGGGCAGTATCCCTGTGACGGGCAGGCATAGGAACTATGGGGTGCTTTTGTCCATTTTTTTTTTTTTAAGGTTTCGAGCACTTATTGCCTTCGTTTTCACTTTGATTATGGTAAAATGTACATAACATAAATTTTAGCATTTTAACTATTTTCAGGTACAAACGCAGTGGCATTTAGTACTTCACATTGTTGTGCAACCATCACCACCATCCATCTCCAGAATTTTTTCATCATCCGGAACAGAAGCTCGGTCCCCGTCAAACAGTAACTCCCATTTCCTCCTCCTCCCAGTCCCTAGTAATCTCTACTTTCTACCACTGTGAACTTGCCTCTTCTAGGTCCCTCAGATGAGCGCAGTCGTGCAGTATTTATTCTTTTACGTTTGGCTTATTCCATGTAGTGCGTTTTCAAGATTCATCCACAATGTAGCCTGGATCTGAATTTCATTCTTTTTCATGGCTGGATAACATTCCGTCGTATGTATCTACCATAATTTGTTTATCCATTCATCTGCTGGTGGACATTTGGACTGTGTCCACCTTTTGGCTCCTGTGAAGAGTGCCGCTATGAACATCGGTGTACAAATATTCGAGTCCCTGCTTTCTGTTCTTTTGGGCACGTATCTAGATGTTGTCCCATTTATTTTTTGCGTAATGCTCATAGCCATCCATAGTCAGGTATTCTCCAGGAGGGCCTGGCTTCCTTCCTTCTTCCCTCAATGGGGATATGTATGCTTCCAGCTTCCAAGACATTCCCCAAACCGGATATCGTCCATTGCTTTTGCTCTCAGCCGGGCTGAGCCTCCAGATGAGCCTCTAGCCCTCAGCCTCCAGCCACCCAGCTCCTGCTTCTGCAGAAGGGAATCCATTCACAGGCTCTGGTGGACAGGGGAGAAGACAGGGAGGCAGACCATTTCTCTTCCTCGCCCAGTGACCCCAGTGACAGGCCCTAGCATACTGCCTAAGGGTGGTTGAGTGTAAACACTTAACAACGCATTTGGCTTGTAGGTGAACTTCATCCCATTCTTTGGCTCTTTTGGCGTTGGAACAGAGCTTTCTCTCCTAAATTGTGCTGTTTCTGGAAGGAGCTAAAATCTGAATTTTCCAGGCAAAATAAGTCCTCTGATAGCAAATGACAAAACCATGGCCATGGATATTTCGGATGTGCCAAAACTTAACACTTCAAATGCCAGAAGTTATCATGTTAGCATGATAATAGGTGGAGCTAGGAAAATTATTTGCAGAAAGCAAGTAAAACAATATGCAACCACTTTTTAATAGCAAAAATTTTCAGGCTCCTGAGTGGCTCAATGAGTTAAATGTCTGCCTTTGGCTCAGGTCGTAATCCCAGGGTCCTGGGATCCAGCCCCACATTGGGCTCCCTGCTCAGCAGAGAGTCTGCTGCTCCCTCTCCCCTCTGCCCCTCCCCCCTCTGCCCCCCATGCCCCCTCAGGCTCGCACATGGGAGCTTTCTCTCTCTCAAATAAAATAAAATCTTAAAAAATATTTTTTTTTAATAGTGAGAATTATCTGTAAACTGCTCTACAGGAAACAAGATAGTCCCTCCTTTAAGATATAAAAGTATCTTGTGATTCGAAAATAGCTGGTCTCTGGGGCATCTGGGTGGCTCAGTCGTTAAGTGTCTGCCTTCGGCTCAGGTCATGAGGATGGAGCCCGGCATCGGGCTCCCTGCTTGGCAGGAAGCCTGCTTCTCCCTCTCCCGCTCCCCCCGCTTGTGTTCCCTCTCTCGCTTTCTCTCTGTCAAATAAATAAAATAAAATCTTAAAAAAAAATTTTTTTATTAAGAAAAAGAGAAAATAGCTGGTCTCAGCATTGTTTCAGCAATGTCTCTCAAAATAGGATTTTACTTTCTTTTTAAAATGTTCTGATCTGCATGATTCTACAGAACTTGGTTCTGTTTACACAAATCATCCTAGAATAAAAGGCAAGTTAATGGCTCAAGGCACGGGGCGGGGGCGGGGGGGGGGGGAGTACATTCTTTCTTTGTATTTCTGGCTCCCTTCTGGATTCCAAGAAGCGATGAGGACCCCAGGATAAGTCCCAGTGGCAGGGGGAGGGGGTGAGGGAAGAGCAGGAGTTGGGACTTGCATCAGAGACACAGGCCATCGCTGTACCAGAACTTTCTCCCCCCACCCCCAGCCGCCGCACAGCCGCAAATGTGGTGCACACGGCACAGTTCATTCGTGGGGGGGGCGGCAAAGCGCGTTTTTCTTTCTCGTTTTCTGTCTTGACTTTTGCTCTGTTCTTATAAACTTTGAACTGATCTTAAATGTATCTTACTTTCCTAACACAGTTTTGATATATTCTGTTTCTTAATCATTAACACAGGAGATATTTTTCCTGGAATTTTATGAGGTTTTGCTGTTTTTATTGTTGTTTTGCTTGTTTGTTTACTCTTTGACTCTGTCTAGAACTTTTTCTGAAATGGGGTTTTTGTTTGTTTTGTGTTTTAGTTTCCCCAATGTCCTTCTGGAGTACTTTATTGCAGTTATATTTGTCAACTTACCCTTTTTCCCCATTCCTCTTCAGTAAATATTTTCATTTTAGCTCTCAGGTTATGTTTTCTTGAACTTATTTTATAAAACGAATTCTTCCACGTGTAGTTAAATAAAACTTAAATCAGTCTTTGGATGGTTATTGACTTCCCCTATCCAGTTTCAGTTGACTGTCCTCTGGAAAATCAGTGGGGCAGACTATAACCATAAAGTAGTTTGTATTATACCCTTGTTTGGATCCTTTTACTTGGAAAGATACTTTATCTATCGCATTTAAATTCTTATATGGTATACATAAAAAATTACAAAAGCTTTAAGAACTAATATTCATATAATTTTTAATTCTATAAATGCGTTCATTCCTACTGAAGTCAGGAATAAGGCAAGAATGATTCCTATCATATTATTACTCAATACTCTTTTGTAAGCCCGGCAAATGAAATGAGACCTGGGAAACAAAGATGCATAAATATTAGAAAGGAAGGAACAGAAAAGAGGGTGAGTTAAAGATGGTATCTTGGATTACCCAGAACATCCAAGAGAAGCCTGTTCTTTTCTTTTCTTTTCTCTTCTTTTCTTTAAGATTTTGTTTTTAACTGATTTCTACGCCCAGCGTGGGGCTCAAACTCACAGCCCTGAGATCAAGAGTCTCATGCTCCGCAGACCAAGCCAGCAAGGCACCCCAAGAAAATGAGATGTTTAAAGCAGAAACTTCAAAAACACAGAGAAAATAACAACAAAACTCATTCATAATCCCTCTACCTGCAGAACACTATCGTTAAAACTAACAATGTGGTTTATATCTTCCATTGTGTTTTTGCACGTGTGTGTATGTTCATGTGTGCATCTGTATGTGTAATATCTGTATTCCAAACATCTACTATCTATTTATACTGCCATTGAATTTTAGGTAAAATATAAAATGATCCTCAGGAGAGGCTTCTTGGTATCCACCCTGGCCAGAATTTAGTCTTTGCTCTGAGAAGGATCATGAGGGCAGAGCACAGGGACACAAACCCTGACCCACAATTCTAAAACCTGAAAGCTCCAAAGCACAAAAATAATTTTTTTAAGATTGTATTTATTTATTTGACAGAAAGAGAGAGTGAGAGAGAGCGCACACAAACAGGGAGAGGGCCAGAGGGAGAGGGAGAAGCAGGCTCCCTGCTGAGCCCGGAGCCCGATGCGGGACTCGATCTCAGGACCCTGGGATCATGACCTGAGCCGAAGGCAGATGTTTAATCAACTGAGCCATCCAGGCACCCCGCACAAAAATATTTCAAGTTCATTTGGTAACAAACCTTGACCTGCAATGACATGAGGCTGGTCAGTCTTAATTAGTGTTAATATTCATATCATACGCAAATAGGTCGCTGCACGGCAATGGGAACTTCCTTGAGGCCCCACTGGGGAGTTTTATACTCAGTGTCACCTTCCTAAAATCCAAAATATTCTGAATTCTGAAACACAGATGGCCCCCAGGGCTTTGGGTAAGGGATTTTGTACCTGCCATGTGCTGGGCAGTCTCCAGGCATGCTAAAAACATAAACACATGTATACTACCATCCGTGAGTTCACAAAATCGAAATGGCAGTACACATGCAGAAGAAAAACTTTCAACCTTTCAAATAAGCCTTTAAACAAAGAGGTAATCCTGGTCTGCATTGAAGTGAAGAAGGTATGCCCTACAGCCTATGAATATTCCATGTGTGTGTGTCCCAAGTAGTACAGGATCATGTTTGATGGATAGAGACTTGGCCTAAAATACAGAAGAGATGTGCTTGGCAAAGGGAGAAGGAAAAATAAAGATTATCTGTAAGTCCTATATATTAGACTCTTCCCATCATAAGCAGCAGCAACCTGCATATGAATTAAGCATAAAACAAATCTATCGTCTCCCGTTTATGAAAAGTCCAGATGTGGATGATCCACCTGTTGGGCACTGGGCTCTCCCTCAGTCTGTTCTCTTTACTGTTCCATGCTCAGGCAGGCTTTTTCTGCACGGTGGGAGAGATGGCCACTGGCATGTTCGGTTTATGGTCCCTCCGGGCTGCAGTCCCGGAAGGGACGAGAGAGATTGCCTCTCCTACCACATCCATCTCAGTCCCTTAAAATGATCTAGCCCAGCCAGCCTGGCATCTCAGCTCGTACCTGTTGTAAGGAATGGGGAACGTCGTCCAGCCTGAGTCACATCTTGGGCTTTGTCACTGACAACCGTACTAGAGTCACATGGGATGGGAGAAGGGCAATCATAAAAGCCAAAGGTGACAGAGCAGATGAATTAAAAAAAATAAAATAAACAAAGGATTAGATGTGTCTAGCCCGACATGAGACTCTTCCTCCTCAGAGAGACCCTTCGCTTTGCTGAGGAGGCTATGCAGGCAGGAAGGGGAGCTGAATTGTGCCGGGAGTCACAGAGGATCAGAGAAGCCTCCAGGTGCCCAGGCACCCTTGGGTCACAAATGTTGATGTTTCTGCACATGAAAGAGCGACAATAATCATGGGAGGGATTTCAGAGGGATGGTGTAGGAAAGAGCTTTCAAAGTGCCTCCTGCTAAATTAAGCGAGTCTTAAATGTTTAAAGGAAAGAAGAGAAGTGCATTGCTGGACGGAATGACAGAGTATTACAGGTGCAGCATTTATCTGTATGAGCGATCTTGCCCCTGGCGAGTTGGAATATCCGTCTTGTGAGTAGTTCCCTTCTTCTAAACATGAGAAATTTTTGGGTCTCTTCTGAACGGAGACAAGCTTGTGAGGACAGGCTCATGTTTGATGAATGTAGCCCTGCTCTAAAATACAGAAAAGAGATGCTTGATTGGGGAGGGGAGGGGGAGAGAGCATGTATAATCTCTGGGTATAAACCTGACTTAATATGAATTAAGCAAAAAATTAATCTGTTGGCTCGTTCAGAGAAATGTTTAGAAGAAGGAGAAAATTTTCTGACCAAGGGTTAATCCTTTTGTAATTCTGACATTTGGAGACCAAGAGCATCCTATATTCAAGCTTCAGTAGCTTTCTAAATAACTTGTTGAAGGTTGCCTGGGAAATGATGTGTTGATGTTCCAGCAGAGGCGGATACAAGGCCACAGGACTATGTCTGCAACTTTTTGCAAAATTAAGTTACAGTTGCTGTTTGCAAATCATGGCAGAAGAAATCTTCCAATAGATGCCACTTACTCAGTCATGTGCCCACACCTCGATACTTCTTATGTTAACATTGTGATTATATTTTGGGCCATCCTTTGTTTTGCCCTTGAAGGACAAAGATTAAGTCTTAAATGCAGAAGTCAGAGAAAGAGATGACACATTTCGCCTGGCCTAGAATATTCATTTCGCCTGGACTAGAATACTCCGGATCTGCCGAGTTAGGTGCATGCAAAGCTGGATAGCCTCCAGCTACAGACCAACCCCCAATCCATTATCACTTACTGCAGATTAAAGAAGAGAATTGATGAACCCCATAATGTGCTGGGCATTTACACAAATTGTCTTTGGAATTCTCACAACACTGAATAGAAGGTATTAGCCCTGTTTTAATAAATAAGCAAAATAAGGTTCAAATAACTTTACTTGCTTTCCCATGACCATTGGCTCAAAGGAACTAAAAAAGCCAGGGTTCTTGAACTGAACTGTGTGATTTCAAAGCCTGAGCAAGACTCTGGTCCTGGCTTCACGCTGGGTGGTGTCTTTGGGGGAAATAATTAAGCTGTATAACACCTAGCTTTTGGCTTCCTGTTACAAAGTCTCCTCTCCTTACCAAATATAGACTTATTATCACGAAGATAGAACATAAAAAGCACAATCCAAGGAGCTGAGAAAGCAGAAGAATTGAATACAGCTTTTGCCCACCAGCGCTTCACAGAGTATCTGGGGAAAGAGAACCCAAATATGAAACAATAAACAACAACCTAAGAATGGTGTTGGGCTGAGCAACCAGAGAGCAGAAAAGACTCAGAGGACAGTGACAGAGACTCTCAGCAACCCCCTTGTCCATTTCCCCATCCTTAGTAAGACAACTCCCCCTGCCCCTCCTAGCTGGGACTACAGCCACCTGGAATCCAGACTACATTTCCCAGCATGTCTTGCAGCTCAGTGTGACTAAACGCTGTCCAATGGGATGAAAGCAGATATGACAAATGCAACTTCTGGGGAGGATTCTTAAAGGAAAAGAACAATACCATACGTCATCCCTTCCACTTTCCTGCCTGTTGGCGCTTTGGCATCCTTCTGGAATCATGAGGCTGGGCCGGGAGTGGAACTCACTCAGGGCAGAGCTACAAGATGAAGGAAGCCCAGAGATCTGACTCTGTGTGGCGCAGCTTCTGCTCTGGACTGCAACCTCCATTCTTTTATGTGAAAGAGAAATAAATGTCTATTTAATTTAAGCCATTGTTATTTTGGGTTTTTGTCATATTTAATCAACTACTAAAAGGGCACAGTTCTATTGCTCCTCCTCCTTTCCCCCCAGGTCCTACTGTGTGTCTTTTAGCAAGTCCCTTAACCTTTTCCAGGGTGGCTGGAAGAACCAACGAGACAAACCAGTGAGAGAGCAGAAGAAAGCACTTGGAGATTTTAGTTGGCCTGTTGTGATACAGTCTGGCGGGCCGAAGGGGGGTGGGGGGGCTTTCGGGGCGTCTGGGGGGTGAAGAAAACAAAAGAGCTATATAAACAAGACTAGTCAACTCACAAACTTAAAATGCTTTGAGAGTGCAGAGAAAAGAAAATCTGTGTGCTGGAGGAAGTGGTTAAAGATTTGATTTAGGAGATGAAGTATGAGGTGGACCTTAAGGAATGAATCCAATTTAGTTTGTAAGTTGTGACTCTTTCGTTTTTCTTTAAGCTTTTATTTTCATTCCAGTTAGTTAACGTACAGTGTTATATTAGTTTCAAGTGTACGATATAGTGATTCAACCCTTCCGTACATCACCCAGTGCTCATCACAACAGGTGCACCCCTTCATCCCCATCACCTATTTAGCCCATCCCCCCAACCCCCCTCCCCTCTGGTAACCATTAGTTTGTTCTCTAAAATCAAGAGTCTGTTTCTTGATTTCTCTCTCTCTCTTATTTTTTCCCTTTTTTTGTTTGCTTTGTCCCTTAAATTCCACATATGAGTGAAATCATATAGTATTTGTCTTTCTCTGACTAATTTTGCTTAGCATTATACACTACACCTCCATCCAGGTCATTGCAAATGGCAAGATTTCATTCTTTTTTATGGCCAAGTAATTTTCCATATATCAAAAAACACTGATAAATTTGCAAAGAATAAAGAGAAAGGAATCCAAATATAGCACTAAAGTAAAACAGCAGCACACTAAAGAAAGACAAGAAAGGATCAGAGAAAATCTTCAGAAACAACCACAAAACAAGTAATAACACGACAATAGATATACATCTATCGATAGTTACTTTGAATGTAAATGGAGTAAATGCTCGAATCGAAAGACATGGGGTGACAGAACGGATAAAAATAACCAAGACCCGGGCACCTGGGTGGCTCAGTTGGTTAAGCGACTGCCTTCGGCTCAGGTCATGATCCTGGAGTCCCGGGATCGAGTCCCGCAGCGCTGCTCCCTCTGACCCTCCCCCCCTCATGTGCTCTCTCTCTCTCTCTCTCTCTCACTCTCTCTCTCAAATAAATAAATAAAAATCTTTTTTAAAAAAAAGAACCAAGACCCAACTATATGCTGCCTACCAGAGACCCATTTTATTTTTTTAAAGATTTATTTATTTATTTGCTAGAGAGAGCACGGGGGTGGGGAGGGAGTGGTGGAGAGGTAGAGAGAAGCCCAAGCAGACTAACTTTGCTGAGTGTGGAGCCTGATGTGGGGCTCAATCTCACGACCCTAAGATCACAACCTGAGCCAAAGCCAAGAGTCATCCGCTTAACCAACAGCACCACCCAGGCGCCCCCAAGAAACCCATTTTATTTTTTTTATTTTTTTTAAGATTTTATTTATTTGAGAGAGAGAACGAAAGAGAGCACGAGCAGGGGGAGGGGCAGAGGGAGAGGGAGAAGCAGGCTCCTCACTGAGCAAGGAGCCCGATTGGGGACTCGATACTTGATCCCAGGACCCCAGGACCATGACCTGAGCCGAAGGCAGAGGCTTAACCAACTGCACCTCCCAGGCGCCCCCAAGAGACCCATTTTAGACCTAAAAACACCTGCAGATTGAAAGTGAGAGGATGGAGAAACATCTATTATGCAAATTGTTGTCAAAAGAAAGCTGAAGTGGCAATACTTACAACTGTGACTCTTTCAGCTATAAGTTACAGAAACTCAATCTAACCCTGCATTTAAAAACAAACAAACAAACAAACAAAAACAGTGGGCAGGGAGGGCGCGTTGGTGGTTGGGTCATGTGATTAAGAAGGCAAGAATTAAGCTCAGGGAAGGCTGGATTGAGACCAAATGATGTCATTGAGATGTGATCTCAGCCCTGCTTTCCTGAGCTCACCCCATTGTCAGAAGGCAAGTGGTCCCATCTGGCAGCCGTGGATTGACAGTCCATCAGCCAGGTGGCTTGGGTGGGAACTATCTCCTTCCTTAGGGCTGCACAGAAGTCCTCAACCTACCTGACTCCCCGTAACTCTGCTTCTGCAGACCTCGGCATGTTCCCACCCCTGGCGTGGGTGGGCAGAGAGCTTCTGTGGCCCCAGTCCCTCCCCAGTGGCCCAGATTGAGATTTTACAAAGGGTGGCTGTTTGAAGGAAAAGCAAGATGCTGTTGGTGGTAGAAAGGAAATGGATGCTGGGAAGAACGTTGTGCGGATTTCAGGGCAGAGGAGAGGAAAAACAGATGCAGAGTCTGGAAGGAGTGGGACAGAGTAGGCTGAATGGAAGAGAAAATTCAGGTCAGCAAGAAATGCGCTGGCAGGAGACCCCTTCTTCCTCACTGTATCGGTTTGCTAGGGCTACCATAACAAAATAGATGGCTTAAACAACTGAGATTTATTTTCTCCCAGTTCTGGAGGCTAGAATTGCAAGATCAAGGTGCTGGCAGTGTTGGCTTGCCCTAAGGTCTTTCTGCTCGGCCTGCAGGTGGCCATGCTCCTACTGGTCTCTTCACAGGCTGTCCCTCTGTTCATGTGCACCCCTGGTGTTTCTTCTGCTTCTCATAAGGACACTAGTCATATTGGAGTAGAGCCACCCACATGACCTTATTTTATTTTATTTTATTTTATTTTATTTTATTTTATTTTATTTTATTGTGGGGCTTGAACTCACGACCCCAAGATCAACAGTCATATGCTCTTTTGACTGAGCCAGTCAGGCACCCCATGACCTCATTTTAATCTAATCAGCTCCTTAAAGGCCTTATCTACAAATACAGTCACCAATACAGAGGCATGGGGTTTAGGACTTCACCATTTGAACTGGAGGTGGGGAAACATAATTCAGTCCATAACACTCAGTGTTGTCAACAAAGACACAGAGGAAACACATAGATCATGGATTTCTCATATAATTATAGAAAATGTAATGATTGCAGCTGAATGGTGTGGGCGCACAGTTCTCAGCAAATCTTCTGTGTTACCCTAAATCAGTAAAAGCTGCCATCTTGAATGATAAATCTGTCCTCTGTAGCCACTAGTCTTCTAGAACTCTTAGCCTTCTGGAATGGCTCTGCAGTGGCCTGAATGCTTCTGCCTCCTCACAATGCTTATGTTGAAACCCAATGCCCAATGTGATGGTGTTTGGAGGCGGGGGATTCGGGGATTAATTAAGATAGGAAGGTAGAACCTTCATTAATGGGACTTGTGCCTTATAAAGGAGACCCCGGAGAATTTCCTTGCCCCTTCTGCCCCATGAGGATGCAGTGGGAAGAGCCATCTGTAAACCAGGAAAGGGGATCTCACCAGACACCGAATCTGCCGGCACCTTGATCTCAGACTTCCCAGGCTCCAGAAGTCTGAAGATTTTCATTTATTTGTCGAGAGAGAGCTGTGAGAACTGTGAGAAATACATTTCTGCTGTTTTTAAGCCAGCCAGTCTATGGGAGTCTAACATAACAGCCCGAACGGACTAAGGTTCTAAACCAGTGCATAGCCAAAACCAACCAACCAAACAAACCAAAGAAACTAAGACTAGCAAATCAAAGGTGTACTTCCACAAATGTTCTGCAACCAGAGGGCTACCTGTGGGAAGGACAGTGACACTCCATGCCTTCCTGGGCAATACCAAGACGTATAGAGCTAGGCTGGAATGAAGACCCGTCACCTCATACAGCGTTCTCTCCAGAGGAGGCACACAGGGAGCAATGGTTAGGTTGAATTTCTCTGAAAAGAAAGCAGAGGGACCCCTGGGTAGCTCAGCTGGTTAAGCTGAGTCTGCCTTCAGCTCAGGTCATGATCCCAGGGTCCTGGGGTGAAGCCCCACATGGGCTCCTTGCTCAGTGGGGAACCTGCTTCTCCCTCTGCCTGCCACTCCCCCTGCGTGTGCTCTCTCTCGACAAATAAATGAAAATCTTTAAATAAATTAATTTATAAGTAAAAAAAGAAAAAGAAAATAGAAAGAGGGAGAGGTGGTGTTACGAGTTGCCTTTGTTCTGACAACAGACATAAAGTGGAAAAACCTTCATCATCTGGGGCAGTGGGGGATGGAAGTGGAGGGTAAAGACACCTGCACTTTAATTCGGAAGCCCTTGGAGCCCTGTGCATGAAATGAGATACCTTCCAAATGTATCCCAAGAGGAGGGGAAATGGGAGGAGGAGAGGGCAATGGATTATGTTTCTTGGTCACCAATCAAAAAACGAGACTCTCGCCCAGCCTCATCCTGTGGTGATGATTCTCTCCCCATCCTGTTTCTTTTTTTCACAGCACTTATAATTGTTCAATTCCTTTCTTCTAGTCTACCCCCACCACCTCCAGAATATAAGCTCTAAGACAGAGGGACTTCTTTGTGGTCTTTGCTATGTCTTCAGTACTCAGGACATAGTAGGTGCTCAGAAAAGAGTGTTGAATGAACAAAGGAGAAAGCAAAGACTGTCAAAGACTTCTTTAATAAAATAAAGGTAACTGTGCCCAAATAATCAATAACTCTACAGAGAGCTTGGCAATTCAGAACGCTTCATTCCATGAAGATCATGCATAATTAATATATGTATTTTGGTTAGAAAATTCGTGGTGGTATCATGAAAAATCAGCTTTAGTTGTTTCTCTGTTTCTTTTGCAAAATTAATAGCAAAAACAGGGGCGCCCAGGTGGCTCAGTTGGTTGAGCGTCTGACTCCTGATTTCATCTCAGGTCGTAATTGAGATTGAGCCCCACCATGATGGGCTCGGTGCCGGGCGTGAAGCCTGCTTGGGGTGCCCTCTCTCCTTCTCCCTCTGCTCTCCACCCTCCCACTCTCATGCACTCTCTCTCTCTTAAAAAAAAAAAAGAGGCAAAAACATAATTTCTTGGTTGCTTTTATTAAGCTTTTTGTGACCATATGTATTAACCACGTCTTTTATATTCTGTTTTCTAATGCTTTGACCTCTGGAGCCTTGTGACCCTGGAGGGACTTCCCTGCCGGGGTGATGAGCCAGTTCCTGGAGATAGTCAACAACTCACCCATGAGCAGGATTTTTAAACACAAATCAACCAATCCAGAGCTCATACCCCAATACTGCTTGATAGGGCTCTCGAACTCTTGGTCACTCACTCTCTACTGCCCTAATCACCCCAGAGCCAGGTACTGGACAACTAGGGACGGACCCTATGCCCCAGAGCCCAATGAAATTAACCAAACTAGTCAATCCTAAACCTTTTTACCCTGCCTCCCCATTCCTTCCCACAGAACCCACAATAAAGTCTCCTGCCCACAGTTTCTCCCTTCCCTGCTGTTCCTAACCAACCCAGGTGCTTCCGTCTGTGGGCCCCCTGTGTGGCATGCACCCCCTCCTTGGGAGTTGTGAGTAACAATCTATATTTTCAAAGGCAATTGTCTCCTGATCTGTTGACCTTACTGTACCTCTAATTTTCTATGAATATACAATATTTCAAAAACAACATACCAGTTATACACTCGGTGATAAGTAACAGAAAACCCAATTCAGGGGCGCCTGGGTGGCTCAGTTGGTTAAGCGTCTGCCTTTGGCTCAGGTCATGATCCCAGGGTCCTGGGATTGAGCCCCATGTTGTCAGGCTCCCTGCTTAGTGGGGAGCCTGCTTCTCCCTCTCCCTCTGCCCCTCCTTCCACCCAGCTCGTGCTCTTTCTCTCTCTGAAATAAACAAATAAAATCTTCAAAAAAAAAAGGAAGAAGAAGAAGAGAGGATGAAACTAACAAAGCAGCTGTAGTATCTATCACATTTGCAAGTAAAACCTATCTTTGGTGGCTTTTACTAAATTAGAAGGGGACAATTCACTTCTCATGAAATGTGATCCTGATTTCGAGATGGCCATTTAAAAAAAAAAGTCATGGGGTGCCTGAGTGGCTCAGTCGTTCAGCATCTGCCTTCTGCTCAGGTCATGATCCCAGGGTCCTGGGATTGAGCCCCACATCGGCCTCCCTGCTCAGCATTGGGCTCCCTGCTTCTCCCCCTCCCACTCCCCCTGCTTGTGTTCCCTCTCTCGCTGTGTTTCTCTCTGTCAAAAAAAAAAACATTACAATTATATTTTTCATTTCTATCTTACATTTGCCTGTCTCATCTTTGAAGGTTGTAAACTTGATGGGAAAAGAGGTCATATGCTTTTATAGCATAGCGGTATTTAAAATGTCAAGCACCAAAAAAATCAGGGTACCTTTTAGCCTGAGAATTTTAATGCATGTTTATTGCTTTTCTTCAACAGTTTCTCTCATCCCCCACACACATAGACGCTAGTCCTCCCTGACTCCCATCCCCAGACACACACATATTTAGTCCAAGGAAAGATGCGCTATCAAGCAAGAGCACAAATCTTCAGTAAAGTATCAAGGAAGGCTAATGTAATTAGTGTCTAGGGTGGAAGAAATGAAAAAAAGCATGTAATGTAGAAAGGTTATTTGTGATCTGCTCCTTGAAAAAAATGTCTGCTTGATTTGTATCTTTCTGTGGCTCTCTACAATAGAGGTTCACTCCCCTCTGCCACAGACCCATTTCCAATCACTAGGCTCGTGTGGATTTATGCTCTCTTCCTGATTTAATAGCAACTCCCAGAAGTGCTTTTCAGCATCACAAGATGGAGAGTATACTAGACATTCTGCAAGCATAGATCATATTTATCACCAAATTCGAGATAATTGTGAGCAAAGAAGAATAATTATAAAATTCACATATTATGCTACTGATTAGCCCAACCATAATGATTTTTAATATATGGATCATGCCTTGATTTTTGCATTTGGTGAAAGTAATACATGCTATGAAAACAGGACTAGTAGGGAACATATTATTTGTTCCTTCCAACAAAAGCAGAATGAGAAAATGGATGTGAAAGCACTTTGTGAATCCTAAAACACTCTACAAATGCAAGTTATTGTTATTGATTTCATTAGTTGTTAAGCTTTATTGAAGGGAAGAAAGATAAGAAAACAGCCGCATCGGTTAGCTCACTTTCTTCCTTTACTGTCATTCTAAGTACATTAGAGTTATTTACTTGTTTTCTAGGTATTTTAACATGTTCAGGTGGCAAAATCTACCCTGACGAATGTTTTCACAGTACAAAAAGTGGTCTGCTTTCAATGCAAATTTTGAAATGGACAAAAGACTTGAACAGGCATTTCACAAAAGAGGTCATACAAATGACCAATAAACATATGAAAAAATGTTCATGATTAATCAGCAAGAAAATGCAAATCAAACCCACTTTATTTATTATTAACTACACGCCCAACAGATTGGCTAACATTGATGAGAGCTACCAATATTGAGAACTGGCAAGTATGTGGAGCAACTAGATTCTCATAGACTGCCAATGGGGGTGCAAAGTGGTACCTTTTGAAAAAACTATTGAGAGTATCTGCTATGGTTGAATTTATGCACCCCTTATGAGTGTATTATATATCCCAGGTATCTATCTTTGGTGGGCAGAATAAAGACCACCCTCCTTCTCCAAAGCTATCCACCTCCTAATCTTGGGAACCTGTGAATTTATTATTGTACATGGTGAAAGGTAAATTGCAGATGTGATTAAGGTTACAGACCTTGAGATGGGGAGAATTATCCTGAATTATCAATGGGCCCAGTTTAATCACATCAATCCTTAAAAGCCCAGAACCTTTCCCACTGTGGTCAGAGAGAAAAGCTATAATGAAGGAACAGACAGAGATATATGGCCAGAGAAGGATTTGAAGGCATCTTTGCCAATTTTGAAGATAGAGACAAGGTCGTAAGCCAACAAATGCACAGGTCACTCACTAGAAGCTGGGAATGACTCTCAGCTGAATCAGCAAGAAAATGGAACTCAGTCCTACAGCAGCAAGAAACCCAACTTGCTAACAACCCAAATAGGTGAGATCATGCCTGGTGAGACCATGGCCAACTTCTCACCTACAGACCTGAGAAGTAACAAACAGGTGTTGTGTTAAGTGAGAACTTCCTGGTAATTTGTTGCAGCGGTCATAAAAAGCAAATACAACACCCAACAGAAATGTGTCTGCGCACCAGAAAATGTGTACAATAGTGTTCACAGCAGTATTATTTGTTAAGAGCCCCCAAGTGGGAACATCCCATGTGGCCATTCACAGAATAGGTAAATAAAGTGGCCTGGGCATAGAATGGGAATGTGGGGAGGTGAGAACAGAGGGTGGTGACAGCCCCCAGATGATGTTTGGTGGCATTTCTCACAGCATGAGTGGAGTATGGAGGACTGTGGGGGGGACAGACCGTGTGGTTTCATGTATGTATATAAAGCTCAAAACCAGTCAGAACTTTTTCCACTGATAGAGGTCAGAACAGTGTCTTTATTGGGGGGAAGACTAGAGGAAAGGCACAAGGGGGCTTTTGGAGGTGCCAGAAACGTCCTATATTTTGATCTGGGGTGTGCTTTTCTGCATATAGGTTATACTGCAGTTTAAAAGTTCATATAAAAAGTGATCTGTTTAGGGTGGGGGGATGGGTTAGCCTGGTGGGTATTAAAGAGGGCACGTTCTGCGTGGAGCACTGGGTGTTATGCACAAACAACGAATCATGGAACACTACATCAAAAACTAATGATGTAATGTATGGTGATTAACATAATAATAAAAAATTATTAAGAAAAAAATGATCTGTTTAAATTATGGAATGTTAAAAAAAAATGTACCCTCCAGACCACTTTGTAATGGTTATCTTTTCCCTCTCATTTACTCTTTGGCTTCCCTGATTTTTCGTCATGGAATATTCCCCTGAGGTCAAAGGAATAGGAAAAGCCAGTGAAATGCCACCAAATATCAGGACACATTTGAATGAATTTAAATGAATACACTTTCTCACATTCTGCTTTTAAATTGTATTTATTTGTTTGTTTATTTTTTTTCTTTAATCAGTTTCTTTTCCCCAGAAGCAAGTATTACATTGTTACCATTCTCTTCTATTTCCTTTCAAAGATTTTTCAATCACATTGTGTGTGTGTGTGTGTGATTTTTTCTTTCTTTTTTTTACATGAGTATAAATTATACATTTGGGTCTGTACTTGCTTTTCTCACACATGAGCAGAATCATAATATTTAATAGCTGAGTAGATGTTGAACCATCAATCATTTGACTCAATTCCCTATTGATGGACATTTAGGTCGTTGCCAGTCTTTTGCTATTGTAAACAACAATGCAATAAATACCTTTAAATGCCCATTATTTTGCATAATTACAAGTTACTTTTCAGTAATTTATTTCAAGTCAGTAATCAATGGTGTTAACATTTTTTTTATTTTAAAAATGGACTACCTACTGAAGAGAATACTCTTATTAACGAATTCATTCATCCAAAGATCCTTCAGTACCTAACTTCAGGTTAGACAAAGCCTAAACAAAAAAAATTAACCATACATCTATAAAGGATATATTTTTTAAATGATGTATTAGTTTCCTAAGGCTGCTGTAACAAAGTACCACAGATTGGGTGGGTGGCTTCAAACAACAGAAATTTATCATCAAATAGTTCTAGAAGCTAGAAATCCAGAATCAGAGTGTTGTCAGAGCCATGCTCTCTCCAAAGTCTCTAAAGATAAATCCTTCCTTGCCTCTTCCAATGGCTTCCCACAATTCCTTGGCTTGTAGATATATCACTACAATCTTTGCCTGCAGCTTCGCCTGGCTATCTTCTTACAAGGACACAAATCATATCATATTAGAGGCCCACTCTACTCCAGTATAACCTCTTCTCAATTAATTATATTTGCAATGACCCTTTTTTCCAGATTAGGTCACATTCTGAAATACTGGGTGTTAGAACTTCAATATATCTTTCGGGGGTAGGGGAAGTAAGACACAATTCAACCCATGTTATGGACTGAATATTTGTGTTCCTCCAAAATTCATATGTTGAAATAACCCCCAATGTGGTGATATAAGAATAGTACATGATTTGGTACTTTACTGAGGAAACAAATAAATATTATGTATAAGTGTTGTCAGCATTCAGCAAATATTTGAAAAGTGCCTATGAGGTGCCAGTCCTTATTCTAGGAATTGAGATAGAACTCTAAAAAAGCAGGCAAAATTCTGTTATTTGGGGTCTCAGTGAGACAGACAATAAACAAATAAGTAAAATGTATCTTATGTTTAGACATTAATAAGCACTAAGAAGAAAAAATAGAGCAAGGAAGGAAAATGTAAGGGGTAGGGAGCTGAGTTAGAATCTGTGAGAGTGTGGTCCTGGAAGGTCACACTAAAGAGCCTCTTGCATAAAAACCTGAAGGAAGTGAGCCTTGGGAAGGCTGCAGGAAGAGGAAGTGCAAAGGCCTGAGTCAGCAGGAGCATATCCGATCTGTTTCAAGGAAGGGCCTGGGGCCAAAGAGGCTGCCGGATGGGCAGGATGGGCCAGGGACAGCAGGGAGGTCCCAGGGGAGAATGGAAGCCAGCCACACTGAGGCCATAGGAAGGACTTGGTTGTCCTCTGAGTGATGTGAGAGCGTCAGGAGTGTTTAAGCAGCAGAGTTGCTCCATCTGAACAGGTTTCAAAATGGCTGCTTTTTTAAGATCAGGCTGGTGGGGGGGGTGTCAAGGGTAGAACCGGGGAGACCAGTTTGGAGTCTACTGCAGTCATCCAAGCAACAAATGATGTGGTTTGGACCGGGTTTGTGGTGATGGGGTGGGAGGTGTAGTCCTGTTCTGACCCTATACAGAAAGTCAAATTGACAGTATCTGTGGTCAGACCAGGTTCAGGACGCAAGAGGGGAATGTGCAAACGTAGCCCAAAGGCTGCTAATCTGAGCAATCCAAAAGACAGAGTTGTCATTAACTGAGATGGGGACACTGCAGGAGGAACAGGCTTAAGGGAGAGTACAAAGTACAGTTTGGGACATACTAAGTCTGAGAAGGCAAGCATGAGTCTGGAAGTTCAGGGCAGCACCTAACTCAAGAGATACACTTTGGAGTCTAGCACATGAAGGGCATTGAAAGCCACAAGACTGTTAAAATCATGTAGGAGGTGAGTGTCGATCTCAAAAAAGGAAAATGGATCTGGTTCCTGAGTTTCAGAAGCCCATGGGACATCCAGGAGGAGACCGAAAATACTAGAAGAGCAATTTGACTTAAAAAAGAAAAAAGACATTTGCCAATAAGCAATAGCTAAAAAAAGGAAGTGAACCCTTGGGAACGCCAATGTTTACATGGTGGTTAAAAGGCTAGCAAACACAAATTTGGGAGTGGACCAGGGAGGAGGGGAGGGGACGGTGAGGAGGAAGGGCTGTCCCAGAGCCAGGAGAGTTTCAATGAGGAGAAAAGCAGAATGCCACAGAAAGGTAAGTGGGCTGAACTGAACAGAGACCACTGGATTTGGTAATTAGGGGGGTTTTGTTGCCTTTAGAAATCAGATTGCAGTAGATGGAGGAATAATTGAAGTGAGGAAGTAGGGTAATATTATCTGAAAGGAAAATAAACTCCATTTTCTGGCCTACCCATATGCCTCAGGTTGATAAATCATGGTCTAACTTCTTTTCCCTCCTCCTATGTGGAGATGTCTGGGCCTTCATTTAGTGCTTCCTTTTGGAGGATCGTGGCCTCCCAGATCTGCCTGACAAGTGCAGCATCGATGCAGATCTCTGTTCCTGAAATGCCTTGTCCTTATGGGTTCAAATGCCATCCATGGCTCAGATCCCAGCTCAAACACCACCCCTCCTGGAAGCTTTCTCCAGTCTTTCCAGTTTCGAGCTATCTTTTCCTTCCCTGAATTTATATAATATTTATCTGTACATCTCTTAAAGTACACTTGGCTTTAAACCCTTATTTCCTTTTATACATTTATTGATGCTTTTTGACTTTTCTTCTCTACTAGACTAAAAGCTTCAGACAGGATCCACGGTTGATTCACCTGATAGCCCCAAGGATATCACATTTCTTCACATTTACACTAGATATTAATATTTAATACATGCTGGCCATTCAATAAATATTTGTTTAGTAAATTAATATAGGGAGACTAACTGGACCCAACAGGATCACATAAAATAGAGTCCAACAATTGGCACCATGTGCATTTCCGTAGATTAAATGCTCTTTTTGGATGAAAAGAGGAATTTCAAAGTCAGCAAAGAGTTAAATGCCAAGCACCTGAGCCAACCCAAAATCCAGAAAGTAATGTAGATGTCGGTCAAGGGTGGAAACACCATAGTAAATCATGGGCTATGGGCTGAATTGTGTCCCCCCCAAAATTCATATGTTGAAGCCCTATTCTTCACACCGCAGACTGTTACTGTTTTGGAGATGAGGCCTTTAAAGAGGTGATCAAGTTAAAATGAGTCTCTTGTAGGGGGCCCTAATCCAACCTGTGTCCTAAGAAGAAAAAGAAATGAGACACACAAAGGCAATATAGGGAGGCCTTCTTTGGAGTCAGAAGTTGGAAAGTGTGACTCAGGGAGGCCATGTTTTCTGCCTACAGACAAAGACTAGTGTAGTGAATAGGAATGAGGCCAAGGGCGGGCTCTAGAGATGGAAAGACTCTGGAAGATGTTAAATCTCCTGGCTGCAGTCATTCCAATGGACCAGCTGGATTCTTTTTTTTTTTTTTTAAGATTTTATTTATTGATTTGAGAGAGAGAGCACAAGAGGGGGTAGAGTCAGAGGGAGAAGCAGACTCCCCGTTGAGCAAGGAGCCCTGGATCATGACCTGAGCTGAAGGCAGTCGGTTAACCCACTGAGCCACCGAGGCGCCCACCAGCTGGATTCTTGCTCTGCTACGGCCCCATTGCCCAACCATTCCTGGGGATCTGGAGCAAATAAATTCCAGTTTGGGCCTAAATTACTTTTTTTTTTGGTAAGTAAGCTCCACTTCTAGTGTGGAGGCCACTGCAGGACTTGAACCCACGACCCTGAGATCAAAACCTGAACTGAGTTCAAGAGTCAGATGCTCAACTGACTGAGGCACCCTGGAGCCCCTGGTCTAAATTACTTAGTACTTAGGATTTCCCCCCTGTAATGAAGAGTCCTAACTCATTCAATATCAAACAACTATAGTCTTATTTACATATTGCCTTTCAATCGTGTTACCAAGTATGCATAATTTCTTATAGAATTGTAACTAGCAGCATTTTATGTAATTTTTATTTTGCTTTCTTTTAAAACAGCATATTACTAATTTTAATATTTCATACATTAACATCTGGAATGCATATTAATAATAATCAGTAAAAGTGCCATATTTAATATAATATATAACAAGACATGCTGCTACACAGTCCTCAAGGTCATCGTTTGAATGCTTGTATAACATTCTCTCATTGCTAGGACAGTTAACAGTTATCCTTTATCGAATGCCCCTTAGATTTCAGGCACTATATATATTATAGTATATATATGCATGTGTGTTCCTCATAACCACCATAGAGGAATTATTGATTCCAGTGTAGCGATATAAGCACCGGCTTAAAGGGGCAATGAGACTTGCTCAAAATCATGTAGGAAGTCCTAAAGTACAGTTTTGGGCTGTCTCACTGCAAAGCCAGCCCTTCTTAATACCACGGTGTATTAGTCGGCTCTGGCTGCCATAACAAAACACCACTAGATAAGTAAACAACAGGTATTTATTTTTTTTTCTGTTCTCAATCAAGGCTGATGTTTCACCTGTATGCCCTGGTCATGGATTCTGACCATCATCCCCAGAATCTGGTTCAAATAACCCAGAGAAGGGAGTCATTGGTATGACCTGCTGTTCAACGGAACATAGGCAGGCGGCCAGGTCACAGAAGAGCACGACTGTTCCCAAGAGAACTGACTCAGGAGCAGTTCTCAGAAGGAGAACCTGCTCCTGGGCACATCAAAAAATACATGTCTACCAAATGTGTAGTTATGGCTTTTCTTTTCCAAATGTTAAAATATAATAACTTCCAAAAGGAAAAAAAAATGTTGGGGGGCACCTGGGTGGCTCAGTCGGTTAAGCGTCTGCCTTCAGCTCAGGTCATGATCCCAGGGTCCTGGGATCGAGCCCCGCATTGGGCTCCTTGCTCAGCTGGGAGCCTCCTTCTCCCTCTGCCTGCCGCTCCCCCTGCTTGTGTTCTCTCTCTCCGACAAATAAATACATGAAACCTTTTTTAAAAAAATGTTGGTACTAAAAGCCATCATTCTTAGTTTTACTTCTACTCTATCATAATTAGAATGTGCTTTCTGCATCTTTGTCCCATTTATCGTTAAAATGTGGTCACCATGTATTGAAAGTCCTCGAAGAAAACGGGGGGTTACTGGTGTCCAGCTTGGTGTCAGACCCTTCAGCTCTCCCCTTGCTGAACATCAAAATAGTTCATTCATTTGGTGATAGAACAGGCACATATTTGATATATCCAATTTCCTCCAAAATTGTCAGCATTTAGGTTAAATTTGATTGATTCATTCATTCCCACACATTAACTTCCCCAAGGCACTAACCACACAGAAACAGGACCCCACCCTACCACACAGACACATCTCACATCGTCCCCTTTTCCCTCAGCAGATGTAAATAAAATTTTTAAAGACAAATTTGCATACAAATGTAATGAATCTGTTTTAAGCTCTTGTGTAAAGTCCTTTAGAAAGAGCTTCCAAATTCCTACTCTTGAATATCCCCTGGTAGCTGGAGGAGATAATTTGACTGCTGAGATCTCATTCACAGAAGAGGCGAGAAAGAATGATTTATTTCTGGACATGTTGAATTTCACAGAATCCTTGGGTCATAATTGAGTGGTTGATTTCCAGTTCTTCCAAGCACACCCACACCATGGAGAAATGATTTTAAAAGACGAAGATTTAGTGAGGGCTTAATAAATTTTTCAGGTGGCTCTCAAGGTTTTCTTAATTTCCTATGTACTATTAAAGAGCGACACATGTCCGGGCGCCTGGGTGTCTCAGTCGTTAGGCGTCTGCCTTCGGCTCAGGTCATGATCCCAGGGTCCTGGGATCGAGCCCCACGTCAGGCTCCCTGCTCGGCTGGAAGCCTGCTTCTCCCTCTCCACTCCCCCTGTTTGTGTTCCCTCTCTCGCGTGTCTCTCTTTGTCAAATAAATAAAATCTTTAAAAAAAAAAAAAAGAGTGACACATGTCCTGTGGCTAGAATGCTCTGGTAATGCACCTGTGGACAGAAATGACTGTATAACACAATAGGATCTGCCTAAGTGTCCAAACAACAAGCAAACATAACTGAAAATGGCTAACAGCTGTGTAGAATGATCCCAGGGTAGCAGCCCTGACCCAAAGTAAAATGCTGCCGTAGGGACAAAAATCACAGAAACTTCCAGTGGGTGCTCAGGATATGTGTTCCAGCAGAAACCCCAGGGCTCTTTGTGGTTTGTTTCTTTCCTTGGCTTGTGATGCTTGCAGTGCGACTGCATTCCCAAGCTCATAGGACCAAGTACAGCAGAGAAAATACCCTATTACATATTGTTGGTTTTTAAAGGAAGGCTATCCTAATAAACAAAGAAGCAAAAGTTAGAAATCATTCCCAGTCCAACCTGCCAGATACGTAGAACCATGAATGTAATAAAGAATGATATGTCACGGGGCACCTGGCTGACTCAGTAGGAAGAGCATGCGACTCTTGATCTCAGGGTTGTGAGTTCGGGGAGTCCCACATGGGGTATAAAGATTACTTAAAAATAAAATCTTTAAAAAAAAAAAGAATGATATGTCAGGGTCATTTTATAAACATTGGTTTAAAATTTTGCTCATAGAGAGCTAATTCATTATGGGTTCATTATGGTTTCTTTAATACCTATATTTTACAGTATATGGCTCCTGTCTTATTCTCCCTGGGGAAAGGTGTCTTGATCTTTCGTGAGATGAAAAGCACAGCAGCCTAGATTTGCAGTCAGTATGCCAGAACTTAGCACCCCTCCACACTTCCATTCCCTGAATGTTTGGAAATTAAAGTCATTAATCTTTTTCTTTCTTTCTTTTAATCATAAGGGCCCTACTGGCATGGTGATTAGCAATTTTAGCCTAAAAAAGAAAAAAGAAAAAAATTCTAGCACAGCTGCGAAAAACAAAAAACAAAAAGGAGCAAACAGAACAGCTGGGAAAACCTGATCTATTTTTGCTTTCCATTTAGTTGGAAAACAAATTCCCTTTCGGAAAGAATTCCGCCCCCCCCCCCCCCCCCCCCCCCCCCCGCCAAACCAATCCGCTCCATGTATCTTCTCTCTTTTCCTATAGCTTTCATGTGGTTTTTCTTTCCCTAATGCTGTTGTCTTTCCATTCAATGGGCATTTCCTTAATTTTTCATTCATTTAGCAGATACCCATTCTATGCCTAGTACAGGTGAAGTACTGGGCTGGGCACTGTGGGGCCGTATAAAGAGAAATTAAGCTGAAGTACTGATACCAAAAAGTTTATTATCATAGTAGAAGATCTGACTGGAACATAAATGAGAATAACCGAAAGTAAAAGGTGGAAAGGGACCAAGTAAATATAAAGTGACATAGAAACTCAGAAGGAGAAAGATTCATTCCAGCTTGAGGGTTCAGTGAAAGTTCACAGAGGAGGTGTGTAGATAAAGGGCATTCCAGGCAGAGCAAAAACAGCGAGAGCAAAGGCATGGAGGCATTTTAATAATTTTTAAAAACAGAGAGAGTTTGAGTGACTAGAGCAGCAGTTCTCAAAGTGTGGTTTCCAGACCATCGGCATCTGCATTCCCTGAGAACTTGCTAGATAGGTCGCTCATGGCGCCCCACCCCAGATCTTCTGAACCAAAATCTCTGTGGTGGGACTCAGCAATCTA
This sequence comes from Zalophus californianus, assembly GCF_009762305.2. Lineage (NCBI taxonomy): Eukaryota > Metazoa > Chordata > Mammalia > Carnivora > Otariidae > Zalophus > Zalophus californianus. The sequence goes on along the minus strand of NC_045601.1, from coordinate 15,829,667 downwards.
TGGTGTAATAAGCCTCCAGGAGATCCTGGTGCATATTCATGTTTGAGAGTCACTGAATGAGGGCATATGACATGGGGTGTCTACGAGGTGGGACATCAGCTTTAAAAGTAAGATTGGAAAAATGGGACTACATCAAAGTTAGAAACTTGTGCATCCAAGGACGCATTCAACGAAGTAAAAAGGCAAGCTCCAGGATGGAAGAAGACACAGTTGACCCTAAAATGAGGAGGAACTGCACGGGTCCACTTATATGTGAATTTTTTTTTCAATAAATATATTGGGAGAACTTTGGAGATTTGTGACATTTTGAAAAAAACCCAAAGACAAACCATGTAGCCTAGAAATATTGAAAAAAATTAACAAAAAATTAGAAGTTAGGTATGTTATAATACATAAAATATATGTAGATTTTATCATTTATTATCATAAAATATACACAAATCTTTTACGAAAAGTTAAAATTTTTCAAGTTTCATGCACACAAGCATTTACAGACTCTACATTCGCAGATGAGAAAAATGTAAACAAACAAAGTTGCAGAATTAAATCATAATTGCATAAATTAACTGTAGTACATTCTGTCCTATTGTAATAATTTTGCAGCCACCTCGTGTTGCTATTATGGCGAGCTCAAGAGTTACAAGCATCAGTTGCAAGTATCTGCTTAAAATGCATGTGATGCTAATCATCTACCTGTGAGCAGTTTGTCTCTCCAGTAAATTGCATATAACAGTGAAGAGTGATCACTTGTGGTTCTCCCTATTAGTAGTTAAGTTTCGGGGGAATCCAAAGTTATACACGGTTTTTGAACTGCAGGGGGAGGGTGATACTCCTAACCCCTGGTGTCTTTCAAGGGTCAACTGTATTTGCAAATCATATATCTCAGGGGTTAATATCCAGAATGTATAAAGGATTCCTATGGGACACCTGGCTGGTCGGTAACGCATGCAACTCTTATTTTCAGGGTGGTGAGTTCAAGCCCCACATTGGGCATAGAGCTTACTACAAAAAAATAATAATAATTAAAAAAGGATTCCTGGGGCGCCTGGGTAGCTCAATCAGTTAAACGCCTGACTCTTGATTTTGGCTCAGGTCATGGTCTCAGCATCCTGAGATGGAGCCCCTCATGGGCTCTGCACTGGGCATGGAGACTGCTTGGGATGCTCTCTCTCTCTCTCTCTCTCTCTCTCTGCGCCTCCCCCCCACCTCCCACTCTAAAAAAAAAAAAGGATTCCTATCACTCAAAAACAAAAAAATCAAATAACCTAATTAAAAAGTGGGCTGACTGGGGCGCCTGGGTGGCTCAGTTGGTTAAGCGACTGCCTTCGGCTCAGGTCATGATCCTGGAGTCCCGGGATCGAGTCCCACATCGGGCTCCCTGCTCAGCAGGGAGTCTGCTTCTCCCTCTGACCCTCCCCCCCTCATGTGCGCTCTCTCTCTCTCTCTCTCTCTCTCGCTCGCTCTCTCAAATAAATAAATAAAATCTTTAAAAAAAAAAAGTGGGCTGACTGGCTCAATGAGAGGAGCGTGAGACTCTTGATCTCGGGGTTGTGGGTTCAAGCCCAAGTTGGGTGTACAGATTACTTAAAAATAAATAAAATTTTTAAAAATAATAAAACAAAATAAAAAATGGGCAAAGGACTTGAATAGATAACTCTCCAAAGGTGGTGTATAAATGACCAACAAGTATATGAAAAGATGTTCAACATTAGTAATTATCAGAGAAATGCAAATCAAAATCACAATAAGATATCGTCTCACACCCATTAAGATAGGTACTATCAAGAGAAAAAGGGGAGGCTGGGTGGCTCAGTGGGTTAAGCTTTTGCCTTCGGCTCGGGTCACGATCCCAGAGTCCTGGGATGTAGCCCATGTTGCGCTCCTTGCTACGTGGGGAGTCTGCTTCTCCTTTTCCCTCTGCCCCTTTCTCTCTCTCTCTCTCTCTCTCTCTCTCTCTCTCTCAAAAATAAATAAATAAATCTAAGAAAAAGAAAAAACACAAAATCAGTGTGGGTGAGGATGTACAGAAATTGGAACACTTATACACTATTGGTGGGGTTATAAAATGGTACAACCTGTATGGCAGAACAGTATGGAAGTTTCTCAAAAAATTAAAAATAGAAGCACCGGGCACCTGGGTGGCTCAGTTGGTTAAGCGACTGCCTTCGGGTCAGGTCATGATCCTGGGGTCCCGGGATCGAGTCCCACATGGGGCTCCCTGCTCAGCAGGGAGTCTGCTTCTCCCTCTGACCCTCCCCCCTCTCATGTGCTCTCTCTCCATTCTCACTCTCTCAAATAAATAAATAAATGAAATTTAAAAAAATAAAAATAGGGGCGCCTGGGTGGCTCAGTCGTTAAGCGTCTGCCTTCGGCTCAGGTCATGATCTCGGGGTCCTGGGATTGAGCCCCGCATCGGGCTCCCTGCTCGGCGGGAAGCCTGCTTCTCCCTCTCCCACTCCCCCTGCTTGTGTTCCCTCTCTCGCTGTGTCTCTCTCTGTCAAATAAATAAAATCTTAAAAAAATAAAATAAAATAAAATAAAAAAATAAAAATAAAATAAAAATAAAGTAGAAGCACCATAGGATCCAGCAATCCCACTTCTGGGTATGTATTCAAAAGAATTAAAAGATATTTTCACACTCATGTTCATAGCAGCAGTGTGCACAATAGCCAAAGTGGAAGCAACCAAGTATCTATTGGTAATATAGATATGGATAAACAAAATGTGGTATATAAAGACGATGGAATATTATTCAGCCTTAAAAATGTAGGAAATCCTATCACATGCTATGATGTAGATGAACTTTGAGGCTATTATGTTAAATGAAATAAACCAGTCACAAAAAATACCAATACTGTATGATTCCACTTGTGTGGTGTGTAAAGTAGTCAAATTCATAGAAACAGAAAGTAGAACAGTGGTTGCCAAGGTCTGGGGGGAGGGGGAAAATGAGGGTTGTTATTTGATGTATATGGAGTTCCAGATTTGCAAGATGAAAAATCTGTGGAGATCTGTTTTACAACAATGTGGATATAGTTAACACTACTGAATTGCATACTTCAAAATGGTTAAGATGTTAAATTTAGTCTTATGTGGTTTTTTAAATCACAATTTAAAAAGAAAAGGAAGGCTGGGGTAAGTGAGGGTTTGGAATTCTACCTCCTTTTCCTTCCTTCAGTCTATTATGAGTCTATTACTCCTTTCTTTTCTTGCATCTGGTCCTGGGGTTTTCTTTGTGGGAAGTTTGTTTTGCTTTGCTTGGGGCTTCTATTGTTTTGGGGGTGGTTGTTTGCTTTTTTTTTTTTTACCACTAACTCAATCTCTTTGTTATATTTCTTTTCTTTTTACCTTTTTTTTTGCCTTTGTTATATTTCTATCGAAATTTTCTATTTCTTTTTGAATCAGTTTAGGCAGTTTGTATCTTTCTAAAATTTTTTACATTTCATATAGATTATCTGATTTGCTGGTATGCAGTTGTTCAAAATAGTCCTTTATAATGCTGTTTATTGGAGCACCTGGGTGGCTCAGTTGGTTAAGCGTCTGGCTTGGGCTCAGGTCACGATCCCAGGGTCCTGGGATGGAGCCCTGCATCAGGCTCCCTGCTCACACGGGAGTCGGCTTCTCCCTCTGCCCCTCCCCCTCCCCTTGCTTGTGCTCTCTCTCTCCCTCTCTGGCTAGCTCTCAAATAAATAAATAAATAAAATCTTTAAAAAAATAATACTGTTTATTTCTTTAAGTTCTGGCATAATGTTTCTTCTTTCATTCCTGATTTTCATAATTTGAAACTTCTCCCTTTTCTCTTGGTCAGTCTAGCTAAAATTTTGTCAATTTTGTTGATCTTTTCAAAGATAAACTTTGGTTTTCTTGATTTTCTCTATTGTTTTCCTATTCTGTATTTCATTTATTTCCATTACAATCTTTATTATATCCTTCCTTCTATTTGCTTTGGGGTTAGTTTGCTCTTCTTTATCCCGTGTCTTAAGGTGGAAGTTTAGATTACCGATTTGAGATCTTTTTTCTTTGTTAGTCTAGCCATTTACACTATGAATTTCCCTCTGATCAGTGCTTTAGCTACATCCCATAAGTTTTGGTATGTTGTGTTTTCATTTTCATTTATCACAAAGTATTTTCTAACATCCACTGCTATTTTTTCTTTTACTCGTTGTTTTTTTAGGAGTGTGTTGTTTAATTTCCACAGATTTGTGGATGCCCCAAATTCCTTTCTGTTACTGACTTCTAATTCCATTGCACTGCAGTCAGGGAATATATATTTTGTATGACTTTTGTTCCTTTTAAATGTTTTAAGACTCATTTTATGGCCTGACATTATGGCCTATCCTGGAGAACATTCCATGTATACCTAAGAAAAAGGTATCTTCTGCTGCTATTGGGTGGAGTGTCCTAACATCTCTGTGCGTTAGTTCTAAACGGTTTATAGTGTTGTGTATTCTCTTTCCTTGTTGATCTTTTGTCTAGTTGCTCTAATAGTATTGAAAGTGGGGTATGGAAGTCTCCAACTACTATTGTTGAATTGTCTATTCCTTCATTTCTGTTGGTTTTTGTTTCCTGTATTTTGGAACTCTGTTCATTGCATATATGTTTATGTGTTGGTTTGCTAGGGCTGGGTGGGTGGGTTTAAACCACCACAGAGTGGGTGGCTTAAACAATAGAAATTTATTTTCTCATGGTTCTGGAGGTTGGATGTCTAAGAGTAAGGTCCCTGCTGGGTTTTTATTGAGAATTTGTCCTTGATTGCAGATGGCCTCCTCTTGCTTCTTTATATGATTGTCCCTCTGTGCAACCCTGGCGTCTCTCCATGTGTCCTAACCTTCTTTTTTCATAAGGACAGCAGTCAGATAGGATTAGGAGATACCCTACAGGTCTTATGTTAAGTTAATCGCTTTTTTAAAGGCCCTATCTCCAAGTACAGTCACATTCTGAGATACTGGTGATGTAGGATAGCTGGAAGAAAGGTAGGCAGGGACAAGGCTCTGCCCTCCCCCCAAGAGGAAACTACCCTTAAGGATTTTGCACCTGCCCTGGAAGGAGCCCTCCATCCTTTCCCAGGTGATAGATCGATGTCAAAAACCTGATTGGGTGACATGTGCATGGAGGGTTAATCAGATTTTTTTAAAAACAGCCCACCAACAAGCCCATAAAAACCCCTAGACTTAGAAACTCAACTGGCAACCCTCTTGGGTCCCCTCCCTCTTCAGGAGCTTTGTACCATCACTCAAGAAACTTTGCTTTGTTTCTCACCACTCTGTCTGGTCTACCTCTTCATCCTTCAAAGCAGCGTGACCAAGAACCAGGGGCATTAAAGGAGAAGGAAATCCTGCAACACTGGGAGTTTGAACGTCAATATGTAGGGACGCCTGGATGGCTCTGTTGGCTAAGCGTCTGCCTTCAGCTCAGGTCATGATCCCGGAGTCCTGGGATCGAGTCCCATATTGGGTCCCTGCTCAGCGGGGAACCTGCTTCTCCCTTTGCCCACTGCTCCCCTCCTGCTTGTTCTCCCTCTCTCTCTGACAAATAAAGACCTTAAAAAAAAAAACTTTAATATGTAAATTTGGGGGCGGGGCACAATTCAGTCCATAACAGTTTATAATTGTTGTATCTTCTCGATGGATGTCTTTCTTTGTCTTTATTAACATTTTTATGTCTTAAAGTTTATTTTTGCCTGATATTAGCATAGTTATTCCACTTCTTCTTTGGTTACTGTTTGCTTCTACTTTCAATGCACCTGTGTCTTTGAATCGGAACTGTGTCACCTGTATGTAGATAGCAAGTAGTTGGAATACGAGCTTGTTTTTATCCATTCTGTCAATATTTACTTTTTGACTTGAGTGATTAGTCCATTTATATTTAATGTACTCACTGATAAAGTAGGACTTATGGCTGCAATTTTGTTATTTGTTTTCTATGTCTTATGTCTTTTTGTTCCTCTATTCCTCCACTGCTATCTTCTTGTGTATTATTTTCTAGTGTTTCATCAATTCCTTAGCTGTTTCTTTTACTGTTTTTTATGATTTTTGTTTTGTTTTTGTTTTTGTTTTTTCATTTTTAGAGAGCACTTTATTGGTCTAAATATTTTTTCTTCCCATCAGATTCTGATTTTACCACATAATAGCTCATTTTCCACTTCACTTTACTTGTGTGAAGTATTACACAGATAAGAAATTTTTGTGGGATAAGAAATACCAATAATTTTCTCTATTAAGTCACATCTGCTTTTCTGGGGGGAAATCAGTATTAATATCCCCTTAGAAATCAATTGTCAAAGTACCTAATTCAGGGGAAAAAACTCTGTCAAATTTTTTTTATTGTATGAAATGATCAAAAGGACAAAACTTTTTTTTTTTTTTTTTTTTTTGGCTGAAGGATTTTTAGGCCAGTAAAGTGACAGCTCAAGTACTTATCATACCCCCGGTGGCTATGAGAACAAATATGGTTTTTGTTTTTATGTTATGTATGTTTATGTTTTCACTGATATTTTTTAGCTATCTTCTAGTGGCTGCCCCAGGGATTAAAATTAACATCCTAATATATAACAACCTAATTTAGATTAACACCAACTAAATTTCAATCCTATATAAAAACACTGCTCCTATATAAATCCATTCCCTCTCCCTTCTTTGTGCTGTTATATCATACAAGTTACATTTTCATTCTGGAAAACAGTATGGAGATTCCTCAAAAAGTTAAAAATAGAACTACTCTATGATCCAGCAATTGCACTACTAGGTATTTACCCAAAAAAGACAAAAATACTAATTCAAAAGGATACATGTACCCCAATGTTTATAGCAGCATTATCTACAATAACCAGTTTGTGGAAACAGCCCAAGTATGATAAATGGATAAAGAAGATATGGTGTATGTATATATATACAATATATACAATGGAATACTCCTCAGCCATAAAAAAGAATGAAGTCTTGCCATTTGCAACCACATGGATAGAGCTAGAGAGCATTATGCTAAGTGAAATAAGCCAGTGAAAGATAAATACCATATGATTTTACTCATACGTGGAATTTAAGAAACAAAACAAATGAGCAAAGGGAAAAGCGAGAGAGGGGGGCAAACCAAGAAAGAGACACTTAACAACAGAGAACAAACTGATCATTACCAGAGGGGAGGCAAGTGCTGAGATGGGTAAAATAGATGATGGGCATTAAGCAGGGCATCTGTGATGAGTATCAAGTGTTGTATGGAAGTGTTGAATCACTATATTGTACACCTAAAACTAGTATTACAGTTTATGGTAACTAAATGGAATTTAAATAAAAACTTTAAAAAAAGTACAGTGGTAACAATACCGTGAATGAATGGTACACCCATGAGAATGAATTGGGGCTACAGCTCAAGGTAGAGACAGCCAAATGGTTGACTCTTACTACTTTAGTACCATGTGTGTGCAGGTATGTCCTTAGGTGATATCTCTTTTGTTCCCAGACTACACCGCATGATCAAATTAGCTTGCAAATTATGCTATTTCCTATATATATATATATATATATATATATATATATATATATATATATTATTTTGTTAGGTTAATAGACATACTCTGGTATTTTGTTCTTGGTATATTTTACTCTTTCACATCTTTTGTTGGAAATAGTTTTCTACTGTGTTGTGTAGTGTTATTTAATAAATGAACATTCTTGGAAACCAAATTGATCTTTGAATCCTAAGTGAAGAAAAAAATAAGGCTGTGTTATCTTGAGGAACTTTAATTAATTCACTTTAATTAATATCTGAGTCTCATTTTATTATTCATAAATTGGGAATAATAATAAAAGTATTTAAATTAATGCATGTAACACAATGGCACAGAGTAGGCATTCAAGAATGACTAAGTGCATTATTTTTATTGTCATTTTGTTGTATTTTGTTTCTATATTAAGAGAAGTAAAACCTGTGTATGTGCTCAAAAAATTACACTTTTATATGTTGTATGTCCATAAACACAGGTTTACAATTATTGCTGTTTAGTTCTCCTTTAAGTCAGGTAGGAGAAAAAAAGTATTACAAAGAAAAAATAAAGTTATACTGCTTTTTCTACTTACCAGTGCCCTTTATTTCCCCAGGTGGGTTCAAGGATTTCCTTTTTTTTTTTTTTTAAGATTTTATTTATTTATTAGAGAGAGAGAATGAGAGAGAGAGAACACATGAGAGGGAAGAGGGTCAGAGGGAGAAGCAGACTCAAGCCCGACGTGGGACTCGATCGCTGGACTCCAGGATCATGACCTGAGCCGAAGGCAGTCGCTTAACCAACTGAGCCACCCAGGCAACTGGGTTCAAGGATTTCTTAAAGGACTCCCTTTAGAATTACCCGAGGGCATTGACATAGTACCCTAGAACACAGGCCAGTTTTTTGCTATTTTCATGGGGGAAAGAATTCTCATTTGCCATTTTGGCTTATATCGTTTTTTTTCCCTTGCATTTGGAACCTGGGTGGGGACTTTGTTCCCTCTCTTCAGTGTAGTCCTCTTGGCCTCGAACAAGCCCTCCTGGCCTCCTTCTCTGAGCCTCACCCTTTTCTCTCTCATAGTAAGGATGCAAATGCAAAAAACAGTGCTCCTGACTGCTTGTGAAGCATTAAGCACAGCGCTAATGTCATTTATTCAAATCTAAAAGGATTTACCCTGGGGCGCCTGGATGGCTCAGTCAGTTAAGCATCTGACTCTTGCTTTTGGCTCAGGTCATGGTCTCAGGGTCTTGAGATTGAGCCCCAAAATGATGGGTTCAGTGCTGGGCGTGGCACGTGCTTAAGATTCTTCTACCCTTCCCCCCCCCCCCGCCCCGCGTACACTCGCTCTCTCTTCCCAAAAAAATAAATAAATAAAAATAAATAAATAAAAGGATTTACCCTGAAGGAAAAAGGTGAAGGTTTCCCTTAGCTTGGTGCTGGGGGCAGTACCTGGAGACTTGCTTCCCATGAGGTCACTCTTCGTCCCTCTTTCCTTCTTTCTCCTCTCCTCCCCCTGGTCCCTAAGATAAGGCAGGGTGGGGTCCTCATGAGCTGATTTGGTCATCCCCTAGTCTAAACCAATTCAATATCATGGATCCTGCTGATATGGTGGCAGGCGTATTTTAGGGTCAAAGATAACTTGATCTAAACCCAGCCATGCACTCATTCCATGTGTCCCCGGAAAGTCCCTAAACATCACCGAGCCTCCATTTACTTTTCTGTAAAATGTGAGTAATAATGTTCACCTTGGACATTCCTAAAACGATTGAATGGAGCAGGGAATGTATTTGAAGTGCCCAGTATACTGCCATCCATTTAGTTGGTGCTTGACAATAATTACAATAATTACACCTATATGCCGTGCATGTAGTTGGTGCTTGAGAATAATAATCATGCCTCAACATTATCCGGGAAGGGCGACTTGTATAGCCAGCCTTGTTTATAATCCTTTCCTTTATTACACACACCTTACTCCCTGAAAGTTTTTTTTTATTGTTTTTTTTTTAATTTAAATTCAATTTCCCTGAAAGTTTTTATATCTAAATTAAATTCCAGATTATATTAAACTCCTTTGTTTTGGCCCTAGTTGGGGGAAAAAAAAAGGGGGGCTGTGAACTTTGTTACGATGACCCTTCCCAGCCTGTTGTAAAGTTACCATTAATCCAGATTTCTCTGGTCAGCCTGCTCAGCTCAGTCCCTCCAGCCCTCCTCTGGCGATCCTTTGCCCTCTTTTGTGAGTCTCTTTCCTCCATCTCTTCCTATGTGTATTAATTGGTGTATTTTGTAGGTCAGTGTGCTATTAAGGTCAAGGTCTGTGTCTCTGGGGCTTGGATTCAGCTGTCAGCCCTCAGCCTCTAAAACAATTCGAGACAGAGTCGAAGCCGTACACACAGACAGAGAGGCTGCAGGAGAAACAAAGACTGGATTTGATGGACAGCAGGAGATGACTGAAATCATCTCTTTGGGCCTGTTTTCCTGAGGTAAAAAAAACTCGGGAAGTCGGGTAGGGTAAAGAGTGTTCAGGAATAACTATAAACACCAGCCTTGAACACACATAAAACACGGGTCAGGAAACGCTGGGCCTATTTCATTATTTTTCACAAAAGATTCCCTCAGTCTCTTTTGCTAATAGATGCTTGCCCTAAATTCTATTCACTTGGTCTTCCTTCTTTTGTTTATTTTTCATTATCTCCCCTACCCGATTTATTACACACATTTAATTGTCATATTCCTTTTTCTTGCGGGTTCCCTTGGCCTTTTGCTGAACGGTCACTCTTGTCCTCATTACAGATCTTTCAAGGTTGTTTATTTGATATAATGGAAAGAATGAAATTTGGAATCTGACTGGTCAGCCACTGGGGAGATGTACAACCTTGAACAACAAGGAACAATGAGCTTATTTCACAATTACCTCCCTCGATTGTTAGAAGATGAAACGCTTTTATGCATATGCAAAATCGGGACATAGTGAGAACTCTAAAAAAGTATAGCTATTATTGCTGTTTTATAAAACTCAGGCATTTATGGTTTTTATTGGACATGGTAGGGTTATTTGGCTACAAAGGACAACTAACGCCTCGTGAGTGGGAGTTGTTTTTTCCAGAACAAAGGTAAGGGAGACTGAGTCATTCACTCACACACTTGATTTCCCTTTGACCAATGGCTGGCATTTCTGAGGATGAGAATTTATACTATGTGGCAAAAATCGAGGTAGGTAACTTTCAGTATCCCTGGGCTCTGCTGCCAAACTATCCTGATAATCTAGGGTCTTATCTGACTTCACATTAGAATCATCCGGGGAGTGCTTTTCTATTTTGTTTAGTTTTTTCATAGATCACACTCAGAGAGTCTGTGGTTTTAGGTCTGTGGTAAGGCTCCGTTACCTGAATGTTTAAAAAGCTCCCAGATGATTCTAACTGCTTAGTCAGCTTTTCCGAGTTAGAGAACTCAGCAACCCCTACTCCCACATGGTAGATTTTCATGCTGTCTGTCCTCCACTCAAACTTTTCTAGCCCCAATCTTAGCTTCAAATGAACTGGTTTTCTAAGGTAGAGTAGCATCTACTGATGCCAAAGAGTTAAATGGCTTATCTTCCTGGTTAATACTCACATTGTAAGTGGTTCCATCTGGAGGACCACATTTTCCTCAAAGGAAGGATTTTACATCAAAGTACCTCCTCCTCCAGGAAGCCGTCCCTGATAGGCAGGCTAAGCTGAGTCCTTCCTGTGTACTTTGGAAATGCCACCCCTACACCTTCAGTTTAGCACTGCTCATAGTTACGTTAAGATGACCTGTTTACAGAGCTGACTCTTCGGGGCCAGTGACTGTGTTTTTCTTTTTTTTTTTTTTTCTTTCTTTTTTTTTTTTAAAGATTTTATTTATTTGACAGAGAGAGACACAGCGAGAGAGGGAACACAAGCAAGGGGAGTGGGAGAGGGAACACAAGCAGGGGGAGTGGGAGAGGGAGAAGCAGGCTTCCCGCGGAGCAGGGAGCCCGATGCGGGGCTCGATCCCAGGACCCTGGGATCATGACCTGAGCCGAAGGCAGACGCTTAATGACTGAGCCACCCAGGCGCCCCGGTGACTGTGTTTTTTGTCTTTGTGCCTGTGGTAACGTGTCTACCTTTATTGAGCATCTGCTACGTACCAGGTGCTTCACAAATTTGCATCCTCCGTGAAGGTTTTTCACGGTGAGGTCAGATCTGGGTCACTGACATGACTGGCATCATACCTGTCTTCCCAAATTCTCTATTTTGTAGTCCCGCTAGTTCTTCCAAACCAGAAACCTGAGCTTCATCCTAGACTCTTCTTTCTCCTTCCAGCTCATATCTGATTAGGCATTCGTATCTTGCCTATTGTCCCTCCTGGAAATTTCCCTACCTGTCCCTTTTTATTCTGACCTCATGACCACTGTCTTAGTTTCCTGAAATAGATGTCTGACTGGTCTCCTTCTCCTCGGTCAGCTCTCTCTTCCCATCTCTTCTTCTGACAGCCAAAATAATCCTTCAGTAAAATGTCCTTCAATGGGGTGGGTAGAGAAACTGTGGTATGTCCATATGATGCAACACTACCCAGTAATAAATAGGAAAAAGAACTGATACAAACAAAACTTGGAGAAACCTTAAAGGCATTGAGCTCAATAAAAGAAGCCAGTCTCAAAAGCTTATGTAATATATGATTCCATTTAGGGGCACCTGGGTAGCTCAGTCAGTTAAGTGTTCAATTTGTGATTTCGTCATGATCTCGGGGTGGTGAGATCAGGCTCCGCACATAGTGTGGAGTCTGCTTGAGATTCTCTCTCTCCCTCTGCCTCTCCCCCTGCTCTCTCTCTCAAATAAAATAAAATCTTTATATATATATATATATATATATATATGATTCCATTTATATGACTTCTCAAAAAAAAAAAACTACAACGATGGCAAACAGATCAGTAGTTGCCACTGGTTTGGGTGGGGGAAAGGTGTGACCACAAAGGGACAGCAGAATGGATTTTGGGGTGTGTGTGTGTGATACAGAACTGTTCTGTATCCTGGTAGCTACACAAAACTGCACATGTTTTGAAATTCATAGCACTATTTGTCCCCCAAAAAGGTCAGTTTGGGATATGACAATTTAGAAATTAAAATTTTAAAAATACAGTGAAAATCCTGTTTCTAAATTTAATTAATAGAATTTATTCTATTTATAAATCTTACTGATGCAAAACAAACAAAAACCCAAACCAGGGGTGCCTGGCTGGCTCAGTGGGTAGAGCGTGTGACTCTTGATCTCGGGGTTGTGAGACTGAGCCCCACGTTGGAGGTAGAGATTATTTAAAAAATTAAAATCTTGGGCGCCTGGGTGGCTCAGTTGGTTAAGCAACTGCCTTCAGCTCAGGTCATGATCCTGGAGTCCCGGAATCGAGTCCCACATCGGGCTCCCTGCTCAGCAGGGAGTCTGCTTCTCCCTCTGACCCTCTTCCCTCTCATGCTCTCTATCTCTCTCTCTCAAATAAATAATAAAATCTTTTAAAAAAATTAAAATCTTAAAAAAAAAATTAAAATCTTAAAAATCCCAAACCAAACCAAAAAAATACCCCTTCAATGACTCCCTAGGGGCCATCCCCAAATGTCCTAGTGCTTTTGAAGATCTGTTACCATCTGACCCTAGTTTGCCTATGGGGGCACCCTTGTAACATTGTACTTAGCCTTCAGCACAGATACCCCCAGAACCCACACTGCTCCAGTCCTGCTGAGCAGGACAAAGCTCCTCAGATGCCCCACGCTCTTTCTCCTTCCCTGGTGCCTTGGCACACGCTCTTCTCTCTGCGGATGGCTCTCACCGTCTTAACGCTCCCTGATGTCTATGTGACCCGTCGGTCCCTCAGCCTTCACTCTGTCACCATTCTGGACTCAGCCTGTAACCTGCTCAAGCCCGCCTTCCCTGAGCCACCCTCCCCTGGTCTCCCCGCAAGGCCCCTGCTCAGAAGAGCCACTGGATCCCTGCCCTATCTCCCTCTCTCTGTGTCGTAATCCTGCACTCACCTGGCATCTGCCCGCAGATTGCACGCTCAGAAGCTGGGGCTCATCTCTCTACCTTCGGGGCGTCACACAGGGCTGGGGGCTAGACTTGCAGTTTGAGGAGTGAATGCATAAAGGATGTTCTCACCCCATAAACAGGACCAAAACACATGAGAAGGGAATGCGAAATGGTGTTTTAAATGATCCCTTGGGCAGTCCTTCTAGGGGGCTCCAAATACAATGGCTACTTGTGCAAGATCAATCTAAAGCGTTAGCAGGCAGGCTTCCATCTCCTTCTGAATTCACGAAGGGGTGGGAAGGAGGCACTAAGATTGGCCACACGCTATGTTTCCAGCACTCCGCTCACACATCCTTTGGTCCCTTCATTCTCACGCCCATCCTGTGGAGTAGATACTAACAGCCCCGTTTTACCCATGAGGAGCCAGGCGTCGGTGGCCTTACCCAGTCTCCCAGAATCAGTAAGCACTTCGGCCAGCGTTGCCATGGTAACAGGAGCTAATGATTATCTATCTATTATCGAATGTTGTGTGCATTTGGTAAAACAGAAAACAAAGGCCAAGATGTTGCAGGAATTCTCTGCCTTTAGCACCTGTGGTTCTTGATCATGCTGCTTCAAAGAACAAAGAGTTAGGACCAGACGAAGAGTGGTGGGCAGCAAAGCAAGGTTTATTGAGCAATAGCACAAAGCTCCGGGGAGAGAGGGAGGCCCAAGAGGGTTGCCCCCTGAGCTTCTAACTTGAGGGGTTTTTACGAGCTCTTTTGCGGAACTATCTTAAGCAATCAGGGTGTGCTGAGTCGTGCCCATCAGCGCTCTGGTCACGTTATCTGTCTACCTATGAGGTTAATGTCTAAGGGCTGATGGTCTTTTTTTGCTGACATCTGGGGGTTTATGTCTCAACTGCCCCTTGCCTGGGATAGGGACACATGCCTTGTGGTTCATTGTCTTATTTTGCAGAAGTCACTTCTGCAAAGGCTGCAAAGCAGAATGCTAGTGCGCTCCTAAGCTGCAAAACCAGACGTCAGTGCTGTTTTATCTCAGCTGTCCTGAGTCCGTATCTTCTTGTTGGGGACCCCGGCCCTGACTACCGAACTGTCCAACTCACTCCTAACAAAGAGACATTAAGCAATTCCTTCAAGGTCACATGATGGGACCGCTGGGTCTGTCCCACAGCAAAGTTCAAGCTCTTGGCCCCAGCGTGATCCTCCTTATCACTCCACCCACAAAGTTTACACCATTGTAGGCGCATGCTGACCCTGGGCCTCAGGCACCCCCCTCTCTCACTCGCTGTTCCTCTCTTTGCCCCCCAACCAGTCTTAGTGAGACTTGCCCAAATCTGACCAGGAGGACCCCCGAACATCTCACGAGTTCACATCACCGGTTTTAGGACAACAAAACCCAGCCAGTGTTACTGACGAAGAAAGAGTTCCTTCCCCAAATGAAAGCACAAACAAGGCTGTTGGAACCATAGTTAATTTATCTAAGGATAAACATTCCCGTTGGTTTCAGAACATTTTGATTTAGAAATTACACCAATTTAAAGGAAGTATTTATAGTCATTTGCAACCACACAGTGAGCCTTGTACATAGTGGCAGATGCGAGCCCCAGTTATTGTATACATTTGAAAGAAAGAAAGCTTCATCCAGTTTGAATTGGAGAGGCTTAAAAACAAAACAAAAACAAAACAAAAAACCCTTACGGCTAACTGGAGAATCAGTTTAAAAAAAGGAAAGGAGTTAGGACTTTCTAAAGCAAAAAAGAAAAAAGAAGCCCGTTTGACCTCTATTTAACCTCTGCTAGTCTTCGTATTAATTGCAACGCTTGCCAACTCACCACAAGTGTTTTCTTGCATGAATTAGCCATATTTTGTTATATCCAGAACATACCCTAACAGAGGCAGCCGTGCAAAAGGTAAAAAAAAAAAAACCCGAAACACAGGGGGAAGGGATGGCCCTTCATTATAGGTAGAAGAATCTTTTAACTTCTACTACAGATTGGGCTGGGAAAAAACGGAGACTAAGAATAGCCACACAGCAGGGCTTGGTCATAAGAGCCTGCAGGCGTTGGCGGATGAGGTGGTTGCCTTCAGTCTTAAGTTGCTTCCCGGTGGCTGACACTTAACTGTAATTGAGACTGAGTTCAGGTTTATTTTTTGCTCATTCCCTGCATCCTGCCCTTGTTCTCAATGAGCTTTTCCCTCAGCCTGGGACCCACCCCACCCTCCCCTCCCAAGGAGCCCTGCCACCCTTGCAATCCGATCACAGGATCGCCAGAGACAGGAGCCTTCTGCTCTGCACCTCTCTGTGTCGTTGGCAAGTCTGGGTGGCTTGCAGGCCACAGGTAGTGTTTCCAGAAGATCTGGTAAGGATGCGCCAACTCAGCACAGCTGGGAGATGTTCATCAGATAAGACACCTCTCGTTCTCCTGTGCAGCTTTATAGCGAAAGTTCCTTGGTTTCTCACTGGAAATCAGCCACAAACACAAGCCCTATAAAAATCTTGGCATTGACTTCAAGATTCTATTCTGGAACTTTCTGCTGTTATTAAATTAAAACCCCAAAGGGTCACTTACTCACATTTCCAGTTTTAGCCAAAGTCCCAAGAAGAGCCTCAGGTTAGAGCATAAGCAAATGAAGAATTTAGAAGAGAATGCTTTTCCAGAACTTGCCTAAGGAGATGCCATCCGAATGTTACCTTTTGTGTGCTGTTCCAAGTTAACGTGTCCTTGGCAAAAAAATCCCCACACTCTCAGTTCTTATTTTAGGTGCCTTTTCTTCTTCTCTTTCCTTTTGAGGTTACATGCGCTCCTCTTAAAGAAATGATTAACGATCTATTTCAGCTTTTAAAATCCTGTCTTGATGATCAATCGAACAAAATTGAAAGTCAAATTACCGAATTAGACTTTAAAATCTCAGACTGCTAAACCAGTTCTTCCCAAAGCAGGAAGATCAGCCAACCCTGGGCGGACACAGAGCACTCGCCATCAGAATGAACCCCCACGAGTTCGATCTGCAGCCCTGGTAGCCTGGTCAAGACTCAACCAGCTACAAAGGAACCTGCAAACTCACTCCCAGATCCCAGGGATAGGTCGCTGCATTGCTTCTCAGAAGAAGAGGGAGCCAGGAAACGGAACCAGACCCAGGAACCCCCGGGGTCTCTCTCTCTCCAAGGCTGAACAGTCTCTGTTTCTCCCTGTCATGTCTACTTCATTCTTCTCTCTATGCAAATGGGATGATGTCATAGCTGCTGAAAATACCGTGAAAAAAGGTAAAATTCCAGGCGCAGATGCTTCTAGGCCAGAACTTGGTGCTCCTGATCAGGCTGTGTTCCCTGAAGCAAAAGCCAGAATGTAGGGGGAGGAAGAGCTCTGGGGGCAGAATAAAAGGTCTATGTGCAGAAGTATGAACATGGGAAAGACAAGGGCAGGTTCAAGGGCTGGCATGCTGGGGTCAGAGCTTGGCAAGATGGGGTCACGAGTGAGGATGGGGAAGAGAAGGAAAAAGAAGGCAGGGCCAGATCTGGAAAAGCCCATGTGCCACGTGAGGCATTGGGAGTTCACTCCTCGAGGTGGGGTGGGAGACACACAAAGAGGCCGGCGGCTCGTCCATTCTGGATCCCAGAAAGGGACTGGGCTGAGGGACGTACTGGGACATCCTCCACACAGGAGTGGCCGCCACAGCTGTGGCGGGGCTGAGCTCCCCTGGGAAGGAGACAGCATGTGAGGCCGGGCGGGGGAGTGGCTGGGACCGGGCCTCGAGGAGCCCCCGCATTGTTACAACGGAGGAGACTCAGAAGAAGTTTCCGAGGGGACTGGTCCCCTCTGTGATGTGCAGACTGGTCCCCCGCATCACACTGCGCGATGGGCACGAAGGCAGAGGCCGCCGTCACGTGTTCTCTGCTGGTGGTGACCAGAGGAGCGGCCGTGTGTGCAGGAATGATGGAGGGCAAGGCGAAGACCGATGAGCTGTAGAGACTGTTCTCCCAAGAAACTTGACTGCGAAAGAAAGGCAGTCTCTAAAGGCACTGAGCTCTAAGGGCATTTACCAGTTGTTTATTTTTCCATCTAAAATAGATTTAGGGACACCAGTCTGGCTTAGTTGGTAGAACTTGCGACTCTTGATCTCAGGGTCTTGAGTTCAAGCCTTACGTAGTTCATAGAGATTTAGTGGTGCCTTGGTGGCTCAGTCGGTTAAGCATGGGACTCTTGATTTCAGCTCAGGTTATGAGCTCAGGGTCATGAGATCGAGCCCCGCGCCCAGCTCCCTGCTCAGCGTGGCGCCTGCTTATCCCTCTCCCTCCCCCACGCTGTTCTCTCTCTCTCTCTCTCAAATAAATAAACAAAATCTTTAAAAAAAAGTAGATTTAAACATTTTTATGGGGAAAAAAAGTCAACAGAAGAAGAGAATTAAGGAGTGAGGGGGTGGGGTACTATCTGTGAGCCCCAGGAGGGACACTAGCCCAGTGTTCAAATAGAGGCCTCGGTCATCTCCTCATGCTAGGATAGTGGAGTAAAGACAAAGGAGTTGCCAGATTCTTTTGGAGTGTATTAACAGTCCCCACGTGGGAGGGGGATGCTTCCCGACACACACCGAGCCACAAGCCTCCTCCAGGGGATAGGGGACCAGTGCTATCTACCTGCAGTGCACAGAGGATGACAAGGACAATGGCCTCTTCATAAGACGCCTACTGAGGAGGGCGCCTGGGTGGCTCAGTTGGTTAAGCGACTGCCTTCGGCTCAGGTCATGATCCTGGAGTCCCGGGATTGAGTCCCGCATCGGGGTCCCTGCTCGGCGGGGAGTCTGCTTCTCCCTCTGACCCTCTTCCCTCTCGTGTTCTCTCTCTATCTCATTCTCTCTCTCTCAAATAAATAAATAAAATCTTTAAAAAAAAAAAAGACACCTACTGAGGAGGACACAATAATGAAATATGAGACAAAAATACAAGGCCCGTCGTTTACAATTTAAAAATAACAGTTTAAAAAAGTAAAAATAACAGGGTTTTTTCGTTTTTTTTTTTTAATAGATTTTATTTATTTATTTGACACACAGAGAGAGAGAGCACAGGCACGGGGAGCGTCAGGCAGAGGGAGAGAGAAGAAGCAGGCTCCCTGAGGAGCAGGGATCCCGCTGTGGGGCTCGATCCCAGGACCCCGGGACTATGACCTGAGCTGAAGGCTCCCAGGCGCCTCCTACAAATAACAGCTTAACATAAGACATCTCCTATTTCATTTTGCCCTGACAATAAAAAGAGGGAGGGGGGCCGCCTGGGTGGCTCAGGCGGTTAAGCGTTGGACTCTTGATCTCAGCTCAGGTCTTGATCTCAGGGTCGAGAGTTCAAGCCCCGCCCGGCATTTGGGCTCCATCCTGGGAGTGGAGCCAACAAACAAACAAACAAATAAAGGAGCCACCTTTTATTAAAGAACATAGTGCCAAAAAAGGTCTTATCCTGAGTCTTCATCTCATATTTGAAAGCCAGACATGTTGGAAGGCACTTCTTTCAGTAAAATGATGAGACCCCAAAGGTCCTAAAAATTCAGCTCCTCAAATTCTTAGTAGTTTGCACATTTCCATGTGGATGTAAGAGACCTGCTCATCTCATCTTCAAGCCAGCCTATTGTGGCTATTACAAATATTGATTTTAGTTACTGCTTCTATACTGCTTCGCACTTCCGTTTATATGGAATAAACGGTTGACTTATGCTTGGCCCCCTTGTGACATCACCCCTTCCGTGGTTTACCTTCCCTGGTTGCTGTCCCAAATGCCTCCAGCACCTCCAGGGAAATGCCTCCAGATCCTAAGATAATTCCACATTAAAATTCAATATTTCAATTTACATATATTTGCAACTCCACTCCTAGGTCAGAAAATAGGTATTGTTTTCGCGTCATCTTATAAATTTCTGGAACCTCTCAAACACCCTCTGAATATAAGAAAAAGGCGACTGTACCTCCGGTCCTATTTAAATTGGTTCGTATTGAGCACCTCCTGAGTTTTTATTTGCACATGGAATTACCACAGCTGATCCTGCCTCTGCGGTCAGGTCCTCTTTGTAGCAACGTTTCTGTTGTGAAACTGTTCTGCGGCTCTGCCTGCCATTCAGTGAGCTCATTTCCTCGTCATACATCTGCCTCTGAAGGCTCCATCCAGATCATGTCGGAAACAAAACAGTGCAGTAGCCTTGCGGGGTACAGCTGTCGCCAAACTGACAAGACAAACACCAAGGTCTCAGCTCAGGTCTAGTGACCCCTGGGAATATTCATTTGCTAAAGTCATAAGAATCTGCCACCTTCTTTTATGAACATCTGAAAAGTCTTGGGCTTGCAGATTCCAATGTGGTTTCTTTGTCCTTGAAACACACAAACAGAGCATTTTTAAACACCTTAAAACAACAAACATTTATTATTTCACACAGTTTCTGAAGATCAGGAATCCAGAAATGGCTCAGCTGAGTAGTTCTGGCTGAGTTTCCGGCGAGGTTGCTTTCAAGCCGTCAGTCAGGGTTGGCAAAAGCTCTAGCCTCATTTGGAGCTCAAGAATCCGCTTCTCAGCCCACTCCCATGGTGGTTGGTAGGCATCAGTTCCTAGCTGGCTCTTGGCAGAAGGCTTCAGTCCCCCATGACATGGGCCTTCCCACTGGGCTGCTCACAAGATGGCAGCCTGCTTTTCTCAGAGTACGAGAGGAGAGAGAGGGAGAGAGGGTGTCCATCCAAGATGGAAGCTGAGGTCTTCTTATAACCTGATCTCCAGAGTCTACCAGGCACGCAGTCCAATCCCGGTAAAATAACACATAGCATTTTGCTTTGTAGTATCAGTGCTCAAAGGTGTGGATTAATAGAAAGAATATATTTTAAATAATATTTAGGGGCGCCTGGGTGGCTCAGTCAGTTAAGTGTCTGCCTTCAGCTCAGGTCATGATCCCAGGGTCCTCGGATCCTACTCAGCAGGGAGTCTGTTTCTCCCTCTCCTTCTGCTGCTCTCTCTGTCAAATAAATAACAAAATCTTAAAAAAAGAAAGAGTATTTAAATAAATAGTGTATACATATAATGAAGCTGAATGATTTTTTTTTTTTTTAATTGATGAGAGTATATAGTCAAAAAGGCTGGAGACTACTATTCTGGAGAGAAAAAAACACCTGCTTTTGAAATATTTCCTAGGTGCCAGACACTGTTCTCAGCCTTTTATATGTATCCTCACAGTTACTCTTCATGTGCTTATAATTAGTATTATTCTCATTGTAAGGCTGAGCAAACCAAAGCATAGAGAGATTAAATACCTTGCCCGAAGTCTCGGAGCTGCCAAGTGGCCCACAAAAACTCAACTCCAGGCAAACTCATAGGAACAGCTTCTCTCCAACCTCTCAGCCCCCCTCACAAACCAGTTTACTCTCCATTTATAATTCTCCGACATTTTTTAAAAGTTTTATTTATTTAAGTAATCTCTACTCGCCATGTGGGGCTCGAACTCTCAACCCTGACATGGGGACCTGCGTGCCGCTGGAGGTTTGCAGCTTTAGGATAGAAGAAGGCAAATGAAAATGAAAGCCAAGGTCTTTTTTCTTTTTTTTACTCGTTCCAAACACTTTCCTGAATCCCAACTGTGGCTTGGGTGGGAGAGAAGAGACTCCCATTTAATTATCTATGTGGTTTTGAGTTTGGGGATACCGCACTGAAAGGAGTTGCTTTTGCAACTTGTGCTGAAAAAAATTGTGTCGGTAAAGGGGAAATTATTCAACTATAAAGGCAATCATTCTTCAACTTAATTGCTAGCTCCTTCACACCAAGCCATCTCATGGACATCCAAGAAACACTGTAGCCAGAGTCAAACAGGGAATTAGTGCCTTCAGCCCTTTTTTTCAGGAATAGAGACAGGTCAGTGTTTTCCTCCCCAGACTGGCAAAAAAGCTATTTTAAACTCTTCAAATCTCTAAAAATCTTCTTACCCCTTTTCTCAGCCACCAAAATTAGGCATACTATTATTTTGAAGAGAGGCTAAGATGGATTTTCTTTTCTCTGCATATCTCCATAGTGTCTAGAAACCATTTTATCTGAATACAATGAAATGTGGGAACTAAAAGCTCATCTCATGTGGACATTTTGGGGATAAGTCTAGCTCCACTGCTGCTCAAAAATCAGCTTCTTAGCCCTTTTCTTCTTTTTTTTCTTTGAGAGAGAGTGAGAGAGAGAGCCCTGAGAGGGAGGAGGGTCAGAGGGAGAAGCAGACTCCCCACTGAGCAGGGAGCCTGGGATCATGACCTAAGCCAAAGGCAGATGCTTAACTGACTGAGCCACCCAGATGCCCCATTAATCTTTTTTTTTTTAAGTTTTTATTTATTTAAGTAATCTCTACGCCCAATGTGGGGCTTGAACTCATGACCCCATGATCAAGAGTTGCATGTTCTTCCGACTGAGCCAACCAGGTGCCCTTAAAAAATTAGCTTCCCCAATACTGGTGACTACTAGGTGTTAGCTGAGAACTTTATCATTACTGAAGCTTTTTAAAAAAATATGATTATAAAGCATTATCGATTTGTTAATCTTGGAGAATACCTTGCTGCATTGACTTGAATGTTGCAAATATTTATAGACAAGCAACTATCTAACAGTTGTTATTAAATATAGGCCAAAGAAGGATATGGATTTTTTTTAAGCTAGAAAATATAAACCCTGGTCAATTTTCTTGAAGTTAAATTTACCCTGGGAAATTAACATTTTAAAGTCTTATTTGAGAGAGAGAAAGTGTGCATGCATGCTGGGTGGGGGAGGGAAGGGAGGTACAGAGGGAGAGGGAGGGAGAATCTTTT
This sequence comes from Zalophus californianus, assembly GCF_009762305.2. Classification (NCBI taxonomy): domain Eukaryota; kingdom Metazoa; phylum Chordata; class Mammalia; order Carnivora; family Otariidae; genus Zalophus; species Zalophus californianus. Next base: position 15,807,365 of record NC_045601.1, on the reverse strand, counting down.
TTTTTTTATTCATTTATTTGTCAGAGAGAGAGCACAAGCAGGGGGAGTGGCAGGCAGAGGCAGAGGGAGAAGCAGGCTCCCTGCTGAGCAAGGAGCCTGATATGGGACTCGATCCCAAAACCCTGGGATCACGACCTGAGCTGAAGGCAGCAGTTTAACTGACTGAGCCACCCAGGCATCCCGGGAGGGAGAATCTTAAGCAGCCTCCAGGCTGGATCTCACGACCCTGAAATCACGACCTGAGCCCAAATCAGGAGTCTGACACTCAAATGATTGCACCACCCAGGTGCCCCTGGAAAATTAACATTTTAAAACATGGAAGCACCCCCTCCCAATCTTTATCTGCTTTCTCTTCTCTTTCTTTATCTGATATCTGATATGATATTGCTAGATTCCAGTTTGTATTTTGCTAAACATTAGTGATGAGGGAAGCAGAAAAGGCAGGGACCTTTGCAGAAACTGTTCTTAAGTGTAGGACGTTCCTCTTAGCTGATCTCACTGTAACTGCATCTCTAGCTTCATTTCTTGTTTGATCTGTTTCCTTTAAGGCCCTTCAAAAGCAGGAAAACTTGGAAATGATATTGGCCAAGATGATTACAGGTGGGTCCACTCCTTCTTTATTGGCAAGATGAAACCAAGGAGTTAAAAGGGTGTATTTATACAGCAGGGCAGAGTCAGGAAATCTATTGTTTCTGTATTTTATCAAGTCTGATTGTTTCAGAGTTAAAAAGCCTAGAAGCAAAACAAAATACCAACCTCTTAACACTGTGTTGACATCTAATTTGGTTTAGTTTTCATTTTAAAAGATATTTCAAGCACGTTGGAAAGCTGAAGAGACCGGAAATTAAGTAAAAACAGATATCTAGGATCTTAATTTTAGCCCATCTGGGAATACCTAATATATTGTTCTTTTTTTTTTTTTTAATTAAACCGTTTTTTCCCCCAGTTAATTGTAGATTCACATGCAGTTGTAAGAAAAAATGTAGAGGTCCCATATACCCTTCACCCAGTTTCCCTCATGGTAACATCTTGCAAAACTGTAGCACATATTACAATCAGGATATTGACATTGATACAGTCAAGGTACAGACCATTCTCTTCCAAGGATCCCCTTGTTGCCACAGCCAGACCCACTCCCTCCTCCCCCACCTTTCTTTAACCCTTGGCTGTCCCTAAACTCTCCATTTCTATAATTTTGTAATTTTAAGTATGTTTTATAAATTTGAATCAAAAAGTATGTAACTTTTGGGGATCAGCGCTTTTCTTTCAGCTTATTCTCTGGAGATTCATCCAGATTATTGTATACATCTGTAGTTTGTTTCTTTTTATTGTTGAACGGAATGTCTTCAAATCTTTTGCCCATTTTTTAATTGGATTGTTTGTTCTTTTACTATTCGTTTTGAGAATTCCTTGTATATCTAGATACTGGTCCTTATTGGATTTGTGGTTTCCAAATATTTTCTCCCAGTCCGTAGCTTGTCTTTTCGTTCTCATACCTGGGCCTTATGCAGAGCAGAAATCTTAAATTTTGATGAACTCTCAATCTAAACATTTTTCCTCTTATGTTTTTGTGTCAAGTCTGAGAACTCTTTGCTGAGCTCTATACCCTAAGATTTTCTCTTATTTTTAAGAAAGTGTTATAGTTTTATGTTTTATATTTAAGTCCATGATCCATTTTGAGTTAATTTTTTTTTTTTTTAAGATTTTATTTATTTGACAGAGAGAGAGAGACACAGCAGGAGAGGGAACACAAGCAGCGGGAGTGGGAGAGGGAAAAGCAGGCTTCCCGCCGAGCAGGGAGCCCGATGCGGGGCTCGATCCCAGGACCCCGAGATCATGACCTGAGCCGAAGGCAGACGCCTAACGACTGAGCCACCCAGGCGCCCCTTGAGTTAATTTTTTTTAAAGGTGTGAGATTTAGGTCAAGGTTAACTTTTTTTTCTGCCTATGGATGTCCAAATGTTCCAGCACCATTTATTGAAAAGGCTATCTTCCCTCCATTGACTTTCTTTTGCAAACTGGGAAAAAAACCAGTTGTGCCTATTTGTATGGATTTATTGAAATTGTTATAAAATTATTTTACATTTATTTTAAAAGCATTTAGCAAGTCAACTTAAAGGAATGCAAAAGAAATGTTAGATCAACTTAATCTGCCTCTCTTCAATTTATTCCTAGTTAAGATATTTATCAGTTCGGGCGCCTGGGTGGCTCAGTTTGTTAAGCGACTGCCTTCGCGGCTCAGGTCATGATCCTGGAGTCCCGGGATCGAGTCCCGCATCGGGCTCCCTGCTCAGCAGGGAGTCTGCTTCTCCCTCTGATCCTCTTCCCTCTTGTGCTCTCTATCTCTCATTCTCTCCCTCTCAAATAAATAAATAAAATCTTTAAAAAAAAAAGATATTTATCAGTTCACACTCTGATTATTTTCATGACTTGAAGGCACGTGGGTTTTAGGTGACCAAATATTTTCTATAGTGATTAAATTCTATACTTTGGAGCAAATATTCAGTATTTCATAACCTAATGGTTTTCTGCCTAGAAATATGATAAGCAGTATATAATTGCATGTAGATAACTTTATACTGATCTGTAACTCTGTACTGGAATACCCATCTTCTTTGGCGTGGTTTTAAAAAGTACAGTCTTACTATTAAGGTATTCCCAATATCACACAAAATTCATTATGCCATGAGGCCCAATGCTGGACCCCTCCTAGGTGGACTGATTTCCTTGAAAGGACCAGATTGAAGATATGCAATTATGATGATTCCAGAGCATAGACTTCCATTCTCCTAATATCATTAAAAAAACTGTGCTAAAAGGAAATTGCTTTTCTCCTATAGCCTCGCTTAGCCAACTGTTAATGCCCATCAAAAAGCCCGGCAATACCCAGAAAGTCAGTTCAATCTCAAAGCTAGAGTAGTCATTCTAGACCTCGGCTGCATAGTAGCATCACCAAGGGAGATTTTTACAACCCCAATATCCAAGCTGCACCCTAGACCAACTAATGTGGGATGCAGGCATCAGTATTTGTTAAACTTCCTGGGTTATTCCAGTATGCAGCTAAGTTTGAGAACTACTCTTGTCTACTTCTTTATGAAACTTATTTTTTTTTTTTAAGTGTGCTCGGAGAGTTGTTTTTGTTTTGTTTTGTTTTGTTTTTAAGATTTTATTTATTTGAGAGAGAGAGAATGAGAGATAGAGAAAGCACATGAGATGGGGGGAGGGTCAGAGGGAGAAGCAGACTCCCCGCCGAGCAGGGAGCCCGACGTGGGACTCAATCCCGGGACTCCAGGATCATGACCTGAGCCTAAGGCAGCTGCCCAACTGACTGAGCCACCCAGGTGCCCCTATGAAACTTATTATTAGCATAATTTTTCACTCAATTTGGGAATATACAGTTTTACTGGGTTGTCATGGTACACTACATGAACTTCTATCCTTGGATAATTAAAAAAATCTCTGGGCGCCTGGGTGGCTCAGTCGTTAAGCCTCTGCCTTCGGCTCAGGTCATGATCCCGGGGTCCTAGGATCGAGTCCCACATCGGGCTCCTTGCTCAGCAGGGAGTCTGCTTCTCCCTCTCCCTCTGCCTCTCCCCCTGCTTGTTCTCTCTCTGTCTCTCTCGCAAATGAATAAATAAAAAAATCTAAAAAAAAAAAATCTCTAACACGCTTTTGATTCTGTTGGCAAGAGTGACACATGTTCAATGTAGAAAATTAGGGGAAAACCAAGCAAGCATAATGAAGAGAAAAAATCATTTTAAATGCTATCGTCCAGAAAGAATTAACATTCTCGTATGTACATTTGTACAAAGAAGTAACATTCTCATCTTTTTTCAAGGCATATATACATATATTAGAAAAAAATATATATGTGTATATATATGTTTTCAGCTTTTATCCTATCAAGTTGAGATGATATTGTAAATATAGTTTTTTAAGTTATTTTAGATGTCTGATAAATAAATGCAAAAATCAGTACCAATAACAGAAAGTGTGAAATTAATATTGGTTTGCGATATGATCATAATTGTCATAATTTTTGTCAGATTTTGCAATGGTCAAAACTGTTTAAAATGTCATAATTTTTACACTTTACACACCTTGATCTGGGTTATGGATATTAGCAGTTAAGATACACTTTTTATTTAATTTTTTTTTAAAGATTTTATTTATTTATTTGACAGAGAGAGACACAGCGAGAGAGGGAACACAAGCAGGGGGAGTGGGAGAGGGAGAAGCAGGCTTCCCGCTGAGCAGGGAGCCTGATGTGGGACTCGATCCCAGGAGCATGGGATCATGACCTGAGCTGAAGGCAGTTGCTTAACCGACTGAGCCACCCAGGCGCCCTAAGATATACTTTTTAAAAAGTCATTTTAGGGACCCCTGGGTGGCTCAGTGGGCTAAACGTCTGCTTTCAGCTCAGGTCATGATCCCGGGGTCCTTGGATTGAGCCCCACATCGGGCTCCTTGCTCAGTGGGGAGCCTGCTTCTCCCTCTGCCTGCAGCTCCCCCCTCTTGTGCTCTCTCTCTCTCTTTCTGACAAATAAGTAAAATCTTTAAAAAATAAAATTAATAAAATTAAAAAGTCATTTTACATTGCTATAAAGCAACATTTAAGGTATGTGACTATACTTTCCAGAATATTTTCCCCCTAAATTGACAAATTACTACTGCTACCTCCACTGTCATTATGTAAATTTAGAATTATGGCCAAAAATGCATCATTCCCAGCCAAACTAATAACTATTATGTAAAGATAATTAAGTTATCATTCCCCCCCCAAATCTTTCAATACTCAGATTAGAATAATGATGTGAAGCGAGAAAAGCATATAAAGTGAATACAGACTTGCTAAATACAGAAGGGATTTGCCTTTAGCTCTAATTCATACTCAAATGCCAGTTGATTTATTATTCTCTGGGTTTCAATGGGATATGCATGCATATATATATATATATATATATATATATATATATATATATATATGTTTTTTTTTTTTTTTTAAGCAGGCTTCCCGCCGAGCAGGGAGCCCAATGCGGGGATCGATTCCAGGACCCTGGGATCATGACCTGAGCCGAAGGCAGACGCTTAAGGGCTGAGCCACCCAGGCGCCCCATGCATGCATATATCATGCACATGTGCCTCAGTGTTTTCATTACAGGTGAAAAAAATCTCATACATATTCATTACTGAATATTGAGGGAAGTCATATAAGCAAAAAACATTTTTTAAGATAAAAGTCATCTATAACTATTGTTAAATGTTAAATAATTCAATATAATTATGGATGCATCTCAATATAATTATGCTGAGTAAAAAAAAGTCAGATGAAGAAAACTATATATACAACAGATGATTCCATTTCTTTTTTTTTTATTATTTTATCGATCTGAGAGAGTGTGCGTGTGTACAAGGGGGGAGGGGTAGAGGGAGAACCAGACTCCCCACTGAGCAGGGAGCCCCTTGGGGTGCTGGATCCCAGGACCCTGGGATCATGATCTGAGCTGAAGGCAGACGTTTAACTGAGCCACCCAGGGGCCCCTAGATGATTACATGTGTATAAATTTCTATAAAATTCTGGAAAATGCAAACCCATTTGTAGTGACAGAAAGCAGATCAGCGACTGCCTGAGGAGGTAGGGTGGGGCCAGAGGGGCTAGAGAGAGGAATTACAAGGGCACATCGAGAGATTTTTGGGTAAATGATTGTGCTCATTATCTTGACTATGATGAAGATTCCAAGGGTATATGCATTTATCAAAACTCATCAAATTGTACACTTTAAATGTGTGCAGTTCTTTCTACACCAATTATACCTCAATAAAACTGTCAAAAAATATTCTAAGGGACTGTTGACAACTTTCAATCAGAGGATTTGTTCTGTACAATTTTACGTGAAATACTGAATATTGCTATCCCTCACTGGATATTAGTTTCACTAACCCATCATTTTTACTGAAGAAAACACCCCGTAATTTTGCACTCTGAAATAATCAGTGTTTCAAATTCTCTCATAGAAAGTAAAATTCAGGGGTGCCTGGGTGGCTCAGTTGGTTAAGCATCTGCCTTCGGCTCAGGTCATGATCTCAGGGTCCTGGAATCGAGCCCCGCATCGGGCTCCCTGCTCAGTGGGAAGCCAGCTTCTCCCTCTCCCGCTCCCCCTGCTTGTGTTCCCTCTCTTGCTGTCTCTCTCTGTCAAATAAATAAAATCTTTAAAAAAAAAGAAAGTAAAATTCAAGTATTTTACTCACAGTTTCCTCCAAAGAATTCTCAAGAGCACAATAACATTCAAAACAACATATCCAAATGATTATTTCATTTTTCAAAGTTTTCACTGATTTAGTAGCATAAGCAGCTGAAGATTTTGGAATCTTGTTCATGTAATTAATTATGCTCCCAATGAAGTTGTAATGAAGTCACATGTTGCAGGGTGCGGGGGCGGGGGGGAGGAAAAGTGTATCTAGTTTCACTATTGATTTTCTATCTTTTATTCTGATTTATCACAGCTACCTGCCTATAGATACTGCATTTGTAGGAGTGAGAAGAAGTCATTAGAAAAGAAAAACAAAAAAAAGCAGCCAATAGAATTGAGATCAATCCCCAGGAATACAGAATCTCACCACCCATCAAATGAAATTTATTATTTATTTATTTATTTATTTTTCAAATTTATTTATTTATTTATTTTTAAAGATTTTATTTATTTATTTGACAGAGAGACACAGTGAGAGCGGGAACACAAGCAGGGGGAGCGGGAGAGGGAGAAGCAGGCTTCCCGCGGAGCAGGGAGCCCGATGTGGGGCTCGATCCCAGGACCCTGGGATCATGACCTGAGCCGAAGGCAGCCGCTTAACGACTGAGCCACCCAGGCGCCCTATTTTTCAAATGAAATTTAGATGGGAGTTCTAGAAAATGAAATAGCTAACCTCTCTTGTGTACTTGATTTTGGTAATTCTTCAGGTCAACCATTGGTCTTTTTTTTTTTAAAGATTTTTTTTTTTTATTTGAAAGAGACAATGAGATAGAGAGCACGAGAGGGAAGAGGGTCAGAGGGAGAAGCAGACTCCCCGCTGAGCAGGGAGCCCGATGCGGGACTCGATCCCGGGACTCCAGGATCATGACCTGAGCCAAAGGCAGTCGCCTAACCAACTGAGCCACCCAGGCGCCCCAACCATTGGTCTTTTCATCGCTAATCACATGCAAACAATAACTGAAGTATTTTTTGATGTCAAAGACAGCAAAATTATTGTAGATCTGAGATTAAAAATTCACAAGGGGGGGGTTGCCTGGCTGGCTCTGTTGGTCTTGCTCTCAGGGTCGTAAGTTTGAGCCCCAGGTTGGGTATAGAGTTTACTTAAAAATAAATAAAATCTTTAAAAAAAATTCACAAAGGGATTCAAGTTCATAGAGGAACATAAAAATCTCTCAATAATTTACAATGTGTGTTTCTTTTTTTTTTATTATTTATTTGAGAGAGAGAGAATGAGAGATAGCACGAGAGGGAAGAGGGTCAGAGGGAGAAGCAGATTCCCCGCTGAGCGGGGAGCCCGATGTGGGACTTGATCCCGGGACTCCAGGATCATGACCTGAGCCGAAAGCAGTTGCTTAACCAACTGAGCCACCCAGGCGCCTGTACAATGTGTTTCTAATGTCTTTTACAAGTCAGCAAATGTCGACTTATGAAACCCAAGTTTTGGGCACCTGGGTGGCTCAGTTGGTTAAGCAACTGCCTTCGGCTCAGGTCATGATCCTGGAGTCCCGGGATCAAGTCCCACATCAGGCTCCCTGCTCAGTGAGGGGTCTGCTTCTCCCTCTGACCCTCTTCCCTCTCATGCTCTCTGTCTCTCATTCTCTCTCTCTCAAATAAATAAATAAATAAATCTTTAAAAAAAAAAAAAAAAAGAAACCCAAGTTTTCAGCCCTGAAAAGTCCCAAGCATTTTGCCTGGTACTTAACTCAATAAAAGTCTGATGAATTAATATGTTAAAATATATTTTTTTAAAATATTGGTTACTTGCAGGACCTCTGTAGAATTGGTGAAGTGATTTGAAGTTATGAGGATTAAGGTAACTTGGTCTGCCCTGGAGAGTAGGAACCTTCTGGATACCTTCGGATACCCTCCAAAAATACCCAAAAATACCCGGAGAAATCTTTCTCCATACTGGGCAAATAATTCACTATATTGTGGTTCCAGTCATAAGTGGGTGGAGAGCAGCCTAACTCTAGAAAAATGAGGAGTCAAAGCTATCCTGGCTTATTGTTGACTGCATTTCAATTGCACTCATTCGTTTGCTTATATTTTAGACACATCTCAAAGTTTAGCTATGGTAGCTATGTCAAACTTGTTCTCTGTGAAATTTGCTTATTTTTTCTTTTTTAAGTGTTATTGAAGTAATCTCTACACCCAACGTGTGTCTTGAACCCCAAGATCAAGACTCACATGCTCCTCTGAGCCAATACATAAATGAAAAAAAATTAATTTATTTTTAAAATTATTTATTTATTTATTTGAGAGAGAGAGAGAGAGAGAGAGAAAGAGCAAGGAGAAGAGACAGAGGGAGAGGGAGAAGCAGACTCCCCACTGAGCAGGAAGCCCGACGCAGCGCTCGATCCCAGGACTCTGGGATCATGACCTGAGCTGAAGGCAGATGCTTAACCGACCAAGCCACCCAGGCACCCCTGAAAAAAAAATTTAAAAATTTTTTATATATATTATAAATATAAATATAAATACAAATATATATATATATATATATATATATATATATTAACTTCTCCACCCTGCCACCTTTTTTGTTACTTTAGTGTAATCTTGTAATCTTAGATTTGGGTCAGGAGCCAATCTTAAATCTTAGTAAATGAAACTGATAAGACAGAAAGCTGGCTTTATAGTTAACTCAAAGCAATAGGTTTCTTGAAGTTTAGAAATTTAGCATTTGCCTGTATTTATATGTCTACAGGTGGTTGACCTTTGAACTCCGTCTGTATATTGAACTTTTTCTGTAGCTTCTACATGAATGTTGGATTATTAGTTAGTCATGAATAAAACAAAATTGTCAATTCTTATAGTTTTCTAGTTTACAATTAGCAAATGCAGGAGAGGAGAGGAGGAATTGGGTTCTTAGGTGATTTAGGTATCTTGATGTAAGTAATTAGCTCAGAAAAAAGTAGGCTTCTTATTTAGTGAATACAATGAAGTTATACACAGTAGTTTCAAGGTTGAAGAGTTTCCATGTTTTAAGTGAAATTGCCTGAAGGCTTTGTAGCTAGAGAATCTGTGGGGGTAGAGTTAAGTGTTTGTTTTAAGTTGTTTTAATAATTATAATTATGATTGCCTTTTCAAGGGGTTGTAGTAACTTAGATATAATACGTTTCACATTTGTGAATTCATTTGAAACATATTTGAAGAGGTTTTGGTGTGTGCGCAAGATGCCTAGCTATGACTTTAACTCTTACTGGTAAATCTCGTGTGGCCCGTCTTTCCGGAGAAGTTAAGCATGAAGCCTACAAGTTCAGCCTGCTGTACCGGCAACGTGTATTTGTTTTTGAGAAATCTCAAGCTGTTTTTGTGAGAGTATCAGCTCTCGCAGGGGAACCACTCTACCACCAGCTGCCCCATGGGAGAGGATGTGGGGGACACCTGTGTCCTGCTGTTCGGGGGAGAGAGGGCTGCGGGCTGGAAATCGGGGTAACCGACAGCCTTGGACTGAGAAGTGGAAAATTGAGAACAGTTGCCTTCCTCTCTATGGCTGACATTAATCCAAGCAATTCTTTTTTTTTTTTAAGATTTTTTTTTTTAATTTATTCATTTGACAGAGAGAGAGACACAGCGAGAGAGAGAACACAAGCAGGGGGAGTGGGAGAGGGAGAAGCAGGCTTCCCGCTGAGCAGGGAGCCCGATGTGGGGCTCGATCCCAGGACCCTGGGATCATGGCCTGAGCCGAACGCAGATGCTTAACGACTGAGTCACCCAGGCGCCCCTAATCCAAGCAATTCTAAAGGTATCTTCAAAACCCTAGAAAAGAAAACCTTTGTGACTTGATTTAGAGCCTTGAGTGGGAAGCACAGTAACTCTCTGCTTGGCACCAAATAGGTACTTACTTGGTAAATGTATGTTTACATTTAAATATGTTTACATTAAATAAAGGAATCAGGCATCTCGTTGGCTCAGTGGGTAGAGCATGTGATTCTTGGTCTCGGGGTTGTGTTTGAGTCCCACGTTGGGTATAGAGATTGCTTAAAACAGTAAAATCTTAGGGGCGCATGGGTGGCTCAGTCGTGAAACATCTGCCTTCAGCTCAGGTCATGATCCCAGGGTCCTGGGATCGAGCCCCACATCGGGCTCCCTGCTCCACGGGAAGCCTGCTTCTCCCTCTCCCACTCCCTCTGCTTGTGTTCTCTCTCTCACTGTGTCTCCATCTTAAAAAAACACAATCAAACAATAAAATCTTAGGGGAAAAATGGATAAATGAAAGAAATCAATATAGTGTTCTGAATAGCACATGTTCTATTATATTGAATGTTCTAAATAGTATATCCAAAAGGTTGGGAAATGTCATTGCTAGGGATAATAAATAGTACAACTACTCTTCTTAACAAAAATAACAGAGAGTAACTCCCCAGTTTACAAGTAAGATGGAAAAGGATTCTTTGGGCAGTCCAGAAACCAAAGGTGCTTGCGTGAATCTACAAAAGAGCCTGTTATTCTTTTTTTTTTTTTTTTTTAAGAGCCTTAAAATAAGATTTTGCTGGGGCGCCTGGCTGGCTCAGTTGGTGGAGCATGTGACTCTTTGATCTCAGGGTTGTGAGTTCAAGCCCCACATTGGGTGCGGAGATTACTTAAAAATAAAATCTTAAGGGCACTTGGGTGGCTCAGTCAGTTAAGTGGCTGCCTTGGGCTCAGGTCATGATCCCAGGGTCCTGGGATTGAGCCTCACGTCTGACTCCCTGCTCAGTGGGGAGCCTGCTTCTTCCTCTGCTTGCCGCTCCCCCTGCTTGTGCTCTCTCTCTATCTCTCTGTCAAATAAATAAATAAAATCTTTTAAAAATAAGTAAATAAATAAATAAAAATAAAATCTTAAAAAATTTTTGCTTTAAAAAAATCAGAATATGAGCATTTTCATGACCTGAAAAATAAACACAAAGCAAGCAATTGCTAATCTAGGCAGACACTGGTGATGTCTTCCTCAGCATGTGGGTTGTATACCGTTGACTTGAAATCTTTGACCTTGTAATATTTCTCCGAAAATTTGAAAGCTAGATGTGAAAAGCTTTGTTAAGAATTTCCCAAGAACTGAGTAAGTATAATCTCACAGAATGGGACATTTTGATAGTGTTTGTACTACTTACTGATACATTTTCATATGTGCTGACGTTAATCATTCTCAGATAGGCTTTAATAGCATTTTTAGCCCTTAACGTCTTAGGTGAGGCCAAAATGCCACTTTTCACAGATATCCCTGAGAACAGAGAACACACTGGAAGCTTTCTACGGAAGGAGAGTGAAGTGTTGTACAGAGGCTCAGTGTGGGAAGAATCCTTGCTCTTTTTTGCCTACCAGCTGTGAAATCTTGAGCACCTGATCTGATTTCTCTGGGCCTACCTTCCTCCACTCCATTGGTAAAATGAGAATAATAGGATCTACCTCACAGAGCTGTTGTAAGAATTAAATATGATTAGATATGCAAAGTGTTTTGAACAGTGTCTGGCACATAGTAAGTACTGGAATGCTTCCTAAGTAGTAGAAAATTTAAGTTGAAATGGATGAAATGCTTAAAAATTATGAAAACCAACCATTTTGCTTAATATTGCTTAAGAAGCGATATATTCCAGAGAAAGAGGACTTTATGTACTTCTTCAAATAAAAATTATAAATGTGGAAAAATTTTATGCTGGATAACCATATGCCATTATACTACACGCCACAATTAGGCACAAAATATTCCACTACTGAACTAACCACTTACATCAATTCTCCACTAACTTGTACAAAATCTGAGTATGGGATATTTATCTGGTATCTAGTGTCGATATTCCGAGTTTCTTCATTCTTCCAACTATTTGTGAACACTAAGGTACTTTGTTGCCACTTAAAACTGGGGATAATGTTTCTTTCAACCCCAGCACCTTCATGCTTATGTGCCCAATAATCCACCTAAAAATTTGATTTCGTTCAAATATTTGTTGGCTGCCTTCTCTATTCATGTAACGAGTATTCAGGAGTATGAAGGATAGGAATGCAAGCCACTTCTGCTGATATTATTCAAAGCCTTCATCTATGGAGAACTACTGATGGCCCATGAAGAAGAGATCTATGTCGTCATGTCTCAGCATGGCGCGAGGGAGAAGGGGCCTGGACCTCCAGCATCACGCCCTCAAAGAAGGACAGGCACATTTCCAGTCACAGCCTCACTTCCCCGAACTCCCCAAGGAAGGAGGCCAGCCAGTGTCGCTGATGGCATCGCCTGACATCACTAGTTTCGGATGATAGGCGAGCTTGGGGCCGCCTGGCCCACCTCATCCATGGCCTGACTGCGCTACCCTCTCGGTTCCCAGCTCCTGCCACGTGAGGTGTCCTAATATGGTCAGGCTCCGGAGAAGCCAAGGAGCGCTTCCCTTTCTTCTGCTAGTGGGGAGGAGGCAGGAACCAACATTCAGAGGATAACACAGTCCGAAGGAAAGCAACTGGGGATTTGGGTTCGCTTGCTGGGCGAAGGGAAAAGTGCGCTGCAGCAGAAGCTCTGCCTTGGGTTATCAATCATTTAATAAACCGCAGCAAATCCAATCTCCCTGAGGGGCCTTCGGCCCCCCCCCCCTTCTGCAACCCTGGGTCGTCCCCCAGCTCGCGTCCCCATTTAGGAATGGGAAGCGCCCGGGGGTCGGGGTGGGCTGCCTGCCTGGACCCTGGCTCGAGGCTCGGACTGCGCCTCAGGTCCTACAGCCTGGGGGGAGATGCTGCTGCAAGGCGTGTCTGGGGCTGTGCTCATGTGATGAAGCGAGGGAAAAACAAGGGGGAGGAGGAGGCAAAGAGGTGGCCTTTTTTTTTTTTTTTTTTTTTTTTTCTTTTAAGGAGTTTGCCGCGAGCGCGTCTCGTTCATTCGCAGTCTGGGCGCGTTCGGAGGAGGACGGCGGGAGAGGAAGGCGTTCCTGGGACCTCGCGGGCGCACGGCTTCTCGCTCTTCTCCACGTTCCTAAGATTTGGGGGAAGGCGTGACCGGGCAGCTGGGCGCGGGAGAACCGCAGAAGAGCCATGGGTGCTGGGAGCTCCACGGAGCAGCGGAGCCCGGAGCAGCCGGAGGCGGGGAGCGCGACGCCGGCCGAGCCCGAGCCCAGCGGCGGCGGCCTTGCGGCGGAGGCGGCGCCCAGCGCGCCGGGGGACCCGGCCATCGCTGCCGCGGACCCCGCCACCAAGGTACGGGCGCGCCGGGCCACCTGCCCCGGGGGCGGGGGTGGGGGTGAGGGTTGGGGGGTGGTCCCTCTGATTTCCGCCTGCCAGAACTTCCCGGCCGGTCCAGCCCATCTGCAAACTCGGGAGCACGCACCCCTCTTTCTAGCTTTCCAGGGTCTCATGCGCCGGGGCGGGACCAGAGCAGCAGCGAGCGCGGCGGGTTTGCATCTTTGTCGTGGGTCTCCGGGGGAGGCGACTGCGCCAACCGCAGTAATAAAATCCGCCCCCCGCCCCCCGCTAACAGCCTTTCTCCGCACTCTTCCGGTGGGAGCGACCCAGCCCGCGACGCCCGAGCTGCTCGGGGGAGCCCGAGGGGGGTGGGGTGGGAAGTGACCCACCCTCCGAGGGTCCTGCGCCCCCCGCCCCTCTTTGTCCCGGATTCGTAAAGTCAGCTGTTGGGCCAGGACCCGTGCCGCAGCGTGGCGAAGCCTCCACCCGTGGGTTCCGCGCCGCGTATGGTCTTTGGCACCGGCTGTGCCTGGAAAGACCCGGGTTTGGTACCCAGCCCTGCTGCGGCTGCGGCTCGAGCCGACACCGCCTTCCTGATGCAGAGAAAGCCTGGGGTGTAGCTCGCTCTGAGCCAAAGAAAACCTGGGTAGACGCTGCACTTCCAAAAGGAATGACAGGTTTCGTAAACAAGGCAGCGTCCTCCTTTTCGCTCAGTTCATTGCCTGTGGACTCAAGGGGTAAACATACTGGGGGAGTAGTAGTTAGAAGTTCCCAAACGATGCGGTCAGAGACGTAGGCAAGGATTTTTACACTCATGTCTATGGAGACAGTGCTGAACCTCCTAGAGATTTTGTATTTTATAGTCTTAAGTCTTAAAGGCTGAAATATTCACTCCTGGCCGCTATAGCCGCCAAGACTGTGACTTGTTTGATCGTTGTATTTTAGATCTGTTTTTCCAGCATGTGTGTTCATTAGCAAGGCGTCACCTAATCTGTTTTGCAATATCCTTATAGGAAGATGGTGGATAACTTATCATATTTAATTTTTTTTTTTTTCAAAAACCCCATGTGTTTCATGGGTTGGGAAGATGGTGGATAACTTATCATACTTAATATTCTTTTAAAAGAATTTTACATGGGTTTTACATGGGTTCACAACCCGTGTTTTACATGGGTTCACAACCCGTGTTTTATCTGAGGATACAAAATGTGAGGAACTTTAACTGTTTACAGTGTGAAAAACACCCCCCCCCTAAAATCTGGGTAAATTTCACAGAACTGTGACCTCATTGCCCTGACCTCTTTAGCTGTCCTAGTCTAGTTTGGGCTGAGAGACTGCACTTAATTAGATTACTTCTAGTCTTTAACTTATAACTACTTGTAAAACCCATGGTCTCTGGGGCTGTAGGTACTATCAAGAACAAACTGCCAGAATATCTAACTTTCCAAGACAGTGCCTAATCTTTGGGCACGTGTAAGGTGCAGTCCTGTTGAGGTCTAAGTCACATTTTAATATTTAAGTATGTATCACCTTTTGATGCTGATTACTGCCAAAATGGCCACATAACCAGTATTTAGCATCCAGTAGTGAGAGTGGTTTTAAGGTGTAATTGTTAAAAGCTTGCAACTGGGGACATTTTTTCTTGGTTTTTACTACTTCAGGTCTTCTTAAGAGTTCCTGCTGAAATAGGATACTTAATCCCTTCCTGGTAAACTTGAATTTGTTCATTTAAAAATATTCTTTCCATTCTCTTTTTGTCCTTCTTGCATAACCTTATCTTCCCTTCCTGGTTGCCACCATCTTGAAGCAGCCAAGCAACCTCCTTAAAAAAAAAAAAAAAGACTTAAATAACATCTAGACTATCATTGAGCTTTTTGGCACACTGCCCAGTTATCAATTTGGAGACAAATCAATACACTTACATGTATCCTTGGAAAATGGTGTCGTTTTTCATTTTCAGCTAGCAAAATTTATTACACAGGTTTTCAAAAGTCCTTTTGAAAAGAACTCCCTAATTAAGAATGACTCAGCACATAGCTCTTGCCTCCCCTCTTCGCCCTGTGAAACTCCAGTTGCTGACCTCTGAGTAATCCCATCTGCCTTTCTAGGCTCCTGTAGCCCCACAGACCCTTCCCAGCAGTTTGCTCCACATTTGTGACGTTAGTGACTTGACTGTTGTCCTGGTTCTGGATGCTCCACGAGGGCAGGGACCATATCTGTGTTTGCTCAAGTGTTCCCCCATCCCCCACGGGTGGCATGCTCCCTGGCCTGTAGGACCATATTGGCTCCCTGGTTTTGATTGGACCCTGTTAAGTTGGGGAATACCTTGGGCCATCTACTTTTTCTACAGTTTAACCTTTGTGTCATTATTGTGCTCTCTGTGTCATGTATCAGATAGTGACTAAACCAAATAGGTCTGGTTATTAGTAGACCAAGTGAGTATTTTGGCAAAAAATTCTGATGTAGGGGTTCTCCAGAAATAAGGTGGCCTGTTGGCATTGCAATTTCAAATTGTCTTTAATCTCAAATAGACAAAATAGTATAAATGCAGATGGCTCAAATGAGACCACTTTATACATTGAATTAGTTATGAATTGCATCTTGAGCTTTCTTGACTGGGTGTGTGGACATTTGGGGGTTATACTAATACACCCCCCCTTCCCTGGTAGAATGCTGATCACTAATAAAGGCTATTAACAGATTTTTTTCCATCTAAATGACGTTTATATCAGATGCCTGCTGACTATTTAGTAATCCAGTTTACTTTCTCTTTTTTTTCCCGCTAATTATGTTATCTGTCATTTACTGAGTAAGTACTCAGCTCTCAGAAAACATTACACTAATTGAATATCACTTCTATCAGATCATATGGAGTGTAAAAAAAAACTTGACTACTGAAGCCTAACGTTTAGGGGCACTGAGGCACAAGTCCGTAAGTCCTCGGTTTATCTGGTGTATTTCAATAAAATGGAAGGAATCTTATCTTCCAGGCAATCTTTTACAATCTTATACATGAAAATTCTGGGGGACAATGGAATCAATTATTTGCTAGGTTTAATTTTGAGACTTGGCCATTTTGGCCACTGCAGGGGCAGGAATGTTAAATGATGCAAATGCAAGTAGTAAATAAAGCCTCCTATTCCCCAATCACCTGTTTTTAAAAGTTTGTCTTTGAAAGAGTATTTTCACTCAGGTGTCAGTAGAGGGTGGGATGACCAATGACAAATTTCCTCAGAGTCTGGCAAATCTTGATTTCTTGAGCCAAGTTCCAAGTTACGTATGGACAGTCGTAGTTCTCTGAATTATCCTTTTTGTATTTTCTGCTCAATCAACGACTTGAGAGCTGAAAGTGGAGCAGTGGTCAGTTGTAACCTTGAGGCCAGTGTCCCTGGCAGGTGGGAAGATGGGAACTCTTTTCTGTCCTTCTGGTTATGGTTCCATTTGGTTACAAGAGCTACGAAACACCAAAACATAACCGTGTACTCAAATAGAAGAATCCACCATCTGATTGGTAGATTAAAGGATGTCTTGGCCCTTTGTGCACTAAAAAGACAACTGAGTTAGCCAGCTGCATTTCAGAATCCTTCCCAGCCTGAGGTGTAGGATGCTTTCTCCCCCTTGCCTTCTGTTTACAAAATGGGAATGGAGGACAAAGATGACCTTACTGTGATTATGCACCAGTTTTATAATAAGAGGCCAGAATTTCGGATTCGGAGAGAATTATATATTTGTTAACAGTGGCGTATTGTGTGTGTGACTACCTGTATTCCTATGGATTCCTCCCAGATTACAAGAGGTGCTACTTTCTGAGTAGAACGCAATCCAGACATTGGAGATGTGGGTGTGGTGAGGACGATCGTTTAGCCTGTGGGGATTGCATTGCCATCCCTTTAATCCGTTTCGGGTTATCCGTGTAGGTTAGTGGATGTGTGAGATCAGTGGATTTCCCCTTGAAATACTTCTGTGATGAACAGGCCTTAAACATGCATCCTTTTGGATACACTTTATTTAGGTCGGCTAATCTCTGCCTTGATCACTTGAAAGCAATTAGAATAAGGATCATTCTAATTTGGTATTTTGTAGGATAATTAATAAAACAGAAATAACATGTTTTGCTTAAAAAAGGCATGAAATTCTTTTTCTCCATCAGCTGTAACACATTCAGTATTAGAGAATACCACGGAAAGGAAAATCAAGCTAAATGGTGCTCTCATCCTTGGCCTCTCTACTTCTGTGTGTTATAGTCTATCCATGAAGTGAGAAGTTAGAATTCAAAGCACTGAGAAAAAGATACCAGTACTTTTATCTCATAAAAAAAGCCAAACTAAATATCCTTGAATCCAATTCTTGTTCTCTAGTAACCTGAAAAAATTATAACATAGAATGTTTCATTTTAAAATAATGGAGGGGCGCCCGGGTGGCTCAGTCGTTAAGCGTCTGACTTCTGCTCAGGTCATGATCCCAGGGTCCTGGGATCAAGTCCTCCATTGGGAGGATGGGGGAGCCTGCTTCTCCCTCTCCCTCTGCCTCTTCCCCCGCGTGTGCTCTCTCTTTCTCTCTCAAATAAATAAAATCTGAAAAAAATAAAATAAATTTTCAAAATCTATAATTATAGTTGACTTGTCTATTTAGATTTTGGACGATTTTCTTGCAAGCAAATTAGCACCTTAGTAGAGATTCTAAGGGTTGGTTTTTGTATGATTATCCTCTTGTTTCCTTACTCATTAGTACATCTAATAAAAGGATTTAGGAGAAGAGGTTAGTAATCTGTAATTTCAGTGATACATAATTCATATTTCTTATCTTGAATAATTAAGTTATTTAAAACTGACTATAATCTGACTTTCTTGAATCATAAAGTCTTCATAAGATCAAAAGTCCTTGTTCACTGTTGAAATATTTGTTTAAAAGCATTGCATAACAGGATTTATTTAATGTTTATTTTAATTTTTTTTTTTTTTTAAGTAATCTCTATACCCAACATGGGACTCAAACTCACAAGCCTAAGATCAAGAGAGTCACATGCTCTCTGGACTGAGCCAGCCGGGTGCCCTTAATATTTTATTTTTCTAAAAATGTTAATGGTTGAGAACTTTGATTTGCAGAGTATGGTAAAAAGTAAGTCTTCTATTACCTCTTCTTCCTGCAAGCATTCACTGTGGATAGTTTGAAGCCAATGTTGGTGGTCTCTTGCATATTCTTTCAAAACCTGATGCATGTACAAGTATATAAATAATAGCGCCATTTTTTTTTAGCGCCATTTTTTTTTAAAGTGATCTATACAATGTGGGGCTCGAACTCAAGGCCTTGAGATCAAGAGTGGCATGCTCTACGGAGCCAGCCAGGTGCCACACCCCATGTGTTTCTTTTTACAAATAAAATCATATCACGTTAAGTTCTGCTACTTTAGGTTTGGAATATCTTTTCATATCAGGACATAAAGACTTACCTCCATTCTTATTAATGGCTACATACATTTTCCCTTCATGGGTTGAAGTGCAATAAAAGTTTAACCAATCCCCTGTGTTTACATTGACATTTTCCTGGTCCTTTGCTGTATTAAATTAACACAGGGAATATTCGAGCCCAGATATCTTTGTATGTGTGCAAATGTATCTCTGGGATAGATTTCTGCAAGTGGAATTGCTTGCTCAGAGCATTTCTATATATGCATTTAAATTTTTTTAAACTTATTTTTAAAGATTTTATTCATTTGAGAGAGAGCATGAGCGGCGGAGGTGGGGGCAGAGAGGCAGAGGGAGAGAGAGAGGGGGGCAGGCTCCCCGCTGAGCAGGGAGCCCGATGAAGTGGGGCTGGATGCCAGGACCCCGAGATCACGACCTGAGCTGAAGGCAGATGCATAACCATTTGAGCCACCCAGGTGCCCTTGCATTTAAAATTTTGATAGCCCTTGATAAATTTACTTTCCAGAGAGATTCTGTGTCACTTTAGTTCCCCACTTTGGAGATCAGCACTAGTGTTTGGATGATTTGCCTCAGTGCAGAGCAGATTTTCTAATATTTGCCATTCTGCACCCAAGTTGGCAATTCAGTTTCCTCAGTGCATTTTTAATTATGTATATTGGCCGTATGCTCTGCTTCCATGTACCACCCGATCGTGAACTGGACTGGCTTCCAGAGCATTAAAGGCTATGGTTTATTTTACTGTTAATTTTTAAAGATCCCCCCCGCCAACGTTTTTGTTTTTCATAATAGAGAAAAAGCAAGTTTAAAGAGTATAAAGGTCGCTCAGGTCGCTCAGGTACTGTTCGTATTTCCTTCTCATTCATAAACGGTCTTAATTTTATTTGCTTGGACAGTGACCTACTTCTTTAGCAATCAATTTTAAAAGTTCTCCTCTGGAACAATCTAAAATTATCCAGTTGCCAGAAATTTCTTCATACTTCTCTGATCCATGAAATGTTGGAACCTGGGACTGGGGCTGGGGGCAGCAGAATTCCACTCCTGGGAGAACAATAGGCTAAAGGCCCTCTCTTGGGTTCTCTTCTCATTCTCATGACAAACTAGAGCCTGGTTCTGTTAGCTGCAATAAATGTGCTTTCCCAGAAAAAAGTAGGTGCTCAAAGCACAGAAATGACAAGATCTTTCCCAGACCATGTTAGGCTTCTCTCTCTCTCTCTTTTTTTTTAAGATTTTTAAATTTATTTTGGTGAGAGAGAGAAGAGCAAGCAAGCACGAGTGGGGGGAGGGCAGAGGGAGACGCAGACTCCCCGCTCAGCAGGGAGCCTAATGCAGGACTCGATCCCAGGACCCTGGGATCACGACCTGAGCTCAAGGCAGACGCTTAACTGACTGAGCCACCCAGACGCCCTGATCTACTGCAGGCACTGTGCCAGGATCTGGGGCTGCAAAGAGTGAACTCCCAAGAGCTCAGGACTAAGAAAGTCACACGCTTTCCTTCCCACATAGTTAGCTCCTGAATCTGCTATAAATGAATTGTTTTATGTCTGGAGGGAGAGATCCAAATTCATTTTCCATACTGGTTACCTACTGTTTCCAGTAGTTTTGATTCAGTAAGTCCCCCTGTTTAAAACTCGTTTCTGCACATTTGCATAAATCTGTTTATTGATTTTTCATTTTACTTTAAAAAATTCCCTGCTGTGTTTATTTGTATAGTAAATTGAAAGCATTAAGGGAGTGGCTAAAATGTCATCAGTTATAATAGCAAGCCTGGGTTGTTTTTTTTTTAATTTTATTTATTTATTTGACAGAGAGAGCAAAGTAGGCAGAGAGGCAGGCAGAGGGAGAAGCAGGCTCTCCGCTGAGTAGAGAGCCAGAGGTGGGGCTCGATCCCAGGACCCTGGGATCATGACCTGAGCCCAAGGCAGACGCTTAATGACTGAGCCACCCAGGCGCCCCAGCAAGCCTGTGGTTTAAAATACTTTTCTGTTCTACATCTCAGGTGTAAGCCTACAGAGGCCTCTTTTAGGCAACAGGTTTGAGCAGTGGAAACTTGAGGCCAAAGAGCCCAGGGCGACCACCTGGTTGAATATAGACGGGCCCGTCAGGCAACCCACCTCAAACGAGCGAGCTGTAGGCCCTCACTGACCTGTGAGCTACTCAGACGCAGGCACCGTTACCATAAAAGGGAAGATTCCACACTTCCCAGTGCCTCCTCACCTTCCCGCTTTAAATATGGCCCCCACCCACTGCCTCCTGGCAGACAGCCCCTCCTCTGCTCTCCTGCTCACTGCCCCCTTGCAGTGTATTCAGTACACGTCTATCTCCCTTGTTCTGCCCTGGGTGAAGCTGGATCCATTGGCTTCCACCTCATCGTCACCCCACATTGGGGGGCCCCCATCCGATCGAGACACCAGAGACACTGCCTTAACCTGGTCTGCCGTGGCTATGGTAAGTTTATACATCCGTAAATACAAAAAAGTAGGAAGCAGATGTTATCTTCTAAACGTAATTTTTCTTGGTATGTATTAACATGCATTAAAATTGGTCAAGTTTTCCAGGGGCGCCTGGGTGGTTCAGTCGGTTAAGTGTCTGCCATCGGCTCAGGTCATGATCCTGGGGTCCTGGGATCGAGCCCCACATTGGCCTCCCTGCTCAGCAAGGAGTCTGCTTCTCCCTCTCCCTCTGCCCCTCTCCCTGGCTCATGCTCTCTCTCTCTCTCTCAAATAAAATTTAAAGATTTTAGTTATTTGAGAGCACAAGCAGTGGAGAGGGAGAAGCAGGCTGCCCATTGAGCAGCGAGCCTGATGCAGGGTCAGCAGGACCCCGGGATCATGACCTGAGCCGAAGGCAGACGCTTAACCTACTGAGCCACCCTGGTGCCCCTCAAATAAATAAAATCTTAAAAAAAAAAATAGTGAAGTATTCCATAAACACACGTGAAAGGCATTGGTCTAGATGCTTGGAAAGATGAAGAGAAAAGAACACGCAGCATTATCCCCGAATGCCTCATATAATCCAGGTGAGGTGATAGAGTCCCTCTAGGAAATAAGGATAATTCAAATAAACTGGGTAGACATAGAAGAATCACCATTGCTTGGTACTTGTCTTCACAGTGAATTATCTAGGTAGCTGCTGTGGAAAGATAAGGACATTTTGAAGTGTTGTAGGCACATGAGGCCATTGGCTGGGCCAGCAGATGAAGGAGCCGCACGTTTGTAAGGGAGCGGTGGGAAGGGCATGGTGCACAGGCCTGCAGCCGGGCATCGGGAGAGCTGCCCAGGCGGCAGAGAGCTGGTGAAGGCTGCTCATGAAGAACACAGCAAAGATGCTGTTGCCACGTGAGTGGATGATCTGGGGGGGGGGGGGCGGGGAACAAGACCAGAAAGGATGATGGGGGGAGGTCGTGCCAGCAAACATGATCTGGTGATGTATCAGGTGTCTGTAGGGCACGGTGGGATTGGGTTCAGGGTACAGATCTGACAGGAGGGCAGTCAGAAAATGGGAATGTCAAGACTTCAAATACAGAGTACCTCCGGCAGGCAAGAACATTCCCCCTCATGGTGTAGGTTGCCATTTTTTTTTTTTAAGATTTTATTTATTTATTTAATTGACAGAGAGAGAGAGACAGCGAGAGAGGGAACACAAGCAGTGGGGGGGAGGGTCAGAGGGAGAAGCAGGCTTCCCGCGGAGCGAGGAGCCCGATGCGGGGCTCGATCCCAGGACCCCGAGATCATGACCTGAGCTGAAGGCAGTCACTTAACCAACTGAGCCACCCAGGCGCCCCTGTAGGTTGCCATTAATTGTGAATTGCTGGGTCACCGAACCATGCCAAACAGTGATAGTTGCTGCAGAGAGTATCTTGGGAAGGGAGAACATGAACTGGTAGTAACAACTTGGGACTTTTTTTTTTTTTTTAAAGATTTATTTATTTATTTATTCATGGGAGACAGGAGGAGAGAGAGAGAGAGAGAGAGAAGCAGAGGGAGAAGCAGGCTCCCAAGAAGCAGGGAGCCTGATGCAGGACTCGATCCCAGGACCCTGGGATCATGACCTGAGCCGAAGGCAGACGCTTAATTAACCATCTGAGCCACCCAGGCGCCCATCAACTTGGGACTTCTGAGAAAGGAGTTTGCAGCCGACTTGACAGGTAATGACAGAGGGCTCCCATGAGAGCCATACCATTCCTCTCTCAGGGGTTCCTGTGCGAGCAGAGACCACCCGCATGGACGGCAATCCAGGATCGTGGGGTGGTGGATATAGGAGGCATAGGGACAGGCCACATACCATATAAGTAAGAGGTGAGACTGTGGAAGGAACTTAGGGTACTGGCCGTGGAGAAGGTGGAAATGAAAGTGAGTATTAATAGAAAACTAGGTAGAAGAGACGCCACTGGATTGAACGGCTGTTGGACCCAGTGAGTCATCATACAGCAGTGACTCTCACCCCAGCATGGCAGGTCCTCTTATAATGAGAGCGCCTAGTGGTTGACTTGGATTCCTTCCATTTGCAGGCAAGGAGTCTAGGTAACATGGGGACTGTTTACCTTTACTTTCAAAGAAGACATTTCTTTGTCATTTTTTTTCTTTGTCATTTTTTTTCCTATCTCCACTGCCTGTCCTCTGGTTTGTTGTTCAGAGGACGAGTTATGGTTTGCTATTTTTCATGTCCGAGCATATGATTTCTTACTGAATTGAGCCATTACAGGCGCTGAGCTTGCTGGCACGAGAATCAGTTGTCTGTCGTCACTCCCTGATATTGACCATTTTTATTTAAGACCTGTTTTGTTTTTTTTTTAAGACCTATTTCATTGCACCCTTGGTAGTTTTCCTTACTCTATACAATACATATTGTCGTGGTGCATAGAACAAGATTGTTGATGTATTTTATGGTTTCTAATCTTTGTTTACATTTTCAGTGCTGGGTGATAATTTTTCATTAAGTTAGCAAACTGTAGAATGCCTCTTAAGAAACTTTGGTTTGAAGTTATCCTTCATTTGGGTATTTATGTAAAACCGTCTTACTCCATACCCATAACAAAGAGGCTATGCAAAGTTCAACCTTAGATGTGGTCTGTCTACTTTGAATTTATAGTCCGTATACACACAGTACAAGGGAGGGGTGAAGATAGGCTTGTTATCTATAGGCCATTGCTAAGAGTTAGCCAGTCTCTCTATGATGAATTTTTCTTATTTGAGAAATGACACATTTAACCAGTACTTAGACCTAAGTTTTGTTTTGTTTTTAGTTTTTATTTAAATTCCAGTTAAGTGAAAATACAGTGTAATATTAGTTTCAGGTGTACAGTTTAGTGATTCAACACTTAGACATGAGTGTCTGACTCCTGTAGTGTTAATCTAAATATTTAAATGGAAATTTTTGTTCTTTGGCTCTGTTTTATATGAAGAAAGTTATTGAAAAGTAGTGGAAAATGTCACCACTAATGTTTACTAAATCAGCCTTGATTATTACCATCTTTTCTCCAATCCTGACAAAAGTTAGTGTATAAAACTTAAAACAAAAAGGAGTTGACAGTAATGGGGGCAAAACCCCAGTTGGTTTGGTTTTCTATCTAATGTTTTTCTTTGTAAAACCTTCAAGAGTTTAAGTTAACTTTAAACTCAGTTGATGGTAGTTTTAGATCTGGCTCTTGTTTACAATATAGAAAGTTGTTTTGCTTTGATTAAAACGAAGGTTGATTATTCTTTTGATACTAATTAAAGACATACTAAGGTCTTTTTGAACACTCAAAAGGTTTTTGTCCTCCATGCAGAGTCTTTGGTGACCGAAGAGGACCTACAATGTTATCTAGAAAGAAAGATTTCAAGTCAGTTCTGGAACTGTGCCTGATAAACAGTCCTCCAGGACAGGGAAGAATGCAAAGAATGCTTAAGTATTCAGGGAACTAGGTCATGGTTTAAAGTATTACATTTGTCAGAGAAAGTTTCTCAAGCAGGCCCTAGGATCCTTGGACCCCCACTTATTCCTTACCCAGGGTGCTTTAGTCTTCGGCAAAATAGGTGACTGAATTCACTTCTCAGCCCCTAGGAGGGCTGGGCTTGAAGTAGCAGGTCCGCTGCACTCCCCTGCACTTGAAACACCAAAAAGACAACGTTAAAGCTCTAGGTTAGTGACCGGAAAAATCAGAGATGGGATGTGGTTTTTTGTTGTTTTTTAATTGCATGATCTCAGACTAAAAGTTACTTTAAGAGTATGTAGGCAAGGACACCTGGGTGGCTCAGATGGTTAAGCATCTGCCTTCGGCTCAGGTCATGGTCCCAGGGTCCTGGGATCGAGTCCCGCATCGGGCTCCCCGCTCCTTGGGAGCCTGCTTCTCCCTCTGCTTCTCTCTCTCTCTCCCTTTGTCTCTCATGACTAAATAAATAAAATCTTAAAAAAAAAAAAGTATGTAGGCAAGTGATAATAGACTGTAAATATATTTAGAAGAGGAAAATCAGAGCATTCCTTTTAAGTGAACCAGGTGTCTGTCTCTTTCTTCTTTCTTCTTTCTTCTTTCTTTCTTTCTTTCTTTCTTTCTTTCTTTCTTTCTTTCTTTCTTTCTTTCTTTCTTTCTTTTTTTCTTTCTTTCTCTCTTTCTCTCTTTCTTTCTTTCAGATTTTATTTATTTGTCAGGGAGAGAGAAGGAGAAGGAGAAGCAGGCTCCCCGCTGAGCCGGGAGCCCGATGTGGGACTCAATCCCAAGATCCCGGGATCATGACCTGAGCCGAAGGCAGACGCTTAACCGACTGAGCCACCCAGGTGCCCCGAACTGGGGGTCTTTCTTGGCTGCAGGGGATCAGCTGAGTTTCCCGTAATTACATGTGACCACAGTGCCCACAGTTTGCTGTGGACTTAAGCTCGTAGAACCCGTCTTTTGCCCTGAATTGTAGCTGAGTATTGGACAAGAGTCACGAACATGACAGGTCCTGAAGGCAAGAGAGAGAGTGCGTACTCCGGCACCAGGGAAGGTGACCTAGGAGATGCTATGGAGAGTATCCCCTGAAAATTCATATGCTGAAACTCTAATACCAAATGCGATGGTATTAGGAGATGGGGCCTTTGGGAGGTGATGGGTCATTATAGGGTTAGTTACCTTCTAAGAAGAGACAGACAGCTTGCTTTCTGCCTACCATGTGAGAAGACAGCCCTCACAAAGGTGGAAGAGAGCTCGGCCCACACCTACATCGTGGACTCCCCAGCCCCCAGAACTGTGAGAAATCCATGTTTGTTGTCTAAGCTGTGGTAATTTGTCATAGCCCCAACTAAGGTAGAGGAAATGGAATGTCTGGTGAATTGTTGAAAAATGGAGATGCTTGAGAGGAGGCAAGAGAATGGAAAAATAGTGAAATAATAATGAAAATTTAAAAGTGATAAAATGAGGCAAGAGGGAACCTTGTCATATGGGGAGAAATACCAAGATAAAAACTAGGTCTAGGAAAAGCTGGGCGACTGAGTCCTTTTTTTTTTTTTTAAGATTATTTATTTATTTATCTGACAGAGAGAGACGCAGGGAGAGAGGGAGCACGAGCAGGGGGAGCGGGAGAGGGAGAAGCGGGCTTCCCGCCGAGCAGGGAGCCCGATGCGGGGCTCCATCCCAGGACCCTGGGACCGTGACCTGAGCCGAAGGCAGGCGCCCAACGACGGAGCCCCCCGGGCGCCCCTGGGCAACTGATTCTTGTAACTGCAGGACTTCGCAGAATCTTTAATATGTGGCATCTTTAGCCAAATGCAGTTGACAAATGCTGGGCTGGAGAGGTGAGTGGAGCCGGAAGAGTGGTTGAGGAGTCTGGAGAGGTCGCTTGTGGCTCTGCTGTGGAGAGTGTTGAATTCGAGCTGTGACTTCTGCATTCTGCATGTATTGTGATTGGCAATGTGAAGCCAATAATTAATTGGGATCCAAATCTACATCTGGTAGCATGTAGGCGGGGACTGAAAATAACTTTGTTTCTAATCTGAGACCGAGAGAATAATTCTAAAATACCAGGGAAATATGTTCTTTTTTGGTGGGGGCTCGGGAAGGATGGGTTTTCATTTCATTCATATAAAAACGATTGTATTTTTTATATGTAATTTTTAAATTAACCACATGTAGAGAGATTCCTCCTCTGGTTAAAATGGGAAAATATGGAATATGTCCCAGCCTTTAAATGTACGTTATCTGGGAAATGCCTCAGATTATCCTGAGACAGAATAGTTCAAGTTTTCATATCCTTATTTAATGACGTCTAGATTTGCTAATATATTTTGGTGGGGGAGGGCAGAGAAGTAGAAAGTTGAGGCAACAATAAGGATCATTAAAATTTGGGGGGTTGAGGACAGTTTGGATTAATTTCATTGTTAGATAAGCCAGATAATTGCATCAGATTGAGATTATATTCAGTTTCTCGTGAGTCTAATAACTGTTTATAGACTCAATATTTATAGCACTTAATTGCACGTAGAGCTAAACATCCTAGCTAGCACAAGCCACGTTATGCCTTCATATTTTGCTTTAACCATATTTTCTGGAGCCAAAGACAATTGGGCTACTGTGGAGTTAAATGCTGTCAATTATTGTGTTCCTCAAACCCTTTCCAGCTCCTGTAATGAATACTGGAGGTATTGTAACTGTATGTGAACTTGAATGAAGATCAGGGGAAGGTCAAAATAGAGCCTTCTTGAATGGAATTGCAAATTCTTCCTCTGGCAAATAAGCGTAAAGAGAAATGTCACCCATTTGTTGCTTTTTATGGTCATGAAGAAGGAAAAATCCTCAAAGCTTATGATTCCTTTGCTATGAGCTGATCAGCTGGCTTATTTGGGCTTTGGATGAGAAGTTGAGAAAGACACTGATTTATTTTTTTCTTGAGTCTGATTAAAGCAAATTAAAGCAAATAACTGTATTTGGGATTGTAACTAAGCTAAATTTTAAAGAAAGTTGCTTCTTTTAAAACCTAAAAGTTAATGTAGAGCTATTCTTGTGAAAGATTGTTTTAGGCCACAGTAAGCAGGAGCAATTTAACCAAGGCATAAGACACTGATTCTTGCCTTTTAATATTTGATATTAATGTGTTTTTTATTTTTATTTATTTATTTAGAGCGAGAGAATACATGAGGGGGCGGGGCAGAGGGAGAGGGAAAGAGGATCCCAAGCAGGCTCCACACCCAGCATGGAGCCTAACGTGGGGCTTGATCTCATGAGCCTGAGATCATGCCCTGAGCCTCATGACCCTGAGATCATGCCCTGAGCCTCATGACCCTGAGATGACGACATGACCTGAGCTGAAGTCAAGAGGGAGAGCTTAACCTACTGAGCGACCCAGACACGCCCTACTGTGTCTGTTATTTTAACTTCGTGTATACATAGTGTATTGATTGAATATGCCCCTTTCCTGACCCTTTTCTTTAGTGCAACTTTTGTGCTTATTCTCCCACTAAGCCTTAACAATGTCAGTGGAAGAAATGGGCCTGGACGTGACAGTTTAGTGCACCCTGCCCACATCCGAGGTCTCCTGCTGACACACTTGTGCACGGTGTTTCTGTGTTGACTTCAAGGTTGAATAGAGAATGAAGTAAAGCTATGCATAAACCATAAGGGTCAAGTACATACAGAAATATAAAAAAGTTCCTCCTCTCAATGACTGTCAACTCTTGAATGTTGGTTGTTTTTGAGTATCTGTCAGGCACCAGGCGGTTTTGGGGGGCACTTCTACATGCTTTTCTTGTTTTACCAATAGCTCATAGCTTCGGTGTGGTAAATGGTACCCCATTTAAAAAATGAGCCCGCAAAGTGAAAATTTAACTAGGAAGTAGAGCTTTTGGTTCACTAGCTCTTGAGTTCAGCACTGGAGGTCCCCCTGTGGTGTGCTCAGCTCCCAGTTTTGGGGCTGGTGGGTAGGGACCACTGCGACGTGAAGTGGGTCTTGGCTATGATGCCAAAGAGATGTCCTTATTATTTTTTTGATAGCTCTTATTATTAACTTCTGGGATACCAGACAGCTCCTACGATACCAAAGCCCTCTCTGTCTTTCTAGGTATTTTAGAATATATGCCTGTATCTGTAAATGGCAAACGATTCCTTTTTATTAGCCAAACTCTTCTTTCTTTCTTTTTTTTTTTTTTTAAAGATTTTATTTATTTGACAGAGAGAGACACAGCGAGAGCAGGAACACAAGCAGGGGGAGTGGGAGAGGGAGAAGCAGGCTTCCCGCCGAGCCGGGAGCCCGACGTGGGGCTCGATCCCAGGACCCTGGGACCATGACCCGAGCCGAAGGCAGACGCTTAACGACTGAGCCACCCAGGCGCCCTGCCAACCTCTTGTGTTTACTGACCCCACTCTTCCTACCCCATCATGGCCTGGAAGTTGCTGATGCCAGGCTGTATGAGCAATTTGGGTTTGGAGGCAAGTCACATAACAACCTTAAATAAGAATCGATACCACTTATTTTCCTTTTTAATTTGGGTGCGCCTGAATGCCAGGCCCATGTAATCACCCTCTTTTCCCTTCCTGTTTTGCTCTGCCCTCCTGACATCCCCGTTCATCATCCGTGCTACTGTACCCTGTTGAACTCCATTCCACGTTAAGCACATTTCTTCCCTTAGGACCATCCCCCAGCTGACTTGGCCTCTGTGATCAAGGCATTGTCTTGAGGAGTTTGTCTTCTCCCAGGGTTTTAACACTAAATGATGTCCAAGTTTCAGTTTCACGTACACATCCGTGTATTATTAGACAAACTGACCTCAAGAGTAGCATTCGTTCTGTCCCTTCCGCACGCCTCTTCCCATAAAGGGGGAGTCTCTTGGTGTCTTCACCATCTCGGAGCATGGTATCCCTGCCTTACTGTGTTGTTCTTCCTTTCATTTATCCATGTCCAGGCTGCCATGAAGTTCTTTTGGTTCTATTTCTGCTTCCTCGGATCTTTTCTTTATTCCCCAGTTTTAATTATCCTATGCAATATATGCAGCATTCATGTAAACTAGTCTTCCTACCAGTCTGCACGCCCACCGCTCAGGTCAGTGAGTGGGTAGGAATAGCCACTGTGTTCTGCAAAGGCAAACAAAGTGGAAATAAGGTTGATGGAAAATCATTTCTAACAGTTGAAAAAAATCCGCTAGTCTTCCTGCCTGTAGCCATTTTCCTCTACATAACAGTTGCTTTATAGATGGCGACAGTTATAAAGTGGACATACCCTGGACCCCTGTAATTGGAGAGGCCCTCTGCTTGCAGGTGTATAAAGCCCTCCAGACTTTTCTTTGCTTCCAGCCAGACACCTATGATTCCCTTATTTATTTATTTATTTATTTATTTGGACAGAGACACAGCGGGAGAGGGAACACAAGCAGGGGGAGTGGGAGAGGGAGAGGCAGGCTTCCCGCCGAGCAGGGAGCCCGATGCTGGGCTCGATCCCAGGACCCTGGGATCATGACCGAGCCGAAGGCAGATGCTTAATGACTGAGCCACCCAGGTGCCCCTCCCTTATTCTTCATTCCCAAGTTGTGTCTTGAGCAATAAGAGAGAAGACAAAAACCAGTGGTTTATTAAATGTTTTCTTTTGATCTTCTATACATTTTTCTTTCTTTCAGTCCATGAATGAGGTAATAAGGGGAAGTTCTCTTCATTGCATACTGAATTTTAAGTGCTTTCCTGTGTAGTATGGTAACATGTCTACATGACTGAAGTTAATTTTCCACCACCTTGGGCATCCTAAATGCAGACTATGGAATCTTGATCGCATTTGTATGGAAACACAACTGTAGTTTGGGCTATAAATTTATTTCATTATTGGGTTGGCGTTTATTTTGGGAATTCTGTTTGAAGCAGAAATAGGGCCAGTTGACTTAAAGGTTCAAACATTTGATTTATTGGTATTTTAATTTTCAACAAATCGTGTCTGGTATGAATTAATGAAAGTTTAGAAAGTCTTTGTTTTCCTTCCCACCTCCAGTAGGAAAATCCCTTAAAGCCTCTATGATTTTTATTACAAACAGCAGGCTTAGGATGGGAGGGATCTTAGTGAAGCCGTTGTGTATCAGGTCTGTCTCACAGGGCATGCTCAGTCCCTCTTCTTTCTAAAGCTGAAGACATTCCACAATGAATGCCTGCCAAGTCTAAGGTTTTGACAAGTTTTCTGGGTCTCGGTTTCCTTATACTTCACAGTTGAAGCCCATTTTCTTTGCCTGCAAACCAAAGACAGTTTACCACCCAAAGTTCTCAGCCTTTAGATTTATTTCTTAGATGAAAAAAGTGTTGATCTGGGGCGCCTGGGTGGCTCAGTTGTTAAGTGGCTGCCTTTGGCTGAGGTTATGATCCCAGGCTCCTGGGATCAATCCCCGCATCGGGCTCCCTGCTCAGCGGGAAGCCTGCTTCTCCCTCTCCAGCTCCCCCTGCTTGTGTTCCTGCTCTCGCCGTGTCTCTCTCTGTCAAATAAAGAAAGAAAATCTAAAAAAAAAAAAAAAAAAGTGTTGATTTGACTTCCAGAGTCCTTTCTTCTCTTAAACTTAAAAATTCTCTGACTCAACACTGATTCTCTGAGAGTCTGGTAATCTAAAGGCTGAAGTACCACTTCCTAAACTAGTAGCTTTGGACTTTTTCTAACTCAGAACTCGTATGGCTAGAGTCTTGCGACCTGGTCTTTGAGGCATCCATTCAGAAAAATACTAAATTCCTTCTGTTGGTATTTTTTCAGTCATTGCTACTCCCCAGGCTCTCCTGAGATCTGGTGTTCACTGGCTTGGCTTCCATTACATCTGTGTGCTATTGAATTCTGAAACTATCTATCTCCATCTGGGACACTTCTGTTGTCTTTTGTCTCTTCAGGCTGAGCCCACCCACCTCAAATCTCTACCATTTTTTTTTAAAGATTTTATTTATTCATCTGAGACACAGAGATAGAGAGAGAGAGAGCGTGAGCAGGGAGAGAGGCAGAGGGAGAGGGAGAAGCAGGCTCCTCGCTGAGCCAGGAGCCCAATGTGGGGCTCGATCCCAGGACCCTGGGATCATGACCTGAGCTGAAGGCAGACGCTTAACCATCTGAGCCACCCAGGCGCCCCATCTACCTCCTATTCTCTTCCCTGTTGATGGCAGTTTCCACGTTGGGGTAGGAAGAGAAGAGACTTCTGTGAGGAAAGTTAGTGGGATGTAGAAGGGATCGAATGAAAGAGAGGAAAGGGAGGGAGAACATCCTTACACCAAGACAGAAAGCAGGACCTGGTCCTTTTGAATCACCTGCTGATAGGTCAGCCTTGAGGACCAGAGGCAAAGCCTGTTAGCTCAGAAATGTTGTATGTTTCAAGCAGTTTACTAGCTTTGCTTGTTAAGAGAATAAGATCTGTATTTAATGCAAAATCATAGATCGTTGTTCATTTGTCAGTAAATTCTATATCAAGATAGTGTATATATAGGTGCATGTTAAAGATATATTTTTATTTTTTATTTTTTCATTTTTTAAGATTTTATTTATTTGTTTGACAGAGAGAGACACAGCCAGAGAGGGAACACAAGCAGGGGGAGTGGGAGAGGGAGAAGCAGGCTTCCCGCTGAGCAGGGAGCCCGATGCGGGGCTTGATCCCAGGAGCATGGGATCATGACCTGAGCCGAAGGCAGACGCTTAATGTCTGAGCCACCCAGGCGCCCCTAAAGGTATATTTTTATTTTTTATTTATTTATTTATCTATTTATTTATTTTTAAGATTTTTTTATTTATTTATTTGAGAGAGGGAGAATGAGAGAGAGAGCACGAGAGGGA
The DNA here is from genome assembly GCF_009762305.2 of Zalophus californianus. NCBI lineage: Eukaryota > Metazoa > Chordata > Mammalia > Carnivora > Otariidae > Zalophus > Zalophus californianus. Next base: position 15,774,827 of record NC_045601.1, on the reverse strand, counting down.
AGAGGGTCAGAGGGAGAAGCAGACTCCCTGCCGAGCAGGGAGCCCAATGTGGGACTTGATTCCGGGACTCCAGGATCATGACCTGAGCCGAAGGCAGTCGCTTAACCAACTGAGCCACCCAGGTGCCCCTAAAGGTATATTTTTAGATACTATAAATGTGTATGTAATATTTCTGGTTAAAAAATGAATTTAGCGGGGGTGCCTGCCTGGCTCAGTCAGTTAAGCAGCAATCTCTTGATTTCGGCTCAGGTCATGATCTGGGGGTCATTAGATCCCAGGCTCCTCGCTCAGCGGGGACTCTGCTTGGGATTCTGTCTCCCTCTCCCTCTGTCTCCCCTCCCCCCAAAACACACATTCTCTCTTTCTCTCTCTCAAATACATCTTCCAAAAAAAATGAATTTAGCTTAAAAAAATCTCATTTACAGAAAATGACATACTGAAGCTTAAATCTGGGAAAATAGAATTTGTCTAAAACTTAGGTTTTAGGGACAAAATTTGTAGATGTGAATTAAAGGATTCTTCTTGGAAAAGCTTTAATTAAGATAAAAATTCACACAACATGCAGCTCACCCATTTAAAGTATGCAGTTCAGTGGTTTTCAGTAACTAAAAAAATCTTAGTTGAAAAATTATCATTGAACAACTGGAGGCAGGTGATACTTGTTAACTGATCTGCTATACGTGCTTGTGTCCGCTTAAATCTTTTCCTTCATTGGAATCCAGCTGGCCCCTTCTAAATTTTTTGAAAAATCAAAGTTCTAAGAAGGGAACTCCTACTGCAATTTGAGCTTTAGTCTCTGTAGGGGTTTCCATTAAATCACTTAGCTAGACTAACTTCCATCCAGTAGATTTAAAATACAACAGAAGAAAATGAACTTGAAAAATATAGCTGAAGAAAATAAACTTGAATATATTAAGGAGAAAGGATAATACTGCTTATTAAAAATCAAACAGTACATGCAAAGGTGTATAAAAACCCAGTGTTTTTCCTTACCCTTCCATCCCCCCATCATTCTCCCTCATCAGAAAGAACTACAGTTAACAGTGGTTATAATATCCTTTTTGGGCTAGAATGGATTACTTAGCAGATATGAAAAAAAAATTAGTGATCACTAGGAGTCAGGTTGGGTTCACTGAAAATAAACCCAATAACCAAATTTACTTAATTTTTTGTTTTGTTCTTCCTTTCTTGGTCTTTTGTTGTTGTTCAGGTTCCTGTACTATAGGATTTTTGAGAATGAACCGATAGTGTCTCTGGATTTCCCAGAGATTTGACAAAATTGAATGATTCAGCAACTCTCCTTCAATGTAGGCGGTCAAATGTACAGTTGAATAAACATTATTGACGGGTCATCCTAGTAAGAGGTGCCGGCTACAGAACTCTCCTCGGCCTTGCCAAGAGTTATTTTATCAACTTGCATAAGAAGTGAAGGCAGGTGTCTCATTGACAAATGATTAAAAAGCTGAATACAAAGCAGATGCTGTATTATGTCTGTAAGTGTCGGCATGGTGACAGTGTTGGGCTGAAGAGGAAGGACAGTATGGCTGTCTGCACCAGAGCAGACTGACGGGAAGCACACAGGACAGAGGAAGGTACTGGGTCTGTGTAGGGACAGGGAAAGAGAAGTGCGTCTAATAGAGCAGGAGAAAAACACCCTGAAATGCATTGGTTCTTGTGCATTCAAAAAATCAAATAATAAAGCAATTCGGTGATGCATTGGATCATATGAAGTGTTCACATCCTTTGTTCCAGCACTTCAAATTCTGGAAATTCTACAAATAATCAAGGAAAACTGCCATGTGATGTTTATTACGGTATTTATCACTGCCTTGTTTAAGATAACTGAAAGATCAGCGAAGTGAATTGTGTGTGGTGCATATACCAAATCCTTGTCAGTCAAGAACATGTGAGAGGAATGTGTAGCATCCCGGGCAAATGTATGGTTTCAGAATGGGGGAGATTTGCAGAGCTGTGCTCCGTAACAGCGATTCTCTCTCTCTCCAGTCTATGTATGTGGCTAAAAGTTCTTGAAAATGAAGAGGTGTTGGAATAACAGTGTTTTATTTTTTTTTAAAGATTTTATTTATTTATTTGACAGAGAGAGACACAGCGAGAGACGGAACACAAGCAGGGGGAGCGGGAGAGGGAGAGCCAGGCCTCCCGCCGAGCAGGGAGCCCGATGCGGGGCTCGATCCCAGGACCCTGGGATCATGACCTGAGCCGAAGGCAGACGCTTAACGACTGAGCCACCCAGGCGCCCCAGAATTACAGTGTTTGAGATCATTTCTTTAGTGTTTTTCCTTTTTAAGATTGTTGAAAACCCAGCAGATCAACATGGGAGGGAATTGAGGATGGAAGGATCTAAATGATAAGCAGGAGGGAAGTAAAAAGCTGGGGGTTTTCATCAAGTTTATGTTCACAATAGTGTAAAATAAGGGAGGGTGGCTAATACACAGCAATTCAAATATACCCTTATGCTGTATTCATAAATGCTACGCTGTGGTTTGCCCTGGTCCATGTGTCCTTAGGACAGAGCCACATTTGAATACCAGGTATTGCTACATTAAAGTCAGAAGTGTAGTTTTCAGGTCCTTGAGAAACAGTTGCCCCACGAGAGTCCATAAAATGTCAAACTCTGGTGACAGAATGTGGGGTTGGAGGAGGGTTATTTGGAAGAGGGTGGTCTTCAAAGGGTCAGCCCATTTCCTATGCAAATTTAAAAGGTCAGTTACAGATTTAAAGAACAGAGGACAAGATTTTATGTCTATAGCCGGTGTATATGATTTTTGATCCCTGTTAATATGGCCTGTTAAATTTCTAGAATGCAGGTGTGGAAAGACACCATAGTTATTCTCAGAGGTTGGCGAAGTATCACTGTTAATTAGGGAGGCTTTTCATAGGGAAGAGTAATCACAGGAACTTAGAGTGTGAAAGGTTCCATGGAAGGTGTAGGATGCGGTTTCTTTTTAGTGGCATCTGAGATAATTCAAAGACAAGGTCTTCAGGCTGCCATTTTTTTCCTTTGTCAACAGGAAACATCCTTTCTGCAGGCTCTTTGAACCCTCTCTTTAGGGTTGCTGGTGGGAAGAGCCCAGTGATCCTTAAGGCCTCCCTAGTTCTGAATCCTGCACACACTCATTGGGTGTCACTTTCTTGCTTGACAGATGCCATTTCCCCAAGACTCCATTTTGTCTTTTCAGTTCCTACTAAGCTAACTTCATGGACTCAGACCCTCATGGGACTGAGCGAGGAATCATTATTAAAACAATGGTATATATTCTCAAATATGAGTATTTAAAACAAGTAAAACTTTGGCAGCTATGTATATCAAACTAAGTTTAGTGTGGATCTGTAAATAGCAATCCTCTTGCTTACAAGGGAATGCCTGATATCTAACCAAATTACCTGTGTTATATATGGAAACTTTCAGTTCTGTGCAATGCTTCAGTTTTGGAATAGACTTGTGTTTATCATTTACAGGATATTTGATCAACTTTCAAACCCTTGTTTTAATATTCCAGAAAGAAAATTAAAACTTGGGTCATATCTAGGTTGAGTAGAATATGAATTACCATGTCACGAATGTTGGAAGGAAGTTGTTCCCAATACTGGGTGTGGGAAACATTTAATGTCAGATGACTGAATTTCATGGTCAAGATGAAAGATGTTCACTTTTAGGTGAAATCTTTGTAGAAGATTTCTGCAGGCATTTGAATATAGACACTACTATGGCTTTTCTAGGTTTAGCCGTTTTGGAGATAGGAACAGTAGGGTGAATAGTAAGCCCCAAGTGTCGCCTGAATCTTGAAATTTTTTTTTATATCCTTCCTAAATTTTAATCTGGTGCTGAATTTGTTTCAATAGCACTTTTGACTTTTTATCTTATTCCCTCTTCCCCTCCAAATTTAGTGGAAAAAATCTTATGTCTATCATCGAACTTGCCAAGACATCTGGAGGAGGCTTTCATAATTAAAGAATGTATTTGCTTTCCTTCAAGAATCAACACCACTCAGATCTGATTGTCATGACATTTAACTGTTGCTCAAGAAGCATTGTAGATCTTGTTTGTGATTAATCAGAAATGAATACCCTGGAGCAGATAAATTTGTCCCAGAAAATATCTATGGGTGACTTTAGAGGTATTTACTAGTCTCAATTGCTGAAAGAATATTAATTGTTCCTGTTTTTTTTTTTTTTTTTTTAAGATTTTATTTCTTTATTCCAGGGGTGCCTGGGTGGCTCAGTCGGTTAAGCGGCTGCCTTCGGCTCAGGTCGTGATCCCGGAGTCCTGGGATCGAGCCCCACGTCAGCCTGCGTCTCCCTCTGCTACTCACCTCGCTCACTCTCTCGCTCACTCGCTTTCTCACACTCTCTCAAATAAAATCTTTACAAAAAGATTTTATTTATTTATTCCAAAGAGAGAGATTGAGAGAGAGAGCAAGAGCATCTACTTGTTGGCTATTATGAATAATACTGGAATGAACATTAGTGTCCAAGTTTTTGTGTGGATATGTCTTTTCTCTGGGAGTAGAATTGCAGGGTTATATGTTAACTCTTTGTGTAACTTTCTGAGGCACTAACACACTGTTTTCCAAAGCCGCTGCTCCATTTTACTTTCCCACCAGCCATGTAAGAGGGTTCGTTTTGTTTTTAGGGAACTAAATTTCCAGTATTCTAATTCACTCATGCAAAGCTAAAAATTAAAGATGCCTTCTGAATGAATGTGTGTACAAACACCATGATGAATCCATGTGAACCTTGTGCGTAGTGCACCGCTGGCTTCTGAAAAATGGTCCTTACAGCCCTGACTGAAAAATGGTCCTTACAGCCCTGACTGTTAAGCTATCTATGAAGAAGTTCTCTTTGTAGATGGGGGAGTTGCTTAAATAATTAAATATTTTCATGGTGGGAAGCGGGTAATGGTGTGAGAATTTCTGTTGGTTAAATACGTTTCTCACCAAATAATACAGAAGCAGTTTAAGATTGACCAGAATGAACATTTTGCCAGATTTGTTTTCCTTCTCTGTATCCTTTTGTTGTTGAACTCTTAGACATCAGAATGCTTCACTTGGAAAGAGGTTAGCACTGACTTGTAAGAATAAATTCCTCGTTCTTTTTTTTTTTTTAAGATTTTATTTCTGCATTTGACAGAGACAGACACAGCGAGAGAGGGAACACAAGCAGGGGGAGTGGGAGAGGGAGAAGCAGGCTTCCCGCGGAGCAGGGAGCCCGACATGGGGCTCGATCCCAGGACCCTGGGACCATGACCTGAGCCGAAGGCAGACGCTTAACGACTGAGCCACCCAGGCGCCCCTAAATTCCTCGTTCTTAACCACAGTACCGTTACCACACTTGAGATTTAACACTAATGTAATGATATCATCTAACATAGAGTCCATATTCAGACTTCCCCTGTTATTCTTTAAATGGGTTTTATACTGCATTTGAAAAACTGGATCCAGGGTCTCCTCAAGGTTGTCAAATTTCATTCAGTTATGTTTCTTTTTTTTTTTTTTTTTAAGATTTTATTTATTTGCCAGAGAGAGAGAAAGCACAAACAGGGGGAGCGGCATGCAGGGGGAGAAGCGGGCTCCCTGGGACTTGATCCCAGGACCCTGAGATCATGACCTGAGCTAAAGGCAGATGCTTAACCGACTGAGCCACCCAAGCGTCCCGGAAATTTTTTTGGTCAGAAATGTTCTTTTTTTTTTTTTTCCTAAAGGAAGTTGTGAGTTAGAAGTTCTGTACTTGACCAGGTAAGGGTCTTTAATCATTGTAAAATACGGAAACTAGAAATTGTAGAAAGATTAAAAAGTAGCAGGAAAAAAAAGTAGAGGTTGAAACCTAACACAGCCATTATCTCTTTTGTATGTACTTAGAGAATGAAAGATCATTTCACACTTTTATAATGTTTAACTTCAAACACATTAAAAAACAAACTCTGGGGGCGCCTGGGTGGCTCAGTCGTTAAGCGTCTGCCTTTGGCTCAGGTCATGGTCCCAGGGTCCTGGGATCGAGCCCCGCATTGGGCTCCCTGCTCAGCAGGAGTCTGCTTCTCCCTCTCCCACTCCCCCTGCTTGTGTTCCCTCTCTCGCTGTGTCTCTCTCTGTCAAATAAATAAAAAATCTTAAAAACAAAACAAAACAAAACAAACTCTGGTTCATAGCAACATGGTATGAAAATGGAGGTTAGTATTTCTAAGCCAGTTCTCACAGACCTGTTTGACCCATATGCTGATTGTGTTATACTAACCACCATTTTGTGTTCACAACAAGGATACCACTGTCTTTTTTCTAGCTCTTCACCTGCTGCATCTGGAAGACATTTGGAAGGCCAGAGATTTTGCAGATGAGAGGATCCAGAACTGGACAGTGCCCCTCATGTTTGAGGTTTCCAGTGTTTGAGCCCTCAGAGCATGTCCAGGGGCGCCTGGGTGGCTCAGTCGGTTAATCCTTTAATCAGTTAATCGTCTCTGCCTTCAGCTCAGGTTTCATGATCAGGATCCTGGGATTGAGCCCCGCAACAGGCTCCCTGCTTAGTGGGGAGTCTGCTTCTCTCTTTCCCTCTGCTCCTACCCCTGACTCATATATGCCCTCTCTCTCTCTCAAATAAATCTTAAAAAAAAAAAAAAAAAAAAAAAAGAATGCATGTCCATTTTACATCAAGAAAAGGGAACAAAACTCTTGAATAGATTTTGGAAAAAGGAACCTACCTTCCAAGAAGGTGATATTAAAACAAACAGCTTGACTGGGATCTTTCCTTAGAAATTCCGTCATAGGAGATATCACATTGCTAACGTTCACATTTTGCTGTAGAAGTCCTTTGAATTAATCATTAACAGGCTTTTTTTTTTTTTTTAATCAGAATACTTTACACATTTTATATTGACTTAGTAATTTGAACATTAAAATTTTTTTATACTATCCCTGGAAGAAGTAAGATTTTATAGAATTATTTTCCTGCCATCTGTCTCAACAGGACCACCTACATATCATTTTTTACCTGCCAAGTTGTACATTTATATTTTCTACTCTAGTGTGGGATTGCAGAAAGGCTGTTTTTATTATTTTAGTTGAATGACTTTATGCAGATTAAACCATTAGGATACCTCACTGACTTGGAAAACTCTTAATTTTCTAGACATCTAGACTGGTTTTGTTTAATTGGTTAGCATTCATCTTTGCAGGAAGAAAATAGCTAGTAAATAATAAAAATTAGATTGAACATAATTATTAATAGATGATACCACTGACCATGAGCAAATTGATCAAACGAAATTTTGTGTATAAACAGAATTATGGTAGTGTGGAGCCTAAACAGACCATGAAATACAATTTGCAGAGTTAAACAATATATTTTTTATTTTATTCCCTTCCAGGTTCCCCCAGACCTTTTAAATCTTGAACAAAATGTAAATGTAGCAAAGCTAAAACCGTAAAAGCTGATTTTCATGGCTTGCTGTTCTGGTGGGAGTCGTTTTTGCCAAGGCTTGTTACGGGAGCCAGGAAAGAGGTGAAAATGTACATTTCTTCCTGCAAGGGTTTGCTTCATGTTTGCAAGTGATTAAGACATTTTTATGGGTGCCAATACATTCGATTGTGTGTTTCTGTTTTAGCTCAGAGCGTTAGTGGAGTGGAGAAGGATGGCTAATGACACCGAGTTAGCTTTGTCAGCAGTCCGGGCAGGGGAAGGGGTACGGTTCACACCCAGCTCTGCAGTCACTGCAGTGCGTTTCCCGGTGGACGGAGCCTCCCCGAGCCTCGCACAAAGCGAAGCCAGCAGGACTGGGAGTGGCCGGAGGAGCAAAATACACCTGCAGAGCCAAGATTTGGAGGAACTTATTACTCATTTATCATTCATTTTTACCTTTTTCCCCCAGGAAGTCACTGATTGTGTTTTGTCACAGCCACATGCCCTTGGGAAAGAGATAATGCATTGATTTCTCTGTCCCTTTTTATTAATGTATCTATTTAAAAGGAGAGTACTAGGAGACCTGCCCTTTAAAAAATTATCCTTTATGGATTGATGTGGAAGGATTGACTTTTTCTTAGTACTTTTGAGGTAGAATTCTTCGGGTGTTCATGTCCACAGGCACGTACACAGTTGAAGCAATTTAAAACAGGTCTTGTTCACGGTCATTTAGTTAACAAGAAAACCTAAAAACAAGTACAACAACTTAAAAATCTTGAAGATACAGAAGAAAATGAATCCGTCCTTTCCTAGGGGTAATTACTTCTGCAGCTGTTGAAAGGTGGGTTCTGTACTCTGGGGCTCCAGATTTCCATCAGAGCAGATGGAGATGTTGAACAAATGTCTGAGCGTGGTTATTAACCGATGGGGCTGCGATAAATGTTTGACAGTTATAAATGTTATGGAGACTGGAATGCTTTACTAATGTGTGCTCTTAATTTAAAAAAAAGAAAGCCTGGATTTTATCTTTTTGGGGTGGAATATTCCTATGGTAACCACACCCATAGAGATAAAACTCATTTTCTGGATCTTCTCTTTAAGAGTTTTTAAAATGCAGAATGGATGGAACAAGGTCTCTGGCATATTGTTTCTAAAGGTCTAGATATTACCAAGGGAGAACTTTATAGAACTGAGATAATATGAAACAATACCTCTTTAATTTCTTTAACTCAAAATTTGATACTTAGATAATAGTCGCTCAATAGATATTTATTGAATGAATTTCACACTAGTTCTTAAAATGAGAAGGCTTAAAACTGCAAATAGTCTGTTCCTCCTATTGAACCACTTTCTTTGGTTTACTATATTTTAACAGGGCTATAAATCCTCATCTTTTTTAGCTTTTCCCTTCTGTTCTTTTTGAACAAATATAAAAGACATTTTAAATGCTAATAAGAATATACATAGGAACAGATTTTTGGAGTAATGTGTGGATTTTGTAAGAATTTATTCTCCAACTGTATTGGTTTGGCAGATAGTGGTGCGTCTCCTAATATTAAAAAAAGCTTTCATCACTGAGATACATGACATGGTAAGCCTTTTCTTTTCAGATCTTTAGGGAATAGCTAATAGGTGCCAGTGCATGTGTGTGTGCATGCGTGCGTGCATGTAGTAGGGAAGAAACGTTTCTTGTACTACTGTGGAAGGGGGATGATAGAAGTTCACCTTCTCATTTACATTTTATTTAAAATCTACAATAATGAAAATGTATCATGTCCAATAATTGAAAATTTCATAAATTAACCTCATACTAATTTCTAGGTTGAAGATAATCATTGGGTCTATGAATGTGGAGAGACTCACAAGGAAGGAGAATCCAAGTGCTGTTTATCGATATTAAAGATGCACCATCAATCCGGTTGGATTTTGCTTTTGGAAGGGTCCATTCTTTGAATACAGATGTGCTGGAGATCTCTTTCTCTCTGCAATATTATTGATGCTGGAGTCATGAAATGATAATGTCTAGTTCATGACTTAGCTTAGGACAATGAGTTTAGAAGTGTTTTTCTATCAAAACCTCATGCTTCTTTCCTAAAACCCTCCAGTAAGTTTTTAAATATAGTGGATTTGAAAAGAACAACAGACCTTGAGTGTCATTACAGTCTGTACTACTTTAACGGCCTAGAGTGCCCACACCCAGAACCTTATTCCAACTCTTGGGGAAGATTCTTGTTATTCTAGTGTCTTAAAAGATTGTGTTCCCTGTGGTGCCTGGGTGGCTCAGTTGGTTAAGCGTCTGACTCTTGGTTTCGGCTCAGGTCATGATCTCATAGGTCGTGGGATTGAGCCCCACGTGGGGCTTGGGGCGCTGCGCGCTGGGCGGGGAGTTTGAAGATTCTCTCCCTCTTCCCCTCACAACACACTCTGTCACTACCTCTCTAAAGTGAGTAAAATCTTAAAAAGATTGTATTCCCTAGTATTATCTTACTAACATATTTTCTTTTCTTTCTTTCTTTTCTTTCTTTCTTTCTTTCTTTCTTTCTTTCTTTCTTTCTTTCTTTCTTTCTTTCTTTCTTTCTTTCTTTCTTTCTTTCTTTCTTTCTTTCTTTCTTTCTTTCTTTCTTTCTTCCTTCCTTCCTTCCTTCCTTCCTTCCTTCCTTCCTTCCTTCCTTCCTTCCTTCCTTCCTTCCTTCCTTCCTTCCATCCTTCCTTCCTTCCTTCCTTCCTTCCTTCCTTCCTTCCTTCCTTCTTTCTTTCTTTCTTTCCTTCCTTCTTTCTTTCTTTCTTTCCTTTCTTTCTTTCTTTGTAGAGAAGGAGACGGGAACAGTGGCCTGGAAGCTGGGATTTTTTTTTAGGGTGGTTTGTATTCTGAACAAGGTCTGACCTTTGACTAGTTACATTCCTTCAGATCTTGGTTCTCAGTAGTGTAGTGGAGGAACTATTCTAGATCTTGAAGAGGAACCCTTCATGCTCTAATGTCTCATAATTTTACTGTCTTTTTAAAAAATATTATAATAGATACTTTGAAATATTCGGAACATCCCCCTCCCAATTTTGCCATATGAATTTTAAATTTATATATATTTATGTCAATGTATGTTATTTATAATTGAATTTATAAGCATATGAATTTTTATTGGGTTACAGTTAGCTTAACACACTCCTATTTTGCTTTCATTTATAGAATTCCTTATGTTTTCATGTCATTTACATACATGACAGTTGACTAAGCCATTCTTTTTAGTTGCCAGTGAACACACTGACAGCCTATTTCCATTCTGTAGGGAGTGGCTTTGTTTCTCGGCCCTCCTCCTGTTATTTCTATAAGGTGAGCTTACAGGCTTCATGACAGAATAGGAAGAGCTTGTGCTTTGTAGTCAGGACAGGAATTTGAATCCCCAGTACATAAGTGGCTTAACTTGTAAGTCTTCGAATTGGCTAGAAGGCTGTTAATGGCATGCTTTTATAAGTTACGCTAATTTCGATGCCACTGGGAATGGGTAAGTGTTGAGATTTCACTGCCACATCACTGATATTGTAGAGTTTACTTGGACAGGCGAAGGATGATATCTTAAGTTTGCTCTTTGCCTTCCTTGAGTTTATTAGAGCAGATGATGTATTTCTGTTGTTGATTCATTGGTTTAATTTCACGTTATGAATGGTATTTATTGCCCACTTTATCTATTAGGGTCTTACTGCTTTAAAACTCATGGTTATATTTTTGCATTTGCAGGCAGTCCCTCAGCTATCTACATTTTCCAGTTTTTTTTTCTTGCCAACAGTGTCTTCGCTTGGGTTTCCAGGCAAAGGTCCCAGACCCGACTTAAACCTGCCGTGTCCTGATGATAACACAGAATCTTGGATTTGGGTGGGTAAAACATTCTACATGAGGTTGGGACCCAGTTTCTTGTGGCTTTTTTCTTTTGTCCACACACGCTGTTTATTTAACAAACATGTAGGGCTTAGTCGGTTGCAGGGCTTGTTTCAGACACTTCACAAATATCAACTTGTGTAATCCTCTCAACAACCTCATGAGGGGGAAACAGGCACATTCTGAACGGTGAAGTGGCTTGCCTCAGGTCATACAGCTTCAGTAAGTGGAGCCCTGGGTTGACATCTTGGAGATCAGGCTTCAGAGATGCCCAGGTTTACCTCCCTGGGGTTACTCTGATGGAGCAGGCTGTGTTTTTCCCTTTAGGGCATGGGCTGGTCATAACCCGATTTGTCTCTCCTATAAGCTCACCCCTAACATTTGCAGGGCCCAGGGCAAGAATATAAATGAGGATCCACATACCACATGTCAAAATATTATAAATCTATTAAGCTAGTAAGCTGTTAGATGAGATGTATTCCCTTTCCTGACAATTAAACCTTCATAATGACCAAGAAGGCCAAATCTGAGCCTTAGACCTTCCAGGCCAGAAGGTGATGATGCAGGGAGCATCTGCTTCCAGCCTGTCTTCTCACTCCTGGCTGACCCTACACCTTGAGGGGCCTCCAGCACATGCATGTGATTGTCCAGCTCTGTGCCTGCCCCTCCCCCACCAACCTCCATCATAACAAATGCCCGTTGGCTGGCTTCTAGGCCCTGGGGACACAGTGAGCTTGGGTCCCGGGGCAGGTGAGACATTGATTTCAGGTAGATTTCTCCTCTTGGTTCCTGTAGGGAGGAGAGGGCCTTGCGGAGGGCCAGAATGGGACTCTCTAAAGTGAGGCTTTCTTTGGCCTGAGTTCTAATGGTGTTATCGCTCATAGGGATTCTTTGAAACAATTGCCTTTCCCCTCTTGCGTGTAGACTTGATCCAATCCGTGCTGTCTTTCTCCACTTTATGTTATTACTCTCGACGTTCAGGCTAGTCAAATGTGAATTCAGTAATTTACTTAGAGCGTATTATGGGTAAGGTGCTGGATCCCCAAACTCATGAGTTGATAGTAGAGTTTTCTTATTGGCTTAACTGTTGCTAGCTTCCCACAGCATAGCCTGCACTCATGTTGCATAAAAGTGCAGAGGTGACTGGCAAAATTGAGGATTTCTTCCCGATTAGCCCAAGACTGAGCCTTTAGGAAGGAGAGTAATGGGAGCAAATGGAAAGTAGAGGCTCTTCTATAAGGAGGCTTTGTCTGCTGCTACAGGTGGTGAGGAGTTAGGGTTTAGGAAGTAAGGGAGACACATGGCAGATGGAAAACTCGAGAAGGTAACCGGGGGGTCAGCTCTCAGGACACAGCAGCCTGCAGTAAATCATACGTGCAGTGTTGACACCTGAGCTAGAGCGGAAATCAAAGTGGATGCAGACAGCCTTGAAAACATGAAAAATGATGGGACTTGATGGTGCATCAGTGTAGGGATGAACAAGGGGCAGAAAAGCCCAAGATGATCCCCAAGTGTCTAGGTTCTTGCACGTAGGATGTTCTTCCTTTCCTGGGAGGGAGTAGTATTGAGAAAAGATGGCCCAATTGTTGGGACCAAATGGAAGGACAGGGCAAGAAAAGCAGTGACTTATTCTTTGTAATGTTAATAGCTGAAATTAATTGGATGCTTACTATGTGTCAGGTGCTTTCTTAAGCATTTAACATATACAAACATGTAAATCCTCTTTCTATCAATGGCCAAAACCGGCATCAAGAGATTAAGGAACCCCACAGAACTGGGGAGGTGGGAGAGAATGAGAATAAAGACAAAGCCCAGGTTTAGAAACCACGAACAGGGTGAGTTTTTTCTGAACTCAAACTATTACTTATAATCAAGCCTCCAATTTGGTAGTCCATTTTCCAGTGTCAGGTCCTGTGGGCTTCACTCGAATCTATGACAGATTAGGTATTGCTGTCCCCAGGGTCTCCTCCCTGTTTCCCATCTCCCTGCCTCCATTCTTGGCTTCTTTCATTTCATTGTCCACTTTGCGGCCAGACTGATGGTTTGGGCGGTTTTTAAGTTTGCTTATGTCAACTGACATCCAGTAAAGCATGACAAACTTCAAAGAGTATAGCTTTGACAGATTCTTAGAAAATGAACATGTGTTGGGGCGCTTGGGTGGCTCAGTCGTTAGGCATCTGCCTTCGGTTCAGGACATGATCCCAGGGTCCTGGGATCGAGCCCCGCATCGGGCTCCCTGCTCGGCAGGAAGCCTGCTTCTCCCTCTCCCACTCCCCCTGCTTGTGTTCCCTCTTTCGCTGTGTCTCTCTCTGTCAAATAAATAAAATATTTAAAAAAAAGAAAGGGAAAGGATGCTTTTTAGGAGAATAAAACACACACTTCAGACAAATGATTATTAAAACAATCAAAGTTCTTTTTTTTGCAGTAACTTGTCTGGTAATCTCTGGTTTAGAAAAATCTGTTTTATACCAAAACGGGGGGGTAGATTAAAGTCAGATAAAATTGGAAAATAACACCTTTCAAAGGACCCTAAATTCTGTGTGCTTAGACAAGACATTTGAACTAGAAAATGTGTGTAATGATGGAAAGAAGGCATTTACAATAACCTAAGCTCTATCTTGCATAGGTGCCTCTGTTACTTTATCTACTTTTCATCCTCATAATACTTTTCAGTGTTGTGATACCTTTGGAAAGATGTCGTTTTAATGTAGTTCTTTCGGGGTGCCTGGGTGGCTCACTTGGTTAAATGTCTGATCTTGGTTTTGGCTCAGGTCATGATCTCAGGGTCCTGATTTTGAGCTCCACATCGGGCTCCATGTTCAGCGTGAGTCAGAGATTCTCTGCCTCACCCTCTTCCTCTGCTGCTCCCCCTGCTTGTGTGTGCACTCTCTCAAATAAATAAAATCTTTTTTTTTAGATTTTTATTTATTTATTTGAGGGAGGGAGAGAGAGAGTGCAAAAACAGGGGGAGCAGCAGAGCGAGAGGAAGAAGCAGGCTCCCCCGCTGAGCAGCGAGGCCGACGCGGGGCTCGATCCCAGAACCCTGGGATCATGACCTGAGCCAAAGGCAGATGCTTAATGACTGAGCCACACAGGCGCCCCTCAAATAAATAAAATCTTACAGTTCTTTCACTCTGGTGTATATCACAAAAATAAAATTATGTTTTATTATCTTTAATCTTTTCCTCCGGAAATCATTTACTTTGCTTTTAGGAGGTTTTTTGCCATGTGGGTAAGGAATTGGCCATCTCTGTTTCTTTTTTTTATATTTAGAAGATTTTATTTAAGAGAGTGAGAGAGCACAAGCAGGGGGAGCTGCAGAGGCAGAGGGAAAAGCAGGCTTCCCGCTGAGCAGGGAGCCCGACGCAGGTCTCGATCCCAAGATCCCCGGATCATGACCTGAGCCGAAAGCAGACACTTAACTGAGCCACCCAGGCGCCCTGGCCATCTCTGTTTAGATGCCAGTTATTTATCGAAGCATTTGTGGACAAAACAAGCTAGTCTACTCTGTCTATCCAGGTGTCAAAGCCGATCATTTCCTTGTCCTGATTGAGATTAGAAGGTTAGAGCTCAGAGTTCTGGGTTTATACTTTATAGACTAAAACAAGAACCAGAGCTGTCAGTGTGGACCTGACCAAGATCCCCTAGTTGTTGGACTGGTGGAGCCAGCTGAGATGGGTGCAGATTTATTAAAGAACCACGAGCACGCTGTTTAAACTGACTTCTCAAACAACAGGTGCTAATGGTAATTAAGTGCTGTTGTAAAGTTGGTAGTTAGAATTCACAATTGCTGAAATATTTAATTCATATCTTTGTTAGATTTGGGATACTTCTGTCTTGTGTCTCACTGCCCCCCACCCTAATCACACCCATTCAGAAGTAACAACGTCTGCATTTGACAGAGTGATTTCCTCCCAAATGAATGCTTGTGTGTGTTTATGTGGGGGATGAGCACTGCTCTGTGTTCCCCTATAAAGCTAAAAATCAAGGTATTAAGAGCATTACTACATGTTCTCCATGATTGCTGGCAGCTCTAAAAGCTATTTTGACAGGTTTAACTTATGATTTATAAATTAGGTTAATGGATTCCCTTTTTACTGGAAAATGCACTTGTATATGATCACTTATATTCAAGTAATAATTAACTACCAGCGACGAGTGCAGATGAAGAGATGCAAGCTAATACTCTCCACCCCCTGCTGAGGAGATGGTGATACAGATTTGTCTCTCTGCACATTCATTGCTTAGCCAGACTGAGTGTAGTTAGGTAATGCGTTTTAGAGTGCTTGCTTATATATTAGTGAATATTCTGACCACTCTGTATGTATCAGAAGCAGAAGTATGAGGGAATAAATTGGGTAGCAAAATCAAGCAAGCAAGCAAACAACAGAAACGTGTAGTTGGTGTGCTTTTCATAGGGCTTTGCCAATGATAAAGCTTTTCATGATGTCTGCTTTTTAGAAACAACTTCCAGTAGAGTTAGGTAGATCCTGAGAAGAAAGTCGGTGTATGTGCAGTGTAACTTATTTAAGAACTTTGAGAAATTTTTAAAAACCAGGAAAATAAGCAGGAGGGGTGCCTGGGTGGCTCATGATCTCAGGGTTGTGAGATCGAGCCCTGCATGGGGCTTTGCACACGGCAGGGAGTCTGCTTGAGATTCTCTCTCTCCCCCTTTCTCTCTCCTTCTGCTCCTCCCCCCACTTACACACACATTCTCTCTCTCTCTCTCTCTCTCTCTCTAAAATAAATCTTCATAGGAAAGAAAAGATTGCAGAGCTGCCATATTTCTTTCTAGGTGTTGTCTTTGTTAGAATGTCTTTATTAATGCAGTCTAAGCCAGTTGAGATTTACCTAGAGAAAAGAAGCATGGTCGCTCTTCAGTATAGATACTGTGGGGGCTTGATTTTGTAATGGGAGGGCAGAGGGGCGTCCCAGATGTCGCTTTCTTCTCCAGGTTTATTAATAGGCTTGTCTAAGCTCATGCAGAACAAAGACCGAGAGATGCTTAACTTGCAGAGACGTGTGTTGTGTCACCTGGATTGTGACTCTATTCCTTGGATAACAACAATGACTAGTATGTTTAGGGTTTGAGGCAGTTTTGTTTTTGTTTTAATATCTTTTCCTTCGTCCAGAAGGCAGGGTTTGGGAAGAGGCATCTGAACAAGATTACTTGGATGCTTACTGTTGACAGAAGAAACACATCAACCAATTTAAACCTGTGCTTAGAACAGTCACTATTTCTTTATGGAAAAAAAATATTTTAGTGTCTTTGCATGCTTATGGGACCTAGAATCATGGTGTTCCTTCTCCGTGAGTCCCAGTAGCTTGATCAAGGCCATTTGGGTGACAGGATCACCGGGAAGTGTCTGGGAGGCCGAGATGCTGTCTTTGCTGAGCCCTCGGTAAGGGGGCTGGGTGACAGATCCTTCCAGCATACCACGGCTGCGCCAGCTGGACACCGTGATGAGCCAAGTGTCGGGCTGGCTGGCCGGCCGGACATGAGAAGCAGTGCCTGCTGTCCTCTCTTCTCTTGCACTTGCGCCCCCCCCCACACCTCACCTCTATACCGCCTCCACTCTTAAATCCATAGCAGAGGAAAAGTTCAAGCCAAGCTGATTGATCCCTGGCGCTAAGGGCTCAACAGGCAGTGAGGCCGCCTCACTGTCTTTATGAAATGCCACTTTCCCTTTCCGCTTCCCTCCCCACCTTCATCACTTTCTTGTTTTTACCTCTCCCCCCGCGCCCCCCCTCCCCGTAAACTTACCTGCAGGGAAACCGAGTCCCTGTGCCTGTAAACTTACATCCCACAAACTCACCTGCATTCTGATGTGTTTTCCCTTTGAGGGCTGTTTTCCAGTTGTGGCAAATGACCGAACCCAGTGTCTCCGTTCGCCAACGGACAGTCTGCTGTGGTCGGTATCCTGACTCTGGGACCGTGGCTGCCCTTGGGAATCACCTGAGCAGCTTTGGAAACTTCAAATACCTGGTACCATTCTGATTTCATCGGGGTGGGGTGTCATCCCCACTTTGTAGGCTCGGGATGAGAAATGTGCTCAGATGTCTCACGGCTCATAAAGAAGGCTCGGCTGGGATGCCCATGCCCTTCCATTTACTGCACTACGCCATCCCGCTGGGTGCTAGAGCATTTTTACCAGTTAAGGGAATGGTCTTGCCATCACCTGCCTTTTCTTTTTTTTTTTAAATATTTTATTTATTTATTTAATTGACAGAGAGAGAGAGAGAGAGAGACAGCGTGAGAGGGAACACAAGCAGGGGGAGTGGGAGAGGGAGAAGCAGGCTTCCCGCAGAGCAAGGAGCCCGATGCGGGGCTCGATCCCAGGACCCTGGGATCATGACCTGAGCCGAAGGCAGTCGCTTAATCAACTGAGCCACCCAGGCGCCCCATCACCTGCCTTTTCTGAATCTGTGGGCCGAGGCTGTCTTTGACTGCGAGCCGACTTCCCTGTTAAACACTGGTTGTGCTCAAGGCCCGGCAGGACTGCATTCACATCACTTGTATTTGGGTCTGCAGCCGGCCGGCTGAACTCTGGGAGTACAGAGCGAAGCCCACACGTCAGAGAAACCCATTTCAGTTTATCATTTTAATTCTGCTATTAATCATCCACCAACCCTAAATGGATTCTCCAAAATGGCGTCTTCAAGTCCATTATCAGAGCTAGATGTTTAATAACTTTATTAAATAATCCACGCCACAGCATATAGGAAACTTTCTTTAGCTTTTTTTTTTTTTTTTTTTTACATCGAAGGAGGCGTTTCTGGACGGCCCTCAGGATGGCTTAACATAGTTCTCACCGGCCCCCTCGCGTCCTTCCTTGCTGAGTGCCTTTGCCTTCCATCCTAAAAGCTCCGGGCCAGAGAGGCTCTGCAGTGGGACCCCCTGCCTGGCAGGCTTCAGAAAGCAGCGGATGTGAGGCAGACATTTAATCAATTGAAAAGCAGTTGAAAATTCAGCCTGGGAAGCTATAGATATGCTACGTAGAAAACACGGCACGGCACTCTGTGGAATAGCAATGTGTTGCTTTTCTAGTCTCTATCAGGATCTTTTAAAGTGATTACACGCTAAAAATAATTTGGAGTTGAACATTGTGGGATAGCAGTTGTCTGCTCTTCGGTAAATCACATTATCTTAGATGGGCCATCTTTAGAAATTAAGTTCATTCGACAGGCAGTTTTGTGTGTTCATTTTCTTTCAGTCAAAGGGAGCACAGACTTAGAACTGAAGTAGCAACAGTGATAAATTCGCTCCACCTGGATTTTAATCAGCTATTATTTTAAACAATATAGTTCAAAGGCAGTACAGCCATTGAATTTGCATACTGATAATGTATGTTATTTAACTTTGACCTCAAGTATGCTCCTAATTAAATATTACTTAGGTTGGGCAAAGCTTGCAGTAAACTTACTCTCATTTCCATACACTGGGGTGGAACCTGCAAGAGGTGGTAATTTGTGCTGCTTTGGGCTGCTTAGAACAAGCAATTAAACAATTTCATCAGGATGGGAGAAGAGCTTCTTGTAAGACACCCTCGTGTGTCTTCCACTTTTCCATCTCTGCCTTCCCTCCTACATATATATAGGTGATGGGCTGCTACCACTGGACACTCACTCAATCCCAGATGTGTATTTTATTTTGGATATTGGAGTTGATTGTGCAAAGTTTAGTGCTGAAAATTTTTCATAACTTACTCCCTCTCTGAAGTTACTGATGCTCATGTCATAGGGATACATCTTTGATTAGAAGAAGTAATATTAGCACCTAAAGGTGTTTTGAAGCTTAAAATCTAAACTTTACTGGAGATAATGCTGGTTTTCTCCTTTGTCAAAACTGTTGATCTGTCAAGCTAAGAAACTAGTTAGCCTTTCTAAGGCATGCAGTGGATTTCAGAGCTTTTGTAGTATTCAATTCCTAAGCAAGGATGTGATAGAATATTTTGCTACCTAAGAACAGGTCCTCTTGAGAGGATCTTAACCAGAGTAATGACTTGAATGTGACGTGGTGTGTAGGATGAAGCGGGAATTGGGATCTTGACTTCTGCATCTACCACAAACCAAACGAGTATGAACTCTGGTACAGGGACTCAGAAGAAACAGGGCATGAAAATAGTCAGACATGTTTCAGAACACTTTGTTTTAAAGATTTTATTTATTTTTTGACAGAGACAGCGAGAGAGGGAACACAAGCAGGGGGAGTGGGAGAGGGAGAAGCAGGCTTCCCACCAAGCAGGGAGCCCGACGTGGGGCTCCATCCCAGGACCCTGGGATCATGACCTGAGCCAAAGGCAGATGCTTAACCGCCTGAGCCACCCAGGCGCCCCAATCTTGTGCTTTTAAGCTACTCATGTTCATTGTTCTCTTCATAGTAATACTTTGATTATTTTGCCTTTGGGATCTGCAGGGGCCTATGACATCCATATGGCAAGTGTTTGATTTACCTTGTATATCTTGCAGGTGCAACAACTCAAAGAGGGGGGAAAATAACCTGTCTTAGACATTCATAATATATGTTATTACACTAGAAAATAATGCTTTAGGGAACCGTATCCTGAGGTGTCTAACTTGGCCAGATCTGGAGAGTCCACAGTCAAATAAGTAACCAATAGATATTAAGTACCTACTACAGTTAAACATGCAAGTTCAGCATTGCTTGGAAGCTTAACAAGAAAGTAATTAACCTGAAAGTGGTTAATTCAAAACTTTGAATTGTTGGGCTGCTTAGTCTGTTTCCCCAAGTGGACACACCCGTTCAACCATGGGTCACTTGAGTATCTGTATTAGGAAGGTTGTATCAGTGATCCGACATAAGTAGGATCATTTTTTCTTGGTTAAAGGGAAGTCGGGTCTGGGGTGGGGGGCGGGGCGGTGGGGAAGAACACAGTTAAAGTTGAACCCTTAAGAGTTCTGTTCTGATTCTATGAGGCTGAGTCGTGGCTCTTAGCCAGGGGTGTTAGGACCACCACCTAGATGAGGCATATTTTGGGGTGGAGAACATCTGGAATGCCTCATGTCCTGCATTTTCAGCATGTAGTTTGCACACAGGAGGATGCTGGTGGTGTCTAGGATTCACATGTTTCTTTTTGTTGTTTTATGGAGCATCTCTCTGTCTTCAGTACGATACAGACCTAAATGTGGTGGGAGCTCCAGACATTGCCAGGTAGGCCTTTCATGTACTGGCATTCTCGTAGACCCTCTTCACACAGTGAATTGCTGTAGTTGGTAGGTGGTACTTTTTATTTCCCTCATCTCAAGCAGAGATCTTATAAATTCCCTTTGTCTGAAATCAGCATGGTGGATCTCCCACCTCACCAGATTTAGAGCTCTGTTTTCTTTCACATACTTTCCCAGAGAACTGAAGATCTTTAGTATTTTTTAAAACAACTGTAACTTTTTAAAGTACGGGAATATCTGGCTGAAAAAACATACTGCATTTACCCTGGTGTCTTTAGTTACAAGGGCTGTTAATAGATGGGACTCAAGCGTTCAGTGGGCAAGTCCGTTTTGGAAAATGCTACAGTGGGGGCACTTGGCTGGCTTAGTCGGTAGAGCACGTGACTCTTGATGTAAGGGTTGTGAGTTTGAGCCCCATACTGGGTATAGAGATTACTTAAAAATAAAATCTTAAAATGTTAAAATGATTTCCCCCTTAGAGATTCAGAGTGCACACTAAAGACTCCACTAGATCAGTTTTCCCAGATGATTTGAGCCCAGAATACTACTGAGGTAATACCTGGCACATTGCTATTGATAGACCTAGAATATTGATATTCTTGGATACCAGTTTGAAAAATGCTGATCACTGAGATTTAGAGGCCTAGTTTGTACTTAACATTACCAATAGAGTTCACCTGTAGTGGCCAAGGCCTTGGGATTTACATAAAAATATGATATGTTATTTTCTGTTTTTAACTTCTTGATTACTTGAATACTAGCATTCAGTTGAATTAAATTAATTTTGCATGCTAAAAGCATTAACTCGTGATTTTCATGGGTCTCTCTTCACTTTCATTCTCCCCCCCCCCCCCCGCTTTTCTTTAAGATTTTATTTACTGGGGCATCTGGGTGGCTCAGTCATTAAACGTCTGCCTTCGGCTCAGGTCATGATCCCAGGGTCCTGGGATCGAGCCCCACGTCGGGCTCCCTGCTCCTCACTCTGCCTGCTTCTCCCTCTCCCTCTGCCCCTGCTTGTGTTCCCTCTCTTGCTGTCTCTCTCTCTGTCAAATAAATGAATAAAATCTTTTTTTTAAGATTTGACAGAGAGAGAGACAGCGAGAGCAGAAACAACAAGCAGGGGGAGTGGGAGAGGGAGAAGCAGGCTCCCCGCCGAGCAGGGACACCCCAGGATCATGACCTGAGCTGAAGGCAGACACTTAACGACTGAGCCACCCAGGCGCCCCAACTTTCATTCTTTCTCATGTCTAGGGGTGACTCTGGGCTATTCCTCCTGAAACTACATTAAGGACTTTAATGAATTTTCCTGAAAATTACAAGAAATAGAGAAATCATAAAGGTGAATACTGCTTAAAAAAGAAAAAAAGAGGGAAATCAGAGATTTGTAGACAGTGGCCAGAGACTCTATTTGGTATTAAATACCCTTCACTAAGTGGCATTTAGGACCCACAAGCTCATGTGCTGTGCAGATCATATTCCAGAAACATTACTTAGTCAGCATTGAAATTTCAAAATCATGATTAGTCAGAGTGTGTGTTTTCTTTACTTGGGGCTGTAGGGAAGAGAGCCACATTGACTCTAGATGATGGTGATGAGACGCCCACCCCCTTTTCTGGGTCTTCAGCTGAACTCAGTCTTGTTTAATGTCAATAACCAGTAAGGAGATATTTTTTTTGTTTGTTGGTTTTGTTTTGCTGAAGAGATGAGTGGGAAGACGTAGCATGAAATTAAAAGCAAGCAGAGGTTTTATTTAAAGATCAGATGCTTCGGGGCATCAGTATTTTAAGAGATGAAATTGCTGCCTTATAGGAGGGCCTCTTTCAGGAAGAAAATCGCGATCAGAAAAAGATCTCCAAACGTCATTTCTCAGAAATAAGGACATCCTACTAATTATTATTATTTTGAGAAAGAGAGAGAGCTTGTGTGCAAGTGGGATGGGAGGGGTGAGGAGCAGAGGGAGAGGGAGAGAGAGATTCTCAAGCAGACCCTGCGCTGAGCAGGGAGCCCCTGAAGTCATAAACCTGAGATCACGACCTGAGCTGAAATCAAAAGTTAGCGCTTAACCCACTGAGTCACCCAGACGCCCTGAAAACATCTTATTTTTAGAGGTCACTAGAACCACTCCTGGCCCAGGGATATAGTCTTCTCAGTTTCATGTAGTTTGAAGAGCTTTTGGTGCAACGTTTTGACAGTATCTCTGAAACTTGAGAAGCAGGTCATTTTCTCTCTTTAAAAAGCCTTGCAAGGGGGCGCCTGGGTGGCTCAGTCGTTAAGCGTCTGCCTTCGGCTCAGGTCATGGTCCCAGGGTCCTGGGATCGAGCCCCGCGTTGGGCTCCCTGCTCAGCGGGAAGCCTGCTTCTCCCTCTCCCACTCCCCCTGCTTGTGTTCCCTCTCTCGCTGTCTCTCTCTCTGTCAAAATAAATAAATAAAATATTAAAAAAAAAAAAAGCCTTGCAAGTTTAGTATGTGTGCTGCCGAAGCGAGCACTAAAAAGCCTTGCAAGTTTAAAGGGCTCCTTTTGTGTGTGTGTGTGTGTGTGTATTACCTTGCATCCTTTCTAAATTTATGGAATATAGAATAGTATAACAAACACCCATGTACCTATCACCCAGTTTCAGCTGTGATCAACATTTTACTAATCTTATTTTGACAAATATATATTTTTAAAAAAGATTTTATTTATTAGAGAGAGTGTGAGCAGGGGGAGGGGCAGTGGAAGAGGGAGCAGCAAGACTCCCTGCTGAGCAGGGAGCCCACCAGTGGGCTCCATCCAGGACCCCTTGAGATCATGACCTGAGCTAATGGCAGATGCTTAACTGACTGAGCCACCCAGGCGCCCCAATCTTATTTTGTCAAATTTTATTTGCTTATCTTAAAACAAATACAAGATATGTTGTCTGCAGATCAGTCATTATACACCTAATAGTCGAAGGCTTTATAAAATAAGGTGACCACATTATTATTGTCAGACATTACAGAATTGAGAACTTTTTGGAATCTTAAAAAAACCTTTAAAAATTATTTCACAACTCTTGTTTTCATAAGTTTTATTTCTGCATCTCAGAGATGGACTGCCCTTGGGGTAGAATGGTTTCATACAGAGACAGAGCATCTTAAGGCTAACTTGTTACAAAGCATGGCTGTGTAGGGGAAAGCCTAGAGGGATTAAGGAATTCAATCCAGTTAGCTCACAAAAATTAGGGCTGTGGCTCATCTAAAATTTTTATAAATATGCATTAGTGGTGGAGTCATCAGTTTCTGCATTTAGCCTTCTGCTTATTTCTAGAAATTTAAAAATAGTTTGGGAAATTCTCTGTGCTTGTGTTTAAATAAAAGGGAGGGCTGAAATAGTTTCACCATATTCAGTTGTGCACTGTTTGGACAGTTTGGTTCTAGATTGAATATACTGTTTGGAGCTATGGCTGTTGACTTATATAAAATAACTCTTCAGTCATAAAAATGGTTAACTTTTTTTTTTTTTTACTTTTATGTTAGATCTCCACCCAAAAATGAGGCTTGAACTCAACAACCCTGAAATCAAGAGTTGTATGTTCGACCAACTGAGCCAGCCAGGCACCCCCAGATGGTCAACTTTTTAAGCGGTCTTGATAGATGGGCTCATTAATATCTTGCAGCTCTATGTACATGTGGTGGTGGGGTCCTGTACAGTCTCTTTCTTGTAGCAGGATAACTTGCCTTTGCTACCTGAGGGTCAGACCAACCAGGATCCCCAGGCAGGAGAGCCTGCATCTCTTGAGTCATTGTTTCCTTGTGGCCAAGTCTATTCCCAGGCTCTGGCCATCTTATTCTAGTGGTGCCTATATAATATATATATATTATATATATCAATATATAATCTTGAGCTGCAACCCCATTTGTGTGCAGGATCGGGTATAGCAAAATGCATTCTCTGTACACAGCTGTGTCTAATATTGTTGGATCCCCTTGTCATTTGAAATCTAACGCTGACTCCTTCAATACCCTCCTCACTGCAAGAATGGGAATTTTTAAAAGGTGGCCTTAATATGATATAAAAATATTGGAGTAAAATACATACCTTGGTTTGTGCAAGCGGACTGAGGCTCACACGGTGGCTTCTCTGAGAGCTTTTCAATTAAGAATGAGAACCTGCCCAGATATTACTCCATTTGAATCTCACACAGTCTAAAAATTGAGATGGTCTTAGTCCCCATTTATAATTGGGAGAATGAGCTCAGAGCAAAGGTTCCACAGCTAATAGGAACCGTGTTGTGGTCTCTGCTGTGTCCCCCATACTTTCTGTGGTTAAAAAAAAAAACAAAAAACCAACTCTGGTGTCTCTCCTCCGTTTAGACCTTTATGTAAACTGCCTTGCCCTTCTCCTACCCAGACTATTAGAAAATTAGAGGATTAGAAGTCAACATGTTAGATGTTGTTGAGTGCAGCGGGTGGCCCAGTCAGGCAAGAATTTCTTGCAGCTTTCATTTTAGAAGGGGAAATGGGCCCGGGACAGGTACTTCCCTTTGGAGCATAGCTGTTGACAGCAAATTACCTGTATAATAAAAACAGGTAAAACTTAGTTAACAGTTGACTTATTACAAACTTATGACATGGGTTGGGGGATGTTCCAAATATTCTGTGAGGTAGATAAAATAAATTCTTACTCATTTTACAGAGAACGGGAGGTAAGAGAGGCTAAATAATGCACAGATTAATAATAAGAGGCTAAATAATGCACAAGGCCGCAGATTAGACCCTGCTTTCCTGGCCACCTCCCCTTTGCTGGTCTGGAGCCACCATGTTTCAGGCTAAGACAATGACGGGACAATGACAAAATGCCAAATTGAAGTACTTAATCTTGCCCCAGAGTACCCAGCTCTCTAGTCCTTCTGAGCCCACTGTGTTATCTTCCCTTGAGGAGGGAATATGGATTAGTTTGCATGAACAAACTCCTGAAAAAGGGTTTCACTGCTGAGTTTCTTTTCTTAAAGCAATTCTGTTTTCCCATGAAAATTCATGTGACTGGTAGAAATTAGAATTACAATGCTTCACTGTAAAGCAAAATGTTCTTAGCTGCCTTTTGCCCGTACTAAAAATAAACTGAAACAAAATAACTTGCAAAGGCAAAGCTCTCCCACCACCCAATTGTGAAAGTAATCGTGTTATTTAGGTAAAGAACAGAACACAAAAATAGAAAAATAAAGGATATCAAATATTCATAGTTCCTTCCCCAGTGATTTTGATACATTACGATATTAACAGTTTGGTAATGTTGCTATTTTACAGTATGTTCTATGTATTTATCGTTATTTTACAAAAACTGTTTAGTTTGCCTTTTAAATTGACTATTACAACATACAATACATCTCCATACTCTTATACACTTTGTAGGCACCGTTCTCAGTGCCTACAGGATAGGCTATAACCATTCCCCAAATCTTGGATATTTAGAATTGTTTCTGATTTGAAGTTAATTTTGAAAAATCTTTTTCTTCCTCTTACTCTTTTGTAATGACCTTAGCTATAGGAATTCGATCCCCATAGTTCAGGATAGTATAGTTTTACTATGATTTAGTAAAGCATCCGCTTCTGTCCTTCACTCTCTGTCCTAAAGGTTTATACTGTGTTTAGACTTGGAGTTTATAAAGCTTCTGCTTAGATTAGGTTTTGCAAAGTTTTCTGCTTAAATTAGTTTTGAAATAAAAATGGTTATTTTATAAAAGAAAAGCAAAGCTTTTGAAACCCATAATTCTGTTGGTGTTCTATAAATGACCTCTAAATTAGAGGGAAAACTTTTTGCTTAAGCGTAACCCAGGCTGGTTGGCATTGTCATGATGCCTTGTGTTCTTACAGCCTGTGCCATTTTTGTGAGATGAGTTTCCCAAGTGAGGAATTCTGCGCTTAAGAAACTCCACGCCCGGGTGAGAACGCTCCCGAATTGAGGCCGTGTGTGCAGCTCGGGTCAGCTTGCCCACATCCTGGCTCAGTCCCTTTGGTTGCAGTACCTCTCAGCTTCGCCTTCCCAGGTTGTCCGTAAAGTGGGGGTGATGGTAGTAGTTGCCTTAAGGCAGAAGGTCAAATTAGCAAATGTATATAAATCACATTTGTGAAATGGGTCCACAATACACATATCAATGTATCGGGAGCCTCTGGTAGCCTGCAGGAGAGCTGTGATGTTCCTGACTGGGTCTTGGTCAATATATATTTTTTAAAGATTTATTTATTTCAGAGAGAGCAAGTGAGCGAGCAGGGGGAGTGGCAGAGGGAGAACGAGGGAGAGAATCCTTGAGTCGCCGAGCTGACTGTGGAACCTGACCTGGGGCTCAATCTCCCCACCCTCAGATCATGACCTGAGACGAAATCAAGAGTGGGCCGCTTAACCGACTGAGCCTCCCAGGCGCCCCAATTCTGTTTTTGATTAATGGTGTGGCCGAGGACATTATTAATATGGTAATCACATTTGGAGATCATATGAACAGAGGGGTGGAAGCTTCATGAGAGCAGTTTGGTCCATCATTGCTCAGATGATTTGAAACGATTTGTGAATCCTGGAAAGCCAGGTGATTAGCATGCTTATAGCCCTAGAATCTACAGATTTTAGGGTTCTCCAAGTATTTTCACCTTTGCAATGATAAAATGAATAAAAAGGAAACCATGCCTTCATATGCTATATATCAGTTACACCTCTCAATAAAAAAAGAAAACTGTCTCTTCCCCAACACCAGTGCAAAACAAAGAAGTCTACAAAGGCAACATTTGTTAAAGATTTTGTGTAGTGTTACTAGAGTTTTGTTCTTTATGTTAATTGCTTAGACAGAGATCGGACCGAGACCTCTCATTCCCTTCTTCCCTTCCTGCCTCCCTATTTGTGGGTTATTTTTGTCTTATTTTAAACACATAAAGGAATCAAACATTCTCTGTAACTTGCTTTTCCCACTTAAACTGGAGACATCTACCCACATGTGTCTCTAGATTTACTGCCTTCCCTTCGATGCTGTTACATGGATTGTGTGTTGCACATCACTGTACCTATACCTCAAGTATGTAAAGCCATATCCATTAGAATAGCATGTTGGATGGGGCGCCTGGGTGGCTCAGACAGCTAAGCATCTGACTCTTGGTTTCAGCTCAGGTCATGATCTCGGGGTCACGAGATAAGAGCCCTGTGCCGGCTCCGTGTTCCGTGTCTGCTTGAAGATTCTCTCTCTCCCTCTCTCTCTGCCTCCCCTTCTCGATTGCTTGAACATGTGCGTGTGCGTGCTCTCTCTCTCTTAAAAAAAAAAAAAATAGTGTGTTGGAGTGGGTATGCACATTTAAATTATTTATAGCTATTTCCAAATTGCTCTCCAAAGACATTACTGATTTATACTCTGATTTCTATTTTTTTTCTGTTTGACACTTTTAAAGGCTTACCTTCAAAACGCTGCCTATTAGAATGAAGAAAAAGACATTGAAGTGTTTTCTTTACAAGTTTTATTAGGGGTTTAAAATACTCCCCAGATGGGGGTATTTGGCGGCTCGGTCAGAAGAGCATGCGACTCTTGATCTTGGGGTCATGAGTTCGAGTCCCACATTAGGTGTATTTATTACTTAAATAAAAATTTTAAAAACTGACTAAAAATTCCCCCCCAGATAATCTTTTTTATTCTGATCATTTGTTTGTGGGTCTTTGTCATATTGACTTCTGGTTGTTCCTGCTAATATCCGCTTAACAGTTCTGCTTCTTGGGTTTTGCCAGAATTGCGCTGGTCAGAGCCCATTCACGGCAGGACTGTGGGGCCAGTCCCACCTCTGGTGGTCATCCAATGAGGATGTAGGCAGAGAGCGTCACTTCTGTGGCGGAAGAAGTTACTTCTGCAGGCTCATCTCTACCCCCAACGTCCTGAGAGTGTCAAGAACTCACCTGTTTGAACATTGTTTGACTCATTCAGTAAAGAGCTTGATAATCCTGGGGCACCTGGCTAGCTCAGTCAGTAGAGAGTATGACAACTTACTCTCGGGATTGTGAGTTTGAGCCCCCTGTTGGGTGAGGAGATGACTTAAAGATAAAATTCTTAAAAAAGAAGGGTGCTTTGATGGCTCAGTTGGTTAAGCGTCCAACTCTTGATCTCAGCTCAGGTCTAGATCTCTCGTTTGTGAGTTCAAGCGCCATGTTGGGCCCCGCCCTGGATATGGGACCTACTTTAAAAAACAAACAAAAAAGCTCGATACTCCTACTGCTTACTCTGCAAAGGGGCTCAGAGCAAATTGTGGGCAGTCCTGTGGAGGAGGAAGAGGAACGGAGAAGTCTGGTAGTTTTTTTTTGCAATGCTTTAGCTGCCATTTTGGATATTTTCTGTTCTTAGAGGAATGAGAGGAAAACACTGTTGCTGGAAGCACTGAGATTTTTTTTTTTAAAGCTTGTTGAGTTGTAATGTGGTAATACTTTATAGGAATAAACTCTGGCTGACCCACTCAAAGGATATAAGCTTGAAAACATTAACGGTTTTGATTTGCTCAAAAGAGGCGTTTACGCTTTTTGAAGCACAAATCCAGTGGGAATTGAGGTTTGCTGGTGCTCACTGTGTTAAGTGCAGAGAGCATGTCTTTCAAGTCTAATGTCTATCTCAGGAGTCAAGGTTCTATAACCATATTTGTACAAGTGTAAAAGTAAGTTCAAAAGGAATGGAAAAAGCTGTGTGAAAGAATAGTAGACATTTCCTCTTTCTTTCTTGTTTGGAAACTTGAATCCTGATGACTGCTTTCTTCCCTGAATTAGATGGCCCTCATACCTCATACCTCATCTGGCTCCAACATTCCCATTCCCTGTCACTAAGTTGTGTCCTTGCCTCTCTGTGTTTACCTCGGCATAACTGATAAATAAATCCTTCTCTTCTGTGGGCATTTGAATTATAGACAAAAGAGGGGATGACTGAGGACAAGCCAGACATGTATTAAAAAGCGTGTAATTCTCGGGACACTGTGGCTCAGCTGGTTAAGTGCCTGACTCTTGGTTTTCTGCTCAGGTCATGATCTCAGGGTCATGAGGCTGAGCCCTCGGTTGGGCTCCGTGCTCAGCAGGGAGTCTGCTTGGATAGTCTCTCCCTGTGCCCCTCCCCCCCCAATAAATAAAGCCTAAAAGCGTGTGTTCTCCCCCTTTTACAAATGCTTATGAATATATATATACACGTAAAGATAGGACTTTAATGTTAAGGAACAGTGGGTTTGATTTCTTACCATTTGAGGTGACTTTAACTTACTGGTAGCTCTCAGAAGCACCTGAATCTTTAACAATAGTATAAATTATATAAATGGTTGGGGATGGGGAAAAAAAGCAAACACTCTTTTTGTCGCAAAAAAAACATATCCATCTATAAGGATGCATGAGATTTTGTAAATAGCATCTCTAAATGAAACATAGAATGGTGGAAATAATCCGAATATGGTTAGGGATGAAGCCCCATTTTTGTTGTGGAGGGTTGGTCTGTCATGGGCTTTGAATGCTCACTGGAGATTGAGCTTGGATGGTCCCCTTGCATTGAGACCCAAGCTATGAATATAATAACAGTGGCTCAAAACTCAGTTTTAATAATGGTCCCTGTCATCAGTTGTCTGCTACCAAAGTTAATACATCAAGTGCCTTTTGGAAGTAGAGACAGTTGCCCTGTGGTCCCTGGGAATAAGTAATCCATAATTATCACACTTTGTATATAAGGAGGGCTAGCAGCGATCTCCGATTTTAAGACTCATTTGATGTCATTTAACGTGCTTTGTTATATGTAAGGGTAGAGGAAAGTTTGTGTCTGAATCCTATAGGTCTTTCACGTTTAAAGACAAAGACAGTTTGGCTCCCGGTTAAGGTAACTTGAGTTTGACAATTCATAAAGAATTATGAGACGTCCTTCAAGAATTATGGAAATTCTCTAGGACTCTGAACTCTGTAAAACTTGAGACTTCTGGTGACTAAACAAGGGGCACGGTTTATTGGGTTGAAAAATGGAGACGTTAAACCTGCTTTCCCATGATCCCCACTTAGTTTGCCATATCATGGTGCTTACGTAAGCGTTTTTTTAGGTTAGATTCATTGTGTTTCCATGGACCCCATATGTGTTCCCTGCTTTCGTCCTCTAGCTCTTCTTCACGTTATTAATCAAATCTGAGCCTGACGTGTTCACATAACTAGTGATTTTTAGTCCAAATACTCTTCAACGCTGACATTTTTGCTAATGGGCGTTGTGGAGACCTTCCCCTCCCCCTGCTTTTGTCTTTAGGTTTCACTTAAGCCTCCTGTCTTTCATATTTTGGTAAGAGAAGACTTACAGTGGAAATGTAATCTGAGTATTCTGTCTAATAAATAGACTCAGCATGGGTATTTTGAAGCCAACTATTCTTTCTGTAGAGTAAGTATTTTTTTTTTTAAAGATTTTATTTATTTATTTGAGAGAGAGAGAATGAGAGATAGAGAGCACGAGAGGGAAGAGGGTCAGAGGGAGAAGCAGACGCCCCGCTGAGCAGGGAGCCCGATGTGGGACTCGATCGGGGACTCCAGGATCATGACCTGAGCCGAAGGCAGTCGCTTAACCAACTGAGCCACCCAGGCGCCCTCTGTAGAGTAAGTATTAAAGTACAGTGGTATTATTTCAGGAAGCAGCTCATGCCGTTGAAGGGCAGCTTTGCTGGGAGCCGGGAACAGCTAGGTGAAATCGATTTAGCTCAGTTCGAGTCTTCTGGATTGACTGTCTTGAACCTGCTGTCCCTTCAAGCCTCCAATCGAAGTCAGTGGTTTGGCCAGGGTGCTCCGTTCGCCTGGAAGCATCATTGAGTCATGCCAAGTAGAGTGCCGTGGTTTAGAGATTTCTTTGGAGTAGGCAGGTCTGGGTACTATGGAATACTCTTAATGGCGTTTTATCATTATGCATAGCAACAGGTCCTTCCATAATCTCTAATGCCGTGGGAAAACCCTGGAAGTCGTTATTGATGAGTGCTGGCCTTTGGGCCATGGTGAATCCCTTCTAGGCTGTGGGGCCTGTGGCCAGCCAACCCCAGCCTCTGATCACACTGAGGTCCAGTGTCCTCTTCTGTACAATGGAAATGCTACCACCCGCCTAAGTTGGTTTTGATAAAATGAGAAATGTATACGAACTGTAAAGCTTTGTTGAAATCCTGGCGTTCCTAATAGTTATTATACTGTTTTTTGCCGTACCCTCAAAACTTTTTACCTATATTCTCAGGATTTACAAAATGATGGACGGGCATATCTATATGTCTACTGTTGTTGCAACGGAAAACATCAATTGCACAGGCTATCCTCTGGGGTAGAGGACAACTGATCATTTTAGTAATATTGTAAGGAAAGATCAGTGACTCACAAAAGCACGAGTGACCCATGTCTTTGTGTTGTCTCTGGGTACACTGGTCTTTGAACCATGGGGTTCCTAATTCACCTCCCTTCTCTGCTTCCCCATACCCTTTGTCACACGCCCATCCTGTGGGGACTGAGATTTAGCTTTATTTGTAGTTCCTCCTCTGTTGGTGACTGGCTCTCGTATTCTTCCATCATGACCGTTGCCCTAATTGTTTAGTTCCATGTCTGTCCTTTTTCCTGAGAAGGACACATTGCCACTTAGGTATACTTTGGTCAAATATGCATACCCTGCATCCAATCACAAGGAAACATTGTTTTAAAGAAAAAAAAATTTTTTTTTTTTTTTTTAAGTAGCTCCATACCCAGCGCGGAGCCCATCCCTGGGCTTGAACTCACAACCCTGAGATCAAGACCTGAGCTGAGATCACCAAGAGTCAGTTGCTTAACCGACTGAGTCACCCAGGTGCCCTGAAAAAAACAATTTTAAAAGTCTGCTTTTCTTAGTAGTCTGTAAGCTCAAAGGGGCTGGGGCCACACCTGACTTACTCATTGTTATATCTCAAATAGTCCTGGAATGGTGGGTGTGTAGATCATGCCTGGTGTTTGGATAAGTGGAATGGTGTGCTCATTGACCCAGATACAAAGCCCTACCTGCTTGATAAGAGCTCGTGGGGTGCCTTCTGTAAGGTAGCTGGATCCTCCAGACTAATGACTTAAATCTTCATCATCACTGAAAGTAAGTTTACATGGTTTTGTTTTCTCCCCGTAGCTCCTACAGAAGAATGGTCAGCTGTCTAGTGCCAATGGCTTAGCTGAGGAAGAAGAGTTCAGTCCCCAGGAGGGAGCCCTGAATGGCCAGGAGGAAGAAGCCACTGTCACAGATGGTAAGCGCCTTTTCAGTCTCTGGGCAGAAGAAGTAGGGACTCTAGGGCTGACAATACCTGCTATGAATCTGCTGAAACAATAAAAACTAGCCTGGTTGGACCATACAGTGGTCCTGCCTGGGGGTGGATGAGGTTGACAACAAAAGCAATCCATTGGTTGCAAAAGGAAGTTGTTTTTTTTTTTTAAAGATTTTTATTTATTTGACAGAGACACAGCGAGAGAGGGAATACAAGTAGGGGGAGTGGGAGAGGGAGAAGCAGGCTTCCCGTGGAGCAGGGAGCCCGATGCGGGGCTCGATCCCAGGACCCTTGGGACCATGACCTGAGCCGAAGGCAGACGCTTAACGACTGAGCCACCCAGGCGCCCCAGGAAGTATTTATCAGACCTTTTGGGTGGCCTCAACACTCAGGTATAGGAAGTTCTGCCAATATCTGGGTATAGGAAATGTAGTCATGTTTCGTCTTTCTTAGATGTTTTTGTCTGGAACTTAGGTTGGTGGTGTTTTGTTTTGTTTTAATTGTTGCCTGGTCGCAATTAGTTGTCTGGTATTGATGTGAATTCTTGTTGGAAACCCCAGAGTCGTGGTTGCTTTAAGAGTCGGTATCTCTCACTCTGGCGAGAAGCCTGCTTCCCTTGCACAGATTTTTCTAGAAGTGTATTTTTCAGGGTGCATGCCGCTCTTTGCCCAAACTATGATTTGCTGCATGTTTTTTTAGCTCTTGAGCCTAGAGGCCCCATAGGCATGGTTATGGGAAAGTGAATCACCACATTGTCACTAGTTCGAGTCAGCCCACGTGAGGTCTCGGGGACCACACCTTCGGGTCAGAAGCAGGCACCTTGACTGGTAGGCCTCAGTCGAAGCGCCCCGGGTTGAAGAAGAAATGTCCTCTGCTCTCGAGTTCTTGTCTCATCATTCCGTTCAATCATAAACAGAGGAGTAATTTAACAACCACTATCGAGGATGCATAAAAATGATGATTTGGCATGGAGTGAAGTGAGTCTTCCAAGCAATGTGAATTAAGACAAATGAAGGGGAAAGTCCCAGGAGAGGAGACTGGCCATTGCCTTGGTTAAATGAGACTCCTAACATGTGGAACCTGTTTCTCCTCTTGTTCAATGCCCCCATGGAGCTGCTTCAAGCCGCGAGCTGCTTTTGAAGTTGGTGGGAAGACTGATCTTTATATATAACACCACAGGCACAATATAAAGTTAGAAATATATACAGTCTCACAGAAGGGAGGATTTGCATGACCTAGTGTGAAAGTTTCAAATCATCTCCACCAAAAGAATTGGAATGGCCCCAACTCAAATTCCAAAGTCCCATGCTTTGTCCTTCCCATGGCAACTTTTGAATCCAGTCAAGCCACAGCAGGTCTGGAGCCTTCTCTGGCCAAGCCACTGTGCTCAGTGCTGCAGGGAAGATGAACAGACTGACAAACAGCCCACCACTTACCCATTGCAGGGGAGAGGAAGCGGGTCTATAGACGGGTACACAAGATAAAGGGAAGGGTTAAGACAGGGTAACATGGTGGGTATCGGATGAATTTGCAAGAAATGAGAGCTGCTCTGAGTTCTGGTGGTGCAGTCATTTGAGGTCAGAGCGTGGGTAAGATCTGGGACTGGGGGAGATAAGGGTTAGATTTGTTGACAAGGGATGGGGGCCAAAGTGAGGAGAGTAATAACAGCCAACACTTTGCAAGTTTTTACTTTGGGTCCTGGAACTCTGCCTTTTGTGCATTATGGTCTTTGATGAGGTAGGTAATACCGGTGTCAAGATTTCAAACCCAGGTCAGCAAATTACCTAGCACAAGCTCTTAACCGCTGTGCCTTCACCGTGCTGGGCATGTCCACAGGTTTGTCTATTGGCACAGCGTCATCTGAGCAAAGAGTAGAATGAAAACCCAGAGAGGCAAGTGTGCTAGGTAA
Organism: Zalophus californianus; assembly: GCF_009762305.2. Classification (NCBI taxonomy): domain Eukaryota; kingdom Metazoa; phylum Chordata; class Mammalia; order Carnivora; family Otariidae; genus Zalophus; species Zalophus californianus. The sequence continues at coordinate 15,740,226 of NC_045601.1, read as the reverse complement.
CAGGGCTGTGAAAGCAAATATTTGGTAGCAATGTGGGATCACTGACGTATGCCATCGAGGGAGCCCCTGGGTCAGGCAGGCTTCCTCTATGATGGTGATGTACGTGATTGAGAAGAGAAGGTAGAGAAGGAGAAAAGACAGGCCTTAGCAGATGATTATTTCCATGGTCTCCCTGAGCTGACCCAGGCTTCTGATCGTGGCCTTGGGGCTCTGAGCAAATAGCAAAGATTTCTTGCAACAAGAGTGGTAGTTAATATACCTTGTCCTTCAAAAGATCCTGAAAAGGCCTTGTCACCTAGGAAAAGACTGATGGGTGTCCTAGGGCTGCAGAGGTCTCCACCCCAGGCCCTGCCTTTAGGATGAGCTTTTAGGCGGAAGGAACTATTAATCCATTGGCTTATTAGCATCTGTAATAAGCTTGGTGCACTTGTTTTTTTCTTCTGCCTTTTGCCTGCCTGGCATTGTAAACACGGATACTTTTTCATGCCTTTTTTTTTTTTTAAAGATTTATTTATTTATTTGAGAGAAAGAGAGAGTGGGGGAAGGGGCAGAGGGAGAGAATATCCAAGCTGACTCCCGCTGAGTGCGGAGCCCGACACAGAGGCTCAGTCCCATGACCCTGAGATCACGACCAAGAGTTGGACGCTCAACCAACTGAGCCACCCAGACGCCCCTTTTCATGCTTTTCTTTTGACTACAGTAATAGCCTATGGTTAGATTTTATGGTTATTTCCAGAATTTCCTTCTACACAGAAGCTTACTAGGATGTATAAACAAAGGCATAATTTAGTATGTAACACTTAATCGTAGGATTGCAGGGACCTTGGTTTCTACTACTGTCCACATCAGTAAGAATAGATCTGACCCATCTTCTTCCCTAGGAGGATTGACCAACAGTGGGATTTGGTCCTGCCATACGTGGATCAGTTCATGGGAGAAAACTATGAACAAGGGGCGTTCCTGCTAGAGGGTTTTTAATTTAAAGTGGCTGACTGTATTTATTTATTTATTTATTTATTTATTTATTTATTTTTTTAAGATTTTAGTTATTTATTCATGAGAGACAGAGGAGGAGAGAGAGAGAGAGAGAAGCAGAGGGAGAAGCAGGCTCCCAAGGAGCAGGGAGCCTGATGCAGGACTCGATCCCAGGACCCTGGGATCATGACCCAAGCCGAAGGCAGACGCTTAACCATCTGAGCCACCCAGGCGCCCTGGCTGACTGTATTTAGACAAAGCCAGATATGAAAATATTTTCTGACTTTGACTTGTTTGCTTTCTTTCTGAAACCGGACACACTGGTAATTCAGAACCATTCCTCTTCCTATAATGAAAATGGAATCCTGTTTCCTTGTAAACTTTCCTCAAATGACAGAAGATAGGAACTGCCTCCTAAATAAACATCTTCTAATCTGTGCATCAGGGTTAGAAATGTATACGGCAATTTTGGAGAGGACTTGAAGATTATATAATTCCATGGGCCATCTTTTAGAAGGTACACAATCAGGGTTGAGAACAAATAATTATTGAAAAAAAAATGGGACCTCTGGGTGGCTCAGTCGGTTAAGCCTCTGCCTTTGGCTCAGGTCATGATCTCAGGGTCCTGGGATTGAGTCCCACATCCAGCTCCTTGCTCAGCAGGGAGCCTGCTTCTCCTTCTGTCTGCCGCTCCCTGTTTGTGCTCTCTCTCTCTGACAAATAATGAAATCTTTAAAAAAAAAAAAATGAAAAAAATTCACAGTAAATTACTTTAGCCTCGGAGGTTTTGTCCTTCTGAATTTTTTAAGGTGATTTACCGTTTATTAAAACTGCTTCTGTCCAGCAGCAGCCTTTTCCCAACTAGAAAGTTCTTTCATGCCATGCTATTTCCGGCATTCACAGGGGTCATGCAAGTGCTGTTAGTTTTGTGGAAAATCTGCTTTTGTTGAAAGATTTTAAAAAAGCCCCCTTCATCCCAAACTGTCATTTTTCTATAGTCTGTGGCCCCTGGATTTTCTATGAGTTAAATGCCTCAACACAAATGATTTTTAAAACATTACATGTGGATCCAGGTCCAATTTTATATTTAAAACTTTTGCAAATTAAAAACTCAGATTAATGAAAAAATTTAACTTTAGTATCTGTTGCACGCATTTTTCCCCCAAACAGATGGGAAAATTCAGTATTACCAAATAAAAAAAACTTAAGACCTTCTTTGTTTGGATACTATATATTTTTAAAGGTTTTATTTATTTATTTATTTCACAGAGAGAGAGAGACAGCAAGAGAGGGAATACAAGCAGGGGGAGTGGGAGAGGGAGAAGCAGACTCCCCGCCGAGCAGGGAGCCCGATGGGAGCTGGATCCCATGAGATCATGACCTCAGTTGAAGGCAGACGCTTAATCAACTGAACCACCCAGGCGCCCCTGGATAATATGTTTTTTTTTATTAAAGTGCCTACTCAACTCATTGTCATGTGCAAATACACAGGTGATTGTCTCTGATCTTAATAATTTGAATTTATCATTTACAAGGCAGTTTCTTGTTTCTTTTTGAGATTTGCCTCTCTGCAAAGTAGATACAGCAGATGTTATAAAGCAGGTGAACGCCATGATTCCTCATCTCCCTAGGTCATACCGTTTGTATGAACAAACAATAGTCATTTCCTTGGTTTTTTAAATTTTTGTTCACATGTGCTTTATATTATTTGCATACCCAGAGTGTGAGGACATTTACCCCAGAAGCAATGGAGTGGTTGTGGTGCTCTGCCCTTGGCATTTGCCACTCTGGGGCCAACTGCATTAAAAGTAGCAGTCAGCTAGCCAGGCAGACAGGCTTTGTTGTGCTGATCAGAATGATGAGGAGGAGGGCGCCTGGGTGGCTCCGTCCCTTAAGCATCCAACTTTTGATTTTGGCTCGGGTCATGTTCTCAGGGTCCTGAGATCAAGCCTTACATGGGACTCCCCGTTCCCAGCAGGAAGTCTGCTTGAGATTCTCTTCTCCCTCTCCCTTTGCCCCAACCCCACTCTCTCTTTCTCTCTCTCTCTAAAATAAATAAATAAATAAGTAAATCTTTAAAAAATGGTGAGGAGGGTCACTACTGCAAATGGGAGGCAATCCTGGGAAAAACCCTCTAAGATCCCAAGCAAAATTTAAGAACAGGAAAACCCCCAAATGTTGTCACTTAAAACAGAAGTCTTTTAGAGTGTTTCTTACATTCTGCAGGATCCTACTTTTTCTACCTCTAGATACTATCCCCCAGCTACAGTAACAAAAATGGAGTATGCCTTGCTCAGCTATCTAGAAACTTCATTTGCAACATTATGGGAGAATTTCATTTTCCTCATTGTGCTTAATGTCACTGTCTTAGCTTCTATTAAATTTGCTGTTTGAAACCTACCAGATTCTGGTGTTTAGTGCCTTTGGGATATGGAAAGGCCAAAAGGTTATTTACTGCCAAACGATCGCAGCACTCCCTGTGGACCTTGTTACCTTACAGAAAATCCATTCTGGAATGACTAGTAGTTCGTCGCTTTTTGATCATCTAATAGCTTTATCTGGACAGTGAGTACCTAAGATCCTTTCCATGTCTCTGTTAGAAGATGACCTCCCCCGCCAATACATGTTCTTCTGTGAGAGGCTGCTCTCCCAGCTGTGAAGAAATCCACGATTCAATGGCTTCTCTATTTTAATTGGAGACAAAATTGGTACCTTGTTATTTATTCTCATGAAAACATACCTGCCTTTTGCCCAGATGACTACCCTCCATTCCTCCTTTATTTTTTCCCACATCGTTTGTCAACACGCAGCGTGGTTCATGTACTGTGTCTTACCTCCAGCTCTGCTAAAATACAGGAACCACAAGGGCAGAGATTTCTTGGGCTGACGTGGGAGGTCTGTCAGATGCTTCCATGCTGAGTCCCCCGAGGCTAAACCTTGTGTTTGACACCTAGTAAGTGCTTAAGAAATACTTGAATAAATGAAGAGCTAGAGTTAACAATATGACCTTTTTGCTCATGGGAGAAGGGCATCTGTTGACTTTTCACCTTTGTATCATTTGCGCATAAATACCACAACTTTGTAGATTTTACCCCCTCCCCCCCCCCCCGCCCCCTTTTCTTTGGTGCATTAGCACTCACAAAGCTGGATCCTTCTCCACATACCATGCTGTGCTGTCACAGGTGCTTACTCTAGGTTATCCAGGTGTTGCCTGGAAAGGTGAGGTCAGACCCTGACCTGCTCAGGAATGCTATCCAATGTGAGTGCTCAAACCACAAAGAGCCCCCCACCCCCACCCCCGCTTTGGTATTTCGAATACAATATTATTGCATGACATTTTCTCAAGCTGTATCCTGTTTTGTAAGGTTTTGAAAACTAGGGGAAACACAAAATAACCCTTGAACATCGGCAGGAGTACTGTACTTTGCAGTTTCTGGGAACCGGTTTTTATTCATTCCTCTGCTCTGCAGGAATTTTTTTAGCATTCCTCTATGAAATTACTTATGTCATTGACAAATTTCTGGTAACAAGTAACTACTGCTTTCATCTTTAAAGAAACATTTATTTTTTAGTAATTAACAGCTAACCTATACAGGGAAGAATTTCTCCCTCGAACTGTATATTCAAGTCTGGCAGTCCAAAGAACCTTCTAACTTGATAAATGATGGGGGTATGAGGAAACAAGGACTTCTGGTCCTCTGCCCCTTTTAGTTCATTCTAGGGGACAAAACCATGGGTAAGGCTGCTCTAGTCACTATTTCTTTGTGTACCCTTGAATTGAATCTATCCCTTTATCTCGCTGACCATCAGTTTTCATTTGTAAAAAGAGCATCCTCAGTCATCTCTGAAATTCTGGGACTGTGTAACCTCAGTATTCCTAGTGGGTTAGCACTATGATGCTAATGATGGGTTAGCTGTTGAAGACACCCCAGTGACCTTAGGCAGGTGAGAATCTACATGGTAATTTCATTATGCCTTTTTGTAAAAACACTTTTTCTTTCTAGTCTGATCTCAGAAATCCATCTTCTAGATTCGGGGCGCCTGTCTGCCTCAGTGGGTGGAGCATGCGACTCTTGATCTCGGAGTTGTAAGTTTGAGTCCCACGTTGGGTGCAGAGATTACTTAAAAATAAAAAAGTCTTTAGAAAAAAAATCATCTTCTAGATTTGAAGTTTTAATTTAATGAAAAGTTCAAGAGGGAGAATTTATTCAAGAATGTCTCAGTAGATAATCATTTAGGTAAGAAAGAAAGCTAAGTAGTTTCATAAATGTGGCTACAAGGTAACATAGCTCTCCCTCTGTATGGGAGATTGAAATTATGTAATAGGATTGGTTATGGGTCCCATTCAGTGACAGATATTGGTAAATGCCATTTCTATTTGCCCTGAAGACTGTCATTCAACCTTGAGTTACTTCGAAGACTCACCTATAAGTAGCTATGGTTTCGAGGCTCTCCCAGTCCACTGAGCCGGGTGAGTATTCTGGCCCACGTGAGAAGGCACGCAGGCGAGATGGTCTATAGGCTGGTCTGTGTTATGTCAAGCTTCAGACCCTTTCCTTGGAGGGACTGAAGTGGTCTGAGGTTACTGGTTCTTTAATTGTGACTAAGCCATAATGGAAACATTAAATTTTTTTTAGCTATTGCATTTATTTGACAGTCCTTTAGATCTTAGACTGACTCATCCTTAAAACAGTTCCAATTTAGGTTCACCTGGCTTGGCTCAGTTGGAGGAGCATGGGACTCTTGATTTCAAGGTCGTGAGTTTGAGCCCCAGGTTGGGTGAGATTATAAATTTTTTAAAAAATCTAGTTTCACCTAATGTAGCAACCCCCAAATGTTTCCAACAATGGCATGTTCTAGAGCACAATGTCCCTATGTTATATAATAATGGTGCTTAGGTAACTTAGAGAGGATGTAGTCTCTGGGTTTAAATTCTGCCATATTTTTAGCCTATCAGTTGAGTCTTTTTCCTGAGTACCACACGTTGAATTTTTTTTCTTTTTTTCTCTTCTTTTTCCTCATTTGTCATTTATTTAGAGTAGTGTAAGTCTTCATAAAAGGTATATTTCTTCCCAAATCATTAGTTTCAAGGTATCTCAGCTGATTATTTATTTATTTATTTATTTATTTATTTATTTATTTATTTTGAATGTAGCTTTTCCACAGTTTGAATTTTTACAAACTGCTTTTGTAGTTAACATGTCAGGACAGTGTGACTAGTTATAGGCAAGATGTAATTAATTGAATGGACTGGTTACTTTCACATGTCTGAGCCTGCAGTGTTTAGAATGACAAAGCAAGCACAGGGCAGTCACCCTGCTGTATTAGTTTGCTAGAGCTGCCATAATAAAATACCACAGAACAGGTGGCTTATACAATACAAATTTATTTCTTCCCAATTCTGGAGGCTGCAGAGTCCAAGTTCAAGGTGTCAGCAGGTGTACTTTCTCTGAGGCCTCTCCTTGGCTTGGGGATGGCCACCTGTTGACTGTGTCCGGTCATTCCCTTATATGTGCACACCACTGGCATCTGTGTGTCTCAGTCTCCTTTTTTAAGGATACCTGTCATTTAAAAAAAGAAAAAAAGGGGCGCCTGGGTGGCTCAGATATCTGAGTGTCTGCCTTTGGCTCAGGTCATGATCCCGGGGTCCTGGGATTGAGCCCTGAGTCAGGCTCCCTGCTCAGTAGGGAGCCTGCTTCTCCTTCTCCCTCAGCTGCTCCCCCTGCTTGTACTCTCTCTCTCTCTCTCTCTCTCTCTCTCTGTCAAATAAATAAATAAAATCTTAAAAAGAAAGAAAGAAAGAAAAAGAAAATAAAGATACCTGTCAGGTTGGATTTGACCCAACCCACCATAACGGTCTCTTTAACTTGATCCCCTCTCTGAATACAAGCACACTCTGATGTGCTGGGGGTTAGGGCCTTCAACATCTGAATCTGGGGAGGGCACAGTTCAGCCCGGAACACCTGTCTTCATGATTGACAGAACTGCAAAGTCCGGTTTAGTGGCTTTGGTGGAAGGGAACTTAGAGGTGGTCTAGACCAGGCTCTGGCCCCCATTCAGGAGTCTCTTCTGCTCAAACACAGATTTCGGGAGTTTCTCCATAACAGGAAACCAGTTACTCCACCTCAGGGAGAACATGCCTCCCCCTAGCTGTGCTGCCTTCTGGAACTGTATAGAACAAACTCACCTCCCTTTTCCACATGGTGGCCCTTTAAGTATTTGAAAACATTTATCCTGTCTTTTCCTTTAATCTTTTCTTCTCTAGGCAAAACATTGCCAGAGAAAATAAGCCGTCTCCCATTTAAAGAGAAATGCCCGGGGCTTATTATATATTTTGAGTATGAATGTGCTTGCTGGAAGCCTGCCAAGCGTAACTGGGTTTCAATTTCAATATTCCCGCCTTTTACAAATCATTTAATTTCTCCAACTCTTTATAGAACGTGAGAACGTAGTTGGCTTTCCACCGAGTATTATGTACTGAAAGAATGGCTTAGAGAGGAGATAAGTACATTGATGGAGAAGCATATAAAGGAGTGTCTCCTTATCAAGGATGTTGCTAAATGAGCCAAAGCCAAGTAGCATGAAGAAAATGTCAATATACTTTGATACATATTTCTTATGTTGGAATTACAGTTGCTCTCTTGGTATTCACTCATCAGGATCCTCATCACACAGCCTACATAATGGGATTCAGTAGTTAAAGATCAGAGTAAGATAATCTCCACTTTGCAAATAATTGCCTGTCACAAATAAATGGAGGATGCTTTAGTTTCCACATTAGTAGCTTCCTGCCGAGCCCTCAGTCAGTGGCCGCATTGTCTAAGCTCGGTGAATGAACTTTTTACGAAAGAGCAACATTTTCCACGTGTGTGTCAAATTTGGGCCTAAACACCCACCAGTTGTGTTAGTTTTTCCATTCATTACTCAGGATTTTCTGTGTCTTGATACATGTATCACTGTCAGAATCTGATGCTGACCTGCTTTTTAATCCCTCAGATGGCTTAATAGTGTCCTTTCTGTCCTAAAAATGTTCTGAAAATCTTAGTGATGGATCTCCTTGTGATTCCATTTATCACACGCTGGGTTCTTTAAGTCGAGAAACCCTTCACTTCTGGGAAATTATTTCATCCATTCCCCTCTTTTTCTTTGCTCTCTTTTTGGAATTACCATTACTCAGATTTAGACCTTTGAGAAGGGCCCTCATTAGAACTTTTTTTCTCTATTATTTATCTCTTTGTATTTGGCTCTATTTTCTGGGAAAATATCCTAAAGACTAGATTTCATTTTGTTATCTTATTTTTAATTTCTAAGAACTGAGTTTTTTTTCTAAACATTCATTGTTGAAGTATCCTGTTTTTTTTCTTGGCTGCATTATCTTTCTGAGGATTGATTTGAAGGTTTCTTTCTCTGCATTGCCTCTGTCTCTTTCAGATTGCTTTTTTGTCTTTCATAATAGGTGTTTTTGTTACATATCTGATTTGGGAGCTGGTTTGTCATATTTAAAAATTGGGGGGCGCACCTGCGTGGTTCAGTCAGTTAAGCGTCTGGCGCTGGATTTTGGCTCAGGTCACGATCTCAGGGTCATGAGATCAAGCCCCGAATCAGACTCCATGCTGGGCATAGAGGCTGCTTAAGATTCTCTGTTTCCCTTTCCCTCTGCTCCACTCCCCTGCTCATGTTTGCTCTCTCTCTCTCCTTTCCCACTCTCTAAAATAAATAAATAATAATAATAATAAATAAAAGTTGGTTGGGATTTGTGTTACTGGGGCAATGTGGCCATTCCTGGATGGTGATCTGATCGATCTTAACATGTCTTTTCTTGGGCTGGTCAAATTCCCCTAAGAAGACTCTTGTTTCCTGGGAGTGTTCAGGCTCATTTCTGGAGCCTAGGGAGGGAGACAGTCTGGGAGTGGGGTGCATAAACTCCTCTTGTTTTTCATGATGGTGTGCTCGGTGTCTTTGAATCTCTGCTCCCCCCACCTCCCACTTCCCTGGCCTGGGGACTAAGTTTCACTCCTGTCATCTCTGGGACAGGTGAGTGAAGAGGGTCTGGCTGTACAGCCTGTGGGAGGGGGAACTGAGGGTCTTTTTTTCTTTTTTAATAAGATTTTTAAAATTGTGGTACCTCATATAGGAGGGATCTACCCTTCTGTGCATGGCTTATTTCACTGTTTCATGTCTTGAGGGTTTGGCTGAGTTGTAATAATGTGACAGGATTTCTATCCATTGTTAGGCCGAGGAGTAATCCATTGTTTGTATATATCACATTTTGTTCATCCATTCATCCATGTCTTGGGTCTTTTAACCTAAATCTATTTGCTTTAGGTCTACTGAGGCTTTAGGAGATTTCTATAGCATAAATGGAGTTACTTTCTCCACTGTTAGTCTAGGATGCAGGTATATTGAGGTGCTCGAACCAGTTGCCCCTGCAAATTTCTTATCTTTTCTGTTTTTCTCTGACCGTGGAGTGTATCCATTCAGTCTTGATGATCCATGAGTATGGTTTCTGGAGGGAGTAAAAGATAAATACGCTGTCATGCAGAATTTACTCTTTATCTCGACAGTAAATTTTACATTGACTTTAAAAAAACTTCATGCTTTTAGCTGTCACCCTCTAGATTTGTAGAAAAAGGCATCTTTGCAAGTAAACTGTAATTCATGTGACTATAGCTTAAACATATTTCTTTTGCAAGTGTCAACTTTTGCTTTGTAATTACTTTTTAAGCTGATCTAAATATACTCATAGGATGACCTTTTGAGTAAAAATCATTTAAAGCACTTTATTGTTGTATATGAGTACTATAAAAGTTGGTGGAAAAAATAATATATTTAAACATATTAATTCAACTATATTAACAAATTAAGAGACAATGGAAAAGACAGGTGTACCAATTAAATCTATCAATGGGAATTTTATTCCTTGCCATGTAGAGGCCACCAAGAACTCATCTGTAGTCCAACTAAGTTAGGTTTATTTAAGTGCTAAACCAATGGAGGGATTCCTGCGTGGGAGCCCCAGTAATGGGGAGGTGGGAGGACCTTATTATAGGATTTGGGCTTATGCTGGAGAATTCTAGGAGAGCAGAAGGGTCAGCTCTAAACTGGACACTGAGGTGTAGTGCGGGGGATTCTGTGATTGGGTAATTTCTATCTAGAAGGCTAGGAAATTAAAGCAGGGATAGGATTGTCATTTGCGAAGTGACAGAAAGAGGGGAACGTTCGGGCATCTGGCTGGCTCAGAGGTAGAGCTTGCGAGTCATGATCTCAGGGTCGTGAGTTCAAGCCCCATGTTGGGCATGGAGCCTACTTTAAAAAAAAAAAAGAAAAAGACAAAAAGGGGGAACGTTCAGTTAGGTTTGAAGTTTCAGAGCTGTTCTCTGGCCACATGTCACTATTTAGCACTTGAAATTCTGTTAATCCTATTTGAGATATGCTTTGTGAGTAAAATACATCCTGGGTTTCAAAGACAGTGCAACAAAAAGACTGTAATAATATATTACATATAATAAAATATTTTCATTAATCATTTTTTATACTGAGTCCATGTTGCCCTAACATTATGTTAATATTGGGTTAAATAAAGCATAATAAAATTAACCTCAATTTTTATTTTTTTTTTAACTCATATTCATGTGGCTACTCTAATATTTGAAGTGGTGTATGTGGCTCGCTTGGGGGCTCACACCCTGATTCAGGAAGACAGATGTGGAGGGTGCTGGTCCGATCACCACCATTGTTCGAGTCTACCTTCAGCTTCTTCCCCCCACCCCACCCCAACTCCCTGACTCCTTTTTGTTGAGAATTCAGGCAAATTGGGCGCCTGGGTGGCTCAGTTGGTTAAGCGACTGCCTTCGGCTCAGGTCATGATCCTGGAGTCCCGGGATCGAGACCTGCATCGGGCTCCCTGCTCGGCAGGGAGTCTGCTTCTCTCTCTGACCCTCTTCCCTCTCGTGCTCTCTGTCTCTCATTCTCTCTCTCAAATAAATAAATAAAATCTTTAAAAAAAAAAGAATTCAGGCACATTAAGATCCTTTCTTTCTCTTCTGGTAAAGTGAGGAAAAGATGACCAGAGTGATTGATTACACAAGAGGATACTTCTCTTCTAAGGATGCATTTCTGAAAAATTGATGACAAAGGGGCATTCTTGTCTTTCCAGAAATATTTTTCAAAGGATTCTTCAAAATGAGGCTTATCTATATTGAAAGTAGTATTTCTCAACCTTTTTTCCCCTTATCGCTCCAGTAAGGAATCTTTTATTTTCCTAGCATCCCCTCTGTAATATTTGAATAACACAGATGTATATCAGTTTATCTTATCTAATCTATCATCTATCTATGCTTCATACACAAATAGCCTCCCCATCAGGAACCAGTTTTCTTTATCACCCCTGTTGAGAAGTGCATGGTTTAAAGTGAGCTAATAGCTAACATTTATTCTGCGTCCAGAATACACTCAGTAGTGCTAGCGTTAACCTTCATTTGCACCTCAGAATAACATTCCTGTGGGTGATATATTTATTCTCCCATCAGTTGAAGCCCAGAAACTTCAATATTTTGCCCTCACCATGTAGCCAACAGAATCAGAACTAGAGGCTAGCTTTTCAGACTTTGGAATCCTCTTGACAATATCAAAGACAGGGGTGTTCAGACTTTTAAGATGAATGGAGGATTTGAACACAAGGCACTCAGGAAAGAATTGATTCCTATTTATTCATGTACCTGACCAGATTTGGAAGTTATTCTAATTTCATAATTTTTAAAAGATTACACTTAAACTTTAATCTCCTTTCAGCTTGCTAATTTCTATGTTCCAGTGATTGGAGAGTTGAAGATCATGATATTTTGGACCACTGTGCAGTTTTATAGAATATCAGAGGCATTGCTCTGGGATTCAGGGTCTTGGTAGTGCTGGACCCCACCCTGTCCAACCCAAAGCCAGGTGTCAAATGTGCTTGCGTTCTAACCATGAAAGTAACAATGCTGTGAAAGATTTGTAAAATGTAGGAAAATATTGGGGCGCCTGAGTGGCTCAGTTGGTAAAACATCAGACTCTTGATCTCGGCTCAGGTCTTGACCTCAGGGTTGTGAGTTCGAGTCCCGTGTGGAGCCTACCTTAAAAAAAAATAAAAGGAAAATAGAGAGAGATTGCCCATAATTCTGCTATGTTTGGCTTTTGTTATTTTTCTTTCCGGGCCTTCTTCCTCAGCCTAATGTACATGTATGCGTTTTAAAAAGCAGAATTGGCATTATATTCAATATATAGTTTATATCATGCTTTTTACCCTGAAAGAGGTGTGGACTTCTATATCCATGTCACCATTTTCCTTGTCATTAACTGCTTCAAAGATGTTGTTTTTGCCAAATATTCCACCAAAGGGGTAGAGACACCATTTTCACTTAGGCTCTTCAAATATTGTATACCCCAAGGAATAAATATTCTCATACATAAATCTCTGCCTCTCATTTGGTATATTTCACAGAAACAGAATTGCCAAATCAAAGAATGTAACAGTATGGACTCAATAAGGGGAGAAATAATACTTAAATTATGTCATTTTTATTATTTCTATTGCGTTTTTAAATATTTTCCCCTTGCTTTGTTTTAAACTGTATTGTGAAGTGATTTTTAAATCCCCTTTTAGCTTTTCTGTTATTACGACAGTCCCTTTGAGGAACTATTCACATTATTTGTCTTGAGGACTTTGAGTTAGAAGAACCATGTCTATATAAACATGTCCAATTCAACGGGACCATAAAATTCGATTAGCTGGTATTTGTCATGGGGGCAGAGCCCAGGAGAACCTACCCATCCTGCACATGACTTGCCCATGTCATTGAGACAGTGTCTGTGTTCATCTCTTTGGGCAGCTTTGAGCTCACCCTTAGATTATCTTGAAGCTTTTTATTTTTTAAAATATATATATTTTTAAAGATTTCATTTGAGAGAGAGAGAGAGAGAAAGTACGCACGAGCGGGGCAGGGGCAGAGGGAGAGGAAGACGCAGACTCCCTGCTGAGCAGGGAGCCCAATGTGGGGCTCCAGGACTCCATCCCAGGACCCCGAGCCGAAGGCAGACATTTAACCGACTGAGCCACCCAGGCGTCCCTTGAAGCCTTGTAAAGGAGTCACAGTGGTGAAGACGCTCCCTTAGATTTCACCTGCTCTCTTCTTGCCAGGGGAAGAGACCTCGAGGATTTTTGGTTGCTTTTCCTCCAAGTTGATGCCACCTTGGAAAGGCAGTGAAACAGGGTGCGGAGGCCTGGGTTTGGTGTCCATCTCCGCATTTCCCCGGTTCCCATATCTGGGTTTAGTACTCAAGCCCCCTTGGAGGCAGGCAGTTAGGGAACTGGTTTACGGGCCCCTGTCGCCTCCCTCTCAGGAAAGAGAGTAAAGCACTCATCTTTATGGTGGTTATTTGTCTGCGGGTTCTCCCACCCTCCAGACCAAGGCTTCTTCGAGTTCCCGTGTCCCTGCTTTGTGTGACGCACCAGACTGCCGACCACCCTTTCCACCTTTAATCCTCTCCACCTTTGACTTTGATGCCATTTCCTCCTGATTGCCTCTAATCTCTGTCCGTATTCCACCCTTTTCCAAATTTCCTCTTCTCCGGGTTCCAGACCTTTCTTATTTTGCATCCATCCTTCCGTTCGGATGATCTCGTAGATTTGCACAGCTACTGCTGTCTCCCCCCCCGGCCTCAGGGGCGTCTTCCCAACAGCGCATCTTCCCATCTCCTGGGCTCTGCCCCCTGGAGATGCCTTGCCCGTCCTACCTTACCCTGTAGCCTCCTTGGCATTACTGCCCCGTTACCTTTTTAATATCACAGTTCAAATTACGTGTCAGCTCTGCTCCAAAGCCTCCAATGGGCCCCTGGAGTCTTCAGAATTAATGTAAAATTCCTTAAAAAAAAAAAAAGCTTTAATGAGATATAATTCATATATTTCAATTGGCCCATTGAAAGTGTACATCGCAGTGGTTTGTAGTATATTCACAGAATGGTACCACCATCACCCCAAGGAATTTTAGAACGTTTTGATCCTCTCTTAACCCCCAAACCTGTTAGCAGTCAGTCCCTCTCTCCCCACCTCTCAAAATCCCTCCCTCTCCCCACCTCTGGTTCTAGGCAACCACTAGTCCAATTTGAGTGGACATTTCATATAAATGGAATTAAATATTTCCAGGAGCACCAGGGTGGCTCCGTCGGTTAAGCGTCTGACTCTTGGTTTTAGCTCAGGTCCTGATCTCAGGGTCGTGAGATCGAGCCCCGCGTCTGCTTGAGATTCTCTCTTCTTCTCCCTGTCCTTCCCACTCCTTCTCTCTCTCTCTCTCTCTCAAAATAATAAATCTTAAAAAAAATTTTCAATATGTGCTCTTGGGTGACGAGTTTCTTTCGCTTACCAATGTTTTCGTTGTTCATCCATGTTATAGCATGTATACTTAATTCTTTTTTATTACTGAATAACTTTCTCCTTTGCAGATATACCTAATTTTATTTTCTATGCATCAGTTGATGGATATTCAGGTTGTTTCTAGTTTGGGGCTACTATGAATAATGAATACTGTTATCAGCATTCCTGTACAGATTTTTGCATGGATGCGGGTTTTCATTTCTCCTGGCCATATATCTAGGGGTAGAATTGCTGGGTCATACGGTAGCTCTATGTTTAATATTTTGAGGACTTGCCAGATTGTTTTCCAAAGCAGCTGCACCATTTTACATCTCCACTGACAATGTATGAAGGTTCTGATTTCTCGATTCCCTGTTACCGTCCATCTTTTTGATTGTCGCCATCCTAATGGGTGTAAAATGGTATCTCATTGTGGTTTTGATTTGCATTTTCCTAATGGCTAATGATGTTGAGTGTCTTTTCATGTGTTCATCAGCCATTTGTGTATGTACTTTAGAGAAATGTCCACTTAGATCTTTTGCACATTTTTAATGGGGTTATTTGTTACAAAGCCATTAAGCTGTCATTCAAATTCATAAGCCTCAAATACAGTATTTCTCATTCTCATTTCAGTTATCATCCCTGTCCTGCCCTTCTCCTGGTCTCTTGCTGTGTACTCTGAGCTTGTAGCTAGACAGAGCTCCCTCGTGGATGACTTTTTGTAAATGCAGACACACAGAGGTGGCAGCCCTGTCCTTGCTTACTCTTAAGAGGTGGACATCCAAGGAGAACTCTCTGCTGAGAGAGTCAGCTACTTGCCACCTGATGATCTCTTGCTCTGCCTTGTGGTTTTAACTACTTCTTTAGAAATGCCAGATTAGATGTGTCAGTGTCTTTTTATTTTATTTTATTTATTTTATTATTTATTTATTTGAGAGAGAGAGAGAATGAGCGAGAGAGAGAGCACATGAGAGGGAAGAGGGTCAGAGGGAGAAGCAGACCCCCTGCCGAGCAGGGAGCCCGATGCGGGACCCGATCCCGGGACTCCAGGATCATGACCTGAGCCGAAGGCAGTCGCTTAACCAACTGAGCCACCCAGGCGCCCTAGATGTGTCAGTGTCTTTACCAATGTCCTAAAAAGAAAAAAGTTTAAACAGAATCACACAGCAATACGTCTATCTTTGTAAATGTTTATTTGGGGCCTTAAATTGGTAACTAATGACATTTCTCCCAGTCCAGCCCAGTGGAGCAGCTGTTGTTTGTGGTTTTGTTAGCTCTTAGGCTTCTAGGAAGGAAAGGACCTGGTAGCACAGTTAAGCAAGGTCAGAATCGACAGACGTGCCCATAAGTGGAACAGGTGTATTTCAGAGGTGGCACCAGATGATGGCCATGTATTGTCCCCAACAGCTGGTGCCGAGAAATGAGGCAGAACTGAGACCCCAGATCCCTGAGGTAGCCAGGGACTCCTGGGACAGTTCAGGGAACGGGTGTGGGCTGAACCTGGGGACACACTGTTTGGGCTGATAGACGTGCTTGGGAAGGCTGTAGACCAGTCATTTAATGTGGACCACCAGTGCAGCCTCCAGAGGCTCTTTTATCCATGATCTGTATAGCCAGGACTCCCCAGGCCCGGGGCTGGGGGCGTATGTGGGAGCAGGGGAGAAATGCAGACCACTTAGCTGTGTGGGACTACAGAGGGACCATTCCACCAGCAGTATTTCACACACACCAGACTCTCGGTATAATTGAGGCAATTTGTGAACCCCAGTTAAGAGTCCTCTAGGGAAGATGCAAGGTTAGGATGTGGTTTGCCCTGGGAATCAGATCACAGGTGTCAGGACAGGGAGCTCATCACTCCGTTCCCTGGGGCATCTACCACCTGGCTGGGTGTTCTCTGGAATAGAAGAGGGAAGCCGCGTCAACAGAGAGGCTGAAGCTGGTTTTTGTAACCCGGTCTGATTACTAGCTACACTGCCTCCTTAACTTTGCTCATCTTTGCCTGACCCTGGTGCGTTGCGCCTCCTGGTGGCCAGAAGGAGCAACTAGGTGCCAGCCAGCATCCCTGTGCTCAGCTCTTTCTTGATACTTCTCTCCCACCCTTCCCTTTACTGCACCCACTCAGGTCCCCCCCAGGGCTCTCTGCCCCCCTAAGCAGTAATGAATAAGACCTGAGCTTCTCCGTCTGAAGAGAAAAGCAGTGGTAAAACGTTTCTTTTGTTTGCTTAGGGGGAGAGCCCGTGGTAATGAGGTGAGGCAGGCAAGGCATGAAGTGATAAATAGGGACAAGGGTGAAAGGGGGAGGAAGCCAGGGGGCCTCAATGGACTTACCCTCACAGAACATTGACATACAAAAGCCTGCCAAAATTGTAAGACTTGTTTATCACCTACCTACCTTGTGTCTTTATATGGAACATTCTAAAGTTTCAGGAAGAAAGAATTTGAGAATGCTGTCTGAAATTTTGTGAAAGTTTGATATGGTTTCTGACTGATTTCCATGCCGTGTGCTTGAATATTAGAGTTTCGATAGTGTCTATATTTTGGAATATGGCCTAGTTTGATCTAAAAATTTAGTTAACTTGGGGCGCCTGGGTGGCTCAGTCATTAAGCGTCTGCCTTCGGCTCAGGTCATGATCCCGGGGTCCTGGGATCGAGTCCCGCATGGGGCTCCCCGCTCGGCGGGAAGCCTGCTTCTCCCTCTGCCTCTCTCTCTCTCTCTGTCTCTCATGAATAAATAAATAATCTTTAAAAAAAATAAATAAAAATTTAGTTAACTTGTACCATTAAATGAACAAAAAACAAAACAAAAAAACCCCACACCTACTGCTCCAGTATTTGGGCTTTTTACAAGTTGCCTTGTAAAACGCTGAATAGCGTTGAAGACACAAGGTTTGCCTTGTAACACCCTTCTCAAGGACTTGAAATAATGGGACAACGGAGATCAGTTGCCATCCCTCAGTTCAGTGCAGCCCGTGTGTGTCCAACAGGTGGTGAAAATGTAAAATCCTATAGGTGCTAAAAAGCGAACCGTGTTTTGCACCTCGTCAGCCTTTACACAAACAAGGAACAGAACGCGCGGTATAAAAACAGTGGTCGTAGAACGTAGTATCTGTGCCGTTATTTGCTTTAAGTAAAGCTGAAAGCTGAGACGCAAGAGTACATCGGCGCCAGGAATGAAGTAACAGTTGAGATAAAATGTTGCTGACTCTGGGTTATTCAGCCCAGCAACTCTGAAACCCTCCCTGGGTCTCTCTGCAGAGCCTCGCTGACCATTAGCGGAGACCAGCTCCAGGGAGGGCTCCTCTTCTTTAAAATGAAACACATGACTCGCGCGCGGTGCCAGGGGGCGGGGCCTGGGTGGGCGGCGGGGGTGGGGGTGGGGAGTGGGTTCTCCTATAATTAGCCGGGGAAATGCATCTTTGGTCTCGTTTTGCTTCTTTTTGCTGCGGCTCCGAAGGCACTTTTAATTCTCCCTAATCCTCTGGGGGTGGCTTGGCGCGCACTTCTTTCTGATCGCAGCCAGACTGCACGGGGTTGGCAAGATCCCGGGCTGCGTCAGCCAACCGCCGAAGGAGGGCGAGGACCAGCTGTTCTTGTCATCTGGAGGTGTGCTATTAAATATGCTGGGGATCATCACAATCACAGGTAAGGCAGGAGCCAGGCTGTTGTGTTCCCCCTCCGTGGCAGGTGGAATAAATGCTTCCTTCCCTGGAACCTGCATTTGGGTGGAGAGAGCTTCGAGGTCCCTGGCTGAACACGCTGGCATTCATTTCTGTGTTTGCTGATTTTCCAATCAGAAGAGCATTCTCTCTTTGGCTCAGTAAGAACGCAACACGCCCAGCGTTTTCCTTTTGCCTACGCAGGAATCTTCCTGACTGTACTTTGGGGAGACCTTGAATGTATTTGGGGCGCTTGGGGAGGGGGGCAGAAACGTGTTAGTTGGGGTGAACTTGCAGGTAGGTTGTGAAAGCCTAATCACTGGTTGTAGTCCTAAAAAAGTAAATTCCTGTTTTTGCAAAATTAGGATATTTGGCATTTTGACCTGCTTATTAGAAACTTTCAGTGAAGGTGCACATGGTGATTTAGGAGACTAAGATGTTAGCTCTGGTTTAAATGGTGGTTTTAACGAATACCTGGTGTAAAATTGATGGCTAGCAGGTAACCACATTTAGGCACTAACAGTAAAAATGTATGTTTTTAAAACACGCTTTCTAGAAATCTGGCTGTAAGTATGAATTGTAATATTTAATTCGCACGTTTAGCAAATGAGTTGTAGAAAGCACCGACAGCTCTTCTAACTTGATATTTGATCGTTTATACAATTTTGCTGTAGCCTGACTCCTTAGGAACTTGCCTGCCTGTTTTCTCCTCTCTCCCTGTACCACTCAAGCATAAACGCCCATTGGCTAATTTAGATTTCTAAGACCTGCTGTTTTCTAATTGTTGGAGATCACTGCTCATCAGATCTCCGTCTTTCTTAAAAATGCTGTATAGAATTTCTAGACTTCACATTTTTCTCAATAAAATGGCTTCTGCAAAGCCTGGTTCTTCTGTGGAATTTTAAATGAATGTGAAAGTTTAGCAAAACTAAAAATATCTCTCACTTCCTATAGATTAGCTTGTTTACTTTGAGATTTCCTTCCTCACATTAATGCCATAAGCCTTTCTACCATTTGTATAGCAGGAATGTTTGAGATACCTAGAATCTCTTATTAAATAGACTGCACAAAATAAAATAAATTAAAACAAAAATGTTTCATTTTTTCCAGATCATTACTTTTTCTCTGAATGAAACATAGCCATGCCAAACCCTGGGAGGGGCTGCCTGAGAGTGTGGTTTGTGGGGTGTCACGGCTAGGGGGTGGGTCTTCAGTGATTGTAACTTTCTTCTGGGTGCTTTTTGTGTATAACGTGATCTTCCTTATATTCATTCCCTGATTGCTTTATCACATGCTGAGTTTCTTATGGGAAAGAAAGGTGTTTCTTTTTAGAGATAATTAAGAGGTAAGAAACTTGGGGTATTTGGAGGGCTTTCAAAAATTGATTCAGATCATCCCAACGGACTGACGAATGGAAACAGTTGGAAGGATGGTCTCATTTTTCAGGTAATTTCAAGTTAACTAGATCTATTGCTTTCTCAGTTTCTCTTCCATTACAGTGCTGGTATGGAGGATGGACAAAATTTGGTACTTTTCCCTAGTATAATAAGAAAGTGCACAGAATTACTTCTTTTTTTTTTTTTAAACCATTTGAATTTATTATAAATCTTGGTATAACAATATGTCACATTAAATTGGTAAGAGAATGTTACATATATTTTATTTTATTATTTTTTTTTTAAGATTTTATTTATTTATTTGAGAGAGAGAATGAGATAGAGAGAGAGAGAGCATGAGACGGGGGAGGGTCCGAGGGAGAAGCAGACTCCCCGCTGAGCAGGGAGCCCGATGCGGGACTCGATCCCGGGACTCCAGGATCATGACCTGAGCCGAAGGCAGTCGCCCAACCAACTGAGCCACCCAGGCGCCCGCACAGAATTACTTCTTAACAGCAAATTTTGTCGTGGACCAAGGGAGTTTGAACTGTCATTTTTTTCCCCCCTCTGTAAGTTATCCTGATGAGGAAGATTTACAATGACCAGTCTTTAGTTGGTCAGAATCTTGAAAAGCAACAAAGGCTTTTTAAAGTGGCATTAAATATTAATTAAATATCAGGTTACTCACCTAAATAATGTGAAAGAGAGTTACTCTAGTCCTCTTTGGTGTTACGTTATGCTTGGAACATTTAAATTTCACAGTGAACAGGAAGGGATCAGACTGATAATATTTTTGTACTTCAGAACGAGTTTCCTTTTCTGAAAGTAAGGAAATGCTGTCACTTACAGGACTGTTACACCCCACCCTACTCCCCCCCACCCTGACCAGTGAAATGAAGGCAGCAGAACTTGAATTATGAAATGATGGCATATTCTCATACACACTTGGTCTTTCTTGACATCTCAACCTCACATCACATGAGTAATACTTAGCTTACAAATTGGAAAATAGGAGGCACCTTGGGTGACTCAGTTGGTTGAGCGTCTGCCTTTGGCTCAGGTCACGATCCCAGGGTCCTGGAATTGAGCCTCGAGTCGGGCTCCCTGGTGGGCAGGGAGCCTGCTTCTCCCTCTCCCTCTGCTGCACCCCCCTGCTACACGATCTCTTTCTCTCTGACAAATAAATAAATAAATCTTAAAAAAAAAAAAAGGCACAAACAGCTGGCTGGCTCAGTTGGAATAGCATGCAACTCTTGATCTCCGGGTCCTGAGTTCGAGCCCCATGCTGGGTGTGGAGATTACTTAAATAAATTAAAAACAAAACAAAACAAAAAACTAGAAAGTAAGTGATCACATAGGATGATGGAGGTGTCGTCTCCCCAACCAGCCTGTTAATGGTATGCCAGAAAAAAAATGCTTATTGGATTTTGAAAGATACTTTGAAAATATGTACCCTATTTTTTCTAACTCACATTATCGAGACTAACTGTGGAGTATCCTGGGGAATTAGGGCAGCATTACTCTTTGTAAGAGTCCTCTAACGTTCAGGCAAGTTCTAGATGATTTATATTGCCTTTCTCTATGCAGGTCTTTTGACAAGATAAAAAAAAATATACATATACCTCCGCGTGGCTGCGTCTGTCTGCCAAGGAGGCTGGTTAGTTGTAGAGACTTGTGAGACATTGAAATGAGTACCCTCATACCTGCTAGAGTAATAACTACCACCTACTGAGTGCCCATTCTCATTATTCCGTACAATAACCCTGCACAAAGTGGGTGTTTAACCCCCTTTTAAAGATGACAACTCAAGGGACGCCTGGGTGGCTCAGTCATTAAGCGTCTGCCTTCGGCTCGGGTCATGATCCCAGGGTCCTGGGATCGAGCCCCAGAGCCCCACATCGGGCTCCCTGCTCAGCGGGAAGCCTGCTTCTCCCTCTCCCACTCCCCCTGCTTGTGTTCCCTCTCTCGCTGTGTCTCTGTCAAATAAATAAAATCTTTAAAAAATAAATACAGATGACAACTCAGTTTTTCTTGGTGTTCCTCAGCTACTAAGAAGCACAGCTGTAGAGTACTTTGTAAAGGGTATTACTATGGCTCTGGTAGTGCCCCCGTTTTTGTATGCCTGCCAGACGTACGAGGGACCATTCAGCATCACTGTTGAGGTCGGGACAAACGGGGACCGTCACCTATACCCCTCCTACACGGGGTTCTGCTTCTCTGAGTTTTAATCCTGGTTTAAGATCTCCCCTTCGAGGTTTTGTGGTTAACGAGCATGACAACATGGGGCGTTGGGTGTGTAGGATATAAGGGATGGATTTAGAATGTAGAGAATTTCTGGACAAAATCCAGGACAATGCTGCAGATCGTAGGAGAAAGTTAACCAGATCCAGATGTCAGCAGCAAGCAGGCCTGATGTGCCTGCAGAACAGAGCGCACTGGTTACATTAAACTTAAAAAATTAATGTTGTAGTTTTTGCAATATTGCACTTTTTCTTTGACAAAAACGACTGCCGTTGTGCCACGGACTTGGAGAGCTACGCTTGGATAAAAGCATTAAAATTTTGCAGTACATAATATGACATATTTCTTGTCTTTTTTTTTTCTTTTAAACATCTCACAGTAGAAGAAACAAGTATACTTTTTATGTCTTAATCTCTTTTAAGTATTTGGAAGAGTGAGAACAGACCCTGTAGGTTTTGGACCTGCAACTATTTATTGCGTTTGTGGAGTTTGGAGGTGGGGTGTCTGTGTGGAGCACAGCCTCCATGAGGGTACTTTGACTTTGGGGGTGGGGTGGGGATATGTGCCTTTTGAAACTTGGGAAGTAGGCGGATGATGACAGTTTCCTAAGGAAAATGTAAATTTGTCCGTGCACCTTAGAGATCTCTTTGATTGATTTCATAAATTGGGGTTGACTAACTGGACATTTATCTGGAGATTAAACAGTTTTCTAGAAAGTAACACCTAAAAGCTTTAATGATTCTCTACCAAAGTGGGATTTCTATACCATTCAAGTTTTCGTCTTGAGACATCATTAAAAATACTTTTCGTATATTCTCACACAGGCATATGATTAGAGTCTTCTCCCAGAAAGGGGGAATAGAAATGCATGGTTTCTGTAATTCTGTTTATTTGAGAAGGAAGAATTCTATGATGTTTACACTGATGGTGAGGTGGGAAAATATGTCAGCAAAACCATGTCCCAGGCAACATGGTGGGAAGTGTGGGGCTCATGAGTGTGTGGACCAAGGTAAGGACTGTAGTCTTTTAAATGGCTTTGGGGTGTGGGGGGCACCAGCATCTGCCAACTCTATCTCTTAGAGGCTTTTCCTGTTGATAAAGCAGACCGGCTCCCTTTCCAAGCCTTCTGTTATCTTTGACTCTGGGTGAGAATGTGGAGTTTCGAGCCCAGTCACCACAGCAGTGGGTAAATGAGCCCTGTGTTTAGACTTTATGGGCATTTGGGAATCTTGCTGGATTGATAGCAGTGTTCTTCAAAGTGGATAATTTGGATCATTCTAAATCCCCCATGAGTGATACTTACATGTTGTGTCAGAAAGGCCTACTCTAAAATCAGTTGTTTCTGGGGAAGGACTTGTTGGGTACCAAGAAAGTGCACCCCCGAATCAGTGATGCTTAGATGATCAAGCCTTTTGATTGTCCTCTTCTTATTCAATCCGACAAATCTAAGATAATACTAGAGGGAGCTGATGTGTTGAAAACTATAGCAGAGGAGGTAAATTTATTAATGAAATGTTTCTGAGTCTGGTTGTGAATGGATTCTCCTGTGCGAATCTGGGGAGGTGAATGCGGCCCTTTCCTGGAAGGTATTATCATCACCAGCCTTCTCTGTCTCTCACCTACTGCCTCCACTGCAGCAGCAACCCCGCCAAACCGGGCCAGCAGGTTTGCTACCAGGCTATGATCTTTAACTCATTCAGAACCAGCATGCAGGGGCGCCTGGGTGGCTCAGTCGTTAAGCGTCTGCCTTTGGCCCAGGTCATGGTCCCAGGGTCCTGGGATTGAGTCCCGCATCGGGCTCCCTGCTCAGTGAGGAGCCTGCTTCTCCCTCTCACTCTGCTGCTCCCCCTGCTTGTGCTCTCTCTCTCTCTCTCTGACAAATAAATAAATAAAAATCTTTAAAAAAGAACCAGCATGTGGACAGCGCCTAAAAATGCCTGGGAAAAAGTTTCTGCTAACCACAAACTAAAACCCAGATGGGAATGAGGATGGTCTTTTCTGGAGATCTCCCCCTTCTGCCAAGCACCTGGGAAACGTACTGCATACTGCTGGCCTGGAAAAGCAGGGGACGGAGTGCAACACAAAAACAAGGGCT
Source organism: Zalophus californianus (assembly GCF_009762305.2). NCBI lineage: Eukaryota > Metazoa > Chordata > Mammalia > Carnivora > Otariidae > Zalophus > Zalophus californianus. Next base: position 15,716,496 of record NC_045601.1, on the reverse strand, counting down.
GCAGTCCTGTTTGACCCATACTTGGTCCAAAATGGGGTAAAGGGTCTAGATCCTCATGGGGTGCAAATAAAGAACAGGGGAGGGAGGGAGCCAACTAAAGATGTCTGTGCCCCGTTTTTTTCCTTAGTATCTATGTCGGGAGTCACAGAGGTACACATAGTACAATAGGGCATTCAACTATAGAGAATTTGAAAAGGCACCTAAGCTTTATGGATTGGTAGGTTTTTGCATCGTTTTCTGGCCCAGGTCTAGGAAATTTGCAAGGCTTCCTAGCCTGGCGGAGTTGAAAACTATTCAATACTGCCCTCTTCTGTTCAAACACTTGCTCAGGGGTTTGGACAGTGATTTATACACCTGAGTGTTTATTGTAGAGCGTAATGATGAAAAATTGGACCAAGAAATTATTTACCAATAGGAGGACGTAAAAATAAATTTTGTGGCCATTATATCACAATTTTGAAAACTATTGAATAACTTAGCCAGAAGAAAACATTCTCGGGCGCCTGGGTGGCTCAGTCGTTAAGCGTCTGCCTTCGGTTCAGGTCATGGTCCCAAGGGTCCTGGGATCGAGTCCCTTATCGGGCTCCCTGCTCAGCGGGAAGCCTGCTTCTCCCTCTCCCACTCCCCCTGCTTGTGTTCCCTCTCTCACTGTCTATCAAATAAATAAATAAATAAATAAAAATCTTTAAAAAATACATTGATAAAACATATGGTCTATGATGTGAGGTTAAGATCCAATGTCTTCTACAACCACCACCCTCTCCATTTTTGTTGTTTTCTGTATTTTTATTAGTTATTTGCACCTGTTCATTCTTCCGAAGTGTTTTTTAATTGAAGTATAACTATAACGTTATCTTAGTTTCAGACGTACAACATAGTGATTCAACAACTCTATACTACATTACTTACTTCTCACCATGATGGTGTAGTCACCATCTATCACCATAGATTCCCTGTGATGTACTTTTAATCTCCATGATTATTGTATAACTGGAATTTTGTACCTCTTAATCACCTTTATCTATCTCGCACATCCCTGGGTGATTTTTTGAAACAGTAACTTTCAACTTAGAGAAAGTTGCAAAAATAAGAAAGAAGTACAAGAAACATCTATATACCGTTTATCTAGATTCATGTATTGTTAGCATTGTACTTCATTTGCTTCATTATTTGTTGGAAAACAAAACAAACCAGCATACAGTTTCCTGTTATCTCTTACCTAGGCAGGAGATAGAAATTTGTCTGAGGCTTTTGAGGATAAGTTATCCACATCATTTATTCATACATAGTTAAGCGTGTCTTTCCTAAGAAGAGATATATTCTCTTTTATAACCATAATACAGTATCAGTGTCCTGTATTTACATCATTACAATAATTGTGTAGAATCTATCATCCTTATTGCAATTTTGTCAGCTAATTTAACAATGTCCATTTTAGCATTTCTTACCTTGCATTGTGAGATCCATCCGTGGATCAGGTATTATGTGTTACATTCTGTAGCTTCTTTAATCTGGAACATTTCTTTTTCTTTTCTTTAATATTTTATTTGTCAGAGAGAAAGAGAGAGAGAGAGCACAAGCAGGGGGAGCAGCAGAGGGAGAATCAGGCTCCCAGGGAGCCTGATGCGGGACTTGATCCCAGGACCCTGGGATCATGACCTGAGCTGAAGGCAGACGCTTCACTGACTGAGCCACCCAGGTGTCCCTAATCTGGAACATTTCTATAGTCTTTGTTTTTTAAGACATTGACATGTTTGGTTTTTTTTTTTTTTTAAGATTTTATTTATTTGTTTGACAGAGACAGTAGGAGCAGGAACACAAGCAGGGGGAGTGGGAGAGGGAGAGGGAGAGGCAGGCTTCCCGCGGAGCAGGGAGCCCGATGCGGGGCTCAATCCCAGGACCCTGGGACCATGACCTGAGCCGAAGGCAGACGCCTAACGACTGAGCCACCCAGGCGCCCCGAGACATTGACATGTTTGAAGCATTTAGCTCTCCTCTCCCCATTTCCACTGCATTCCTTTGTGTTTATTTCTTCCTTTTTCACTTTAGGTTATGCATTCTTAGCCACAGATGCTGCTGTATCCTTGTGAAGGGTTTACACACAATGTGCATCTGGCCCTAATGGAGGTTGATGTTAGGTTTTGCCTGGTTTCCCCACCCTTACAACTAGTAAGCACGTAAATATCCTGCCCACTCTCTCCCATCCCCCCACTTAACACCCATAGATTCTTGCCTTATCCAGTTTTTACCGTAATGGTTGCAAAGTGATGGTCGAGCGATCTTTTGACTATCTGAGTGGGTGAGGAGGATATATGTGTTCGTTCTTTTTTTTAATAGCATGACTATAACCATCAAAAACAGCTTTTTTATACTGAAATCGAATTTAAAGTGCTGTTTACATCAGACATAATAGCAGTTTTTCCATCTACTAAGAATGGGAGTTGACATGTCTCAATACTTTTTCTCGTCATAAATGGCAATTATAAATTATAAAATGTAATTTATGGAAAATAAAGCATTTTAGCACTTGGAAAGTATATGGGATTAATTTTTCTTTTAAAAAAGACAAACTTTGTTTTGTTCCTATTTAATGCTCCCCCTCCAGCCTTTGGCCCACCAGAGATGCCACACCCCTACTATGACTCTGGCCAAGTCTTGTGACCATTTTAAGAAAATAGACTGTTTTATTTATTTATTTATTTATTTATTTATTTATTTATTTATTAACCATGCAACATTGTCTTTTATTATGTATGGGTTTTAAAAATTATTTCCTCAATCTCCATACACAGACAAAAGTAAGTATACTGTTTAACATACTGGAACTGGGAGATATTGACCATTGCCCAGAGGAGGGAAAATTATCCCTAAAACATGCTTAACCAGGAGGCCAATTCATCTGCCGACCTCCAAGAACATGGAGATGAACATGACAGACAGACTGTCTCCCATCTGAACCTTCATTCACCACCATTTGATAACCCTTCTTCAGGCCCAGGTCAGCAGCACATTTCTTGCCAACAGTCATTAAATGTCCAAGAAGACGTTCATCATCATCTTCTGCTACAGAAATCTGAGATATAGGTTTCTTGGGTACCACCAGAAAATGAGTTGGTGCTTGAGGGGAAATGTCATGGAAAGCAAGACACTGGTCATCCTCAAAAATGATTTTGGCTGGGATTTCCTTGCGAATGATCTTCCCAAAGATCGTGTCGCCACTAGGCGGCGCGGCCTGTGCTTTAGCGATCTCATCTGCCATCTCGGCCTCCTCCCGCACGGCCGCCCCGGGGAGAAGCTCGAGAGGAGGGAGGAGCCGGGGCAGCGGGCAGAGGGCGGGGGTGCACTAGACTGTATTTTTTAGAGCAGTTTAGGTTCATAGCAAAAATGAGTGGAAAGTACAGAGTTCCTGTATGCGCCCTGCCCCCCCCCACATGCATAGTGTCTCCTACTATCAAATCTCCCACCAGAGTGATACTGATGAAGCGACATGGACATATTATCACCTGAAGCTCATAGTTGATTTTAGGGTTCACTCTTGGTGTTGTACATTCTGTGGGTTTTGAACAAATGATATAATAATCATATGTATCTACCCTTAGAGTATCATAATGTGTGTATAGTTGACCCTTGAACATCATGGGGTTAGGGGCCTACTAGTTGAAAATCCAAATACAAAGTTTGACTCCCTCAAAACTTAACTACTATTAGCCTGCTGTTGACTAGAAGGTTTACTGATAATATAAATAGTTGATTAACATTTTGCATGTTATATATATAATCCACTCTATTCTTATAATAAAGTAAGCTAGAAAAAAATACTATTAACGAAATCATAAGAGAAAATACATTTACAGTATTGTGCTGTATTTATTGAAAAAAATCCACGTATAAGGACCCCCACATGGTTCAAACCCATGTTGTTCGAGGGATAACTATAGTTTTGCTGCCATAAAATCTTCCGTGGTCTATTCATTCTTTCCTTCCCCGACCCTTGGCAGGACTGATTTTTTTTTTTTAATTAAAAAAAAATGGTTTTTTAATGGTCTCTGGTTTTGCATTTTCCAGAAGGTCATATGGTTGGAATCATACAGTATGCAATCTTTTCAGACAGGCTTCTTTCACTCAGTGATAATGCATTTAAGGTCCTTCCATATCTTTTCATGGCTTTGCTAGCTCGTTTCTTTTTAGTGCTGAATAATGTTATATTTTCTGGATGTACCATAGTTTATTCACTCATCCATTCATATAATGAACATCTTGGTTGCTTCCAAGTGTGCAATATGACTAAAACTATAAACATAGCTATAAATATCCATATGCAGGGTTTTTTTTAAAGATTTTTATTTATTTATTTATTCATGAGAGACAGTGAGAGAGAGAGAGAGAGAGGCAGAGGGAGAAGCAGGCTTCCCGCCGAGCGGGGAGCCCGATGCGGGACTCGATCCCAGGACCCCGGGATCATGACCTGAGCCGAAGGCAGTCGCTTAACCATCTGAGCCACCCAGGCGCCTCATATGCAGGTTTTTGTGTAGACATGTTTCCAACTCATTTGGAGCAGGGTTGCTGTATCATGGTAAGAAAATGTTTAGTTTTGTGGGAAAACTGCCAAACTGTCTTCGAAAGTGGTTGTACCATTTTGCAATAACCACATAACCATATTTGAAGTCCGTTTATTCCCCGGTTGGAAGTACAAGGTGAATTCTTCCTTCAAGCCCTAAGGCATTGTGACTCTAAGTGAGCTCTGTAATGGGAACGTGCACGAGGTACACAGTTTTTGTGCATAAACTCAAGAAATTAAAGTTCTTACAACCAAACCAACCATGCCATGTGCAGGGTCCCGCTATCCCTTGGGCCATCGCTATGCATTGCGATTTTGGAATTTACCACCGAGCAGTGTTACAGATCAGAGAGGCAGCTCAGGAATCCAACAGTATTGAGGTCTAGCAGTTTGGCAGTCATTTAGCCATGATGATTTTCAGACGTTGGGTGTGCTTACGTTTGAAGAAACCCATTGGAGCGATGCACAGGACCCCCGGGGCGCTCTCCTTGCAGGCTTGTGAGGTCAGAGCGCTGGGCCCCTGGGCCACGAGGACGCTGTGCTCTCTGTGACGCACGCGGTGGCCCCCAGAGGGCGCCCTCGTCAGCGGCACCAGTGTCCATTCCGCGATGGGGCAGCTGGGAGAAGTCTGGGTCTCCCCCGCCCCTGTAGCGCTTCTCTGCCGGCTGGCGGCGCGCGATGCCCTGGTGGAGTAACCTTTGCTGTGAGTAGCGCGCCCCCCAGCGGCGGTCCGCCGGGACACGCGGCGGGCGGGTGGGCTTTGAGGGCCACTCTGAGCACCCAGAAGGCGATCTCCTAGGATTACCTAGGGCAGTAGAGACTGCAGACCAGTGGGTTGACCAGTTAGGATTTAACCTGTTTTTTTCTTGTGATCCTATGCCCCTCTTTACAGAAATGTGTTCAGCCCATATACCATTCTGTATTAAAGAGATGGTCTCAGTTTTGGTAGGCTAGCGGGCGCTGTCAGTAGACGTTTCGTTCGGCCAGTTGGCGGCTCTTTGTTTTTGTCTCTCTACTTGTGACTGTAAACATTCCTCCAATCATACCAGAATTTAAGAAGAAGTGTTTCAGATTGAAACAGATTTGGGAGCATGGAGGGAAAAGGGGGAGGAAAATGGTGTGTTTGACACCTATTTTCTCCCACTATGTTAGCAAAAATGTCTCGGCATTTTCCAGTGAATTTTAGAAAGGTTAGTTAATGAGTGTTTGTTTTTCTCTCATGCTTGCCAGCAGGAAGTTTAATTTATATTTGTGTACCTTTTTTTAAATTTTATTTATTTAACACAGAGAGAGAGCGCACAAGTAACAGAGCGGCAGGGAGAGGGAGAAGCAGGCTCCCCGCCAAGCAGGGAGCCTGATGCGGGGCTCGATCCCAGGACCCTGGGACCATGACCTGAGCGAAGGCAGACGCTTAATCGGCTGAGCCACCCAGGTGCCCCAATATTTGTGCACATTTTTAGTAAATTTGTACTAGCATGGAGTTTATTATTGGGGTTTGACTTTTTTCTCTAGTAGTTTCAATGGTATTGTACACCTTTTTAAAAAAGTCACATCTCGGGCGCCTGGGTGGCTCAGTCGGTTAAGCGTCTGCCTTGGGTTCAGGTCATGATACCAGGGTCCTGGGATCGAGCCCCATGTTGGTCTCTCTGCTCAGCGGGGAGCCTGTTTCTCCCTCTCCCTGCCACTCCCCCTGCTTGTGCTCTCTCTCTGCCCCCCTCCATCAAATAAATAAAAATCTTTAAAAAAAAGTCACATCTCTTGTGTTACGTTGAAAAGGTTTGGGGAAAGTTTTTTTCATGAATGTACTTTTATAATTGGTGAAATTAACAAAAGTATTTCAAATTATTTATTGGGGAGAGAGAGCGAGCGAGCCAGAGGAGGGGCAAAGGGAGAGGGAGTGAGAATCTCAAGCTGACTGCGAGCCCATGAAGATCATGTTGTATATTTATTTCCAAATATATCTGTATTTCGTATATTTATGGATACATTCTAAGTATTGGTATGGATACTATTTATAATTATTAAGCTTCTTTTTATGCTGTGGGTATTAAATATATAATTATAATTGTGTTAAGACCTTTTCTGTGATCATTTTAATTGACTTAGAGAAAATTAGAAAATTCATAGAAGCAAAACTAAAATATCACAGGGGCGTCTGGGTGGCTCAGTTGGTTGGGCATCCATTTCGATTTTGGCTTAGGTCCTGGTCTCGGGGTAGTGGGATTGAGCCTCGCATTGGGCTCCATGCTCTGTGGGGAGTCTGCTTGAGATCATTTCCTCTTCCTCTCCCCTTCCGCCCACTTGTGCTCACTTACTCTCTCTCTCTTTGAAATAAATAAATCTTTAAAAATATTTAAAAAAAAATTTTTTTTTTTAAATCACACTTCTATCCCCCAGAGATCATGTGAGGGGTGTGTTTGTGCCAGGGGGTGGGGAAGGGTGGGTGTGGTGGTGGTGGGTAAACCAAAATGGAATCATACTGTATATACTGTTAGGTAACCTGCTTTTTTTTTTTTTTTTTGGTCAAATTTCAACTCTTTTCTCTTCGGAAAAGTTCATCTCATCTAATCCTAAATCATAACCACTCACATTTTCCCAAAAAAAGCAGAAAGTGCCCTTTGACTAGTTTGCCCTAACTAATAACCAACTCTGGGACTGCATATGCCCAGTGTCTTATTGTTATGCTTCTTAAATTTATTAATTTAGCACAATATCTCCCTCCCTTTGTTAAATCTCATTGATTTGCTTGTTTAAACCCTCAATGATTTTTTAAATTTCAAAACTATAGACAAATATAGTCATGTACCCTTGACCTAATTCACCAGTTACTGAGATTCTAGCATAGTCTCTCTCCTGCCCACCCCCCACCCTCAGTCTCTCTCCTTAAACTATTTGAAAGTTACTTGCAGACAGTCTACTTGGGTTTTTGTTTGATTTTTGTCCATTGTGACATTGACATATCCAGCCAGGCTAGTTGTCGTACTGAATATCCTTCATTGATTTACCTGATTGTTTACTCACAGTTAGATTCCATTAAGCATTTTTGGCAGGAGCACTATAAGTGATCTATTGGCCTTCTCAGTGCCTCACATCAGAAAGCACAATGATAGTTTTGTTCCATTATTGGGGTTGTTTAAGTTTAAAGCAGTATGTGTCAGATTTCTCCACCGTCAAGGAAGGTTTTCCTTTTGATCTGTGTGTTGATACTCTAAAACTGTAGGTTTCCTGACAACTTTTCACCCAATGGTTTTAGCATTTCTGGATTTTTGACTGAATGAGTTACCTCAAAGATACTGGTAAAGAGCAGTTTTCTTAATCTGATGACAAACAGACAACTAAGCTTTTTCAAATAAGATGACCATTTAAGTTATCGCAAATCAGACAATTTCCTTGCTCTGCGTTCCAGTTCTTTCTATATAAAAACTTCTCCCCTAACTCCTGTCTTTTTTTGTTTGGTTTGGTTCTGAATGGCTGGTTTTAATGGTGATATGACTAGTTCCACATTTATTCAGTCACAGCCACATTCAAAACAGTAAAACTTCTCATAACCACACTTGCCATGAAACAGTGTTGCATATTATTTTATGTTGAACATAATGAGAAATGATTTTTTTACTTTTCTAAGCAATTGAAAAAGTCCAGTTCAATTGACCCCACTGACGAACTGAACTAAAACATGGCTTTCTCTTCCCCAAATAACTATAAAAGAAAATCCACTTAAGTTATTTCATGTAAGTGGATCGTACTTGATGAATGACAAAAATACATCTTCAAAGACTATAATGCTCCACATTTTCACAGCCGAACAGCTGTTTACCATTGTCTGGGAGGAGCCTATATGTAAGCGGCTATAAAAGGACCATTTTTGTTAACTCTTGTCCTTAATAATGTGAATCTTGATGCAGTAGAATTTTGAAATTTGAATGAGTGACTATAGATCAAAGTGGAAATTGTATCTAAATTTATTGATTGGCACTTTTCATGAAGAAGTATTCCCTGTTCCCTGTTTACTTTTTTAGTATCACTCTTGATCCATGGATTCTTTTTTTGTTCAGTGTTTTGTAACCCCATCCTTGTCATTATTCTTATGCTTCAGTGTTTGTCTAGCAGGAGGTGCCTTCAAGCTGACTTCCTGTCTCCCTCTGATATTCCTCTCTCAGCTTTTGAGCACCACCTTTTTTTAAATTTTGTATTTTTTTATTTGAGTATAGTTGAACTACAACATTACATTAGTTTCAGTTGTACAACATAACGATTCTTCAAGTTTCTGTGTTACACTTTTGAGCACCTCCTGTATCTGTCAGGATAAATTGTTCCTTGTACTTTCCCTACCCCAGTCTGGAATTTCCCCATGCAGCTCCGGTTCGTTTTTTGGGACTTGTTAAAGAGACCACCAGCTAGTTGTCACGTAGAATGCCCCTCCTTTAGATTTGTCTAGATTCTTTTGTTGTTAGTTAGCTTATTTCTCTAAAACGGGTTGGATTCTGGCCCCAGGTGTGATGATTGATTCCATTTTCCGTTGCAGCAGAACCTACACCATCTGCTTGCCCCAGTTTAGTGATGTTGCAGCTACTTACATGTAACTAGTATTCTGGTACTTGAGCATATTAATTTTTCCTTCACAGGGAACAGAAGGAGCAGAGTAGTATCTGTAAACCTGAATTTTTAAAGGTCATTTGAAAGAAGTAGACGCTGCCTCATGGACTGAGATTTACAAATCCTGAGAAGACTGTTACCCTATCATGAAATTGCCTGACATTAAAGAAACTATTACTTGGTTATGTTTTTTACATATGTAATTTTTCTGAACCGTAATAATTTTATTCTTCTCCACTGCTCTCCTTTTTCTGTAAATAGTTGGACAGAGAGAGTCTGAAGATGTGAATGAAAGAGCCTCAGATAAAGCGATGGCTGCTGGCTCCGTGGTTGTTCAAGACATGGCAAAGGATGGGCAGGAGGAAGTGCCTGAAATCATCGACCAGATTCCTTCTTCAGAAAGCAATTTAGAAGAGCTGATACAACCTACTGAGTCCCAGGCTAATGATGTTGGATTTAAGAAGGTGTTTAAGTTTGTCGGTTTTAAATTCACTGTAAAAAAGGATAAGACCGAGAAGTCTGACACTGTGCAGCTACTCACTGTCAAAAAAGATGAAGGTGAAGGAGGGGGAGCGGCAGACGGGGCTGGTGACCACCAGGAGCCCAGCCAGGAGACCGGAGAAGCAACAGCCAAAGAAAGTGAACTAAAACAATCCACAGAGAAACCCCAAGAAACCCTTATGCGTGATCAAAGCAACACAGAGATTTCTCTTCAGGCTGAGTCTGGTCAAGCAGCAGAGGAACACCAAGAGGAAGGGGAAGAAAAACAGAAAGAACCCACCAAATCTCCAGACTCTCCAACTAGTCCAGTGGCCAGTGAAACAGCATCACCCTTCAAAAAATTCTTCACTCAAGGGTGGGCTGGCTGGAGAAAAAAGACCAGTTTCAGGAAGCCTAAGGAGGAGAAGCTGGAGGCTTCAGAGAAGAAAAAGGACCCAGAGCCAGAAAAAGTAGACACGCAAGAACAGGAAAAGACAGACGCCGCCTCTGAGAAAGTGGATGTTCCTGAGCAAGCGTACCCACAGGAGATCACCGAGAGTGTTAACGCTGCCAGACTGTCAGCGGAGTATGAAAAAGTCGAGCTGCCCTCTGAAGATCAAGTGCTGGGATCCCCTGAAGAGAAACCTGCCCCCTTAGCAACAGAAGTGTTTGATGATAGAGTAGAGATTGTTGCCGACGTCCACGTTAGCATGCCAGAGACCAAGACAGAAGAGGAGAAGGCGGAGGGAGAAGAAGCAGGAGAGCCCTTGCCGGCTGAAAAGGGGGTGGAGACACAGGCTGAGCTCGAGAAAGCCGCACCTGCTGAGGAGCTGGGGAAGATAAAAGAAGTGTCCGCCCCTGGGGGGGACTACGCCCAGCCAACTGACCTGAGCCCCGAGGAGAAAGCGCCCTCTGCACACCCCGAGGGCGTCGCGAGTGAGGTGGACATGCTGTCCTCACAAGAGAGAATGAAAGTGCAAGGAAGCCCTTTAAAGAAACTTTTTACTAGCACTGGCTTAAAAAAGCTTTCTGGAAAGAAACAGAAAGGGAAAAGGGAAGGAGGGGATGAAGAGTTGGGGGAGCACCATCAAGCTGCAGCAGAGTCTCCAGATAGTACAGATGAACAGAAGGGCGAGAGCTCTGCTTCGTCCCCTGAGGAACCAGAGGAGATTACGTGTCTAGAGAAAGGCATCGCGGACGCACACCAGGAGGGGGAAGCCGAGGAAGGAACTATTTCTGATGGGGAGAAGAAGAGAGAAGGTGTTACTCCCTGGGCATCTTTCAAAAAGATGGTGACGCCCAAGAAACGGGTCAGAAGGCTTTCTGAAAGTGATAAAGAAGATGAATTGGATAAAGTCAAGAGTGCCACCTTGTCTTCCACGGAGAGTGCGGCCTCTGAGATGCAGGAGGAAGCCAAAGGAAATGGAGAAGAGCAGAAGCCAGAAGAACCCAAGCGCAAAGTTGATACTTCAGTATCTTGGGAAGCTTTAATCTGTGTGGGGTCATCCAAGAAAAGAGCAAGAAAAGCATCATCTTCTGATGATGAAGGGGAACTGAAAGCAATGGGAGGAGACAGCCAGAAAGCAGATGATGCAGGAAAAGACAAAGACACAGGACCAGACACTGCCCTTGCCAGTTCCCAGGAACATGATCAAGGGCCAGGAAGCTCCTCACCTGAGCAAGCTGGAAGCCCCACCGAAGGGGAGGGAGTTTCCACCTGGGAGTCCTTTAAAAGATTAGTCACTCCGAGAAAAAAATCCAAGTCCAAACTGGAAGAGAAAAGTGAAGACTCTGTACCTGGGTCTGGTATAGAACATTCAGCGTCAGATGTTGAGCCTGGAAAAGAAGAGTCTTGGGTCTCCATTAAGAAATTTATTCCCGGACGAAGGAAGAAAAGGTCAGATGGGAAAGCAGAACAAGCCACTGTTGAAGATGCAGGGCCAGCAGAGGTCAACGAAGATGATTCTGATGTCCCGGCCGTGGTACCTCTGTCTGAGTATGATGCAGTGGAAAGGGAGAAAACCGAAGCACAGCAAGCCCAAAAAAGTGAGGAGAAGCCTGAGCAGAAGGTAGCTGTTTCTGTGTCAGAGGAGCTCAGTACGAGTCTTGTTCATGGGGTGACGGTGACTGTCCTTGACGGGGCAAGAGCTGTTTCCAGTGTTGAAGAGAGGTCGCCATCTTGGATATCCGCTTCGGTGACAGAACCTCTTGAAGAAACAGAAGATGAAGCCAAACCCCTATCTGGGGAGGTATTTGAAGGAGAAGTCCTTGCAGAGGAAACCTCCATTGTTACCAAAACTCTGCCAGAGGGTCAAGAGGCCATTGATGACACAGTTGTGAGTGAGGCGGAATTAACTTCGGAAGCCATGACAGCTGCAGAAGGTGCAGAGGCGTTTTGTGCTGAAGAAGCAGCAGAAGCATCTGGTGCTGAAGAGACCGCCGACATGGTCTCGGCTGTTTCTCAGCTCACCGACTCTCCAGACACCACAGAGGAAGCAACACCCGTTCAGGAGGTGGAAGGCAGTGTACCAGACCTGGAAGACCAAGAGAGGCGGACTCAAGAGGTCCTGCAGGCAGTTGCGGAAAAAGTTCGAGAAGAATCACCGCTGCCAGAAGACATGATTCAGACAGTGTGGGAAGGAGGAGCCAAAGTACCAGAGAAGGTCGAAGAAGCGGAAGAGGATTCTCAAGGGCTAGACCTGAAGAAAGAGACAGATGGAGTGTTGGAAGTACGTGCACAAGAATTTAAAGCTGAGACTTTGACACAAGGGGAAGTAGTCCTACAGGCCACCCCAGAAAGCTTTGAGAAAGTTCTTCCAGTCACAGACAGTGTAGAGTCCAGTGAGCTTAGAACCACTTGTCAAGCTGAAACCTTGGTTGGGGTAAAATCAGAATTGATCCTGGAACAGGCTGTTGCTCCTGACTCAGCTGAAACCCTTACAGACAGCGAGACCAACGGAAGCACCCCAGTAGCAGATCTTGAAGCTCTCCATGTAACACAGCAAGAGCAGATCCTGGAGAAGCACGAAGATACTGAGGTTGCTTCAGGTACACCGTCCCAGGTCCCAGAAGCAGAGGCAGTTCCTGCACCCAAACAGGTGCCTCCAGCACCTGCTAGTTTTCCATCCCAAGAAGAAAATAAAGGACATTCAGAAATGGAAGAGGTTCTAGAACATCCAGACAAAGAGATACCAGTGGAAACTGTACCCATTCTTTCAAAGACGGACGCGATTCAAGAGGAAGGCCAATTCACCGACAGGGAGAGCCAAGAGAAACCGCTTCTCAAAGGCCCCGATGCATCTGCAGACCCTCAAACAACCGGCAGTCAGGAAGCGACAAGTGAAGTTGCCCTGAAAGAGGAAGCTACTAGAAAACCTGAATTTCAAAAGGATGACGGTATTGAAGTCCAGAGCCCTACACCATCTCCCGCACCAGTGGAGAGAGAGATGGAAGCTCAAGGAGAGAGGGAGGAAATGGAAGCAAAGCCAACTCAAGCCACCGAAGAGGAACTTGAGCAAAAACCAGCTGTGACCACATCTGATGAGCTTAGTAAGCAGCTGGTGCAGACAGAGAGTGTGGCCGTCATCGGCGGGGAAAAGGAGGTTACCGCTTGGGAAGAAAGTTCTCCCCAGCTAGTGCAGGAGGAAGCGGTGCGCACAGAAGTTCAAGTCCAGAGCTCGGAGGCGTCCTTTACTCTAACGGCCGCAGCAGTGGAGGAGAAGGTCTTAGGACAAACTGTCAAGATTTTAGAAGCCGCTGAAACTCTGGAATCTGCAGATGCACAGTCCGTTCCAGAAGAAGAATCCTCTGAAAAAGATGAAGAAGCCTTGACTGCCCGGCCAGGGGATGTCGAGGTGCCCACAGGGACTGAGGCTCAGCCAGAGTCCATCCCTGTGACCGTAGCAGCTGAGCCTGTTGGAGGTATCAGTGCTGATCTGGAAGGAGATGAAACCACACTCCAGAGCCCGTCCTCACATGAAGAGGACGGGCCGGCCGCGTGTCAGGAAGTCCAAGGGAGCGAAACAAGAAAGGAGGATTTAAAGGCCGAAAACGAGATTTCGAAACTTGAGACTGAGAGCAGTAAACTTGTACAGAATGTGATCCAGACAGTTGTTGACCAGTTAGTAAGCACGGAAGAAACAGCCGCTGATTTCCAGACACAGGCTCAGCCGATGATCTCGGACACCCAGGAGGTGAGAGCGCACACTGAGACCGAAGAAGAAGAGCTTCAGGCTCAGGATGGAACACAAGCCAAAGAAGAATCCACACTAACCACCGTGGAACAGACCCATTCTGACATTTCCGAAGCTGTGAGTGAAGCTTCGGCGGAGGTCACAAGTGTTGAGGTAGAACGTTCCAGCGTATATGACCAACAGCTTGAAGAGGCAGTTCTCCCGTCTGAGGAAAAGAAACAAACAACCGGGGCCGAGTCTGTTTTAGAAGATGGTGATCGTGCCGGGTTAGAAGGAAGGATAGAGGAGTCCCTCTCTGAATCCCACGAAGATGAAAAAGGTGATGCTGTTGATGAGCCTGAGAACCAGCAGTCAGCCCTGGAAGATGCTGGGTCCCCAGGAGGCTTAAGCAAAGAGTCCCCGGACACAGATGGACCAACACCGAAGGAGAAGGAAGGTGGCCAGGAAGTAGAATTTCAGGAGGGAAAAGTCCACAGCGAGTCAGAAGAAGAGATCAAAACCCAAACACAGGACGACACTCAGAAACAGGAGGGAGAACTGGCAAAATCAGAACCCACAGGATCCTAAAACATCATGTAAGCAAGCTTCCTTTTCTCCTAAAACAATCTTTTCCCTTTCTTGCCATGTGATGGCAAAATTTGTTATTAGGGAAGCAGGAGTTTGAATCATTATGACTTTATGCAGAACGTTTAGTTGGGGAAAGAATAATCAAGATCTAGGTTCCCTTTTTTCCCTCACTGCCCTGTCATTCAGTCTTAAGTGGTGTCATGAAAACAGTGAGGTCATTTTACCCCCGTGCGCCTGCTTTCAGAGAAAATGAAGGGGCATGTGCATGTGCACAAGGGTGCATGTGTGTGTTTGGCTTGAAGGCATAAGAAACATGTTGTACTCCCAGCACCATACTAGCCAGTTTATTGAATTTTTCTTAATAACCAGAAGTCCATAGTAAGTTGATATCCTCCTACAGCTTGAAATTTTGGTTGATAGCTTTCTAGGAAAAAAAATCCCCCCCCCATCAGTAGTAACAGGCATTTAAAAATCTCCCAGTGCGTGTGATGGGCCCAAATGTTGGTGTTGGGGAGCCACAGGCCCCAAGTTTTGGGGTGGCCCAGCCTGAACTGCCGTGGGTCCTGACCCCCTCGCTTTCTCAGGGGCGGCACTCTGCTCTGAGGGCTTCCACTGCCCCTGAACTGAACGAGGGAGGAGGAGACACTTGATTGACTTTCGGTTCTTCCTTCTTCTTACAGGTCCAGCCCATGGGTTTGCAAGACCAGAATGTGAAGACGAGCAGCAGCAGGAGGAGATGGACGGATGCTGCTGACGAGACTCGAAACCAGTGTTTTTCAGACTCAGAACCGAAGAACAGGCCCCTTGACTGACCTCCTTTCTGGAGCACCCTGACAATCCTGAGGCTGCATCGGGAACTAGAGCCATTTAACACTCCCTCTTCGCAGGGCCACCCCCTTTCTTTCCCTTGATACCATATTACAATGTTTCTGACTTAAGGTCCTAAATTCTTAACCCGGAACTGGAGTTGGCCAAACCTAGTTCTGCTTCTCAAACTGGAGTATCCTCCTTTATGTATTTATATGTATGTTTTAAATAACCCTCCTTTTCTGTATCTGTTGTATATTTTTTTCTTAACCATTAAGGAAATGTGCAGTATGGTACATTCCTTTTGTATTGCACAGGACGTGGCGGGGCGTGCAGCCGTGGTCAAGCCTTGGGAAGCTCTAAGCCTCAGCTGTAACCTGTGAAAACAGCCTCCTAGAGACAACATTCCTGATCAGAAGCTATAGTTTGTACTTTAAAATCCACTAAGGAGTAGGGTCCGTGTTTCCTACCGCTCTAAAATTGGTCACTTTCCCATTATGCACAGTGTGCTAAAAATAAAAAGCCTTTTTTTGGGAGGGGGGGAACATACAGAATGTTCCATTGTTACTGTGAAATTTTTCTTTCTAGCCCAGTGGGGGTTGGAAGGGAGTTTGTTTCAGTAGTGGATTAACTTTAAGCCTTTTCTCTGAATTGTTGAGGCTGTTTGGAGAGATGTGCTTAAATCCCGAGGCAAAGTAGTGAGAAATGTTTTTCATCTTATCAAGAAAACAATTGGCTGTTTTAAGGTTTTGATTCTACTCTTCTATGCTGGACGACATTCACACACAGCACAAAGTAAAGTCAGGTTCTAGACAAATGGTATTTTGATAGGTCCTGGATTGTGTCTGTGCCATATTTATGCCCACTCTTTGGAGGACAGTGTTGCATCATGTTCATTTGGATAAACTGTGATTTGACGACTGATTTAAATAAAATATATGCTTCACTTAGATTTGCTGGTTTTATTAGATACTAGAAAGCCTGGGGCATGTTTCCTGAGTTCTAAAAGCAGATAAGGTAGAAGTTTCCAGTGTGGTCACTACATGGTGTCACCTGTGGATATCGGTTTGAGGTAATGTTCAGAGGAACTCCCAGCAGAGAGGCATCATCGAAGATGACCCAGGAGCTTTTCAGACTGACAGAACTGATCCAGTGCTACCATCTGGTGGTGTCTTCTTGAAAAGGTCAATTTTCTTTTATTGTTTTTGGTTTTAAACAATGAGAAAAATCTAAAAAGAAATTTTTAAGAAGGCCTAATAGTAAAAATGCCTTGTCCATCAGGCGATTTGGGAATTTTTTTTTAAATGTCAAAATGATTTGTGATTTATGCCAATATGTAAAAGACTTCATCAGACTTTGGCCACAATTACCTATGTAGTGTCCCACTTTTTCACACATAGAAATAGCTTGGCCACAGAGACATCTTAAATTGCACTCAAACTCAGAACTTGAGTTTGCAAACTGAAATTACGACTGCTAGTTAATGACTTTAAAATGTCCTAGAAAGACTAGTTTAGCAGATGGAAAACAGGCTGTTAGAAAGTAGTTGATCCTAGATCAACAAACCTGACGACCAAAAAAAGGGCCATATTAGAGAGACACCTCAGATAACAGTATATGGCCTCATAGTTGGTAAATGTTTAATATCCTTCTAGGAGTTAGTCTCCTATATAATAGTCATCTGAGCTTCTTTATTATTAAACTTCAAAATCCCCAAATTAAAAAAAAAAAGCCCTCTGATCTAAATATCTTTTGCCAACTTGAGACTTAAAAAAAATCCAAGTGCTGGTGTCAGTTTTTGATCGACCAAGAGGCCCTTGTAAATGAGAGCAACTTGTAAGGGGCTCCTGATAGGTCCAAACACTAACTTCGTCTCTATGGCAGGAGGAAGCTTCGCTTTGAACCAATTAAAGATTCATGTAGTCAAGTGGTAAGTGATTTTTGTTTTTTTAAATCCCATCCCCCCCACTCCGTTCTGTTTGTGTTTGCTGTTCTCGGACCACCTGTGGCCAAGCCATTCTGGCCTTGGCAAGTGGTTTTCCAGCAGTGACTGTGCTTTCATACTCCTGTCTGGATGTGCCCCGGATTACCTCTGTACGAGCTCTATACCCATGTCTGTTAAGCAACATTTTCATTAACCGGAGGAAATACTATTAACAGTAGCATGAAATAGAATTCTGTATTATAATTCTAAAGCTGCTGTTAATTTATGAAGTACATAATAACCAAATGTAAACTGCAGAATTTGGAGCAAGTGCCTATATTTTGCTATTTTTGGCATTACTGTGGAACCATGTACAATAGAATGCAATGCAAGACTTGTAAACTCTCACCACTTCTTGTAATGGAGGAATATAAAATGTTCCCCCTCAGGTTATTTTGCTAATGGTACACATGAGTTGCCTCTCTCTGTCATGAATACTGTGTTCCAGTATTTTCCTTTGGTGTTTGGAGCTACAAATAGTCAAGGGCTGGAAATGTTAGCTTTCAGTGTAAGCTTCAAACATAGCAGTTTCCTTTTAACCTGAGACAATATTTGATTACTAGTTCTGTTTGGGGGCAAATTTTCATTTATCTAAATAAAATGCAACCTAATTAAATGCCATGGATTTTCTTTCTGTAATTTCACCTTAATTCAGTTTTGATTACTTTTCTCTACTGGTGTGATAGTCATCGCACATTTAACTTCTTTTAATTACTTATCCATCCTTTGCAACATTTTCCACAGAGCATCATGGGAGTTTGGAATGTACCTGGGACAGTGTACAATGCACAAAAAACTATCAGTGATTCTTAACCTTTTGGAGGCCAAGAGCCCTTTAATTAGAATCTCATTAAGCCTCTGGCTGACCTCAAACTCCCCAAAATGCAGTTTTTGGATAGTCACACAGACCTCCTCCGAAATCCCAACCAATAACTAGAACCGGAGTTAGAAACCCTTCACCCAGCTCTACAAGGAAGGAAATGGACCCAGCCCCAGAAGTCCCAGGTGGCGATAGGATGGAAGCTGAACACACAACCAGAGTCCTGTAACTTCAAGCCTATGTGACTGTTCATTTCTAATGTGATTCTGGAAATGGATCTGCTGCTGGACATCCTGGCATAATTCTTGTGTAAATGCAGATTTCTCCCCCCACCCCCACCAAATTCCTTACCATCTCCACCTGTGTCACTGGAAATTCTCTGAGGATCTGGGTCCTAGTTTTATGTATGAGAAAGCTAAGATTTAAACCATCAGCTTTTAATGGGGTGCCTGGGTGGCTCGGTTGGGTGTCTGCCTTGGGCTCGGGTCATGGTCCCGGGGTCCTGGGATCAAGCCCCATGTCAGGCTCTCTGCTCAGCGGGGAGTCAGCTTCTCCCTCTCCCTGCCGCATCCCCTGCTTGTGCTCTCTCTACCCTCTGTCAAATAAATAAAATCTTTTAAAAAGAAAAAAAAAAACCACCAGCTTTTAAGTCACTTGAGGGTTTTTGTTTTGTTTTTAACCTCGAAGGTTTTGGTTAAGGTGACCAGGACTTGGGGATGGCATGGTGGTGAAGGTAGTCGTGACTTTTTTTAATGCTGTCACAGCTTAGAAATCAACCCTACTTTTTTTTTTTTAAGATTTTATTTGTTTATTTGACAGAGAGAGCGAGAGCAGGAACACAAGCAGGGGGAGTGGGAGAGGGAGAGGCGGGCCTCCCGCCGAGCAGGGAGCCTGATGCGGGGCTCGATCCCAGGACCTTGTGATCATGACCTGAGCCGAAGGCAGACGCTTAACGACTGAGCCACCCAGGCGCCCCTCAACCCTACTTTTTAGATCTCTATAAGTAAGACAAGTGTTCCAGTGCCCTACCTCCAGTTATGAGTGAGGTGATCTCAAAACTTCGCATGTTCTTCCATTGCTTGTTGACATTGAAAATTGGAACACAAGTTTTACATTAACGTCTTAAGAGCAGCTTCAGCGGCTCCTAGGTGGCTTACTCCATTAAGCATCTCTCTTCGGCTCAGGTCATGATCCCAGGGTCCTGAGTTCGAGCCCGCGTTGGGCTCCCTGCTCGGCGGGGAGTCTGCTTCTCCCTCTTTTACCCCTCCCCACCACGTTGCTCGTGCTCGCTCGCTCTCGCTCTCAAATGAATAAATCTTAAGAAAGAACAGCTTCACCATAACACTCATATTTGGAGACCAGAGATAGAATAGCATTTCCTAAATAAAGGAAATAGGACTGAACATGCTATTTTCCCACGGCAGGATATTGAGTACTAAAGCCTACCTCTAACTCAACCTTTTATTCTAATTCCAAATAACTTGGTATAATTAACTAGCACAGAGGCAATACTATAAATTAGGTTAATTTAAAAAACCACACTGTGCTTGATTCTACTCATCCCTGTTAGCTTCAGGAGCTCACCTGATACCTGGAAAAGCAGGTGGGGTTTCCTCTAGAACTTGAAACCTGAACATAACTTGTGTTCTTTCAAAAGACTTTATAGAAATAATATTGCAGAGTCGGCCAGTGGGCCATTTTAGGGAGTGAGACTTGCTATAAATCATTAAGATAACTTAGCAGGGAAGTGAAGCGATACCCTTGTGTGTGTTAGGGATTCCCAAGGAAGTGTTAGGGGTTGTGGTGCTGTTTAGTCTATTCCCTTGTAGCGGTTTTGGTTTCAGTGGTAAGAAAGGGTGTTACTGGAATTTAAATGTGTTGAGGCCCTGGGGCCTTGTCATCCTGCAAGGCCCAGGACAGCCCTTCATAAGAAAGGAGTTTTTACCTAAAATGTCATGCATCTCAGGGGTGCCTGGGTGGCTCAGTCAGTTAAGCTTCTGCCTTTGGCTCAGGCCATGATCTTGAGGTCCTGGGATGGACCCTCACCCCGTGTCAGGCTCTCTGCTCTGGGGAATCTGCTCCTCCATCTACCCCTCCCACCGCTCGTGCTCGCTCACGCTCTCTCAAATAAATCTTCAAAAAAAAAAAAAATGTAATGCATCTGGAGAATTGCTTCCAGCTTCTAGAGATTTGAAGACTGGAGGTTGGGAGGAGGACCAGCAAAAGTATAAAGTCCAGGCAGGAGTTGATCATGGCTGACATTAAAGTAGTGGCCGTTTGGCTGGCGAGCTGTGCATGAGGTCAAGAGATTTAGGAGGGTAGAATCAACAGGGCATGGCACCTCATTAACTGCCGTGGGAACTATGTGGGGTGAAGAAGGAAGTTTCTGGGTTACCAGCCTGCATATGGAGCCAAGCCCTGTCATGGGTGGGGCCAGGGGATAATCATCAGTTTGGGAAATGTTCAATTAGAGAGGCCCGTGAGCTCTCCAAGGACAAATGCAGGATCAGCAGCTGGATATGTGGGTCTCAAAAGAGTTGAGACCAACAAAACAGCAATGGCGCTTCTGTTCTATGTCCTGGGAGACCCAGAGAGGGGAAATAACCTACAGGGATCCTGGCAATGTGTCTTAAAATCTCACACACAAACTTTGGTTGGGTGACTGAGAGAGAGGAGGCTCCTTACCTTGTCACAGCCGTGTCATTTCAGAACTTAACAACTACATGCTTTACAAGATTTTCCTGTTGGGAACGTACTTTAAGAACTAGAAAGCAAAATGCACCACAATGCATTCACATTAGTAATTAGAAAGAGAAATTTAAATAAAACCGTCTCCGGAGCCAACGTCATGACTGCTGGTGACCACCTTTCCTTGAAGGTTTTGGTAGATTCAGAATAATGACACCGATCTTCCTAAAATGTTATGAAGATACACCTTATTAAGACGCGCTCTTTTTTAAACATGAAACATCCACTGTGTGTCATCTGCATTTCTTTTCTTTCCTCCCTGTTGCCTGTTCAGCTTCTGTGGCCTGCTGCACCTCTCCCCAGGGAGACTTGGCAGGAGAGACACGCTACCTGGGGGTGGAGGGCCTGTGGGAGGGACCAAGCCTGCAGTGTCCTGGGTCAGTCCCAGGTTCCTCTGGACGCTGTATCATGCAGGCTCCCGGTTCTCTCCCACATTTGTCTACTTATAGGCGACACAGCCTAACTGCAAAGATGAGATTCTTGAGTTCCTTTTCTTTTGCTGACAAAATTATAGAAATACAATGAAACGCCTCACAGCTAGGTAGGGTTTCCCAGGTATTGTGATGGTAGCAGAAGGGCCCTGGCTTAGGAAATGGGGGCTGTGTATTTACCTCTAAGGGGTTGTGTGCCCTTAATGAACCACCTAATGCCATTTTGTGTCCTCAGCTGGATCCCTGCCTCTTTTACCAAGGAGGAAACTAGGTGGCCTCCCTGAAAACTACTTAGGGTATTTGATTACTTCAGCTTCATTCTTTTCTGTGCTCACAGGTTACAGGGGCATTTAGAATGAGAAGAGGGAGGTCTAGAGTAAAGCCCATTTCTTCTAAGGGCTCCTGTGCCAATGTGTACAGAGCATATATCTATCTCATTAAGGAGCACTTTGCTTCAAAGAAAGCAGAATGCTAGAAATGTCACAGGTCCCTGTCTGGCCCCTTATTAGTTCCCCCGGTTATTGCAATTCTGAGAAGCAAGTAGAACCAGGAAAGGACAGTAATATAGCAGAAATGATATATGGTTCTCAAGACGTGGCTCCTGGGGGCATCTGGGTGGCTCAGCTGGTTAAGCATCTGCCTTTGGCTCAGGTCATGATCCCGGGGTCGTGGGATAGAGCCCGGCGTCGGGCTCCCTGGTCAGTGGGGAGTCTACTTCTTTCTCTCCCCCTGCTCGTGCTCTCTCTCAAATAAAAATCTTTAAAAAAAAATGTGGCTCCCAGTATCATCATCATCATCGTCATCTCATCTGGGAACCTATTAGACATGCAAATTCTTGGGCCTGACCCTAGATGGACTGAATCACATACTCTGCCGGGCTGAAAGTCTGTTTATCAAGCCCTCCAGGAGATTCCGATGTGCTTGTTGTAGGACCACTGCTGTAATATAAGGTTTTATTTTATTTTATTATTGTTTTTTTAAAGATTTTATTTATTTGACAGAGACAGTGAGAGCAGGAACACAAGCAGGGGGAGTGGGAGAGGGAGAAGCAGGCTTCTCGCTGAGCAGGGAGCCCGATGTGGGACTCGATCCCAGGACTCTGGGATCATGACCCGAGCCAAAGGCAGACGCTTAATGACTGAGCCACCCAGGCGCCCTGTAATATAAGGTTTTAGAACGGATTTAAGTTAATTGCCTCAATAGCAGAACAAATGGGTTAACAGGTGAAAAAGCTCTCCCCTGTGCCTGGCACCTCTCCCCCAGCAATTGCTTCTAGCCCTTAGAAGTGTTTGCACATTTGGGAAAATATCTTTTTTCCCCCCTCTTAATATAATTTGGACAAACCTAGGTCTGAAACCAAATACAAAAAAGTAGGTCAGATGAGCAAGGAAAGCCATCCATGTCTTGTACTTCTTGCTTTTGCTGAATCAAAGGCTTGTCAGTTACAACAATACAGGACTTGTTGATTGCCAAGGGCTGGTCAAAGGTGCCTGTTGGGTGTAGAACATCCCTGGGGGAGTAGAAAGAGCATTGCTTTTTGAGGGAGCCACATGGGGTTTAAAATCCTGGCTGTCTATATGGCTGGATAACCTCAGGTTATTTAATTTCTTTGGGCCTCAATTTCCTCATTTATAAAAACGGGACACGTGCCTGCCAGGATGATTGGGAGTAAATGAAAGCACCTAGCACACAGACAACCCAGTTGAGGATCTCACGTTCCCCCACTCAGCCCTTCCATTGACAATGCCTTCCTCACAAGGAGCGATGTTCATAACTGCCAGGAAATTAGGCAGGGCAGGTGATTATGTATTTCCCAGAGAATAGCACAAACTTGGGTCAAGAATAACCATGTTTTATGTTCAGAATTATTTTGGTCCAAGGAGAATGAAACCACAGAATATCATTTCATCCCGGTCCAGTTTTTTTCACATTAAAGATTCTGAGTCTACTTTTTATTTAGAGAGCTGTTAACGGTTTAGTTGATGTTCTTCCAGTTGTGTTTAAGGAGCTGGTTCTAGAAGAGGCAGATTAGTTGACCTATATCTTAAGACAGTTTTTTATTTACCCAAAGATTTCTAAGCCTAAATCTTGCTTACTTGCCAATGATGGATAGTAATAATTTGTTCCAGACTGAAATGGAGAATTAAAGCAAAGCAAAATGCAATTTAAGTATTTTGAGGACTCTGAAAATTGTCCTAAAAAATGCAGTCAACCTCAAGAACAAGTTCCATTCCATTCCAATAAACTACTCTCCATACAAGTAAGTTCGTCTCAACATTCCTTACTAGTGAATGAGTGAAGAGGGCTCCCCCTCCCCCACCGTAATTCCCAGTCAAGTCATAGAAAGTACTCCTCCCACGCCCCCCACACACCATCCTCCCGGACCATCCTCCTAAGTGCCTCGATCTTTTTTAAACATAGCAATTCAGTGTTTTACCTGAAATGCCTGACCAAGGCCTGACATTTTGAACTGAAGGGCTCTTTCTGCATGCCTCAGCTCTTTCCCTTTCTTGGGAGGGAAATTACAAATAACAATAGTGGCTGATTTCTGTGACTTTTTTTTTTTTTTAAGTAATCTCTACACCCAACACGGGGCTCGAACTTACAACCCCGAGATCAACAGTCACATGCTCCACTGACTGAGCCGGCCAGGTGTCCCCCCATGACTTTAAAAAGGAGGATGTTTGGGGTCCACTCCACTCTCCATTCTTCTATCACTATCCAAAGCAACTTTATATATGTATATATTTTCCAGTTTATTGGGGAATAATTAACAAATACCTTTTGATGGCAAGGCTTTCTTCCCATTACAGCCGTTATTTCCCATGGTAAGGTAAAATCCTACAGTACTTTACAAATTTTTTTAGCTGTATCTGTTGAACGAATGAATCACTTTTAATTGTTTTCCCTATGAATGGAAAAGTGGTAGGAGCAGAGGTGTTAATAAGGGCTAAAACGTGGAGAGTGACAATGCCAATTAATGCTGACGCCTAGGGCACCTGGGTGGCTCAGTTGGTTAAGCGACTGCCTTTGGCTCAGGTCATGATCCTGGAGTCCTGGAATCGAGTCCCACATCAGGCTCACTGCTCAGCGGGGAGTCTGCTTCTCCCTCTGACCCTCCCCCCTCTCATGTGCTTTCTCGCTCTCTCAAATAAATAAGTAAATAAAATCTTAAAAAAAAAAGTGCTGAAGCTTAGGTGTTCAGACCGATCCCACCATCAACTGAAATTTCCAAAGCTTGTTTAAATTGGGACCATCAAAAATTAAGAATAAATGGTTAAATTTATAACCTCTTGTGATTAAAGAGCCAGCGAGCATCCTAGGGTGCGGAGGACTGGCAGGTCTGTCACAAGAGGAGGTAGCCACAAGCTAGTGGTAAGAGCCCCTGGACCACCCATAATGAGTAGCTGACCACACAGTTCCTGCCCTCCCCCCTCCACCAAATTGCAGGAAGTGAGCTGGGGCTGGCTGGCATCTTAGCCTCGCTCTCTCTCCTCACCCACCAGATCCCTCGTGATTCCCATGACTTTCTGCTCTTTAAGAGCCCCTGGCCGTGACCCAGGTCCCTTCATAGCTGCCGGGAGCGCTGTGGAGGGCAGCGGGGACATGCCCGGATTTCCCTTCCCCAGATACTCAGGGAAGTTAATTTGGCACAAGACTCTCATTTAAATTGGGAGATTCAGTGAATATAGTTAAAAAAAAAAAAGATGAACTAGGTGGAAACCTCTCACTACTTAAGAGTCTAGGTTTAGGGGCGCCTGGGTGGCTCAGTCGTTAAGCGTCTGCCTTTGGCTCAGGTCATGATCCCGGGGTCCTGCGATCGAGCCCCGCATCGGGCTCCCTGGTTGGCGGGAGGCCTGCTTCTCCCTCTCCCACCCCTGCTGCTTGTGTTCCTTCTCTCATGGTGTCTCTCTCTGTCAAATAAATAAATAAAATCTTAAAAAAAAAAAAGTCTAGGTTTATGTAGCACGACTTTGTGTCATTTTTAGGTAAACCCCTCTTGGGAGTCTTTTTTTTCTTCCTCGTAAAATAAAGTTGGGTAGGATGACCTCCCGATCTCTTCCTGGCCAAGCTTGGACTGTCCATAGCACCCTCCTACAGATTCTTCATTTGATTCCCACAATCTGCCGATCCAGGGGTTACCTGGTTTTCGTTGTACAGAGGTGGAAAATGCCACTCAAGTGAGGGGACCCGCCTGCCCAAAGTTCTGCAGACAGAAGGAGGGGTACAGCAAGGAGATGCCTCCTCAGACCACGTCCCCCTCCTGGCATCTTTTTGGGGAGATAGAGTAATATGCAGATACAATAAAATACCCATTTAATTAAATGTTTATTCAATGAAAGTATGTATAAAAACTTACAAATCTGAGAACTCAACTATACATGAAACAGGATGACGGGATATTCAGTTTTAAACATATACATACAGCACAGCTAGCTTCCCTTTTCCCTTCGGTCCTTATTTCTGGCTCCTGTTTTGTCCTGTCAGACCATTCTGTTACTGGCCTAAGGAAAGATTAATGGATGCGTTTTACTGCTTTCAGGCCAATGGAGGAAAATTTCAGGTGTTTAAAGAAAAAGGAAAAAAAAAAAAAGGTGGAGATGAAACATCAAAATCAAGTTTTTTCCCCAAACAGCAGTTAGGTTTTTTTGTCCTGATTTTTCTCTGCCATTTTGGATGCTTCAATGAATCTTGCCAGTAAACTATCAGCATTAACATTTAAAGTCATTAAAGTTACTACATGCTCTGCTCACAACCTCCCCTCTGAGATGCACTTTCCTGCATACATACACTGATTTAAAGCAGCCAGTCGGTGCTAAAACAAATTTAACACTGGCAGCTGCTGGAATGGCATGTCGTTTTCTATTCAGAAAGACAATCTATAGAATAGTACTTTCAAATCTGATTTTAAAAACAACCAACAGATTTATCAGAAACTAAAACAGAGAATTTTGTTCTTGTTCAACTTTGAAAGAAGCCAGCAATTTGATAAGGCATGTGCGTTAATACACCTGTTTATCGCAAATATCCACACGTTTTCTTACAAACACACAAACTCACAGCTTTGTCATGTTTTATCCAAAAATTAAGATTGCCATCACATTATTACTTTTTCTCTTTTGTGTTTTGTTCAAGTAGATTTCTTAGCGAATGATTTTTCTTGACTGGACATAATCTCAAAGGATGCATTCTGAAATAAGACCTGGAGGATAAATACTAAGAACATTTGCTTGGGTTTCAAGTTTCCCCACACCTTCTAGATTTTGCATAGTACAGAGCCCAGCGGTATCTTTAAGAAGCATGCTGTATTTTCTGCCATTTTCTGAGAAGGAAGACTTATTACCCAGGGAAAGTCATAATTTTCGCTTACCAAATTGCATTCTAGTTGTTTTGTTTTGTTATATACCCTTCATTAGTTCCAAGTAGGCTTTTAAATAATCTAAAACGTCTCAAAATCTATTTGAGTTTATAAGTACTACTGACCATTATCTCTCCAATATCCCCTGACTCGAAGTAAGTATGTTCCAGGTTTATAATGCACAAAGCCTTTGCGGAGGAAGGGCTGGGGACAGGGAGGGGGTGGGAAGGACAGAGGGGCCGGGGACCTGTTTGTATCATGCCATGGAGAACTACAGTTCTGAATTGGGGGGTCGGGGGGGGGAGGGCAGAGAAAGAGAGAGGAGATAGTCTCTGTAAAAATGACAGTTTTTAAAAAGGTAGGTCACATTCAGTCTAACAACACTGTTTCCTGTTCCTTTTTGATGGAAGCTAACACCGGGTGGTCAGGTTCCGTGACTTCAGAGTCCCCACTGCCCAGGAGAATGGACCGCCCCTCGTCCAGGGCAAAAACGTCCGAGTTCTGGTTTTGGCACGAATGTTTAACCACCTCATTGGGAGTCGAGAACGTTTTGTCACACAAGTTGCATTTGTAGGGTTTGTTGGTCTGGACCAACATGTTGTCCATCTGACTGCCTTCCTCAAACGTGCAGAGCTCCAGGGTCTGTTTGTCCACCATGGTGTAGGTGTCGATGCTCTGATTGAGGCACACATGCCGGGCCGCCTGGTTGGCCCTGCAAAAGCTCTTGTCACACGTGCTGCATTTGAAGGGCTTGCCGGTGTGTATGTACATGTGCTCCCGCCAGTGGCTCTTCTGGATGAACTTGCGGCCGCAGATGGTGCACTCGTACTTGCGCCGCTTGACCTCGCGCTCTTGGTCGGCCTGCTCCAGGTTGTCGATGTCCGCGATGTCGGAGGGCGGCGGCGTCTCCGAGTGCTGCTGCCCGTCGATGATGGGGGAGTCGGAGATGTGCGGCAGCTCACTGTCACTGACCATCCCGGCCTCGGGCACCTCCATGGCGTCCTTCCCCAGGTCGGCCGCGTTGCTACAAAGAGAGAGGGGCGCCCGGCTTTCTCCTGGCTGGCCGGCCGTGAACGGGACCCCCGTGTGGATCTGGAGGTGTTCCCGCAAACTGCTCCGCAGCGTGAAGCGCCGGCCGCACAGGTGGCAGGCGTAGTACTTCGGGAAGCTCCCGTTCCTCTTCATGATGCTCGGCTTGACGTGGGCTATGGTGAGGGGTGCTGGCTGCTCGTCCGAGGAAGAGGCTTCCAGATTGGCCTCCTCCCCAGCGGGAGTGGGGGGCACAGGAGTGGAAACGAGTTCTGGAGACAGCGAGGTCTGCAGGGGGTCTGAGGGAGTCAGGTGCGTCCGAGTCACCTGGGCCAGGTTTGAAGTCAGCTGCGAGAGCTGGGAGGCCTCAGGCACCTGCTCCTGGCTCATCCTGGGCGGCTGTGGCCGGGGTTCCCGCCCGAGCTTCTCAGGGGCGGAGGCAAGCTTGGTGGCTTGTCTCAACTGGTGATCTGCAATCTGAATGCCATACAGGGAAGAGGCCAGGGGGAAGACTTGGTCGGGATGAGAAAAGGCTCCTTGGCTGGCCAGGCTGGCTTCCTGGATCAGTGGGTAGGCGTGCAGAAACTTGATCCCCTGTTCTAATCTAACAGGATCAATCAGTTGAGGTGCCATCTTGCCAGTGTACATCAAATGTAAGAGATAGCTGAAAATATCTGGCTGTATGTCAGTTGGTTTCAAACGGACACACTCACTGGAAGAAACAAGTGAACAATCTGTAAGTAAATGTCAACCCACGTCTCCGATGAGAACATGACCGCTGAAGAAAAAAATGGGCCACTTTTTAAGGGCAAATGAAACAAGAGCATTTCCCGTTTCTTACTGTTAAGTGTTTCGTGAAATGGAATACTCAGGGGAGATAACTGGAACCTATGTAATTTAACTGTATTAAGAACAGAGAGATACAATAAATATATTTTCAAGGACCGAGAAGGAAAAAGTTCATGTTAAGCAAATATGACACCTTAACTCTTAGACTCCTGAAGCAGTTTTTCTCCTAATAGTCTACGTGAAACTCTATCATCTTGTAGTTTTAGATAGAACTGCAAGAGTTCTATAAAAAAAAAAATTTTGTGTTTTGTGCAGAGAATCTATTGCTTATCAGTCTGAAGGTGGCCTGTGACCCAGTCATGGTTAAGAACCGTTGACCTGGCAGATCTTTCGCTAAAAGTCTATGATTTTCTATTGATCCAATGCCATCCAGAGCTCAGCAGGAGATCTTTTAAGGCAAATCAAACAATCTACCTGATGAGAAAGCTTCTTCATTCGTAAAATGATACGGGGTGGGGGGGGGGGCGGCGGCGGTTGGGCTAGTATGAACAAGTGCTAAGAGCCACACGACAAAAGTAAGAGAAAAATAAAACCTAATTCTGTTGGTGCTCTGAACTCTCTACTCTCTGATCTATCTCCTGTAGGAAGGTATGGAGGAACATTCTAGGTCAAATGGGGTCAGATCACCTTCCCAGTATTGCAGGACTGTATTAAAAAGCGGTTCCAGGACAACTCCCTTCCTTACCAAATGTAAATACCACCACCATCAACAGAACTACAGCTGGCCTTTACAGCCGTGATCTCATTAAACTGCCATTAATTCTCATTTTACAGATAAGGGATTGAGGCTCAAAGAGATTCATGCCTTGCTCTCAGTATCAGAGTTCCTAAGAGGGATTTAAATCTCGGTCTCATTCGAAACCCATGACACCAAAATTGTTTAGAGCATGAAAATGATCCTGTGTAGTAGTTAAGGCAGATCTGGATTGTTCCCATTTGACAGATCTGGAAACTGAGATCCCCAAAAGTCCAGTGATTTATCTGAGGCACCTAAAGCAGCTGATTTTCTAACTTTTAGACGCTAGTGTCTGCCTCATTCCAGAAACATCATTCTGATCAAGCAGCTTGAATCAAGAAGTCCCAAAGAATTCTTCCTAAACCATCACTAATGACAGAAATTCTAATGCATCATTAGAAAGCAATGATTGTATCTATATAGTATGAGTTATGTGCTATCGTCCACTGAGTGAGTATATTCTACAGACAATGCAGTTTCAAAGACAGCTTCCTTGAATGCCTTTAGAATGTATAATCATTTTTTAAAATGGATTATTTAATTAGGTTCTTAGAATTTATAATCATTTTTGATTATACCACTTCTTACTATTCTCTTTTTGTCTCCTTTAGCTGTTTATCTTATCGATAAATATTTCCCGATATGCTAAAAAAGTAACAGTATACCTTGCTCTTCCAAATTTAACATTTTATTCTATATTTTAAAAGAGTGACTTTAATAGCATTTGTGACAGAACAGATTTGACTAATTCCTGTCTTGCCATCAATGTGTGTATATTTCAAGATGACTGCATACAAATAATCATGTGAAAAATGTCTGCCTACGAAGTATGGAAGTCAAAGAATAAAGATTATGCATAAAAACTAGCAGCACTTTGATGGCAGAAAGAACAGAGCTTCTGTGACTCTATTTTTTTAAAAAGACAGATCACTCATCTTCCTTTGGAATCTTTTTACAGTCCTCTCTTTATATTCCTTTAAATAGGAATGCAATTACAGGTGGTCTTCCCTTCAAGCACAGGGCGAGTGCCAATAATACTCTGTGTACACTAGAATGCATTTAAGGGGCTCTAGGGAAGTTCAATATTCAAAACAAAACTTAAGGGATCATGTGTGGTGAAGAATACTTTAATCATGTAAATAATCACCTCCAAAACAGAGAACTGGGAAACCACAGGCCTTCAGAGATACGAAGTACTCCCAGGAGATTACAGGGCACCTTTGTTCTGCTGGGAGGGAATGTTCCTCTAGGCAGAAGGGACAGTGAGCCCCCCTCTGCCTCCCAGAAAGAGAAGAGAAGGGCCGAAAATCCCAAGGAGGGCTGTGTTTTTTAGCATCTGTGAGTGGTAAGTACCAAGCAGGGCCCCTTCCCAACAAAATTTTGTCATAAGTTTTATGATTTTCCCTCATTTGTTATTGTACAGGTTGTCGTCTGTCCCCTGCCAGTGATGGGTGGTGACTGAGCAGAGCTCAGGTTTTATAAACTGTGTGCAATCTCCGAAGGCAACGAATAAATGGGGCTGGGAGACCCCGCCAGGCTGGAGGGAGAAGGATTCCGAAGGGGCCCACGGGGCTGGTGAGAAACCACCAGGGAAAGGGAGGCAGCGAGTCGCTCGGATTTAAGGCCAGCGCCTAGGGCCCTGGGAGGTTCCCAGAAACCAATTATCTTGATTTCAATTTTTTTTCTTAAAGCGGAAGAACACATGCACCCATATACACATAGAAACACTTTAAAAAAAGTTATTTAAAAAAGTTCCTTAGGTCACATTCCAGCAATTTCCATCCTTGACTGCTTTCCCTCCCAGGCAGCTAGGCCTCTCTGCGCGCTATGGGCCCCGGACTTTGGTCATTTCCAAGCCCTTCTGGAAGGACATAGCTCTCCACAAGATAATTACACCTGCATGCTTTGATTTGTAGGTGTCTGCTTGAGACAACACTTGTACAGGAAAAATATGGTTTCAGCACCGGCACAAGCCCTTTGTACAAACTTTCGCAGTAATTTGCATTTTTAATCTTTCCTTTGGCTAGAATCTCAAAGTCAAAGAAGGGCTTAAAGAACTAGGGCAATAATTAATTTTAAACAATGTTTACCTCATTCAGAAGGTTGTGCTGAGCCAAACCTGCCTCTCTGCAGTTTGGGGAGCTCTGTGTTTGCAGCCCTACAAGATTTAAAGCTTAACCACTTGGGGTGCTGCACACGAGACAGAGACATCTAGTGGTACTACAGACAATAAAACACTCTTAAACCAAGTGTGAAAACATTGTAATCTCAGCCCACCTTTTGCATCATGAGGTGGCAGTTCACAGTGCCTTGCAAAAAAGGCTCTGGTTGAAAAGCCTGCCTCTGGCTTTTGCCCTGATTTGCTTTGTCTCAAAGAGAAATGGCGCGTGCCGCCTCCAGCCCAGTAACACTTGGGACTCTGATCTACACAGATAACCACATTTCCTTTTTACAAAGGCATTTAAATGCTCTCCACTTAAGTTTCTTGCATCTATTTAAAACTCATTAAACTGTATTCTTTTACTCCTCAAAATGAAAATCTTCCCCCTTTCAAGACAGGTTAACTCATTGTGTTGAAACTTCTAAGTCAGTCTCTGACAATGAGGTAAAAGGGAATAGCCTTAGTGTCGCAAGACAAAGCAACTTCGGCTGGCCATTATTCCTCTTCTTCACCCATTCTGCTCCTCCAGACACTTAACAAGTGGCTTAAATTTGTACAAATACCTGACCTATACACTGGGGCGTCCACAAAGCTTGGTCCAACCCGGTCTCTGCCCTCAGGAAACTTACAAATGAGGAGGGGAGATAAGTCCACCAAGAACAACACAGGGAAAATGTGCTGATCTTGCTGTGAAATGTGAGAAAGGAAGAGATGGCTTTGGATCACTGTGGGGAGGGGTCACGGAAGAGGTGGGGGGGGCGGAGCTGGGCTCAGGGGCTGGGCCGAGGGGGCGCGGTGGCCAAGCAGGGTGGAGGTCAGGCTGCCAGCCTGCGGGGCCTTGAAAGAGAAGCAGGGATCTGTGTGCTGTGTTGACATGCAATGGATATCCTCTAGGTTTCTGATCAAAGGAGTAGCACCACGGAGTAGGCTTCTGATCAAAGGTGTCATACAATCAAAGCGCTGTTTAGGAATATTCATCTGACAGGAATGATTAGGAAATGGGAGGAAGTAAGAAGGGGAGGAAAGGGCTAATGCAAAAGGGACTGTGAGAGAAACATGATTTGGGGACCGAGAGAGTGGGGTTTTGGAGCGATTTCAAGTGCAGGTTACTTGGACATGAACAGGGAAGCGAGGGAAGGACGTGGGAAGGCCTAATTCCACTTCAGACACGCAGATACTCGACTCTACCGCTCGGGCAGCCAGCCTCGCAGCCTTGGGAAGCAGAGTCCTGGACACAGAGAAAGGTCAAGGCCAGAGCTGTAAACTTATGGTTTCCAGTGGAGGTCAAATCCAGGAGAAACAAGCCCCCCTCAGAAGAGTGCACATGGAAAGAAGCATGGAAAGCTCAAGACCAAAACTCGGCAGGCTCTCGAAGGCTCCCGCGCAGAGGGCAGGAAAACAGGGAATGTTCTGCATTATCAAAGTGCAGACGACGGCCCTTAAAAAGAGGAAGCAAGCGGTAGCAAGTGCTGACAAGGACGCCAGAGGCTGAGAAGAGCCGAGGTTTCTATGAAGAGGTGCCCTTTGAGAAGTGATTTCAGTGGGATGGAGCACAGGCCACAGGGCCACCAGAGAGGCAGGGTCGGGGGGTGCAGTGCAGGGAGCTCCAGCAAGGCTGTGGCTCGCCCTCTGAACACCTTCAGGTGAGACGGAGGAGAAGCTGGGGTAGGCAGCACCGTCAGGGCGGCAGGGGAGCGTGGCTCCTTCAGACTCGGGTGCGGGGGGGAGGGGGGCTGCAGTGAAAAGTACAGAACAAGGAGTAAGAGGTAGGATCTGCAGCCTGAGAGTTGGAGGAAGATCACTTTTCCTTAGACATCGAGGGTCCTTTTCTCCGAGATGGGAAGGACAGATCAAGCCAAGATACTGGGATTGAGATGTTTTAAGAGAGAAAAGAAGGAAACTGGGGAACTGATACCCTCAAGCTTCTCACTAGACCGACAGATAAAGATACAAATAGGGAAAGGAGTGCGGGGAGTCCGGGGGGCTGGGGCTGGAGGAGTGGGAGAAAGGGATTCAGGAGGCCACTGCCCATCCTGCTGTTGGGGGGGACACCTAGCCAGGGTACTGGGCGTGGAGGGGCTGCTGGGGGCTCGAAGGTCCGTGGAAGTAACCAAGATGGGCAAAGGGGGCAAGTGAGGTCACGAGGGAAAACTGGGAGCCCAGGGGCCTAGGATTCCAGGGAGAGGAGGGGAGCCCCATGGTCTGGATGGGCTAAGAGCAGGTTTGGAGGGGAAGAGGGCCATGAAGTTCAGCGTCTACAGGCATTAGATTATTATCAACCACGTTAGTTACCTGGTCTGATGGACAAACAACATCTTAAAGTAATTGGAGAATGAAGCAAGAACTGATTTGTGTGCCTTGAAGTACACATCGCCGATGGCAACCGTGCAGTCACACAGGAAACCAAACTCTCGCTGAGCGTTTAACTGTTGCAGGAGAATAAGTCCATGGTTGGCCAAATCCATTTTTTTAAAAATCTGCAAAGCAAACAATTTTTTTTTAAGAAAGGTGATTCACAAGTAAGTATGTGTCCGTTATAGTCACCAATAGTAATGACCACAGCTAACATGTCATGCCAACAACGTGACACCAATTCACTCATTTAACCTCCACAGCAGCCCTGTGAGCCTGTTGCTCTGTCTTCACTCCCATTTCACGGATGATGGCATTTACCGTGGACTCGGGGGTGACATGGTCTGCCCAAGCTGACACAGATGGTGAGGGGACGAGCTGAGCTGCGAAATGAACTCGGCTGTCTGCGCTCCAGACATCCCCAGAGCAGTTAATCTTTTAGTTTACGATTCCAAATGCAAATTCTAATGATCTAGCTATCAGAAGTCGTCAAATCTTCCATAGAGATCAGTAAATCAACGTGCTGGGGTGGGGCCACAGCAGGGCAGGGTGAAGGCAATTTTCCAGCTCCCGCTGTGTGGACAGGGCTCCCCTGGCAGGGGCTGTAAGAACACACCCCTACTTCCCTGGACACCTGCGCTCTTGGAGGAAGTAGGATGGCGCTCTTTTCTCCCTTTTTCGTGGACGAGGAAGTGGGCTTTGAGAGGTGTGAGTAATTTGCCCAGGCCATCTAGCTAGAAGGTAGGGGGGCCAAAATTTAAATCGGAATGTTCTGACTCCAAATTCTAAGGTCTTCATTCTCCCACTCTACCCTAGCAAACCACTTGGCCTGAATCATCTATATAGTAGGGGAACTGCCTCTAAAGGAGACGGTGCATCGAATCAGTAGACTGCTCCTTTCCCACAAAGAACATTTACAACAGCCCACCACACACAGATCAGCATTATACTTAACAGTAGACTCAATGTTATCAAGAGCGAATGCTTCCTAAGATTGTGAACAAGGCAAGGAGGCCCGCTCTCACGACTGAACATAGTACTGGAAGTTCAAGTTCGTGCAATAAAACGAGAAAGGAAATAAAAGGCATACAGAAAGGAAAGAAAGAACTAAAACTGTTCCTATTTCCAGATGACATGGTTGTTACCTAGAACGTCCCAAGGAATCTACAAAAAACTCCTAGAACTAACAAACGAATTTGGCAACACCACAGGGAGGCTCTAAGATAAACATGTAAAAGTCAATTGTAATTCTGTATACTAACTTTGAACTTGTGGACACTGAAGTTAGAAATAAAATACCACTTACAATCACCTAAAATACTGAAATACATTATATGTTGTCAACCTAACAAAACATGTATAGGACTTGTATGTTGAAGACTAAAACGCTGAAGAAAGAAATCAAAGAATATCTAAAGAAAGATATACTGTATTTATGGTTAGGAAAATTCAACATAGTAAAAACATAAATTTTTCCCAAGTCCATATATAGGTTCGACAAAATTCTTATCAAAATTCTCGCAAGATTTTTTTTGTAGATATAGATAGGAATATCCCCAAATGTATAATGTAAAGCCAAAGAAACCAGAATAGCTAAAATAGTTTTTAAAAAGAATATTAAAGTGGGACAAATCAGTCTGATTTCAAGATGTATCAAATAGGTACAGTATTCAAGACAGTGTGGTCTTGTTGAAGGGACAAACATACAGACCAATGACACAGCTTGAGAACCCAGAAGTAGACCCACATAAATATGCGTAATTAATGGTCGACAAAGGCACAAAAGCAATTCAGTGGAGGAAGAACAATCTTTTCAGCAAATGGTGCTAGATCAACCGGACTCCCAGTAGGCAAAAAACAACAAAAAAAGCACTTCACCAAAGTTGCATACCTTATATAAGAATTAATTCAAAATGAATCATGGACTCAAAGGTAAACACCAAACTATAACTTCTGGGGGAAAAGTGGGAGAAAAATCTTAGGGATCTAGGGTTAGATATAGAGCTTTTATACTGAACATCAAAAGTACAATCCATAAAGGAGAAACTGGTAAGTTGGATTTCATCAAAATTAAAAATTTTTGTTCTGTGAAAGAGCCTGTTAAGAGGATGAAAAGACAAGCTAAAGACCAGGAGAAAATATTTGGAAACCTTTGCAAACCTTTGACAGAGGACAGGTATACAGGATATATAAAGAATTCTCAAAATCCAACAGGGAAAAAAATATAATTAGACAATAGGCAATGGACTTGAAGATACATTTCACCCCAAAGGCTATGCAGATGGTGAATAAAGGCTTGGAAAGACCTTCAACCTCGTTGGCGACTGGGGAAAAGCAAATTAAAACCACACTGAGATTTCATTATATACCTATCAAGATGACCAAAGTAAAAAATAACAGCAACAGCAGATTCTGGCAAGGATACCAAAGACCTGGACTGCTCAAACACGGCTGGGGAGAAGGTGAAGTGGTGCAGCCACTCTGGAAAACAGTAGTTTCTTAAAAAATCAATATGCAACGACCATATCACCCAGCAACAGGGCTCATGGACATTCATCCCAGAGAATGAAAACTTACGTTCACACTGAACCCTATGCGTGGACATCCCCAGCAGCTTTATTCCTAAGAGTCAAAGATTAGAAACAACCCAGATGTCCTTCAGTGGGTGAACAGTTAAGCAGTGTGGGATGCCCACACCACAGGAAACCACACAGCCAGTAAGGAGAAATGAACTCCTGATACATGTACACAGCAAAATGGGTGCTTTCTGCGGAGTGAAAAAAGCCAATCCCCAAAGGTCACATACTGTAGGACTCCTTGGCTATAACATTCTCGAAAATCACAGGAGAAGAGAACAGATTAGGAAGAGAGGGTGAGGGGAGCAGAAGGGAAATGGATTTGGCTATAGAAGGGCAACACGAGGGATCCTTGTGATAGGAATGTTCTGTAGCTCAACTGTATCAGCAGCAGCACCCTGGTTGTGGTGTGGAACTACAGTTTAGCAAGAAGTTTCCATCAGAGGAAACTCGGTTAAGGGGTTTATGGGATCTCTATTATTTCTTGTAACTGCATGTATATTTATAGTTATCTCAAAATAAAAAGTAAAAAAAGACAGTCCCACTACACATTAACTAATTTAGCCAGATTTAAAAAGAAATGGGTAACTATGATGCTTAGGAAAGCTACTGTGGAGAATGCATTATCAATAAGCTTTAAAAAAACAAAACAAAACAGAACAGACCCGTGGCAATTCTTACTCAGCTGGTACTGAACTCCCCACTCTCCTTTCTATTCTAGGCATGATCTGGCAGATTCAGAATTAACAAGTGTGACCTAAAAGAAAAGAATGAAATGGAATAATACTTTGAGAGACCAATCAAGTCACAAAGCAAGGATGGAGGAGGTCCAGTCTCACGTTTTCTATCAAGAGCTATCTCCAAGGGTGCCTGGGTGGCTCAGATGGTTAAGCTATCTCCCAGGGTCCTGGGATCAAGTCCCGCATCAGGCTCCGCCTCAGCGGAGAGCCTGCTTCTCCCTCTCCCGCTCCCCCCTGCTCGTGCTTTCTCTCCCTCTGTCAAATAAATAAATTAAATCTTTAAAAAAAAAAAAAAGAGCTATCTCCAAGTATGAAAGGGAGGAGGGTCACCTAAGTTAGCAGCAATCTGGGTTCAGAGACCTGGACCGTAGGCTCATTTACACGTCCACATCCACGGAATGGATCAGAACCTCAGTTCTCCCAGTATTTTCTATGCAGGTCAGAGGAGTGAAAGCACTAAGATGACGAAGGGGTGACAGAAACAAGGCCTGGGGTTCATGATGAAAACACGAGTCGGCGCCAGGTTGCAGGTAACAGGGATTACACAGAAGCATCACTCTAACCTGACCGCTACCAGGATATAACGTTAGAAGCTTATCTTCCAGGCTGTGGGCTGAAAAGTGCCAGAATACTTCCTTTTCCATCTTACTAACCTGCCTTTCTCTACAGGAAAGTGTAACATCCTCTGAGAGCACACTGCTATGAGCTGCTTTTTCCTGCGCTCTGTCTCTGAGCAGGTTCCCCATGTGAGCTTAGGCAGCTCCAGGTGTCACTTCACTGACGGCAGCTTCAAGTGTGATAACACATTACCATTTATTCCTTGATGACAATGACAAGAGTGGCTATTATTTATGGAGTGTTTACCACTGACCGTTCATTTCCGTATGTTATTCATTTACCTGCACACTAACTTATCTGGGATATTGCTACGCAGAGTTTATAACCGAGGAAACAGGCTGAGAAGTCAGTTGGTTTGCCCATGAGGATAGAATCAGTAAGCGCAAGAAGTGAGATCTAAACAGGGTTGTTTGATTTGTTAGAATGTGTTATGCGCAAGTGTGTTTAAAATCAAATCTGAAACATTATTTTTATTGCCGCTTTTAAGCATATGTATTTGTGATAAGACATTCAAAGATCACGGACACACAATCGTGAGCTGTCTATCCATTCCCCCCCACCACCAACCACGCGCCCGCCGGTTTCTCCACACTCTGCCAGCACTGGGTATTACCACTTCTTAAAGGAATCTTTGCCAAATCCATTCTCATTTTCTTACCTTCTAAGGGTTTAATGATGAGAGGAAGTATATTTTTATGTTATTGATCATTTACATCTCCTCTTGTATCTCTTCGTGAGCTCTGCCCGGTTTTCTATCAGGTGGTCTTTTTCCTATTGATCTGTAAAACCCTTTGTATATAATAAACATGAGCCCTTTCATCACACCAGTCGCTAACATTTTTCGCACTTTCTTTTAATTTTGTTTTATAGAGATTTTTGACATAATTTTATGTTGTAATGTCATCAAACTTATCAGTATTTTGTAGGATTTTGAAGTTTTTGTTCTTACAGTGAAAAATCTCCTTCGCTAGAGCAAAAGGTAGAGCTGCTTCTCATTCCCCAAACAGACTAAGGTATTTTTTTTTGCAGCCCGTAAGAATGGAGCCATGAAAAAAACTGAAATGTTTCTTTTTTTAAGGGGGTCTACCAGTTAGTCTAGAATCTTGATTTAGAGATTTCCTATTTGATCTAGGGCAGGAAACAAACTGAACATGTCTTTCACATAGACAGAGAAGAAGTCTCAAGGAGTACAGGAGTCTCAAGGATATGAAAAAAACCAAATGAGAGGAGGAAACATGGAAAGAATGAGTCTTATGTTCAAAATTCACACAAGGAAGACACACAGGGAAGACAAAACTCTGCATAAATAAATTCTTTTTTTTTTAATATTTTATTTATTTGAGAGAGAGAATGAGAGAGAGAGAGTACATGAGAGGGGGGGAAGGTCAGAGGGAGAAGCAGACTCTCTGCTGAGCAGGGAACCCGATGCAGGACTCGATCCTGGGACTCCAGAATCATGACCTGAGCCGAAGGCAGTCGCTTAACCAACTGAGCCACCCAGACGCCCCTGCATAGATAAATCCTTAAAAATCTTACTTTGGACACCCAAAAAAACCTTTCTCAGGGAGAAAAATCAGAACAACCCTCCCCCCGCCCCAGAGTCTGTCACATGTGGATGAGTCCGAGAAAATGGGGTGGGAGAGTCCCCAGCCTGGATTCCACGAGAAGGGCATCTCGGGCAGTGCTCCCCACCCTTGCCCAGCTGACAGCACCCCCTTTTCCTAAATCTTCTTTCCTCATCACGGCCCCTCAGAGCCGTTTCCACTCAGCGTGCGCTGAACAGGCTGAGGCCGCAGCATCTTCATGGGGGGCTCTGCTCGAGGCCACCCTCCTTTGTGGAAATGGAGGTCTGCTCTTTGCTTCCTGCCTCCATCCGCAGCTCACGAGCCGCATCTCTCCTGCCCCTGTGCACTGAGATGGCTCAGGAAGGTCACCGAGGACCTCCGCTCCCCAGCCGCCCAGACTGCGCTTGCTCGAACTCTCTGCGGCATTTAATGCCCTTCCTCCTGCTCCATAAGCACTGCCTCGAGCTCTGAGGCTGCTGTGCTCTGGTTTTCTCTCACCTCTGGCCGTTCTATTTTGATCCCCACCAGGGATTCTTCTTTTGCTGATGTTCCCCTGCGTTTGGCCCACAGCCTACTTCTCATTCTGAGGACTCTCTGTGGGGTCCAGTCCACTCCCACTGGGCCATCCCACAGACCCCTCAGCTCAGAATAGGAAAAACAACTCAAATCCCCCTTCCCCTCACCCCCATTTCCTCCAAAGGACACTAAACGCCACGGACACAAACCCCTTCCTTCCGCATCCCTGGCTGAGTGCCTGGCGCCACCATCCATCTCCTGACCAACCCAGGAATCTCAGTTCCTCCTTTCAGGGCCCCACTTCCCTCATTCTTCAGTCACTCGCGGCCCACCAACGTCAACTCCTTATCCCAGGGCCACACCTGAGCTCTGCCTCCCTACTCATCTCTCCAGCTTTTAGCTCTAGCTCTTGACTCCGTCCACACAGAACAGCCAGAATGACCTTTCCAAAGGGCACATCTGATGTTAAGATCCTGCTTAAAATCCTCCTGTGATTCCCTACTTCCTTTAGTAGGAAACCCAAATTTTTCAGCGCAGCTTACCCGGTCCTGCATGGCCCGATCCCTGCCTAATTCTGCACAACATGCTCTCGTGCTGGATGAAACTAACGCTTTCAGGCTTGCGGGTTTCACAGACCTACTAAAAACCGACCAACCAACCTTGAAACTGGGGGTCCAAAAGGATAGCAGTCCCTCTTTATTTTTCAAGAAAAGACATAAAGTAGTCACCTGCCCTGTAGGGATGGGGGGGCTTCTAAATGTAAACGGGCAAAAAGGACATAAGGTTAGAATATTTTTCTAAAGGAAGGACTGTTGGCGCTGTATTCATTACAGGGAAGAAAAATTTCCCAATACAAAAAAAAAACATTACAACATAAAATTTTACTTTATGACATTAAGTTGTGCCTGTTTTCTTTTTCTTTTTTTGCCTAATTGTTTTCTTGATATAAGATCATCCATTTGATGATCTGCATGAAGTGATTAAGTAACCAACTTGTTCTGAAATCCAGGCATCACCAAAAACCCAGTTTCATCTGAGTATGTTGATGATAATGGAGACAAAGTGATGTTATTTCACTCACTTTGGAAATGCCGGATGAACTGAGATAAGCTGAAGGAGGCATTTGTCTTTTTAACCAGAAGGCCCTGAAGCCCAGGCCATTCTTGGGCTCCGAGCCGTCCACAACACTCACTGCTCAGAGGCTGCACTCTCAAAGCTGAGCCTAGCACCAGATTTCTACTCCCACTGTCAGGAGTGGGGGCCTATTCGAATGGGGCCTTAGAACCTCTATGCCGGACCTTCAAACATGCCCCTCCCAGAGGGACCCACCACTCACTGCCTCCCCTTTTCCTCCAGCCCTAGCCCTACTTGCCCTCTGCGGATTTCCCTGACCCTCAAGATTAGGAGGCTCTCCTGGCCTCTGGAGCATCTGCAAACACTCCAGTTTACCTGTGTCTGCCTGATGCTTTCAGAAAGCCAGTCCCAAGTCTTATTTATCTTTTATTACTTTATTCCATGTACCTAGCATATTGTCTGGTGTTTGGTATTTGTTAAAAAAATTAAAAACTCTATGTTCAGAGAGAAGAATGTTGAGTTCTTGGCCCCTGGCTAGCTGGGTGATGTGGGGTAAGAGTTCAATTTCTATTTATCCTAGATTAACCTAAAAAATTCACCTCAATTTAAAGGGAGCTATATTTTGGAAGAAGTGTTTGATTTTTTTTTTTTAAAAGACACATTTATTCAGCATCATGATCAGACTATTACATTTAGCAATCAACAGCATGGGTGCAAAAAAAAAAAAATCTACATTAAAACCCTTTGTTGGAATGCTTTACACTCTCCACAGAACAGAAACTAAAATAACCTGTTATACAATTAGTCACAAATACAGTCCTCGAGTTTTTTGCCCATACACATGAGTATTGTCTAAAATATGTCTTCTTTGTAGCAGCTAGGCCCTGCCACCACTGTGCTTCGCTGAGTTCACAAATCTGTCGTAACCTGTAGCTTCTCGGTCCCTTCTCTGGCTCTCCTCTCCTGCTAAGCTTTGTTTCCTGGCAGCAATTAAAACCTTCTGCCACTGCCGTAGCTACTGCTGCTGCTGGAACCACCATAGCCACCTTGGTTTCATGGTTTGGCAAAGCATTGGCCTCCACCACCATAGGGGCCAGAGCTTCTGCCTCCAAAATTTCCTCCTTCCATGGGTCCAAAATTTGAGGATTGATTGTTGTAATTGCCAAAATCATTATAGCTTCCGCCACCTCCGAAGTTGCTTCCGTCATTACCAAGTCCGTTATAGCGATCCCCACGGCCACCATGGCCACCACCGCCTCGACTGCCACCAGAGCCACCTCGACCACCGAAGTTCCCTCCACGACCAAAGTTGTCATTCCCACCAAAACCACCTCCACCACCACCACCAAAGTTTCCAGAACCACTTCGACCTCTTTGGCTGGATGAAGCACTAGCCATCTCTTGTTTAGATAGGGCTTTCCTTACTTCACAGTTGTGGCCATTCACAGTATGGTAGTTTTGAATGACAATCTCGTCTACAGAGTCATGGTCATCAAATGTTACAAAAGCAAAACCTCTCTTTTTGCCACTGCCTTGGTCAGTCATGATCTCGATCACTTCAATTTTCCCATACTGTTCAAAATAATCTCTTAGGTGATGTTCTTCAGTGTCTTCTTTAATGCCACCAACAAAAATCTTTTTCACAGTTAAGTGGGCACCAGGTCTTTGCGAATCTTCTCTTGAGACAGCCCTCTTTGGTTCCACAACTCTTCCATCCACCTTGTGTGGCCTTGCGTTCATGGCTGCATCCACCTCCTCCACAGTGGTATACGTGACAAACCCAAAGCCTCTGGAGCGCTCGGTGTTTGGATCTCTTATTACCACACAGTCCGTAAGCGTTCCCCATTGCTCAAAATGGCTCCTCAGACTCTCATCGGTTGTTTCAAAGCTCAAATCTCCGATGAAGAGCTTTCGCAGCTGTTC
The DNA here is from genome assembly GCF_009762305.2 of Zalophus californianus. NCBI lineage: Eukaryota > Metazoa > Chordata > Mammalia > Carnivora > Otariidae > Zalophus > Zalophus californianus. Next base: position 15,673,814 of record NC_045601.1, on the reverse strand, counting down.
AGGCTCTTTGGGAGACTCTGACTTAGACATGACGGTGGTGGGAGGGGAGCCTTTAACGATGCTTACTCTGTGGCATCCACAGGCAGAAAGCGAAGTGTTTGATTTTTAAATCAAAATCACTTCACGTTTCTTCATGCTAACAGTAAGTTCTGAATAGTGCTTTATATTTTACAGTAACTCTTTACACTCATCATTTAATCCTCAATAATACCATGGTATGTCATTTTGTCACTCTTCAATATTAATTATAATATTAATAACCACAGCATTAATAATAAATGACCACTTATTATGTGCCAAGGACCAACTGCCCTCTTTCCAGCAGAAATCTACTAGACTTAGGAAGTTAAGTAACTTGCCCACATGTAGTCCAGATGTTAAGAAGCCGACCTGGGAAGTAGTCATGCATTTGTTGAGAGCGTTCCGAGGTGCCAGGCACAGTGTTTACATGGTATGCAGAGTACAGAGTTCAAGGGTAGAATCACACAAGCACACAAATTTACAATGTGAAGAAAAATACAAGGAACTATGAGGTCATGAAGCTGGTGTCTAATTTTGGGGCTGGAGGTCAAGGAAGGCTTTTGTGAGAAAATGCCAGTTAAGCAGATATTTGAAGAATGAGAAGAGTGAACTGGGCAAAGATGGGAGTATTTCAGGCTGGGGGGACAAAATCTGCAAAGGCCCTAAGACAGGCAGGAGCAAGATGCCGCTGAGCAACTGGGAGAAGGTCCATGTGACTGAAGGTCAAAGAGCCGGAAAAGAATGAGGCGAGGCGAAGGTGGAGACTCAGGTCTTCTTAAGGATTTTGGTCCATTTCTGAAAAACAACGAGAGCCACCAGAGGGGATTTTGCAGGGTGAGCGATAAGATGGCTGCACTGCAGAGCTAACCAAATTTGACTGGGAAGTGAAGAGGCAGGTGAGGGGAGACCGGCTGAAGTGGTGAGAGGGGCGACCTTTCTGGGGTCTAGAAGAGAGATGACAAGAGTGGGTGGTGGCGATCCCGACCGAGCGAGAGGGATGGAATTTGAAAGGTAGTTAGAAGATAAAAACTCAACAGAGCTGGGTGGTGAATTAGATGGAGGAGGGTAGGGGAAATCAGTGTGTCCAAGATAACCCCTACTAGATTGCTCGTTTGTGTAACTAGAAAGATCATGGGGATTCCCACCAAGAGATGGAACACAGGCAAAAAGCCAGCTTGGTGGGGAAGATCAGGAGGTTATGTTCGGACATGCTGGGACGGAGATACTTTAGAGACGACCAAGTAGAGGTGTGCAGTACCCGTGTTATATTGGACTGGAGCTCCTGAGTCCCCGCTGGGATTTATGTCAGAGAGTCTTTGGAGAAGCCGGGTGTATCTGACTCCAACGTGAAATCACTACATGACAGTTCAGAGAGGTTACAACTGTAAACAGGAGTCAACTGAACTCTGGTCTTCTGGGTGTAAATGTCACACACTTTCCTCTGCACTACCTGGCTCCACAGATCAGTCCCCAGAGTTCTAGTAATTCGAGTCACGGAGGGCCGACATGAAATCTTGACAAGAAACGGAAGACCTATATAAAGCCCCCAACCATTTAAAACTACAAATGGAACATTAAAAAAACCCAAAAAGCTAAACTAAATTAAAAAAAAAAATCATTTGTCTTGCGGCGCCTGGGTGGCTCAGTCATTAGGTGTCTGCCTTTGGCTCAGGTCATGATCGGGGTTCTGGGATTGAGCCCTGCATCGGGCTCCCTGCTCAGCGGGGAGCCTGCTTCTCCCTTTCCCTCTGCTTGTGTTCCCTCTCTAGCTGTGTCTCTCTGTCAAATAAATAAATAAATAAATCTTAAAAAAAATCATTTTTTAAAACTTCTTAAATCAGAATAGTAAGCAGAAAGGAACTGAAGAAAAACGGAGATGGAGATGGAAGACGGGAAGCAATTCTTTTTTTTTTTCCTTAAGATTTTATTTTTAAGTAATCTCTACACCCAACATGGGGGCTAGAACTCACACCCCTGAGATCAAGAGTTGCATGCTCTATGGAATGAATCAGCCAGGCATCCTGAGGGGAGGCAATTCTTAAAAGTGGGTTTTCATAGAATGCCTTCTTTATGCATGTATGTGCGTTCAAAGTTTTTTTTTTTGTTTTTTTTAACCTAAGCAAATTCAGAGACCGTGAGAGACATGCTGAAATACGTAAAAAACACTTTTCGGAGCTAAATATAAATGACCATTTGTATTATTTAATGTTTCACCACTGTTTCCCACACTGATAAAGTGATACTGCCTAGATGTCAAGTGCTCACAGCACAGGTGGCGCTGATCCTTATGTTTAAGTTACTCATCTTTTGGAGGTACAGCTGAGTGGGTCAAATATAATCACATTATATTTTGACAACCCAACTTCCTCCTACATTTTCAGTATAAGAAGAGGAGACCAAAGCAGCTTTTGGGAATTGATGACTCACTTTATAAAGATAATAGCTCTCCTAAGATACCAAATACCACTTAGACTACCCATTTCTAGGGCACTAAAAGGGTCCTCTAAAGTCCTTAATTTTATTTAAGTGAAGCATAAATGAATACTGTAATGCACAGGACACATCAGTAACAGAAAAAGCACTACCCACAAGTAAGATTGATTCTTTCAAGTAGTTCAGACCACTTACCAGGATGAAAAAAACTGCTTTTTCAATTAGTAGTATTAATAATTAATATTTAGGGCCTATAAAGTAAACCTGAATGAGGCTGGTCATTTGAATTTTAATGTTTTTAAATTGTATCTCAAAGCGAGGAAATGTGTCTTAATTAGTTGTGGTGACAGGCTGGTGTATTGTTCTTAACATTAGTCAATCCTTTTCCATAGAAATTAGAAAAAGGTGGGACATAAACTAATCAACAGCACGTATCTTGACTTTGGGGAAAACCACTGGATTTGTAAGAGATTGTCTTTTCAATTACAGACTGCTGACGTTAACTTTGGAATTATTTTTTTTTAATTACTAAGTGAAGGTCAGAAGGAGGCAGTTCCGGGACAGTTTGTGCCAAGCAGAACCAAGTCAGAGATTTATGGCTCATGGAGTTGATATTAAAGTGATAATTCTAAAGGCATTATGCTATAATCAACTTTCAGGAAAGCTACATATGATCACACAGCAAAATTTAAAACCTAATCTAATTTGCTATTTTTACAAATCTCTTTAATGGAAGACAATGGGATTCTACGTTTACTCTACTTCTCCGTTTACTTTGTTGTGATAACTGTTTTGGTTGAGTACTGAAGAAAATCTAACCTTACCCACATATGTAGTTGGAGAAAGAAATATATTAATAGCTTTTCCAGGTAATTGTGGATATTCTTCTTTGATACTACACCAAAACTTGACAAGTTGTAGTTTCTTAAAGGTTAGCAGTATGATCTAAAAGTACATAACGAATGAAATTTTCCTACTCTCTTACAGTAAAATTCATTGCTCTATCTTGCACTTTGAAATGATCTTTTACCCATGCATGGTTTTTCTGAACATCACCCATTGGTCACTGGAAAATTTCAGCTCAGTGAGCTATGCAGCAGATCTTTCCAATGTTGACACATTTTGTCAACAGCTAAAAAGTTCAGTATCATCTTACCATTATTATGAAAATTGTTTCGACCTCGTGGAACCCTGAGGGGGTCCTGGAGACTCAGAACAGTGTGCAGACCACACTTAAGACAACCCCTGTTCAGAATCACTTTGGGTCTCAGAGAATTTAAGCAGATAGGCATGATGTAGAACACAAACAGACTTTGAAACTGTTCTCAGATGATTCTGATAGTTCATCCTTGCTTGATGCAGAACTTAGGCGGGTACACAATTTAAAGGGACTGTACCTCTGTAAAAAAAGCTGTTTTGTAAGTACTTAGATACCTAAAAATGTTTTACAAATTCCTGTCTTTGCACACTGAGCTTTCTTGAAGTGAGAAAGTCATATATGATGCATACCTCCTCATTCATGTGAACTGGGAATTATGTATTTGAGCATAAATACAGCCTCTAACTTGGCCTTATGACATAGAAAAAAATGGTCCTAAACTCTCTTGGACTGCCAACTCCTGGTAAGTATTCTATGGCTACTGATTTCATCCCGTAATGGCATATTAGCATTGTAAAACACTGACTCTTACTTACTATTGACTCACAGTAATATTATAAGTATTTAAGTTTAATTTGCTAATAAAATTATAACCTGGGCATAAAAAAGGTTTAGAAAATGTTCTAATGCTTAGAATGTTTACAATTTTTTTTTCAGGAAAATAAAAATTCTCAATTCCCTTTTAGGTTTTTAGTCATGCTTTGCAACCATAAGGAAGTAGGAAAAGTAATAAATTCCCATTTTGGCCCTATGCCTTCTGAAATTTATGGTAGTCTCCAGCAGACCAGCAGTTCTTTTCACCGTGACAGGCTGGAACCACACCACTTGCTCAACATTTCAAAGTTACTTCAGGGAAAGGTCAGTGGGTTTAGGGATGAAGCACCAAGACAGTTAAGAAGAGATGGCAGAAGAGTCTCCAACTCCAAAGCCATTCCCCAAGCCAATGCCACATATCAGCCTTGAAGGCTTCCTTCACTTTCTACCTCCATGTCAGGAATTCTCAAGCAGGGGAAAGCATATCCCTGTGCACAGGACATGCAGTGCTTACAAGGAGCATCTTCTTCGAGGGTTAAGGTGAATAAAATTTTATATTTTATCTATATAATTTTTATATTACAAAAGTGCAGTTCTTTGAGGACAGTGCAAAGTTCATATTAATCATTATGATAAAAAAGAAAATGTCATTGTGGCAGCTTTTATTCTGTGGCCTAAAACATGCCTTGAGTTTACTCTGCTGCTGGAGTATTTCAGTGGAAGTTTGCAGAGCACCACTTAGTTACACCCTCTTTGAGAGAAGCTTTAAAACTGGCAAGTGGCGGGACTATACATTACAACAAAGCTTCAAGGGTGGTTTATCTGCCACCCTTTAAAGGATTCCTCAACTACTCATTTGTGGCAATTACTACCACTGGTATAAGTTGTACCTTGAGATCTTACCATGGTGTCAATATCAGGTCAATTCTTTGGCTAGAAAATAAACTTCTATAAATCACCAATCTATTGAGAAATGCCCAGCTTAAAGGAATGTGGAACTTTTTTCTTAAAAATTACCTTTCAACAGTTTGAAAACACCCTGGATATACACCAAGGTTATTTAAAATGCAAAATAAAATCTACTTTAATAGTTAATGTTGGTTCGTAATAAATCACAGAAATGAGCATTTAAAATGTCTTAATTCTGATTTTCTATTAAAGTTTCAGGCCTCTCCAACTAAAATGCTAGTGCAGGGTTCCGTCAGGGTCTACATGGAGGTCTGTCCTAAAAAGGACAGGGCAGCCCATTTAAAGGAACCCTGAGCACCCCTAAGTTCTGTGTGAGCCAGTAATTGTGACCTTTTTTACGCTTTATTTACTGAAACAATAACCTATGAAAATGAATAGAACTGAGACTCATACACTAAGTGGGCCCATTGTATTTGATGAAGAGCAAATGAACACAGCAGCCGGTGGCGCGCGGGGGGGGGGGGGGGGAGAAGAGGGATTAATTCCCTAAGACATCATTAGTTCAGCAGTTGGAAGTTCGTGCAGTAAATGGCCTAGCAATAACTACCTGCATTTTCACCCTGCCCATTTTCTTGCCTGCTCAGCTACCCTTGCTTTCTAATCAACCCCCCCTTCACTACCAGCTAAAAGCGACAAAACCTTGCTTCCTAAGCACCTGTATTATCAGATCTCTTTGCAGCCTGTTTAAAAATCAATGGTTTGGGGGTTCCGTTACAACGGAAAAACGCCTTGGGCCCGGGAAGCAGCCTCCGCGCCCCCAGCCTCCCCTTCTCGGAGCCCTCCGGGGTGTGAGTGCCGCGCCGGCCTGGGGTGCGGCACGGAGGCCGGTCCACGCCCCACGGCAAAGCAGCCAGAAACCACAGCGCAGCTCCGAGCTAACCTCGGCCTCAGCTGAGGCGCAGATCGGCAGCGGAGCGGAAGCCGGAGGCTGCCGGCCCAACGCGCCCACACCCGCGGCCCGGGCCGCAGCGGTCCACCCGGGCGGCGCCCACCGAGGCCTACATCTCTCCTCCGCCCGCAGACAAGTGGCCCAACGGCTGTCCAGTCCTGCCTCGCCCCGCCCCGTCCCGGGGGGCGGGGGCCCGGGCGGGGGCGGGGCCGGCCAGACCGGCAGGGGCCCGGCGGGCCGGGACGCCGCGCATCCCGGCCCCGCCCCCAGCCCCGAGGGGCTGGGAGGAGGAGAGGGGAGGGGCGACGCACTCCGGCCGCGCCGCACGCTCTCCGCTTCCCTCAGTCCCGCGTGCGCGCGCGCGCTCGCCCCAAGTCCCGCGGAGTTTAACACAATGCCGACGCCTACGCCGTGCGCAACGCCCCGGCTGGCGCAACAGCTCCGGCGCCGGGGGCGGGGGGGTGGTCAGACAGGGCGAGGGGAAGAGCGCGCGCGAGAGCCGAAGACAGCGCGAGACCCGAGGAGGCCGGAAGCGCGCGTGCGCGCCCCCGCCCGCGAGCGGGGAGGCGGAGCCGCAGCAGTAGCGGCAGCAGCTGTAGGAGCCGCTGCAGCTGGGAGAAGCGCCAGAGAGGCCGGGCCTGCTCCGGTCGGACCGGATCCCTCCCCTCCCCCTCCCTCTCCGCTCCCCTCCCCCAAACCCACTTCCGCAGCTCGCGGCCTTGCCGCCGAAGAAGCAGCAGCGGCAGCAGCAGGAGGCGGCGGCGAGGCGTCGGAAGGATTACGCACCTGACGGGCCTGCCTCTCAGGGCTCCAGCGCGGGACGCTCACCGGCCGCCGCCGCTCGGGACGCACTTCGCGGTGGCGGCGAGAAGGGAGGGACCGGCAACGGGGAACGGAACGCGAATCGCCCCCCTCCCCTTCCTCCCTCCCTCCCTCCGATCCGCCGCCCGCCCTCTCGGCTTCCGTCCCCTCCCCCTCCCGCAAAGCCCCGGATGGAGCCGCCGCCGACTCGCCGCCGCCTGGCTCCGGGGGATGGTTTTGTCAGGCGGCCAGAGCCCCGGCGCCAGGCGCAGCCGCCACCGCCCCCGCGGGGCGCCCTTGCCCTCGCTTCCCAGAACTGGGTCCCCGTGTGGTCCGGGCCCTCCGCCTGCCTTCACCCGGAGCCCCGGGACGGGGGTCATTCGTCTTCTTTGTTGCCACCGTTGGTGCCGGAACCGTTTGCAAGCTCCGGTGGCCCCCGCCCCCCCTTCGCCTTCCCGGAGCCCGGGCCGGGGGCGGCACGTGGGCACCGGCCCCGGGAGGTGGAGGCGTTGCGCGCTTACCTGTCGCCGGTGCTGCTGCGGCGGGGGGTGTGGAGGAGGCACCACTGGGCAGCCTTGGCCGTGCTCTCCCCGCCGCCGCCGCCGCCGCCTCTGCCTCTCGCTGCTGCTGCTGCTGCTGCCGCCGCGGTCGGTGTCTCCGGCGCGGCGGCGGCGGCGGCGGCGGGGCTTTTCCTGTCCGGTTACGTTAAGGTCACATGACCGAGAGAGCGGAGCGACTAGTGCAAAGAGGCTGAGAGCGGCTCCCGCCGGGGGGGAGAGGCGGCGAGAGAGCAGTGGCGGCAAGAGCCCCCTCCGCCCCCCCAGCCGCCTCCCCTCCCCCCGCCCGCCTCCGCCTCCTGCTGCTCTGCCGCCGCCGCCGCCGCCGCCTGCAGCACTAACTACACTGCCGCTCCCACCCAGGCTCCGCTCTGCTCCAGCCAAACTTCTGCAAACCATGTGCAGCCGAGGCGAGGAAACTTCTCTCCACCTATTGGGGCTGGAGGCTTGAGTCACAAGCCCCATGTTTACATAAAGTGTTTAGGTAGGACAATCCTGGAGATGCTCCGGGAAGGGATGCAGAACTGCTCGGATCCTACTGCAAGCTTCTGCTTGACATCTCTTGGCCATTACCTTTGTCCCTTTATTTCCCGTGTGTCACGAGTTTTCATCCTGACTTGAAATGAGTGGACTGGAGAGCTAGGGAGAAACTTGTAAATCACTAATATAATTTTCTGTCACCAGTGGAATTGAAAAGTCGTACCGAAGTCGGCATGTCAGTTTGTGCTGTGTGTAAAGAGGTACAAGTGCTGCCTTACAGACCAGCTGAGTGTGATGTCAGACGTTTGTTAGGATGGAGTTTGATGCTTATTTCGGTAATTATGTCTTAGTTTATAGCTCGTTGGTCCAAACAAAAAAAAAAAGTTGGCAAAGCATGTTTGTTACTTAAGAACAGTTTACTTGCCTGTTAAGTTTTGGTCTCTGTGGTACTGTTAGAGTGGATTTAGAGTTGGCCATTCTGTTAAATTTGGAGGTCCTGAAACAGGGTACATGGCAGGCAGGGGACTTAGATTGTCTGGTGGTCATTATTAACATTTTGAGGTTTATTTTTGTGTTTCCATTTTGCTAGAATTTTATTTGTCTTTGGAAATACAACTTAATTTTTTGAGGACGATTTAATGATTTCTGTATTTTACATACCTAGGATTTTGGAGACTTAAATAGAGTATGGCTTATTAAGGAAATGGAGGTAGCACTGGTTCCCAGGATTCTCTTTGGTTTTAAAGTATGCAATTCAGTTAATTTGATGTTGAACTCATTTTGGTTTACAGGGCCAGACTTTAGCACAGAGCTCTGGCACATGTTTCCCAAAATATTTAAAGCAAGATTAGTAACTTAAGACAATTTAACATACATAAGTGCCCCCCTCCTAAAAATGTGAGTTTGATTTAGTAATCCAGTTATACCCAGGGCTCCTGATGACTAAGTCCTTCTTTGAAGACAAAATAAGCAGCTGTGTAACTTTAGTGGTCCAAAAGTGAATAATAGATTTCATACATACCTGCCTTGAACTTTCTTACTCTTTGATCAGCTAGATAAATGACTTGAGTGGTTAAATGTCTGCCTGCAAAACTAAATTCTGACCCTGATACAAGTATTTCCTAGTGCACTATCACTAACACATCAAAGTTGGCCTTCAGGCTGGCATGCCAGGTTCCTTGGAGTGGCTCTGCAGTTGAAGTCTGTCTTATTAGGAAACTAAAGTGATTATTCTCATTGGTAGACCGTCAGAGATATTTGCCTTCTTAATTCTTTTAGACCTTGACTGAACTTTCAAGTTTATGGTGTGATGGAGTGCTTATATGGAGACTGACCTGACTTGAGGGAAACTAAAGGAAAAAGTGGGCAAAACCGATGCTAAAGTTTTGGATTAGTTTTAGCCACTGTGTCTAGAGTATTGGCCTTGAGTCTCAAAGTAACTGCTTATTCTTAAGACCAGTGAATAGTTTCCCAGTTCTATACTCTCATATAGTGGTACAGAAAAAAACCAGGGTTATTCCTGAAACTCTGGATCTCATTCCTAGAGAAAGTGCTGTCAGGAGCATCCTAGTCTTCTCTTCAGGAACTGCGGCTCTCGACTTTAGAACTGGGCTGCTTTGCTGCCAGTTTTCTCAAGGCATAGGCATGCGTACTTGAATTTTGCCAAGTATGCTAATTATTTTGATTTTTAGTCACCATCATAAAGTAATAGCATTATAAGGAATTCTGTACAAGTTATATCTGCTTCCTACAATTTGCTGAAGTGGAAATATTTAGGTGGATACATATGCAAAGGTTGGGGAGAAAATAGTCATTGCAAAGAAGAACTAGTAGTGTATCTCAGGATTGGGACAAGGAAAGCTGTCAGTCTGGTTGTGGGAGAGGCACAAATGCCCTGAGTTCAGTAACAAGAAAAATAAGAAGTTAAATCATCTGTTTAGTGCTTATGTACTGATTTATTTTGGTATTTGGAAAATAAATTTGGTAAATTTGTTTCACACATTTACTTCAAAGAAAATCACAGTGTAAGCAAATAATCTAAGTGGATTCATCAAAAGTTGAATTATGCATAAATATTCTAGTCATGTGCTGCTGAAAGTTTTGATGCATGTTATGCTGAAATACAATTAGAAAAGTATGCATTTGCTTGTATTCTAAAGAGGATAATTCCAGTGAGAAATGGACAGCGGGCAGAAAGCAATTTAATAGTAGTGTACTTAGCTTTTTTTTTTTTTTCCTTTTTGGCAAAAATTTGTTGTGCATGTGTGCTGAGGTGGAAGGTGGAAGTTCCTTTAACACTGATAATAAAAGTAATAGAGGAAATAATAGATGTGGGTAGATCCCAGAGCAGCTTTTTCACCGCATAATTTTATAAGGATGTCCTCCTGGGTAGCCTCTTGAATTAGGAAAATGACATGTTTTTACATGTTTAAGTCTACCACGCCCTCTGTGTTTTGTGTGAAGTTTAAAATATAAGTCAGAAAAGATGTATTTTGAGAGTGTCTTATATCTCATTGGTTTGGTTATAAAGTTTATAGGAAATGCTTATTTTATAGTTGGTTGTTACTGAGTCCATATTCCTGCAAGGATTCCCTATGCTTTAGGGAAGTTTTCGTTTTAATCCTGTTAGCGTTGGCTTTTGGGTTTCATACCGTTTTAGTTATAATTCTAAGATACATATTTTATTAAATGCTACCTGGAATACACATATATGTAAAATTTAAACAGTTTTCAGGAAATAGTACTTGTAACCTGATGGTGGTGGTTTAAATTCATTTCATCAGTTACAGATGAATCAAGGTCCACTTTTTGAAAAACACTGGTAGATTAGTTTTCTTGCTATTACAAATTACCCCAAAACTTCATGGCTTCAGATAATAGACATTTGCCTATCTCATACAGTTTCTGTGGGTCAGGAATCTGGACTAGGTTAGCTTGGTGGTTCTGGGTCAGGGTCTTTCATGAGGGTTACAGTCAAGATGTTGACTGGGCTCGAGGATTTGCTTCCCAGGTCGCTCATACTCTAGCAAGTTAATGCTGGCAGTTGGCTGGTCTCAGTTCTCCAATGGACTGCTTGAGTGTCCTCACAACATGGTGGTAGTTTGTTTCCTTCAGGGCAAGTAATCGAAGCTAGAACAAGGAGGAAGCCACACCACTGCCACATGCTATTAGTTAAAAGAAAGTCACTTAAGTCCAGCCTATAGCCAAGGGCATAGGAATTAAGCTCCGTGTCTTGAAGGGTGGAGTATCAAAGAATTTATGACATAATTTAATAACTACGACAGTTCTCTATTTTTCCTGTTTATGGGTGAATTAGGATTGAACCAGAAGCCTTGTTGAAGTCAATCTGTAAGTAATTATCTTAGTTAATTAAGTCAGTATTTTCCTCTGAGGGCATCTAGTCTCACACCCTCAATCTTAAATTTGAGAAGGGAGGCTCAAAGAAGTTAAGTAATGAACCAGCCCATGGCCGTTCAGTCTAGGAAAACTAAACAGATTTTTCTCTGATTTTTGTCATGAAAAATCTGTGTACCGATTAAGATGAGAAAACTTGGTGATTTTTAAAAATCTGAAGAAGTTATAGAACTGTTGTTTCCCAGCCTCTCCTGGTTTGCAAACTTCTACATGATAGTAATACTTTCAACTTATTTGGCCTACAGATAATGCCTTGATGTCTATGAATTTGCAGACTTCTCATACCAGCACCCGCTCCCTGTTGATTCTTAGAGGAAACAGAATGTACTTAGGAAATTAATTCAGACTACTTACTGTTAGCTCCAGATGCTGCACATATACAGACCTCGAGATTGTACTGTGTAACTATTCCAAATAGCACATTTTTAGGACCTAAAAAGATGTTATAACAAAGATAATCAGGATCTCTATATGAAAGAAAACAATACCACTTTCTGCTGTGAGATTGTCATGGAAACTTTGGATCTAGTAAGATTTGTTTTAAGACTAGTTTTGGCTTTGTGGTGTAAGAATTTGGATGGGACCCTGATATGGGTAGTTTGGAGCCAGGATAAATTTTGAAAGCTTTCCTTGATTTTTTTCTTTTAAATCCAGTAGACTTTCCTGAGTAATAGATTGGGGATACAGTAAATTATCTTACACCTTTTGCTATTGTAGAGTTGGATAATGGTGGCTTTGTTCTTAAACTGCTTTCCAGTTTCTCTTACCGTCAGGACTCCTCACAGTTGCTGGTCTGCCCTAAAGCACATACTTACCTGATTCCTCTTGTTGTCTACCTGGATCTTGTATCCCCCCCCGCCCCCGTAAATGCTTTATAGGGACTTCCCTTTTCTAGATATTGCTCGTACTCACTCAGATGCTTGCAGAATTGAATTTGTAGTTGAAGGACATAAGATAATTTTCCCCACTAGAACTGAATGAAAAACATGTTTATTGTTGTGGAAAGCCTCTGGAGGGAGGTGCTGGTGCTGTATATGTTAATATTTGTTCTTAAGATGCTTAATAGTCCAGTGGGGGAGGACACAGTCATGTGTTTAATATACAGTTCTACAGTACACATATTTGAAGTGTAGTGGTAGTATAAATGAAGTTAGTATTTAAACTGAATCTTGAAGGGTGAATAGATGTTTGAAAAATAGTTTTGTGACATGTTTGGTGGTGTGCATTTCATTTTTTTTTTTAAGATTTTATTAGAGCAAGAGCGAACACAGGGAGGAGCAGAGGGAGAGGCACAAGCGGACTCTGGGCTGAGCGCAGAGCCCGATGTGGGGCTCAGTCTCATGATCCTGAGATCATGACCTGAGCTGAAATCAAGAGTCGGTGCTTACCCGACTGAGCCACCCTGGCACCCCAAGTGGTTCTGCATTTCTCAGCTTTACTCCTTCATTATACATCTACCTTGAATTGTTTTATTGTTGAGTTGCCATTGTATTGTGGTAAGTTGCTTTTTTCTATGGCATGCACATTCTTTTTATATTATTAGTGTAGGAGTGTGCTGTCCAATTCAGTAGCTACTAGCCACATGTGGCTATGCAAATTAATGTCACACTAGCCACATGTTAGTGTAGGCTACCATATTGGACAGCACAGATATAGAATATTACTATCATTGCAGAAGGTTCTGTTGGGCCGTGCTGCTCTAGAATCATGTTTTACTCATCTGACATTTTCACGTTAGGTTACTGTATTGAGTTAGGAATAGAATGAATAAACAATAGCTTTCTGGCATCATTGGAAGAGGCAGAGTGGTTGGTACTTATGAACGGGGCGGGGAGAGAGTATAGGATATTTACATTGGTGAAGAATATAGGCGTTGGAGTCAAATCTAGGTTGGAATCATGTTCTCTGTACCTTAAGTTGTTTGGCTTTGGGCATGTACTTCACTTCTGAGCCTCAGTTTTTCGTTTTACTTAATATCTGTTCTTAAGATGCTCACAGTCCAGTGGGGGAAGGACATGATCATATATATTATTTTACATATATATAAAATACATATTATATAAATATATTTATCTCATAGGTTTGTGTGTATATAAAATAAAGTGTGTGTAAGGGGGCTTAGCACAATACCTCAGTACATAAGATTATTAATATATTTTTGAGATAGTCACTGATAATTGAAAGAATTTTTTTTTTTTTAAATTGGCTTATAGAATTGACTTGGGATTTTTATGTTTGAAAGTGAAATCAGGGCACCTGGGTGGCTCGGTTGGTTGGGCGACTGCCTTCGGCTCAGGTCATGATCCTGGAGTCCCGGGATCGAGTCCCGCATCGGGCTCCCTGCTCGGCGGGGAGTCTGCTTCTCCCCCTGACCCTCTTCCCTCTCGTGCTATCTCTCATTCTCTCTCTCAAATAAATAAATAAAATCTTAAAAAAAAAGTGAAATCAGTGATGAAATTTATAGGGAAAAACTATTTCCCCTTATAACTGTGTCTATGATATTGACTTGTTTTTCTTTATGAAAATGATTGATCATTGGCAAGGGGAGATTCCCATTTTTGTTAGTTTATCCATAGTAAAGATCTGTGGAGTGGCAGGAGTGTCCTCATTCGAAAAAGTTGTCTGTCTAAACATTAATTTCTAAAATGTGGTCTGAAGATAGGATAACCAGCTGGCTGCTTTGCCCAGGCCTTTCCCAGCCTAGCACTGCGAGTCTAGCTGCTGCAGGAAACCCCTCAGTGCCAGGAAATCCAGGATCTGAAAGGGCCACGTAAAATTAAAGGATTCCAGTTTATCAGATTTCATTAGTGAACCACAGGACAAGTATTCAAACTAATCTTACTTGCCATCAGAGTGCTTAGAGTCAAAAATCTCTAAGGTAACCAGAACCCAAACCACATGAGGCTTTTTAGATTGAGATCAATACTCTGCATTTAAAGACTAGTGCCTGGTGGCTTCGATTCGACTGGAATTACATCATTTTTGTTAGTTGTTGCCCTCTGTAAGTCTTCATGTGATGAGTTCAAGAAACAGTCTAGTACATATTTTTATATTAGCAGTATTCAAAAAAAATTGTGGTAAGCAAGTTTCTAAGACTCATGTATAGAAGCTAGATTAAAAGTCAAGTTTATACTTAAACAGAATCTTGCCTGTTTTGGGCTTTTCAGTTCAAATAGTGCTGTCTTAATATTGCACAAATTTTAGGTTCCTTTATTTAACTATTGTGTTCACTTTTCTCATTTTTCATACCACCCCTCTACCAGTTCTTTAGATTTCTTTGTAGTAGAGCATCTCTATCTTTAAGCAGGTTACTTAGTTGTTTGTTTTTCTACTGCCTTTATTTGAATGTAAGCTTCAGGAAAGTAAGAGCCCTTTTTGTCATCTCTACCACTGTATCTTGGAGCCCAGAGTAGCACATCCTAACTTCTGAATAAGTATTTGATGTATTACATGAAAGAACTGAGTATCTCTGTGAGTAGGTTTTACAGTTCTGCATGCTTTCCAGCCTGTTTTATTTTAACAGTCTAGGGCATGTTGAAACATGTTGTTTTTATTTTTAAATTTTTTATTTTTATTTTTTATTTTTTAGGATTTTATTTGTCAGAAGAGAGCAAGCACGTGAGCACAAGCAGGGGGAGTGGCAGGGGGAGGGAGAAGCCGGCTTCCTGCTGAGCAGGGAGCCCAATGTGGGACCCTATCCCAGGACCCTGGGATCATGACCTGAGCCGAAGGCAGATGCTTAACTGACTGAGCCACCCAGGCGCCCCTATTTTTAAATTAAAAAAAAAAAAAGGATTGATTTATTTGAGAAAGAGTGCGCAAGCACAAGCCAGGGAAAGGGCAGAGGGAGAGAATATTCAAGCAGACTCCCACTGAGCATTGAGTCTGACTCAGGGCTCTGTCCCACAACCCATGAGGTTAGGACCTGAGCAGAAACCAAGAGTTGGACACTTGACTGAGCCACCCAGGTACCCTGAAACATTTTGTTTATAAAGAAACATTTAAATCTGAGTCTCTCTCTTTTTTTTTTTTTTTAAAGATTTTATTTATTTGACAGAGACACAGCGAGAGAGGGAACACAAATGGGGAGTGGGGGAGGGAGAAGCAGGCTTCCTGCGGAGCAGGGAGCCCGATGTAGGGCTTGATCCCAGGACCCTGGGACCATGACCTGAGTCGAAGGCAGACGCTTAGTGACTGAGCCACCCAGGTGCCCCAAATCTGGGTTTCAGATTGTGCAGAAGGAGTTAAAAAAATCCCGTTTTGTTAATAAACCCTCCCGGAGAGCTCCCATGAGGAAAGGGAATTTGGAATAGTGACCTTAAATCTTCTTTAAAAAAATGGCAATTCATAACCAGTGGTGAGAATTGAAAGTTAATAGATTTGGATTGGAAGTATTTGGAAAAGCTTGGTCTACTCCTCTTTATCACCTCACAGCACGGGCCCCACACTCGCAATTTGTAAAGGCGAGGAGAGGAGAGCATGAGGAGATTGTGTTGGAGAAAGAGAATTGAATCCCCTGTACTTACTACATTAAATGGAGCAAGAGGGTGCTAATGAATTACTGAAAGTCTGTATCTATAAAGTGAGGACAAGTCAGTAAATAGTCTTAGTTAGTGGTACTCACAGTTTAGTGAGCATGGGAATCTTTTGGAGAGTTGTAAAAGTCATTCCTTAGTTGCAGCCTCGGAAATCCTGATTGCAGAATACAGGAATCTATAAATCATGGACACTCAGGTGTTTGCTGATGGAGTTGGTCTGAGCACCACACTTGGGGAAAAACTGCTGTGAGAGACCGAGGAATAATTAAAAATAAGTGAAAAGATTAAGTTTTGGCAAAAAAAAAGTTTCTGATACTGTAATAGATTGATTTTATATGTAAAAACCATTCCTGCTTCTGACTGCTGTGGTATGTGAGAAGGCACCCAGAATGCCTCTTGGCGGCTGCCTGGTACATACAAAATGTGTCCAATTTAAAAGCCTTTTGGGGCTTGCACTGAATAGCCAACTCATTTTAAACAGTGGAAATACTACTTTTATTTAAGTGAAGTGCTCCATCTATTTAGGTGCAGGATTCGCTAACGTCAGTCTTTAAGCCTCTCATGATGTTTCTCAATTGGATTCGAAGCTGGGGCGGGGGGGGGCGCTAGTGATTTGATTCAACCAACATTTAATCTCAGAATCCTGTGGATTTTTACTCAGATGGATTGTAGTAACAGTAAACTCATAGCTTCATGTATGTTAAGTCCATTAATCCTCACAGCAACTCTTTAAGAGGTAGGGGTACTGTTAAGCCCATTTTACAAAAGAAACTGAGACCCAGAGAGGTTCAGTGATTGGCCTAAGGTGATACAACTAATAGGTGGTAGTGAGGAATTCAAATCCAGGTTGGTCTTAATCACTGTATTCTCATGAGTGATAGAAATTTGATAACATTTTGAGGAGTGCTTCCAAGGCCACTGGTGAATGTACTTGAGGCTCTCCTCTGTCTTCTGGTAGGATTTCTTGGTCATTTTGATATTACAGAAGTTGTGAACATGAAAATCCCCTTACATAACCTAAAATAATTAAAAAAAAATAACACCTCTTTCCTATAACTAAAGTTGAAGCTTTTATCATAAATTTAAGTAGCTGAAAAAGATGCAGTTTCTGATGAATCATAAATACTGATTTAAAAATAAAGGTATTATATGTCTTTAGTGTATCTAGTGGAATGTAATACTGTAATGAGTTGGTGTCTACCATGATTGCTTTAATAAACATAAGTAAACAATTCAGATTTAACACTGTTCCTTTAAAAACTTAATTCCCCCCCCAAAATGTTTACCTAATAAATTTTTATGCTTGAAGGTCTTACTGATTATCCTTTTGTTTTTTGTAGCATATTTGTATGTAAATTGTTAGATTTTGCCATGACCATAAGGCACCAGATGTTCATATTTTGTTGTTAAAATTGTTGTAATTAACACACAGTTGACCCAAACAGCAATTGTACATATTGATACTTGGAGTAGAACTTTATTGGAAATGGCCCTCTTAATAGGTGGGGGATTGTATGGTTCCCATTAAGTTAGAAAGCTTTGTTGGCCAATATTTCAAATTGTGTTCTTGTTGACTTCCCAAAGAGGTCTGAATGTAGGTTAAATATATTTATAGGCATTTAAATACAGTGGGCCAAACTAAAATTGAAGGTGGGCGAGAAGGGAAGATGGGAAAGGAGACAGCCTTCATACATTGGCTGCAGGTGTGTACCCAGGCACAGCAGCTTTATGTAAGTGCTTCTGTGGAACCTAAGGATCTAGAAAGCATTCCTTGAACTCTGCATGCCCACATGTTCCTTGGGAAATCTTGGGATTATAGGTACCTTAGACTGCTACTCAAGGACTCTTGCAGTGTGCTGAAAATGGTACCAGGATGTTTACCTTACATAAAATATAAGGTATAGATTGGTACATAAAATAGGGTACATAAAATTGGTACATAAAAATAGGGTATAGATTGATGTGTATTCTCAAGGTGAAATACTGTGTAGCAGTTAAATTGCAAAATTAAGTGTCTCAATTTATTTATTTATTTATTTTTTAAAAGATTTTATTTATTTATTTGAGAGAAAGAATGAGAGAGAGAGCTCATGAGAGGGGGTAGGGTCAGAGGGAGAAGCAGACTCCCTGCCGAGCAGGGAGCCCGATGCGGGACTCGATCCTGGGACTCCAGGATCATGACCTGAGCCGAAGGCAGTCGCTTAACCGACTGAGCCACCCAGGCGCCCAAGTGTCTCAATTTAGAACAGTAATACTGTATTCATGGATATAAACCTTGAATAACAGGTTTCATTGAACTTCACAGTTCCATTTATATGCAGATGGGTTTTTTCCATACAGTACATAGAGTATATAAACACATCTTCTCAACCTTTATCTTGCCTTATTTTTTAAGAATACAGTAAAAACAACAAATGTGTTAATTGACTTATTGGTACATTTTCTGGTCAATAGGCTATTAGTAAAGTTTGGGGGGGTCAAAGATGATACAGATTTTCAACTGGGGGGTGGGTGCATCTAACCCCCCACTTAACGGTGAACTATAATGTATGGAAAAACTTAAATTCATTGTGGTGGGAAGCATATGGGACAAGTGGGGGTTATGCATAAAAATGAAGATAAAAAGGAATTTACTTTTTAAAGATTTATTTTAGAGCATGGGGGGGGACTGGGGAGGGAGAGTCTCAAGCAGGGTATGTGCTGAGGGCAGAGCCCAACATGGGGCTCGATCTCACCACCCTGAGACCATGAGCTGAGCTGAAACCGAGAGTTGGACACTTAACTGTTCCACCCAGGTGCCCTGCTTTTTAAACATGTTTATCAATTCAAGATGGTAAGCACATAAATATCAAGTTCTTTGTTCCTGGCATTTTTTCATTTCCCCAAAGTATGTGTGAAACTAAAAAAAAAAATGTGTGGGAAGAATGTTTTGACTAGATTGGTAGTAAAGGCATGGATAGTACTGATAAATGAAGTGCCAGTGAGCAGGCATACTGAAATTATGCCATCCAAAGTAGGTATATAAAACTCAGTCTTGTCATCACAAACCTGTCTTACGTATTTACTTCAACACCAGAGTTTCCTGTATGGTTCTCTTAGGGCTGGGATTGGGATTTCCTGGAGACAGGTGAGGGGATAGTGTCCAAAATCTAAGCCTTTTGGCTTTAATAAGTATCTTTGCCTAGATTTCCTAGGTGTTAAGCTTTCTATAGTTCTTTTAAAATATCTTCCTTTCAAATTCTTAGTGTTAAAGACCCAAACACCAGCTTCTTCATAATTTTTATTCAAGCAGCAAGTACATACAGGAGCTGAAAAAGATCATCACAACTTACTGATTTAAAAAATATTAAATACCAATTAAATAGATTCCCCCAACAGTGAGCATTTATTTTTGATTGTAGAACTTGAGTATCTCTTGCACTGATACTTTTCTCTGGTTATCACTTGATCAAAAAAAATACTCGTCCCAGCTCAAACATTACCTTAGGGTGATAAAAAGTGAGATTGATTAATTTCATAGCAAATTACTGGTAAAAACTAAAACGGGCGCCTGGTTGGCTCAGTCATTAGGCGTCTGTCTTCGGCTCGTGTCATGATCCCGGCATCCTGGGATGGAGCCCCGCATCGGGCTCCCCTTTTGATGGGGAGCCTGCTTCTCTCCCACTCCCCCTGCTTGTGTTCCCTCTCTCGCTGTCTCTCTCTGTCAAATAAAATCTTAAAAAACAAAAAAACCCCTATGTTTATAAAAACGATTTTTCCAAAATTGTGATTAATTAAAAACGCTTCTGAAGTCTTTCCCACATGGCAAGCTGCAGATGTGAGGCAAAGGTACTTGCTGCTAGGTTGTACATTATAAATCTGCAGCTAGAACTTTCTCTAAATGCTATCTTCAAATACAGAACTCCTCCAAAAATCACACTTTGTGCATTTGCAATATTACCACAGTTACTTGAAACTTGGGCCTCACTTCCAAATAGACTAAGTAATTAGAACAAAGCCATGCTCTTTTCCACTGTCATTTTCTATGTCAAATTATCTTTATTTTCCTTTTATTTTTTAATTTTTATTTATTTTTTAGTTACACCCAATGTGGGGCTTGAACTCACAGCCCCGAGACCAAGAGTGGCATACTCCACTGACTGAGCCAGCCAGGTGCCCTTGTTTTCATCTATTTACCTCAATGGTGATAAGGATTACGATCATCCACTCCAGGCGGAGTGCCCTTTTCTCAGTCAGGTGATTCCGCATTAGATCTGTCAGCTCCATGCAGTGCTGAAGTTTTTCATTCATAACCTGCATTAGAAAAATTTTAGGAAGTACCCTGTATTTATTTATATATGTATATATTTAAGATTTTATTTATTTGAGAGAGAATGAGAGAAAGCACATGAGAGGGGGGAGGGTCAGAGGGAGAAGCAGACTCCCCGCTGAGCAGGGAGTCCGATGCGGGACTCGATCCCGGGACTCCAGGATCATGACCTGAGCCGAAGGCAGTCGCTTAACTGAGCCACCCAGGCACCCCAGTACCCTGGATTTATATTTAAACAAGTTTAAGAACTAAGTCACGTCACATATCAAAATTCCAAAGGTCTGAAATAGGTAAACAGAATTTATCCTCCAATTCTTGCTCCGTTCTCTCCCCAAGGCAACCTGCCAATGTGAGCCTGCATCTGAATCCATCTAGAGACACTGTAATGCAGATTGAACTGCAAGAAGTACTTTACCTACTGAAGCTCTTACATTCCTGAGATTTTGATGGAAGATGTAAAAAATAAAGTTTTTGAGTCCTAGTTTTTGGTAGCTGGCCTTGGGAGTTTAGTAGTTAAGAAAGGCAAATTGGAGGGCGCCTGGGTGGCTCAGTCGTTGGGTGTCTGCCTTCAGCTCAGGTCATGATCCCAGGGTCCTGGGATCGAGCCCCGCATCAGGCTCTCTGCTCGGCGGGAGGCCTGCTTCTCCCTCTCCCACTCCCCCTGCTTGTGTTCCCTCTCTCGCTGTGTCTCTCTCTCTCAAATAAATAAAATCTTTAAAAAAAAAAGGCAAATTGGAAACATGCATTGTGGCTGAAACGCCCAAAAGATGATAAAAACTGATTACCTTCTAAAATTGTTCAGGTTCTGCGCAAACCTCCAAACCGTACCATTTGACCTGCTGCACACTTGCCACTAGTTGGCACTGCTTTTAGTGCTGAACTGTGGAGCTTCTGGGTTCTGATGCCCCACCACATGCTGGTTGGGGCAGGGTCACAGAAAACAATCTTTGGGGTTTTTGTTTTTTTTAAAGATTTTATTTTTAAGTAACCTCTACACCCAATGTGGGGCTTAAACTCATGACCCCGAGATCAAGAGTCACACGCGCTACAGAATGAGCCAGCCAGGCGCCCCCAGAAAACAGAATCTTTGAATTTAAGACTTGGATGTGACCACTGGTAGTTGTACCTCCTTAATCTTTCTTTTGGAAATGGGAAGAAGTCTGGAAACCTTTTTTTTTTAAAGTTTTTATTTATTTATTTATTTATTTGAGAGAGCGAGAATGAGAGAGAGAGCACATGAGAGGGGGGAGGGTCAGAGGGAGAAGCAGACTCCCCGCTCAGCAGCAGGGAGCCCGATGCGGGACTCGATCCCGGGACTCCAGGATCATGACCTGAGCCGAAGGCAGTCGCTTAGCCAACTGAGCCACCCAGGCGCCCTGGAAACCTTTTTTAAAATAGTTTGATTCCCCCTGATTATTTATGGGGCATGGGGAGGGCAAGGGGTTTGGTCTGGAAATTTGAGACAATCGTCACAGACGCATGTTTGGGGACTGACTTCCGTCAGCGTACCTTATGTACTATGTACATATGTACTATGGTTGTACACAGCGCACAAGACTGCCTCAGGGGCGCCTGGGTGGCTCAGTCGGTTCAGCGTCTGCCTTCCGCTTGGGTCATGATCTCAGGGTCCCGGGATCCAGCCCCACGTCCTGCTCCCTGCTCAGTGGGGAGTTGGCTTCTTCCTCTCCCTCTGCACCCCATCCCCACTTGTGCTTTTTCTCTCCTCCCTCTCTCCCAAATAAATACTTAAAAATCAGATAAACGGCCTCAATAATGAGAACACAAGGGACCACAGTCATAAGCACATATTCGCCATGCTTCCTGCCTTTGTGGCCATCCCCTAGTTTCTACTCTGTGTAAATGCTTAAACAGTGCCGCCTTCTGTCCTCCCTTCCTCCCCTCCTTTCTGTTTCTATTGGCTGCTCGGATCTTGGTCTATCAACATGCTCATCCTCAGGCTTGCTTCTCCCTTGAAGGTGTGGGCCTGACCCTCTTGCATTTTCTTTTACCTCTGACTAAACAGACGCGTTCTTCCTCCACGTCCTCATCACCGAGTTTATTCTTTAGCCCTTCGGAGTTGCATATTGCCACTCTTCTGGAACCTCCAAATGTCTCCGAGTTAGTGCATCTAACAACTTTTCTTGGTTCTAAACCTCGGTGAACTCAAGCATTTGACACCACCTTGAAATGCACACTTCCTTTGGCTTTTTCTCCGCTAAGACCCAGGTTCTACCTCTGACGGCATCTCCTCCTGGGTTTTCTCTACCTCCTCTCGCCCTTAGATGACGCTTCCCAAAGTCCTGATCTTCTCCTTCCTGCCTTCTAGCTCCACGCTCCGCTTGCACCATCTCATCCACTTCGGTTTGTGTAGACGCTCCCTAAACTTTGCATCCCACCATCACTATTTCTGTGATGTGTATGTGCCACCAGTACGTAATTTCCAGAAGACTTTGCTTAATTTGTTTATTTTAAAAGTAAACTGTCATCGCCATAAATGGACAGCAGTGTGATGTGAAACAGTGCTGCCTACAGGAAGCTGAGCCCGACGCCAGGGAAAGGGGAGTAGCATACACTAGAGGGTCCACCAGGAGCCACTACACCACTAAAACCAAACTAGTTCAGGGTCCATGTGTCACCTAAATTCATCTCTTGGACAAGTATATGTATCCCACATTTTGGGAAAGACTTAAACTACTATCTCTTTTCTACTCCCAAATATAACTGTTTAATTCTGGTTTCTTCTCTGACTGAAATTCTAACTGCCTATAAAACATCTAATGGGTTTCCTGACCACACCTCAAATTTAATGTTTCTCAAACTAAAATTGACACCCTGTCCAAGTCTATCCCTTGGCCTGGGTTCCCTTTCTCCGATCAGGTCACGCCGTCTTCCCAGTCACCTGGGGTGGAGGTTATTTTTTTTTTGACGTTATTTATTTACTTATTTATTTATTTATTTATTTATTTGACAGAGAGAGAGAGAGAGAGAGAGAGCACCAGCAGGGGGAGTGGCAGGCAGAGGGAGAAGCAGGCTCCCCGCTGAGCCGGGAGCCTGGCATGGGACTCGATCCTGGGACTTTGGGATCATGACCTGAGCTGAAGGCAGTCGCTCAACGGACGAGCCGCCCAGGCGCCCCTGGGGTGGAGATCTTTGATCTCTAATTCCCACTCCCTATAGTTATGCCCCATGGTGGACAGTCTTGAATCTATCCCTTTGTTAGCTTTCCTTAATACTACATGAAATATTCGTTATTTGTTAAGAACAGATCCACTGCCCCCGCCCCCCACTGGCATCAGAGTTCTCATTCTAAGCAGTTGGATTGGATCATGTCACTCCCCTATTCAACAGCTTTTAAACATTTTACCAGTCCATTGCCTTCTCAATACCATGAAACAATCCCAGATCATTTGGTCCGGTCATGCTTCAGAGGATGGCATCTCTGCCTTCCCAGCCTGCTCTTTCCTCGGTGCTCCTAAAGCACTTGGTTTCCTTGTTTTAGCACTTACTTCATTCGGCCTCACAGCCATCTGCTGGCAGCTCAGCACCCTTCCCCCCGGCCCCCTACACCTTGGGGAGTTACTCTTCCACTATTTTCAACCACCGGATGTGGCCAACCATGATCTCAGCACCTACCTGACACCCTCCCCAGCGCTCCCCACAAAAGCCCCAGGGTGAAGGGGTGGCTATATGACCCAGGCTTAGCCAACCATAATGCCCACTTCCCTATGGTTGGCCAAAGCGTGGGACACATCCAGTCCTTTGAAGTTGCCAGGCAGAGTGAAATGTAGCTTGGAAATTCCCTCTTCCCACACCCATTTCTCCCATTCCCACAGAGAAGGCCACAAGGACGCCAACTTGGCTCCTTGGGGAAGGTGCTGAGGAAAGAGTCCTGACTGATTTAATTGGGTCTGTGCGACAGACGTTCCCCATTCCCACACTCTAGCCTTGTTCTTCTCAGCAGTACGTGGTGATAGATAGGTAAGCTCGTTCAAACTTTTCTGTGGTGTGCAAGCAATAGAGTCCCCATTAGCGCATGCTTCCTATTTCATTTAGCTATAGAGTCACGCATGTTACATGCACACGGATGAGGGAGCACGAGAAAACAGGGATGGTATCACAGAGGTGGTAAATGTGAAGTAGGCTCTAAATTGGCAGGTGCCGGGCACCTGGGTGGCTCGGTCAGTTAAACGCCTGCCTTCGGCTCAGGTCATAATCCTGGAGTCCTGGGATCGAGTCCCGCATTGGGCTCCCGGCTCAGCGGGGAGCCTGCCTCTCCCTCTGACCTTCTCCCCCCTCATGCTGTTTCTCTCTCTCTCTCTCTCTCTCAAATAAATAAATAAAATCTTTAAAAAAAAAAGGTAAGTTAGTGCCAAATTGTGAGAGGAACTGTAGCCCCTAATTCCTGGGACCTGTGAATAGGACATGGCAAAGGAGAGTTATGACTGTGTATGGAATTAATGTTGGAAATCAGCTGACCCTGACAGGGAGATAAACCTAGATTATCTGGGGGCGGGGGAGGGTCCAGTGGAATCACAGGGATCCTTAAAAGTGGAACTGGCAAGTACAAGAGCTTAGGAAAGTGATGCCACGTGAGGAGACCTCAACTCATCTGTTACATGGAAGGGGCTCCAAGCCAAGGAATGTGGGCAACCTGTAGGAACTGCAAAAGGCAAGGGAAGCACCTTTTCCTACACAGAGCCTCCAGAAAGGAACACAACGCTGCCAGCACCTTGATTTGGGCTCAGAGACTATGTCAGACTTCTGACCTACAGAGCTGTCATACAATATATTCATGTTAAGCCAGTTTGGGATAATTTGTCACAGCCCCAAGAGAAACTTACTACACCATGCTGCAACGTTGGAATTTTATTCTGTAGGTAATGTGGGGTCCTTTGTTCAGTCTTCAAATATTGGTTGTGTGGACCACACTGTGCTGGGCAGAGGAGATGGAGTGGTGAATAATACAGACACATCTCTGCCTTCCAGCTAAAGGGTCCAGCGGAGAGGCTGGGGAACAGTCAAGAAGGTCTGAGAATAGTCCAGAGGAGAAAGGTGGGGAGCGGCAGCAGGAGTGTTATAGGCGGGGGGCCCGAAGGCAGGGGTCAGTATGGCATCCCCGTTTCACCAGCCCAGGGCCTATCATGCAGACTTTCCGTAAATATCTGTTAATGAACGAATGGCACTGAGAAGAAAATGAAAAGGGCAGTGTGACTGGACGTGGAGGGTGAAGGAGAAAGAGGAAACCACCACGCCTTTCAGTTTTCTGGTTGACTGACAGAGGGAGGAGGCCAGTGGTCCTGCCACAAGCCGAAAGGGAGAACAGAGAAGGTTCAGTGTTTTCTGGGAGAATACCATGGGTTTCATTTTGAAATCTTAATCACCGATTAATTCTACAAATATTTACTGAGCATGTGCTCTATGTGAGGCCTTGCCCAAGAACTGGGAAGATAACAGGGAAGAAAATAATCTTGGTCTCTGATCTCAGGGAGCCGACATTCTAGTGTGGAGTGACTCAGAGAACCGACTCTCAAAGGGATACTATGAGATATGTCAGTGTGGAAGACGTGTGTGATTTAGTAGGCAATGGGAAACACCTGGAAGGCAAGCAGAGAACAGAGGTATGTACTTGAAAGTCATCAAGAAACACGGGAGCAGAAGTCATGGAACCAAAGAGGAGCGCTGCTGAGACGAAGCGCCTGGGCGGCTCAGTCGGTGAAGCGTCTGCCTTCGGCTCAGGTCATGATCCCGGGGTCCTGGGATGGAGGCCCACATCGGGCTCCCTGCTCAGCGGGAAGTCTGCTTCTCTCTGCGCCCCCCCACCCCCGCTTGTGTTCTCTCTCGCTCTCAAATAAATAAATAAAACCTTAAAAAAAAAAAAGGAAAATACGCTGAGAAGCATAGTCTGGGAACTTTTAAGTATGCTTGGTAACTCGTGGAAGACTTAACACCAAAAAGATGGCTCAGAGCGGGCCTGGGAGATGAAGAACAATTAGCTGTAACGACTCAATCAAGCCACGAAGGTGGCGACGGTAATGATAATTGGGTACCTCTGCTAAAGGGGAGACAGATTCAGTGGGATGTGAGATGTGAGGAGAGTTCCATAAAAACTGTCAGTTACCAAAGGAATTCTGATGAGCGAAAGTTTTAGTTGCTATGTAATGAGTTTTCAGAAACAGAATGTCCAAGTCCATTAGATAAAGTGAAATGTAGTTCAAACCCATGTGGCCATCATGCCCCGCAGCCAACTACCCGCTAGAGGTCCCAATCCACATCCCTTGCCCTCTGGGCCCATGAGCCAAATAATCCCTCCGTCTCTGGTGTGCCCATCATATATTTAGATATTTGGGGGGGGGGGGGAAGTAGCTTCTATCCCTTTTGCTGCTGTGTTTTAAGGAAGGAGAGGGGGAATCCCACGAGTGTAGCTCCAATTTCCTGTAAGTCCCTTTCCCCCCTAATACATTGCTTCTTCTACTTTTAGCTATCTTGCCCCAGTTCCTAACTTAGAATCCAATAAAGATGTGGTAGAAATATGTAATTTATAAAGATAATTAAAATGAGTCTTGAATTTTAGCTCCTAAAGAAAAAATAAAGCGGAGTTTCGGGGACTGTTGGTTTTATGGATTTAATGTTTGTGTCCCCCTTAAATTCTTATGGTGGAACCCTAATGCCTAAGGTGATGGTATTTGGAGATGGGGCATTTGGGAGGTGATCAGGTATAGATGGGGTCATGAGGGCATGGAAGAATTAGTGTGATGGAATTAGTGTCCTCACAGGAAGAGGAGGGGCCATGAGACAGCACTCTCTCTCCTGCCATGTGAGGACACAGTAAGAAGGTGGTGGTCTATGAACCGGAAGAAGGCCCTCACCAGGAACCCGGTCTGTACGCGTAATCAGAACGCGAAGATGCAGTGTGTAAGGGCTGCACGCGAGGGATTTGTACAAAGTACTCCATAAACACAGAGGCACAGACCAGATGCAAAACCTTCCCAAGGACGTGACACTTGGGCTCATTAGGCAAAATGCAACCAGGGATGGTCCTGGCTCAAAGGTACCAAACAAATCAAATCACATCAACTTGAAAATCCGCTACAGATGTATCTATGATGGTGTGAAATTTAAAAAGACTCTAATTTTTATTCTGATTAACTGCAATGTATGCATTCTCCCAATGTACTGAGTTAAGGACCGAGAAGCCAGCAGTACTTTCGTTATATCTAGTTCATACGAGATTAAAAAAAAAAAAAAACTGCCACAGAACTGACTTGTTCCAGGACTTTTCCAATTTGGGGACTGACTGGACTCCACCCCACCGGGTCTCTGGGCTATGCAGTCAGCCCTCCAATGGTGTCTCCACTGGAGGTGTCCCTCCTGGGTTAGCAGAGTGATGATGCAGTGGCACTTTGTCCAGGTTTCCCCTTCCTTCCTAGCAGTTTGATTTTTGTCCCGCTAGTTGATGATTTCATCGCACTTCATCTTCATTATTGATCCTGCTTTGACCTTTCTTATCTTCAACTCTGGCATTCCTGTTGAACGTACCACTCACGCTGAGGAAGTTCTTGAAAGACAGCCTTATCTTGATACCTCTCCTCTGAGCAATACCCTCAAACCACCTTCACAGTTGGTGACCATGATCTTGTTTCTCCTTTCCTGTAGTCTTGTCCACGGGGGACATGTGAAGGACACTCTGGGCATCCATATTACAGAACCATGATTTGAGGGAAGACAGGATGGGCTGGGGAAGCAGCTGGTTATCTTGGTTATTGCTCAGCCACTTTTATTGACTCAATTAAGCACAGCAGGCTGATTATCAGAAGAGGTAGAGAAGGTCTGCATCTGCTTGGTGGCAATGACTTTATACCTCATCACACCGATCATGATTCCATCATGAGTCTCCATTCCAAGAGAAAGAGAGACATCCAAGAGCAGTAACTCTGAGTGCTTTCAAACTTGTCCCCAGTGAATGTGTCTCATCAACACTGATGTTTTTGTTTAGTCTGTTATTACAGAATTCTCACAAGATGCTTTATTTTCAAATTAGCTTTCCTGAGGCATAATTTACTCAGGATAAAATGCAGCCATTCTAAGTGCACAACTGGAAGACTTTTGACAAATGCATACCCTTGTAACTGCCCACACTACATTTCCATCACCTCCAAAAGTTCCCTTGTGCTCCTTTGGAATCTATAGCCCCATCCACTCAGCCCTCCCCAGCTCCAAGGAATCAGTGATCTACTTTCTGTGCCTATTGATTCGAATTGTCTTTCTAGATCCCGGAAATACAAGAGCACATGTTTTTGTGTCTAGATTTTTTCACTTGGCATGATTCTGATATTCACCCATGTTGTGGCATGGATCAGTAATTAACTTACTGTTGCTGAGTGGTATTCCACTGTATGGATATGCCACAATTTGTTTATCCACTCACCTACTGATGGGCACCTGACTGCTTCCAGTTCTGGGCTATTATGAATAAAGCTGCTGTGAACATTTGTGTATGACAGCATGAGGACATGTGTTTTCATTTCTCCTTGGTGAAATAGTTAGAGAAGTAGAATTGTTGACTCTTACAGTAACACAATGGTTAATTTTATGAAAAACTGCCAAGCTGTTGTACCAATTTATATTCCCACAAGTAATGAAGTTCCAATTGCTCCACATCCTTATTAATACTTGGCATTAGTCTTTTAAATTTTAGCCATTTTAATGGGTGTGTAGTGAAATCACATTGTAGTTTTAATCGCACTTCCTTGGTGAACAAGGACGTTGAACATCTTTTCATGCTCATTTGGCCATTGCATTATTTTTTTTTTTGTGAGGTGTCTGTTCAAATCTTTTGCTCATTTATATATATTTATTTTTATTTTTTAAATAAATTTTTATTTATTTACTTGAGAGCCAGCGAGAGTGACGGTGAGCAGGGGGAGGGGCAGAGGGAGAAGCAGGCTCCCCACTGAGCAGACAGCCCTACACCCGGACCCCGGGATCATGACCTGAGCCACAGGCAGCTGCTTAACCAACTGAGCCACCCAGGTGCCCCTCTTCTGCGCATTTAAAAAAACTGGGCTGTCCTTTAAACATTGAGTAGAAAGAGTTCTTTGTATATGCTGGATAAGTCCTTTGTCGGGTATGTCTACTGAGAATGTTTCCTCCCAGGCTGTGTGGCTTGCCTTTTCATATTCTTAACAGTGTCTTTCAAAGAGCAGTTTTTTAGTTTTGATGAAGCTCAACTCACGAAGTTTTTCCCCCCAGGATTCATGCTTTTTGTTTTTTAAGATTTTATTTATTTATTTGAGAGAGAGAATGAGATAGAGAGAGCATGAGAAGGGGGAGGATCAGAGGGAGAAGCAGACTCCCCGCTGAGCAGGGAGCCGGATGTGGGACTCGATCCTGGGACTCCAGGATCATGACCTGAGCCGAAGGCAGTCGCTTAACCAACTGAGCCACCCAGGTGCCCCTCATGCTTTTTTTTTTTGTCCTAAGAAATCTTTGCCTGGCTGAAGGTCATGAGGCTTTCCCCCTATATTTTCTTTCTGAAGTTTTATAATTTTAGCTTTTATATTTAGGTCTCTGATCCATTTTTTTTTAATTTCTTTTTTAAGATTTTATTTATATATTTGAGAGAGAGAATGAGATAGTGACAGCATGAGAGAGGGGAGGGTCAGAGGGAGAAGTAGACTCCCCGCTGAGCAGGGAGCCCGATGCGGGACTCGATCCCGGGACTCCAGGATCATGACCTGAGCCGAAGGCAGTCGCTTAACCAACTGAGCCACCCAGGCGCCCTCTCTGATCCATTCTAAAATGGTGTGAATTAAAGGATACTGTTCGGCTATCCAATTGTTCCAGCACCATTTGTTGAAAATATTATCCCTTTGTTACTGAACTGATTTATATTTGTCAAAAATCAATTGCTTGGGCGCCTGGGTGGCTCAGCTGGTTAAGCGACTGCCTTCGGCTCAGGTCATGATCCTGGAGTTCTGGGATCGGGTCCCACATCGGGCTCCCTGCTCAGCGGGGAGTCTGCTTCTCCCTTTCCCTCTGCCCCCACCTCTGCTGATGTGCTGTCTCTCTCAAATAACTATAATCTTTAAAAAAAATCAATTGCTTATATGTGTATTTCTCAACTCTCTTCTGTTCCACTAATCTATATGTCTGTTCTTATGCCAATATTCAAGTATCCTGATTACTGCAGCTTGATTTTCTTCAAGTCTTAAAATCAGATAATAAAAGTCCTACAATTTTGTCCTTTCTTCGAAATTGCTTTGGCTAGTTTAGGACTCTTGCATTTACATTTTAAAATCAACTTGTTACTTCTAAAATAAAAAAAGCCTGCTGAGATTTTGATAGGGATTGAGTTGAATCCACAGGTCAATTTCCAGAAGTAACATCTTTATAATATTGAGTCGTCTGTTTTACAAACATGGTAGGTGTATGTCTTCATTCATTTAGTTTCTTAGCCATGTTTTGTAGTTTTCAGGGTACAGATCTTATTTTTTAAAAAAATTTATTCCTGAGGGGTGCCAGGGTGGCTCAGTCATTAAGCGTCTGCTTTTGGTCCTGGGATTGGGCCCTGCGTCGGGGTCCCTGTTCGGTGGGAAACCTGCTTCTCCCTCTCCCTCTGCTGCTCCCCCTGCTTGTGCTCTCTCTGTCAAATAAATGTATAAAATCTTTTTAAAAAAAATTTATTCCTAAGGGGCACCTGGGTGGCTCAGTCGTTAAGCATCTGCCTTCAGCTCAGGTCATGATCCCAGGGTCCTGGGATCGAGCCCCGCATCGGGCTCCCTGCTCAGCATGAAGCCTGCTTCTCCCTCTCCCACTCCCCCTGCTTGTGTTCCCTCTCTTGCTCTCTGTCAAATAAATAAATAAAAGCTTAAAAAAAAATAAAAAAAATTTATTCCTAAGTAATCTGACGTTTTGATGTTATTGTAAATGGTATTCCATAATTTTCATTTTCCAATTGTTCATTGGTAGTATAAAGAAAATTACTTTTTATAAGTGACCTTGCATTTTGCAACCTGATAAATTCACTAATTTGTTCTAGTAGGTTTTTTTTAAGATTTTATTTGTCAGAGAAAGAGAGAGAGCGCACAAGCAGGGGGAGGGGCAGAGGGAGAAGCAGGCTCCCCGCGGAGCAGGGCGCCCGACGCGGGGCTCGATCCCAGTTGGGATCATGACCCGAGCCGAAGGCAGACGCCCAACCGACTAAGGCATCCCTGGAGTAGCTTTTCTGTAGATTCTTCAGGACATTCTACATATAAGATCCTGTCATCTGTGAATAAATTCAATTTTACTTCTTCTCATAGGAGATGTTAAATCTTGGGGCTATAAATATAGCCACCCAGAGGGATTAGTGCCTTGTCTGGCTGGCACTGCATGGGGCTTTCTCCACAGGTCTAGGGTGCCAGAGACTGGGTAGCATCTGATTCTCCCAACTGCTGATGTGTGACAGTGGTTACACGTCAATCCTTTCATGGAGGGACTCAATCTTAAACTGGCCTTGATACTGGAAGACAGGGGGTGCTCAGCATACTACAAGTAGAGGGGGTGGAGCCTACAGAGCCCTTTTGTTCTCACTGATGTTTTTCTTATGTTTGCACTTGATCTTGGCCATGAATTAGCTGACCATTTTGTTGTCAAGGTATTCTTCACTCAAGGTGTCCTCAGTTGTAGACTTGATGCCAATAATCCCATCTTGTATAGGGAGGAGAGACACAAAAATGGCCACCTTCCAGGTAAGAGATCAGATTATTTCTTTGGCATCAACCTTCTTGCCCAAGCCACGTGGCAGTGGCAGTTGGCTTACTGATGATTCAGAACACGAGACCAGTGATGCTTGCTGGCAGTTCCGGTGGTGGCATGAAGCAGGGAATCTTTAAAGTAACCGCACTGTGAGGATGATGGGGGTCAGAGTGCTTACTAAGTAGGTTTCTAAAATTTTCTCCATCTTTTTCAAAATCTGACGTCTGTATTAGGCAGACTTCTAAGATGCCACCCAAAGGTCCTCGTTCACCCCATCCCCTGGACTGTGGGCTGGGCCCAGTGACTTGTTTCTAACAAAGAGAATACAACGAAAGTGATAGGCTGTAATTGCTGTGATTAGGTTACAAGAGACTGTGAGTCCTGCCTTGGTAGTGCTCCGCCCCCTTCTCTCACCTGCTCGGGCTGATGAAACAAGCTGCCACAGTGGGAGGTGCTTGCTCCCCAGAGAAGATTATGGGGCAGGGAACTGAGGGAGGCCTCTGGTCAACAGCTTGTGAGGAACTGAGGCTTCAGCCCAACACCCTGAGATGAACTGAGTCTTGTCAACAACACATGGGTTAACTAGGAAGTTCACCTTCCCAGCCGATCCCTGAGATTACTGCAGCCTTGAGAGAGACTTGGAGGCCCTGGTTAAGCTGGACCCGGGTTCCTGACCCATAGACTGTAAGGCAGGGTTTGACACAGTGCTGTTTTAAGCCAGTCAGTTTTGGAACAATTTGTTTCACAGTAATAGCTAACTAATACAATCACAGGAGATCCCTCAACTCTGTAAAGCTTTTGGCATCCCTTTTAGAGCCTCTGGAACTTCAGCCCAATCCACAACCATGCAAATCTAATGCTTTTCGACCGGACACCTGGATTGTCAAATCGTGTCTAGTTAAGACATTTAGTCTCTAAAACCATTTTGGAATCCACTGAAATTTGAATCTTATAGTATCACTGATCAATCTTTTCGTGTCAGCTAAAGGTGACATAGTTAAAGATGGGCCTCTTTCCCTGACTGCTGGCAATGACCTCTGCTCTCCTGTGCTGGAAGGCGCCCATACAGGCAGAGGTGGTGACAAGGTCAGTGACAACTGTAGTTGGGACCACATAGGTCAGTGACAACTAAGGTAACTTCGATATTGTTATTCAAGGGGAAATGTCTGGCCTGGAGAAAAGTTTGTAGATACCAGAGCTGCCATAGCATTCCATGAAGCATGGTGGGCTGCTGAAATCGTAAGTCCTTTTTTTTTTTTTTTTTTTTAAGATTTTATTTATTTGTTTGAGAGAGAGGGCCTATGCGCACAAGCTGGGGGAAGGCGAGAGCCCGATGCGGGGCTTGATCCCACATCCCTGAGATCATGACCTGAGCCAAAATCAAGAGCAGGATGCTCAACCAACTGAGCCTCCCAGGCGCACCGTAAGTCATTTATTTTTGATGGGGCATAGGATGAATGAGGGGAAGTGGTAGGAAATAAGATTGAAAAAGAGGAGAGAACATGGAGGTCCTTGTATATGAAGCAAAAACACTTGAACATAACACTTGAGGCAATGACGGAAACTGGAGGTACTAACTTAGTGGGAGGGACTGAGAAAAGATAATCAGTAGATGTTAACATCAAGATAAATCAGATGCTGAAATTATCTGACAAGAATTTTAAAGTAGTCATCATAAAACTGCTTCAATAAGCATTATGAACATGCTTGAAACAAATGACCCAAAAAAACAACCAAAGTCCCAGCAAAGAGATAGAAAGCATAAGAAGAATCACAGGAAAATTTTAGAACTGAAAGATACAGTAAGCAAAATAAAAAACCCAATGATGGGCTCAGCAGCAGAATGAGGGTGATGAAGGAAAGAATCCGTGAACTCGACAGATCGATGGAAATGATCCCATACGAACAACACAGAGGAAACAGACTAGAAAACAGGTGAACAGAGCCTCACATACGTGTGGGAGTGTAAGAAAGGACCTGACGTTCACATTATCCCATCAGAAACCCAGTAGCCTAGAACTAGACGCCACAGCATTTTTCGGGTGCTGGAAGAGAATGGTCAGCCCAGAATCCTAGAGCTGGTGAAAATATCCTTTGGAAGGAAGGGGAAATCAAGAGAGTCTCAGAGAAAAGACAACCAGGAGAATCTGTTTCTACAGACTTATCCTAAAGGAATAACTAAAAAATGTTCTTGAAACAGGAAGGAATCAATAAAAGAAATCATGGAACATCATGAAGGAAAAATGACACAAAGAATGAAAATATAGGCAAATACAATAGAATTTCCTTCTCCTGAGTTTTCTAAATTATATTTGATGGTTAAAGCAAAAATTGTAACAGCGATGGAGTTCTCGGTATCTGCAGAAAAACAGTTCAGGCAATTATATTGTAAATGTTGGAGGGTAAAGGGATGTAAAGGATAGCAGATTTCTGTACTTGATTTAATCTGGTAAAAGGTCAAAACCAGTGGACTGTGATAAGCTATGTATGTATAATATCTAGGGCAACCACTAAATATCTATGCAAAGAGTTATACTAAAAATATACAGATAGATAAATCAAAATGGAATTCCAAAAAATGTTTAAGTAACGCACAGGAGGGCAGGATTTGACACAGGCGACAACTTAGATGGATGGCAAGGGCATTATGCTCAAGGAGAAAAGGTCAGTTTTAAAAGTCGCACACTGTAGGGATTGTATTTATAGAACATTTTCAAAATGACAAAATTACGGAAATGGAGAATAGATTACTCATACCAGGGGTTCGGGCTGGTGGGGAGCGGAGGGGGTGTGACCAGAAAGGGGCAGGTCAAGATCTTTGTGGTGACAGAACAGCTCTGCATTTGACCGCGTGGTTACGTGGACCTCAACGTAATAAAAGGTCATAGAACTATGTGCACACGTTGTACAATATCCATTTTGTTTCCTACCCTCCTTCCCCACGTGGTTTATCTCCATCATGACCACCTCCACCCACTTTCATCGTTCTCTTGATACCTAGGTCACTCTTCTCAATTTTGCTTCCATGCTTCTAAATGCTTGCGTGATGGTTCTCACTGGAGGGCTTCCTGCCACTTACTCGCAACGTATCTTAAATTTTGCTCCTCCACTCCCCTGGCCCCACCTGTCTGTGTTCTGCCATCTTCCTCCCTGTCAAACATCAGTCATCCTTGACTCTTCCTTGTCCCTGGCCTCCAATTGCTTGATTTGTCTTAGAGGATTCCTTCTTGAATTCATTTCTATTCTTGCTGCCATGATCACAGTCCTGGGACCCATGAACTCCTGGGTTCAGGTCTTGCTTGAGACTCGACAAGAGCTTGCTGAAGGAAGAGTAGGCCTCTAAACTCTCACTACTTTTACCTAGTCTGCAGAGCAAGTATCAGAATATTCTCTGATGCAATAAAGAAAAGTATTGAAAACTGTCTGTATCTAGGAGATGGGGAAGGGGAAATCCAGAGATCTGAATCAAAGTCAAACAAGATATTTCTCCAAAACCAGTTAAACACATTTACTCTTCCACATGGTCACACAAATTATAAGCAGAGATGTGTCTTTCTCAGTAAAAGTGCAAAATACATACCTTAACTCGACGAGTAATGCTAAGGAACTGACAAGTTTTATCATAAAGTTGTTCCAGGTTTTCTCTGTCCCAGTAGAAATCGGGAGTGATCAAGAAGTCTGAACTCAAGTTTATACGGTGTCTTAAAAAAAAACAAAAATTTTAACTTTTTATCTTGAATTAAAAAAATCACAGTCCCTATTTTCTTTCTTTTTACAAAGTACTTTACGAAGATACTTGTTAATGCTGACCTTTGTAATACTTCTGAGAAATATATAAATAAAAAGATTTACATAAGAATTTCAAAATTTGCAACCAAATTAACTCAATCTTTAACGTTAATGTTATTTATGAAGTAGTTAGGAAAAAAAAAAACCCTCATTTTGCTTTCAATTTCTGAGCTTTTTTCTGTTTTCATTAACTTTTACAAGATACACACATTTTTTGATGGATAGGTAATCATATGCCTTAAAAGTAAAAAAAGAGAGAAAAGGTAAACTGACAAATCTCACTCCTATTCTTCTTCCCATCTTTCCCTTTCTCCCACCCACGACACGGAACCACTGTTAGCTTACTCTCCATTCTCCCAGTGTTCGTGCAAACACTGGACAAGCACATACACACACATTCTTAATTTCTACCTTTTTACGTAAGAGGCCTATGCTTTCTTTTAAATGAAAATCTAAGGCACAGAAGTAACATATATAGAGTTGTTCACTGTAACAAAGAAAGCCCTAGAGAAGAACTCAGAAAACAGTAGTTGGCCCTCTTACCCTAAAACACAACTCAAATCCTTGAGGCCCCATGAACACTTTATTGTGTCCTTCCAGACCTGTTCCATGCATACATTCATGTGTATGTGTGGTATGCATACAGAGCGAGATAAAGATGAATACTCATTTTTGTTTGTTTACACAAATTGGATCGTACCATACATAATTTGGACTTAATTTTTCACCCAATGTTGTAACTTGCCATGTACCTATTCATAGATTTACCGTGTTCCTTTTAATAACACACAAGCACTTTTGTGGTAAAGAGAAGAAAACTTAGGATAAGAACAGTAAGACTACAGAAACTGTTCACAAACCTACGTATATTTAATCCTAACTTCTGAGTTTTGATAGGATTATCATCTGCCATATCAAATTCTGCTGGCATTACCAAGAGAAGAGGATAGAGACTGTCTCCACCCCACTTCTTAGAGAGCTCAAGGCTTCAGATGAGCTGAGGAACGCAGAGGTGAAGAAATCCTGGACCACTTCTTTCTAGGCCAATCCCTGCGGGGAAATGTGGAACAACTCTCAAACCCTTTACGGCGATCCCTAGCAGCTCGTGCCGTGTACTTGGAGGGACAAGACACTGAGCGATGCTGCATGGTGAGAAGCGTGCCAAGATTCAGGATGTTTCATCCCATAAATCCTGGGCAAATTGCAGAAATGGAATAAACTGAACACCTTCTCAGAAACTTCTTTAAAATGATGCACTGATGTCCTTCGCCAGTCTTAAGACACCGTTCCTTCCCATCTCTGAGAACAGACAGCATCTTTAAAATGGATGAGGTCTTACAGGTCGGCTGGGACTTAGCTGTCATTGCCCTAACTTCCCTCTTGCTTTCCTTTTCTGTATGCCCTAGAGGGAATGTGACGGAATCCATACCCAATAAAGCTAAAGGAGTTATTTCAGTGTAAGAGGTTAATCCTGGGATAAAAAAGCACTGTCGTGGGCGCCTGGGTGGCTCAGTTGGTTAGGCGACTGCCTTCGGCTCAGGTCATGATCCTGGAGTCCTGGGATCGAGTCCCACATTGGGCTCCCTGCTCAGCAGGGAGTCTGCTTCTCCCTCTGACCCTCTTCCCTCTCGTGCTGTCTCTCATTCTCTCTCTCTCAAATAAATAAATAAAACCTTAAAAAAAAAAAAAAAAGCACTGTCGTAGCATCTGTCCCAGCTCTGGCACCTCACGGCACGTCTCAAGAGTTGACACACAGTATGTAACGTTTCTGGAGCACTTGCTTCTATTTAGCAATATCATGCAATAATATATATATTATCTTAATATATATATTATTTACTTCCTATATATAATATATATATTATTTTAATTCCAATGTAGTTTATAGTGTTATATTAGTTATACTAGGTGTACGATATGGAGCTTCATCAATTCGATACATTGCTTAGTACTCGTCATGATAAGTGTACCCTTCTCCTATTTCTACAACCCGCCCCCCCAACATCTGCATCTGTTCTCTATAGTTAAGAGTCTGTTTTTTGGTTCGTCTCTTTTCCCTTTGTTCATTTGTTTTGTTTCTTAAATTCCACATACGAGTGAAATCATATGGTATTGGTCTTTCTCTGACTGGCTTATTTTGCTTAGCATTATATTCTCCAGATGCAATGAGATATTTTTACTGAGAATTCCCACTACCCAAATTCTAGAATATATCTTTCTACCCACAAAGAACATCTACTGGGCTTCTTTACATAGATTTAATGTAGATTAATTGTGATGTCTGGGCGAACACAGAATTTCTTGCAGGGCAGTCCTAGTACAGCCCAAGTGCCTCTAATGGGTAAGAGCCCCCTTGCCGGCTTAACATCTGTGAGGTGAAAGTGCATACACTTCCCATCAGGGCACACGCTCGCCTTTCACTATACACGTACAGGAATGTCTTTTTCAGACTGTTACACACATACATTAATTTTATTTACAGAGAAAATTCTACCTCAGGGCAAAGAGTTCACCCATTTTCTGCATAACTTCTTCATGAGATAGTTTCACTTTCTTCCCAGCTTTTAAAGCCTATTTGGGAGGGAAAAAAATACACACATACATACATACGTCCATACAAACATATCTCCAACAAGTGACAGGACCATAAAGCACATTCTAGAGCAGATGTAAATACATCTCTTGGTTGATGTCTCTCAGTCATTTCTCTTCGAAATTTCAACATCTTATTAGGTAGAAATTGTATATTCCCTTGTTCCATTTCCCTTCTCAATAGCATTTTCTAGGATCTACATTTCTAATCTCTTATTGAAAAAGCAGGGCCTCTCTTCCCAAGTATAACTCTGTCATTCTTTCACAGTAAAAACAAAATTACAGTAAACCTGAGTTTTGGCGTATTCTGATATAACTTAATATGTACTTTTCAAGCCACTATCTGTCTCATAATTCAGCAAAACACTTTTCAATCAAGAAGACTGGTCATAATCCCCTTCCTTAGAGAGGAAATACCTCACTTTTTTAAAAAAGCATAGTTATGTTAAAAATATTACACCACCAGAAGAAAGTAATTAGAATTCTAAGTTTTCAAAAGTAAAAAAAATATATATCTAAAATTTTTTAATTTTAGATATAATGAATGTTCTGTTTTTGCTTAAATTCAGTGTAGCTTTTCTAGCATTTATTACTACTTTATTGCACTCCTAAGTATATTGTTAGGGTGGGAAAACAGTATTTTTCCCAAATAGAGATCAATCCTTGAAAACAAGCATAAAACTGGTATAATTACCTCTGGAATTGACTGAATAGACTCAACAAATTTATCCAGTGATGCCTCCCAAATAGCCAGTTTCACTGGGGGGAAAAAATGAATAACAATGGAACATTTTCTCATCATCATATTCATGTTTAGACAGAATGCATAATTAATTGCCCGGTACCTTCACCACCATTTCAACAAGAGTTTAAGAAGCAAATGTGCTAACAATGTGCAAGTGAAACTTAAGCACAGTTCATTATCATTATCAAGGATAGCACTAAAATGAAAAGGAGGGAGGAAACAGTAGATATCCAAGCCCTGCTGGCAGACCAGAGCACTATTTGGTAGAATTCCTGATTTTCTGATGCTGCATCTCAGAAACCCAGAGAGGATAAGGTACACCCTGAAGGGAAGTGTGGCTCTGTGGACGGAGCAGGAACCAGGCCTTTCCCGCCGTCCCTCCTACTCCTTCTCCCCTCAGGGCTGTGTGTAAAGCTCACGAGCCCCCGAAGCCTCCTGGAGTGGCGTGGACAAGGCCACGTCAGCCGCAGCCGAGTGTAGGGGAGGGCCATACAATTCCTAGAGAACGTCTGCAGTTTTATTCAGCGCATGGGTCTCCGACCCACCGCTGGGAGGAACCGGCGTGCGCTTCTCCCCAGAGGCCTGCACCCAGTCACACTGGGCTTTCTCTGCCTGGATTAGGGACAACCCGAGAGCCACCACCACGCAGAAGAGGACAGGAAAACAAAGCGGATAACGATGGTACAAAAAATATTTTTGGAGAGGGTAAGTTTTACCCGTACAGTTAATAAAGAATGAATAGCTTCAGCACAGACAACTCTACTTTATTCTCTTGTTTTTTTTCCTCTGGGAAAGAAAAGAAATGTTAAGGCTGTGCTAAGTAATCTGTGAAAACATGCCTAAATCTTTACTGAATGCTTAAACTTCCCCGCTGAAATGAAGACTATGTAACACTTTTCTCTGATCAGTAGCATTAACTTACCTGAAAGGCAAAGAGCATTCGAGAAAGCAAATTTCTCTAGGATGGCGTCATCTATATCCAGCTCTGAATTTAATCTGATTTCCCCTCTGTGAAGTTTCGACTGTCCCCTGTGAAAAGGGAAAAAAAAATATCTTCTAAATCTTAAAAAGTTCTTTATTTTTTCTTAAAAAATTTTTTTTTCTTTTGAAGTAGTCACCTTATACTCTTTCTAGAGGTCATTTTGGCAATTTGTACCAAGAATCTTATAAATGCTCTTATACCCTTTGATCTGAGTAATTCTACTTCTAGGAATTTATCCTAAGGCAATAATCAAAGACGCAAAGAAAGATCTGTGTAGGAAAACTTTTTTATGGTCAAATGTTTAACAGTAAAAAATCAGGAAAGAAGCTAAATGTTCAATAGGAGAATGGTTCATTGATAGGAAATCCACATAGCCAAAATGAACAAGTGTGTTTTGATGTTTTGTAGAGAGGAAAAATGACCACAATAAATTGCTAACGGATCAAATGCTGAATATAAAGCTATGTACACAGTGTCTAGATATCCAAAGTCACAATGACACGGTGGGAGCGGGGAGGGAGGTGGGGAAGTGGTGAAACAGTGAGGGGCTTTGGGAGGACTGGGAGGCAGGGAAAGGGTGGGAACTTGGGAACATAAATGTCAGGCAAATAGGAAACATATAGGGTAAACCGTCACAGAAGATGCGAGGCAAGAGATGGGCAAAGCTGTGGACCCAATGGGACACAGTGAGACAGAATGTGCTGACAACCCCAGGTGGAAGGAAAAAGAAAAGACAAGACAGAGCAGAGGTGACAGGATGCTTTAATGAAGGAGCCGGGCCAATGCTACAGAGTCGCCTGAGGCAGCAAACAGCTGGGACCCCCGGCAGGACTCACGGAACAGCCACGGCGGTGGCGCCGTGATGGGCTTTCTGGCGAAACCAAACATGGACTCTGGGATCCAAAGAGACCCCAGTTGGGGACTTTACTCCTCCACAGACTATAAGATAATGAGTGTGCATGAGTGCATGCGTGTCTGCGGGTGCCTCGGAACAGTCTGATCTGGAAACAGAGCACAGAAGGGAAGGTCATGGGAAGCGTAACCACAAGGCCAAGTGCTTAATAAGAAAATTAATAAAATTTTTTTTTTTTTAATAGAGCAGAAATTCTCATAGTTTGGTTATAGGACCCATTTCTTTCTTTCTTTTTTTTTAAGATTTTATTTATTTATTTGACAGAGAGAGTTGGCAAGGGCAGGAACACAAGCAGGGGGAGTGGGAGAGGGAGAAGCAGGCCTCCCACTGAGCAGGGAGCCCGATGTGGGGCTTGATCCCAGGACCCTGGGATCATGACCTGAGCCGAAGGCAGCCGCTCAACAGACTGAGCCACCCAGGCGCCCTGAAAATTAATAAAATGCTATTAGCTCTT
Source organism: Zalophus californianus (assembly GCF_009762305.2). Taxonomy (NCBI): domain Eukaryota; kingdom Metazoa; phylum Chordata; class Mammalia; order Carnivora; family Otariidae; genus Zalophus; species Zalophus californianus. Next base: position 15,632,499 of record NC_045601.1, on the reverse strand, counting down.
CCTCTGTTGTGTCTCTCAGGTTCACATCCTCACTTTCAAGTGCATCCACTCTGGGCCCAGGCCCTCACTCACTGGTCAGGTGCCCTTAGGCAGGACGAAACATCTCTGAACCTTGTCCGAAAGCTGGTTCACCCCATTTGTAGCGCTTTTTGTCAGGACCAAATGAAAGGCTGCCTGGAGAGCACCTAGAACAGTGCCTGGTACAGGGCAAGCAGTTTGTCTCTGTTGCCTGTTATTACTTAGCTCTGACCCCATCTAGTCTTTCTACAGCTGGTGTCACTTCCAAATTCTCCTAAAGCTCTGCTTTCATCACTTCCTTGACTACAAACAATTCTTTTTCCATATTCCACTAGACAGGTAACTCCCCAAGGAAAAAGGCCTTTCCATCCTGTTCGCACTGCCATCTCTCTCCATCTTCCCCTGCTTGCTGAAACAAGAAAACCAGCCGGGATGCTGCCCATCCACCTATCTTCCCTGGGAATGCTATGTAAGGCCCCCACTTCCTGCAGGCACCCCCACTTCTACCAGTGGTTCTCCTAGATCAAACCAACTAGTAACATATGCAAAATCAAGAGGGGAAAAATGGACTTACTTATGAGAAACCTTTACCAGAGTAACTTGCTAGGTTCATTCTGATGGAGACAGATCATTTTACTGATTCAGGCTCCTTAGGACACTTAGCATTTTGGGGTTATACTATTTATTTTAATTTATGGGTAGCCTGACAAGTTCAAATAATTATGTTTACCTACTAATATTTATTATATTGTTTAGGCTTTAGATTTGTACCAATGACTTTTGTCTTAAAATTAGTCTCCAGGTGCATAAGCTGTTTACTGCCTCCACTGCCTGATGCCATTTTGTCAACTTGATAAAATGCTGCCTACTCTGTTTTTACGTAGGTAAGCTCTTCATTTTCCCAGTGCACCAGGGCGATTTCGTAGGGCTGGATTTCATGCTTTTCTAAGACTTGCATCACATGCTTCATCTAGAAGAGAAGGAAGAAAACCCAGAATTATACGGACTCTCTCAGTACAGAACTATGGTATAGGGTTAACGCTTGTAACATTTTTCATTACATTTGAGGACGTTTCTCTTGATTGGTTTTAAATTAGCAATACTCGTGCCTCAGAGAAACCTCACTGGCTACGATCCTGTCACTGTGCAAAGCTCTTCTGTTTAGTTTTTAAGGAAAAGGCAAATTCTTTGTGATATTAAACTCACCAGGAGAATATATAGTTTTTATATTTAGAAAACACAGATTAGCATTAGGAAAGTCAATTAAAATTATCCTATTCCACAACCCAAAGAAAACTAACTAGTAACATTATGGTTTGTAGCCTTTAAATCTTTTTAAAAAATATGTAAGTTACAAAAATGTAAAAATTTAAACAATATCAAGGAATAAAAAGTGACAATTTCTGTTCTCCTGAATTCTTTTTTTTTTAAAGATTTTATTTATTTGAGAGAGAGAGTGCACACGCATGCAAGCACACAAGTGGGGGGGAAGGGGTACAGGGAGAGAGAGAAGCAGACTCCCTGCTGAGCACGGATCCTGGGACTCCAGGTTCCTGACCTGAGCAAGGCAGATGCTTAACCGACTGAGCCACCCAGGTGCCCCAAAATACAATCATTTTAGAAGACAGAAGTGCTAGGATAAATATCACATAATACAGAGCAAGTAAGTTGTGGATTATCTGTTAATTTATCTTCTAGTGGCTCAGGTTATTGACTGATAATTAATATTTTTTTCTCAGAAAACTAAATTTTTACACTTTTATACTTTATGTATACTTACAGTTTTGTCTTTCACATTCCAGAACACAGCAGCTCCTTCTCTGATTTAAAAGAATAAAAGAACCAACTAAGTTAATGGGGGAAATATATTCTTTAGGGCTATACATAAAGTCATGCTTAGGTAACTTCTAGAATATATCCAGAAGGCAATTTTTAAAAATGTGATTTATTACTTATTTGCCATTATGGTTCCTAGATGGAGTTGCTAAAACAAGAGCTATTATTGAACTCTTGATAAAACCTGCTCCCCCAAATTCACAACTTCTCACATGGCTTGCAAAGTAAGTATCATTGTAATACTATATAACTTCATGTATCTAGACTGTTTCATACCTGGTTCAATTCTGATGTACAGAATAAGGAAAATTTTGGGACCCGTCTTAGCTCTCATTAGGCAGATTCTGCTATAGGGGGGGAAAAGAATAAAGGATCATGCTTTTAATAGTTGTGGAATACAGAGACGGAGATAAATTAAAGCACCCATGGAATAAGGCCGCCCATCCTTACAGTGCTTGGAGCAGTACGATGAAGCCAGAGGAGGCCTCTGAATGACATGTTTGACATGTTGAGCTTTTTTTTGGTGGTAAATTAGAAAACAAAAACAAAAAAAAGAGAGAGAGAGAAGTTAAGGCTCTGGGTTATTGCACTGGAGGAAGGAAAGGTAAAAATTCGGCGGTCCCCATCATTCAAACCTTTCTTAAGCATGGTGCTTATTAGCATATGTGTGGGTCAGCACTTTGCATCGGATACAAAGATGAGTATGGCCTAGTTCCTATCCTGGAGGAACTCCTGATTTAGAAAACACTGACAGACAGACCTCCAATTGCGGGTAGAGTGGTGAGTGCCTGGAGAGTTACGCAGAATGTCCTCTAGGATGTCCGCAGGAGGCCCCGTTCCCATGTAGGGCTAAGCCAAAGGAGAAAACGGGAGGTAGCAACAGGGCAGAGGGAACGCCCTGGGCTCAGGGAGAAGGTGTGAGGGAGCAGGGCTGCATCTCGGAATAGACAGCTAGTTGTCTGCAAGGCTGTGGATGTGAGCAAGCAGTAGGCGATCAGGCCAAAGAGGCAGGGACAAGGAGTTTGGTCAAGTTCCATGGAATTTTAAGCAGGAGAGTGTAGGGATCAGAAGCGCCCACTGAACACTGCTCCTGTCTGTGACAGGGAAAGAGACTGGCAGCGGGTGAGAAGAGAGGCAGGGGGGACCAGGCAGCCGGCTGTGGCAACCCACCCCTGTAGGGTCTAGGAGGTGGACGGGATTAGTATCTAAAGCCACAGCAAGAGGAGTATTCCTTCAGGGTATCACTTGTGGGCAGATGAGAGGTCTTGGGATCATGCCCCTCTGCCTTCAGGAAGCTGGGCTGTGCTGCGTGGCACTCGGAGGCCATGTGGGCTACGGAGCCCTTGAAATGTGCCTAGTCCACGCCGAGGAATGCTGGCAACGAAAACCACGCAGGGAGTTTCAAAGACTCAGTGTGAAAAGAACAGTGGAAAAATCTAATTAATTACTGACTGATTGAATGTTGAAATGAAAGCATTGTGGATATGTTGGGTTAAATAAAACACATTATTAAAATTCATTTCAGGTGACATATATTATTATTGGTGTTTAAAATTAAACCTTTTTTTTTAACTTTTAAAAATGTGACTACTAGAATATGTATTATTACATATGAGGCATGCACTGTATTTCTACTGGATGGTGTTCATCTAAAGGCCCTCGGAAATCCAAATTCCTCAAATCCAAAGAGGGCACTATTCTACTTGGGCCACATGTTGAACTCTTGATTATCTCCAAAGTTATGTCAAAAGGAAGGTAAGGCATTGACAGGAACCAAGCTGGAGCTCAGTTATCATCAACCATGAGCACTGTTATCACAAAGATTTTATCAAAGTTTGGGTTCTTACAGACACTCCATGTGTTTCTGTTCTGTCATAGAACAATCCCAGGACTGTGGGCAATTCCCTTAATCTCTCTCACCTGAGTTTCCCCAGCTGCAAAATGGGAATAATAGGGCTCCTCAAGAGCTGTGAGGACAAGACGAAATTATTTTAAGTGGTTTCTATTATCATAACCATTCTCACTCAGCTACTCGGGAGTATTTGGTGTTAAAACAACCTTTAACGAAAAGGAGTAAGTATATGTGACTCAGGGTTCCAGTCTGCTGTCTCTGGAGAGGTAAGGTGGTCTATACTAAAGCAAAAGAGTTGCAGAAGGAGAAAAAAGGAAGAAGACAGCAGGGTGGTAGCATGAGTCTGGGAGGGAGCCCTGAAGATGAATGGAAAGTAGGATGCTTTACATACTCTGAGGAAACAAAACTGTGCAAGATAAAAAGCTTCTGCACAGTGAAGGAAACAATCAACAAAACTAAAAGGCAGCCTATGGAATGGGAGAAGATATCTGCAAAGGACATATCAGATAAAGGGTTAGTATCCAAAATCTATGAAAAACTTACCAAACTCAACACCCAAAAAACAAATAATCCAGTTAAGAAATAGGCAGGAGGCATGAAAAGACACTTCTCCAAAGGATACACCCAGATGGCTAATAGGCACATGAAAGGATGCTCAACATCACTCAGCATCAGAGAAATACAAATCAAAATCATGATGAGATACCACCTCACACATGTCAGAATGGATAAAATTAGCAACACATAAAACAGATGCTGGCGAGGATGCAGAGAAAGGGGAACCATCTTGTTGGTGGGAATGCAAACTGGTATAGTCACTCTGGAAAACTGTATAAAGTTTTCTTAAAAAGTTGAAAACAGAACTACCCTATGATCCAGCAACTGCACTACTAGGTATTTACCCAAAGGACACAAAAATACAGATCCGAAGGGCCACATGCACCCCGATACATATAACAGCAGTATCAATAATAGCCAAACTATGGAAAGAGCCCAAAAGTCCTTCAACAGATGAATGGACAAAGAAGTGGTGTATATAGGGTGCCTGGGTGGCTCAGTTGGTTAAGCGACTGCCTTCGGCTCAGGTCATGATCCCGGAGTCCCGGGATCGAGTCCCGCATCGGGCTCCCTGCTCAGCAGGGAGTCTGCTTCTCCCTCTGACCCTCCCCCCTCTCATGCTCTCTCTCTCTCTCTCTCTCTCAAATAAATAAATAAATAAATAAAATCTTAAAAAAAAAAGAAACCATATTTAAAAAAAAAAAAAAAGAAGGAGCGCCTGGGTGGCTCGGTCGTTAAGCGTCTGCCTTCGGCTCAGGTCATGATCTCAGGGTCCTGGGATCGAGCCCCACATCGGGCTCCCTGCTCAGCAGGAAGCCTGCTTCTCACTCTCCTTCTCCCGCTGCTTCTGTTCCCTCTCTCTCTGTCCAATAAATAAATAAAATCTTTAAAAAAATAAAAAAATAAAAAAAAATAAAAAAAAAAAGAAGTGGTGTATATACACAATGGAATATTACTCAGCCATCAAAAGAATGAAATCTTGCCATTTGCATTGACGTGGATGGAGCATTATGCTAAGTGAAATAAGTCAGTCAAAGAAAGACAAACACTGGGCGCCTGGGTGGCTCAGTCGGTTAAGCGACTGCCTTCGGCTCAGGTCATGATCCTGGGGTCCTGGGATCGAGTCCCGCATCGGGCTCCCTGCTCGGCGGGGAGTCTGCTTCTCCCTCTGACCTTCTTCCCTCTTGTGCTATCTCTCATTCTCTCTCTCTCAAATGAATAAATAAAATCTTAAAAAAAGAAGAAAGAAAGACAAATACCGTATGATCTCACTCACATGTGGAATTTAAGAAAAAACAGATGAACATATGGAAAGGGGGGGGAAGAGAGAGAGAGATGGAAACAAACCATAGGCAACTCTTAACAATAGAGAACAAAAAGAGGGTTGATGGGAGGTGGTGAGGGGATGGGCTGGACGGGTGATGGGTATTAAGGAGGGCACTTGTTATGATGAGCACTGGGTGTAACATATATATAGAAGTGAAGAATCACTAAAACCAATATTACACTATATGTTATTAATTAGAATTTAAATAAAAATTTGAGAAAGAAAAAAAATTACAATGTAGAAAAGGTACAAAATGCAGAAAGATAAAAATAAACCATCTGTGGTTCTACCCCTTGGAGAGAGGAAAAAAAAAAGACCACATTATCTGACCACAGTCCCATTTCCTAGTAGGGTTGCTCTCTGGTCTTACCTGAAGAAGAATATTGTTCCAGGATCACCTTCTTTAGCAGAGTGTTCCACACCCATCACCAAAATATTTGCTGCATCTGTGATTTAAAACAAAGGCATGAAAAGCTACCATCATAAAGTGACTCAAGGTTTACAAGTCACCTATGAACTTTTAATAAAATCCTTATGATCATTCCTTCATATACCATTAAGTGCTCTGTAACATTCTGTCCATTTTTAGGTTTCTGAAAGCATTTAACATATGAAAATGAGAAGACTGTAAGAAATTACTTTCACAAAACATTGGAACACCTGTGACACTATTATTAGTACTATTTAAAACCACTCACTGACACCCATTTTCATTCAGTAATCACTAGTCCAGTTAATGATTAAAGTCTTAGTTTTAATACAACTAAGATTCAAGAATTAAACTTTCTAAAATTCTCTTCCTTTAAATACCATTTTGTTAACATAATTTTAATATTCTCAAACTTTTCATTTTGATGAATTTTAAATTATATATAGCGTGAGACAACAGAAAATATACAGAAACAAAGATACTGACCATTTCAAAACATATCTGAGTTCAAAGTTATTCATGAGAAAGAACACTGTAGGGGTGCCTGGGGGGCTCAGCTGGTTGAGCGTCTGCCTTTGGCTCAGGTCATGATCCCGGGGTCCTGGGATCGAGCCCCACATCAGGCTCCCTGCTCCACGGGGAGCCTGCTTCTCCCTCTCCCACTCCCCCTGCTTGTGTTCCCTCTCTCGCTGTGTCTCTCTCTGTCAAATAAATAAATAAAATCTTAAAAAAAAAAAAGAACACTGTAGTCACCTGTAACTATTTAAATATTTGTAACCTTTTAAATATTATTAAATATATATTAATATACATATATTCATCAGCAAGTTGTTGTTTTATATATTAGCATAGTGAATATTTGTTTTAAGTATAAAATATTCTATAACATAAATTATAAATATACACAAATATGTCAGCTAACAAATATATTAATGTTAATATGCAAAACCTAAAATTATGACCAACAAAATTTCAGAGTTCCTAGTAGAGGTTGGGGAATGGGGTGTTCAGATAAAAACCAAATCCTACACTACTTTTTTTGGGTGAGCTCGAACTTCCCTAAGCATGACATCCTACAGAGAGCAAAGTTCACCTACGCAGCCAAGAGCAACATAAATGACATGGAAAAGACCCAGGGCAGCGGGCCTGGCACTAGAAGCTAGCCAGGCTGTAATGCACAGGGTCACCCTGCTGACAGCCTTTGAAATCAGTCAAGGATACACCTGGAAAATTTTTTATCTTCATGGTTCTGGACATAGCTCTGTTTTTCTCAGTCAATTATGCTTGTTTCTACCATCAAATAGCACAAAGAGTCTGTTCCGATCACCACGGCTGAAAGAGCACAATGACATTTCAAGTGTTTCTTATGGGGTCAATGACTGAAAAATTGTCTATGTAGCAGGGAGGTTTTCAACCTGCTATTTTTGCTACTTTGTGGTAAATTCATGAATTTCCATCACAGTGTTCCAAGTTACTTATTTTTTAATATAAAATAGGCTATTTTTTTCAAGAATCCTTCCTGATACTATCCTAAAATCCTGTTAAGTTTAATTCTCTTTTTTGACATTCCTTATATTTCTCTTTTCGTTAATTTTGTTAGTTTTAAAGTATTGGATTGTACTGGTAAATTTTTCTGTAAAGGCTCTCCCTACATTTCTATTAATTGCATGGTTCTTCTGTAACACTAAACAACTTTTTAATGCAACAGAAATGAAGTGTCACAGCTTTTGATCATCCCAGGTCACAGTGATCCTACAAATAAAGCTTAATAAACCATACTGATTTTAATCTGAGAGCTAAGTTCTCCGTAAATACATTTTAATTTCTTATCTTTGCCATTTGTATAAGGAGACTCAACATCATTTTTGTGATACAATTCTTTATTTTTTTTTAAAGATTGATTTTAGAGAGAGAGCACGCACATGAGAGCGTGTGGTGGGGGGGGGTACAGAGGGAGAGGGAGAGAGTCCCCAGCAGACTTCCCATTGAGCACGGAGCCCAATACGGGGCTCGATCTCACGACCCTGATCATGACCTGAGCGGAAACCAAGAGCTGGATGCTTAACCAAGTGTGCCACCCAGGTGCCCCTGATATAATCTTTTAAGTAGAAAATGGAAGGTAAACAAATGCATATTTAAGGCATATCATAGGAAAATTATTTTCTAATACATTTTACCATACTTGGCCCCAGGTTCAAGAAGATGTACCTCTAGGCAAGCTTGTTACTTCAACATATCCATGGGAGGCCAGATCTTGAGAGAGAGTCCCGAGATGATACTCATCTGCAGTTGCAAACGCTGTGCAGTGCATCAGGTCCTGTTTTGGCGAGATTAGCATGACATGGGTTACCAAGAGGTTAAAAATGTCTGATGGCTATCACCTTCCAGGACTCCATTTTACAAAGCAAGCTCTTGAGAGTTTTCATTAAATGTCTCAAAGGTTCATACAAGGGACACGATAAGGGTGAAGAGAAAGAATAGGGAGATGGATTTCAGCCCAATCTGTGAAAGGACTTTCTCCTGCCAGCCACCAAAAAGATGTAATGGGCTATTCAGAAAAGAGAGGGGCTCCCCGAGTGGTGGTGTTGCGAGCGCGGATCGAACAAAAGATACGGAGAGGATTAAGGCATCATATGGCCCTGGGTGGAATGATATTTACAGTCTCTCCAAGCCTGCGTTTCCATGACTTTTTCACAGCAACACTATTATTTGAGGCCATTTGTTAATATGTCACTAGCCCTGTACCACAGAGATTAAACCTACAAAGGATGTACAGAACTTTTACTGTGGTTACTACTCAACAAAAAGTTGTGTTTATCTGAGGATGTGTCTGGGTTTCGTTAGTGCATGGAGTCTCATCTGTGTACACACGTGTCCATCTGTGCTGTGTGTGTGCAGCACACAGAGGGTAAGGGACACGGCACAGCACAGTGCTTTTGTCACACTGTAAGTCACAACCCACCAGTGAGGCCTGCTACCGATTTACTTGTCCTAAACCAGCTTTTGAAAAGAATTAAATACAACAAAATAGAAAATATTATAGTACGTCATTCAGAGTACAGGGAAATGTTATTTCATGAAGTATTTTTTTTGTCACTTATGCATGTCTAAGTACATATAATGTAAAATGTATTTACTAGGGGATGAAGTCCACTGACTTCAAAGCTACTGGCAAAGGCTTCATGAGTTCAGTACAGAATCTGAATAGTTTTTAAGAAAAAAATCAGAATGACAAAATACCTACTTATAGGATTGTTGTGAAGTTTAAACAAGCAGATGAATGTCAACTGCTCAGAATCATGGCTAGCACAAATGGTCAGTATTTGTGAGATTATAGTTATTACTATTGCACGTACGGGTATGTTTAAACCATGAAAATTTATGAGAGGTGAAAAAGTTTATCAAGTAATTTACATCTGAATTTTCATATGTTCATAATTTATATTTCCAATCAGAACGTGGGTCATTCTATGCTTATTTGATACATATGCTGCTTTGGCCCACCACCAGTTAAAAGAGGTTTATGAGTCACTGAATCAAAATTTACTCCTAGGAGTTACTCATCTCAACATTAAACCCTTTCCCTTTCTGTTACATTCCTAGCACAAAGCTTCAGAAAAGTCATATATTATATATTAATTCCTTCCCCTCTCCCACACTTGTTACCTAACTCCTGGCCCTGTCTCAGGAAATGGCCTAACTCTGCTTTGCCTTTTCCTTAAATCTGTTATGCCGTTTTAATGTGTGGCTTAAAAAGTAGCAGAGGAATAAACAGAGGACCTGAGGATACACACAAACTGAAAAACCTAAAATCAATCCAATATCCATTCATCAGCAAAATGATTTTAACTTAATTAGAAGAAAAAAAAAAACTGCTGTTCAGACGAACAGCAATTGCTGTTGAATGTGAGGATACATGAATGTAGGACACCTTTTGCAGGTAGGTATCTGACAAGCTGAGTCCCACAGTCACTCTGAAGGTACGAACATGCTGATGTACAAACCATATGGATCCATAGAGCAGAGTGTGGATAGGACAGTTACAGAGGAATCAATCACGTGCTTACGGTTTAGAATGCTAGCACTATGTTCTTTTAAGGCTCTATGGAGTTAGAAAGAGCTGACAGGACATGTGATTAAGCCGGATGAAAGAGAGGAATTCTGGTAACGGGCATCGGGGATGGCCACAGTGGGCAGGCTCCGCTCTGCAGGAGACCCAACAAATTTACTGAAGCTTGCCAAGCAAAATCACAGCATATTAGTTTGGATGTGAGAATTATTTCTGTGACTACTACAGTTAACATGCTTAGTCTGGGCCGGATGGAGAAGAGCAGGAAGCACGAAAAGGATGAGATGAGGAGAGGGATGCCTGGGTGGCTCAGTTGGTTAAGCGTCTTGACTCTTGATCTCAGCTCAGGTCATGATCTCAGCGTCGTGAGTTCAAGCCCCGCACTGGGCTCTAGGCTGAGCGTGGAGCCTAGTAAAAAAAATTAAAAAAAAAAATTGGGGCACCTGGGTGGTTCAGTTGGTGAAGCGTCTGCCTTTGGCTCAGGTCATGATCCCAGAGTCCTGGGATCGAGCCCCCACAGAGGGCTCCTTGCTCAGTGGGGGGCCTGCTTCTCCCTCTGCCTCTGCCTGCTGCTCCCCTGCTTGTGCTCTTGCTCTCTGTCAAGTAAATAAGTAAAATCTTAAAAAAAAAAAAAGGCCCCTTTAAAAAAAATTAAAAAAAAAAAAAAGAGATGAGGCGATAAGGGGGCCCCAGTCCAAGAACTAGTCCAGTGAATGATCTTTCCATAACTGTACCGAAAGTGGCAGAAGCCAACTGTCTCTAGAATCAGAATTGTAAACTCCAACTCAAAAGATGACCCATCTAGTCTTTTTAAGTTTTGAATTCACCATCAACAAATTGAGATTTCACACAAAACCCAGATTTCCACCACCTTTTGATCAAGTGGAAGATCTGGCAATGATCAACTAAGGTGGAGGAGGGGGCCCCAGTTCTCCAGTGCACCCAGGCCCTCCCACTCCCTGCTGTCTCCTGCCTGCTTCACCATCATCTGTTACGGACCAGACTTGTCCGTGCTAAGCAGGTATACTACTCTGCATTCTCAAGGATGGGACAGGGCAAGGCATTCAGTCACCACTTCCGTGAGAAAATATATTCTGAGTCCCAAAGAGATTAAAAATAAATCTTGAGAGGTGCCTGGGTGGCTCAGTCGCTAGGCGTCTGCCTTTGGCTCGGGTCATGGTCCTGGGGTGCTGGGATCAAGCCCCACATCGGGCTCCCTGCTTGGCGGGAAGCCTGCTTCCCCGTCTCCCACTCCCCTGCTTGTGTTCCCTCTCTCTCTGTCTCTGTCAAATAAATAAATAAAGTCTTTAAAAAAAAAAATAAATCTTGAAACACAATCTGTTTTTACTTAGCCATTCCAAGGATTTTTGCAGACTTTCTGAAGATTGTCACCTTTCCCTCTCTCACTGTCTCATGTTTGGTTTGGCTCACAGTTCTGGCCAGGGTCACACAGCTTATCTGGCTTGCCACACCACTTTCTGTATCCTCCTTATGCATCTCGGATCTCAGTCTCTCTTTAAACAACTGATGGCTTCTTCTATTAATAAATGATTCACAAAGTTCTTCAGTTTGATTTGTTAGATCTTTTTTTTAGCTTTATATCCTTTATGTTTCAAGATTGTACTCAAATCCATTTGGTAAAGGGAAAGAAAGGCCCATGGAGTATGTTGTGTTCACATTTCCCCCCCCATCCCTTAATGAAACTGTTACATTGTGAGAAGCTTTTGTTTTTATACATGTCTTTTTCTGGGTTTTTATAATGAATCACATATTTATATGTAGAGAGAGCAAATTTCAGGGTTTAGGATAGGGATCAACAACTCGTTCTTAAATAAATGAATTATTGTGCCAAATTAACCTAAAATAGTTACTGGATTTAACACCTAAGTTTAGACCTTTCTATTTTAAAAATGTTAAAAAAACGAAAACAAAACCCTAAAACCCAAAGCCAAGAAAGCGACGGTGTTTCAATATGTGTTTCATTTTTCTAGCCACAGAAAACATGTTCTAGCAGATGGGGCTAGAAATCTATATATGATTCTTGTTTTAGCGCATCACACACTCTGATGGAACACTTTTCTTGAAAAAGAAAGTTTATTTTTATTCACATTCTAGTACTGAAGAAAATTAATGCATTACTGTAATGTTGCTTCTAGACTGCGGAAAGAAAAATGCATGTTTTCCCTGTTATGTATAGATCGCAGATAAAAGTTATAAAACACAAATACATTTTACATTACCAGTACAAGGCTTTGCCTTTCAAATTTCTGACTACCTGCCGTGGTGAGAAAGCCTTTTGTATACACAGTACACATAGGCATGTGTGAACACATACCAGTACCTGACACAAAAAATTCACAAAATAGTATTAGCTCTACCACAAGTAATACATTCTGATGCTTTCTAAAAAACCCACCTAAGAAGAGACAACTATTAACAACCCACTAGTTAACTTTGCAGTACACAGTGGGGTGTTCCTCTGAAAACCACGAGCAGGCACCTGGCATCTTCCCTTTTGTGCCCGTCCCCATGCTGCTCAGAACAGTGGCTGTCATCCTCCAGCAGGCTCCTCCTGAGAGACAGGACACACCAACAGGAAGCACTGTTGTTGCCCTGATACACTATGAGCCAATGACACATGGGTTGAGTATCTTAGTAGGTTAATATCTGCAAATGACACCAGGGAAAGATTTGATTCCAGTAGAGAGGGTGATTAACCTCATTCAGTCAATTCTGGGAGCGTGCTGTGTGGCAGAGGAAGAGGGTGAGCTCAGGAGCTTGTGTGGGGATCCAGACAAAGCACACCTGCTCTCTGGTACAAAGCAGAGTCCTTCCTGTCTCAGTCCAGAGGGGGAGAAAGGGCTATACCACCACAAAGGGTTTGCCAGCCCCATGACGCCCATGTGGAAATGGAGTGGCCCTCCATCTGGGGCAGATAAAAGCCAGTCTTTGGCCCTGGGGATAGAGTACCTAGGCACACCTCAAGACTGTGTTCGCCTATGAAAAGTACGATCATCAGAAATAATGTTCCAAGGGGCTCCTGGCTGGCTCAGTGGGAAGAACATGTGATTCTTGATCTCAGAGTCATGAGGTCAAGCCCCACACTGGGTGCAGAGATTACTTAAAAACAAAAATAAATGAATGAATCAACTCCTAACTTCATAATCTGAGGATCAATAGTGAAGATGTATAGGCCTTTCTGAAGGAAGTCAACTATGCAGTAAGAAAAAAACAAAACAAAACAACACAAATTAAACACGCTCAGGGTCTACTTCTCAGAATCAAGATTTTAAGACAGACAATCTAACCTGTTTTCTGATAGATTCAGAAGGCTGATCAAGCTTTAAATATTCTACATTCCCATTTTTAATGTTGATGACCATGGACATCAAAGATCCCTTTGCCTCTCTTCTCTCTTTTCCAATTTAATAAACATTTATTAAGTATAAGGCACCATTCTAGGTATTATGCAACATACAAAAGCTAGCAAAGGGCTTGATCTTGACCTTAAATAATATTGATCATTTAGAAGGGAAATGCAGTGTAGCTGAGAAACTCCCATAAACCTCTTAACAGTGAATAAAAAAGCCCCCTTCAACCCTCAAAGGCTAAAAAAGCAAAAACCTCTGTCTTTTCTGATTGTACCTTGCCATATCATTTCACTACCAGATTCCATACAGTTACCACAGGCTCATGAGTGCTTACCTGTCTACATAGCTACTAAAAAATGATTTTTTTAATTTGATGAATTCCTAGTTTGAATTTTTTTAAATGGGTGTTTTTTACAGTACCATTCCAACACTGGACTTAATACTAGTCTTCTTCCTCTAAGTTTCCTTAAGTCAATAACTAATCTTTTCATAAACTATATTTTTATATTTAATTGCCTATACTTTGTCTTTATACGTACTATTGATTCTTAAAACTAAGATGTTGATTCCCTGGGGCACTAGGGTGGCTCAGTCGGTTAAGTGTCTGACTCTTGATTTGGGCTCAGGTCATGATCTCAGGATTGTGAAATCAAGTCCCACCTTGGGCCACGACCACACATTTTTACCTCATTCACAGACAGAACTGGGAGGTTGGTCCTGGATGGCTGCCTGGTCCTCGATGCTTTTAGTGGTCTCTTGATTTGCGGAAAGTCTTGTTTAGAAACAAGTGTTTCTGTTGATGGAGATGAGTAATGCCGCTCTAATATTTTTATAAACCACTTAGGACCTAACAGATTCGGTTTGTGAGTCACTTTCCTGTGAGTACCAAAAGATTTCCTGGTTGGAAGGTGGACTCTTCCATCTTGGCAATGCACAGCATTTAATGGAAAGAGTATGCTTGTATTTGAGATTTTCTGATTCATTTCCAGGACCGGGGACTTACTCAAACCACCAGCTGCTGTACCAGGAAAGAACAAATCCACGTTTTGACTTCTCATCATGGTGCTGCATGTTGTAGTCTCAAATTCTTTAAGTGGTTTTAATGTTCGATGAACAAGTTTTTGGCATTGACATACTTCTGATAAAATACAGTGAGATCCGGCCAGGGCTCTGAACAGTCTGGCTGACATTACCACAACCCAAGCTAAAAGAAAAAGAATTAGAAGTTCAAGGTGTTTTTGTTTTTACATGTTTTCATATATACACAATATTCTCCTAGATAATAAGCATATTTTAAAAAATTAATTAATTATTATTACTTTTTTAACATAGTGTTCCATGATTCATTGCTTGGGTATAACACCCAGTGCTCCATGCAATACATGCCCTCTTTAATACCCATCACCAGGCTAACCCATCCCCCTCCCTCCCTCCCCTCTAAAACCATCAGTTTCTCAGAGTCCATAGTCTCTCATGGTTCGTCTCCCCCACCGATTTCGGCCCATTCATTTCTCCCTTTCTACTATCTTCTTTCTTTTTTTTAAACATATAATGTATTATTTGTTTCAGAGGTACAGGTCTGTGATTCATCAGTCTTACACAATTCACAGCGCTCACCATAGGTAATAAGCATATTTCTGTAAAAACATTTGCAAAACAAATACACCTTAACCTAAGTCTAGTAAAAGAATGAGGTTAAAATAATAAATACAAATGTAATTACAACCTAGGCTTTTCCAATTCCAAAGATGACACAGTAACCACTGTGCTATATTACCTACCTCTAGAAGGAAGAAGACCAGGGCGAGTCACAGCAATGTTTAGAAGCTACTGCTTTCAAAATATCTCAAAAGCTGGAATTGTGTTTAGTTCTAGTCCAACTAGCTAGCTATAGTTCACCTTTAATTAGTACTATTCCTTGCCAGTTGAACCAGAGGGTTTTAAAGAAACTAATTATAAAAAATTTTAGAAATTTGTATATACTGGTTCTCCTATTCTCTTCTAGGAAATTCTTACCTTGAAACTAAAGACTGCCTTCATACAGAAGCCACATAAAGCACTAGGACAAAGAACGCAAAAGCGACAGGACAAACAAGAAGTGTGTTTTCTCTCTGTCTTTGCAGAGAAAGGCAGATGTAGCATTTAAGGTGTTCAACACACACACAAAATTTAGGTTTTGTTAAAAACTGGGGCACATCTCAGGAAAGTTAAATTTTAATTGTACAAACTAAATTTAAAGGTTACAAGTATATTAGATTGTTAATTACTCTAAAAGCTCTGCATAAGCTTTGTGCGTTATCAGCAACTGCAACCTCATAGGCTCGGTTTCAAGCATTCTACTCCAAACTCCATGTCTGGTCTTTCAAACTCACTCCTCTTCCTCAATTCCAGCAATTCTTCAACCCCAATAGGACCTAACAATTCAATGATCCAAACACCCTTTTAGCGCCCCTCATTCCCCACACCTCACTTTTGCCACGCTCAGTATATATTCTGTGGTCTACCATCTCTCTCTCTCTCCCCCATAGACCTCAAATCCCTTGCATCCCTCTCTCTTCCACGTGCCCATGTCACATCACATCCACCAAAATTAAATATAACTCACCTAATATGTGCCTGCCTCTGAACGTGGCTACAGACAACCAGCCAACCAACCATGCCAACTGGTCTCACTTTAAAATCATGACCGCTTCCTTCAGGAGCGCCCTTCATGCTGCTCAATAACCATAACTTATTTCCCTCCCAGAGTCTATTCTGTGCTCTCTCTTCATACCTCCAATGTCTCCTCTTCCTTTCTCATTCTTAATAATGATCTTGCTTCCTCTTTCGTTGACAATCAGAAGAGAATTTCCACAAGCTCTCACCATGATCCACCTGCCCTCCTACTACTTCTGTGCCCATGTATTTTGTCTTCCCTTCTGCTGCCACAGATGAGCGGCCCGTGGTCTCATCTGGAACCAGGTCCTCCATGTGCACACCACGTCTCATCCCTTCCTGCCTCTAGTAGGAATGGTTAAACCCTTCTTTTCTCTTTCATGCTGTTTATTTTTCCTTCTTTTCAGCAGAAATTTTTTAAAGATTTTATTTATGTATCCCAGAGACAGAGAGAGAGAGCATGAGGAAGTGCAGAGGGAGAGGGACAAGCAGACTCTGTGCTGAGCACAGAGCCCAATGCGGGGCTCAATCTCAGGATCCTGAGATCATGACCTGAGCTGAAAGCAAGAGTCGGATGCTTAACTGACTAAGCCACTCAGGTGTCCCTTTCCTGCATATTCTTATTAGCATATGATTATGCCTTAATTTCTATCTTATAAAAACAACTCTCCCCTGACCCCATTTTTCCTTCCATACACTATACCTTTTCTCTCAGTTCCTTTCCTTTAAAAGGAGTTTTATTAACTGTCTCTAACTCCTCTGATTTTCTTGAATCCACTTCAGTCAGGCTTTCATCCCTACCACTTCGCCAAAACCCACTTGCCAAGGCCACCAATGACCTCCATATTTCTAAGTCCAATGGTCACTTCTCATCTTCATTTTACCTGACTTATCAGCAACATCAGATTAGTTGATCACCTGGAAGCACCTTCTTCACTTGGCTTCTGGTATTCGACACTGGCCATTTTCCTCCTACCTCATTGGTTGTACCTTCCATCTCTTTTGTGTTTTCCTATCCCCTCAACAATCAAAAGCACCATGGTTCAGTATTTGGGCCACTGTCCTTCTCTATTCTCAGCTCCTTATATGCAACCTACACATTGACGGATAGCAAAAATTTATCCCTAAGTCACTCCGATAAATAGCAAATATTTATTCCTAAACTGCTCTGATAAGCATGAAAAACATAACATGCCTAATACTGAGCTTCTGAAATCTTCCCACAGTCTTCCCCATTCACAAAATAGCAATTATATTCTCATCTTTGCTAAAGGCAAAAACCTACAATCCACCGTGCCTCTTCATTCCCCATACCCAATAGGTCAGCAAATCCCACTGGCTTTATTTGCACCCGGTCTCAACTGACACTGCTACCACCCTGGTCCAAGCTGCTGTCTTTCCCATGATTACTGTAATAGGCACCTAACAGGTCTCCCTGTTTCTTTCTTCGCCTCCTACAGATTCTTCTCAACACAGCAGCTAAAGTAATCCTTTGAAGATCTATGTCGGATCACATCTTTCCTCTTGCACCAGATTTGATGCTGGCCTCTCATCTTACTTGAAATAAAAGCCAAAGACCTTAAAATGGATGCATGGGCCTACATTCTCTGGCCCTTTATCTCCACCTCAACATCTCCTACAGCTCTATGCCTTGCTCATTTTGCTCCATTCACTATGGATTTGGGTACTTTTTGTGCTGACTGTTCTTATGCTCTTCTCCTAAGAATCTGTAAGGCTCATTCCCTCACCTGCCTCAGATCTTTGCTCCAACAGACTTCTACCTAGTGAAGTCTTCTTAAACCACTTCATTTAAAATGCACAACCGACTATCTTCCTCCACTGTGAATTTCTCCATTGCATTGGACATCACTTGAATGCCTTGTATTTCTAATTTGTCAATTCATAACAAAGATGAACTGAGTTCCTACCGTGTGCCAGACTTTGTCCTAATTGCTGATAATACACATGAAAATAAAACAGACAAAAATCCCTATCTTTTGAAACTTACATCACATTGGAGATGACAGCATAAACTGGGTAAATCAGTAAAATATATGTTAAGTAGTGACAAAGGTAGGGGCGCCTGGCTGGCTCGGTCGGTGGAGCCCGGGGCTCTTGATCTCCGGGATGTGAGTTTGAGCCCCATGTTGGGTGTGGAGATTATTAAGAAAAAAAAAATAAATAAACTATTAAAAAAATAGTGACAAAGCTAAAGGAGAAAACAGAAGAGGAAAGAATATATTTCTCTCTCCCTTCCGTAGAATGTAAGCTTCTTGAGGATAAGATCGGTCTTCCTTCCATGCTGTGTCTTCTGTGATCACAGTGCCCAGTATACAGTAGGTATTTAACTCATATTTTCTAAATGAAATACAAGGCAGCTACTCAGTTACTGGGCACATTTCCTACTTCTTAACAGTAATACCAAATAAGAAAACAGTATCAGCCAGCTTACGATTCAACGGATAACTGGCGCTCATCTTTGGGAGCATGCCTTCCAATTCCTTAAGCGCATTTTTCTTGTTTTTTTAATCTTTGCGGTAAGCGCTATGCACTGGCTCAAAAAAAGGGTCAGTAAGTGTTTATGGACTGCGTGCTTTTTTACTCCCAGCTAAGTCAACCAAAGGATCACCGCAGCGGTTCCGGTGAAACCCGTGACCCGAGCGGTTCAGAGTGGCCGGGATCAAAGGTGAGAACCGCTGTGAGCGCCCATACAAGCTGGGTAGGGAAAGGCAGTGCACTGACCTCTCTGCTGGAAAAGAAGAGGGATGTGCCAAGCGTGCAAGCTTCCGCGACCCGGCTGCAGGTAAGAGACAAGAGCGGTACCCGAATCTCCCGCTTCCTGCAGCCTGCACTGCCGCTCCGGCGACCCTCCCAGAGCCCGCACTGCGCAAGCGCTCAGAACTCCAGGCCGGGCGGGGCGGGAGCCGCCGGGTGCACGTGACTGCCGGACCACGTGACCCGCGTCGCCCCGACCTTTTCCGCTCCCTAGTGCCTGGGACCTCCCGGTCCCTGCTTGCTTCCGCCTCCGCCCGCTTCCTTATTCCGCTGCTCTCGTCGCCCTCCGCTGTCCCCGCCCTCGTCCCCGGAAGGTCTCCTCGTCCTCCCGCCGGCCGTTGTTTGTCTCTTCCACGGGAGCCAAATAAAGTTTTTTCATTCAAACGCATTTTTTTTTAACCCATGCCCCTCCCTTTCTCAGCTCCTCCTCGGCGCCGGAACCTCCTCTCTCCCTGCAGTGGATGCGACGCGAGCGTCGGCGCCGGCTCGGCGGCGGTGATGGCTGGGCCTCCGGCGTCTCTCTCGGGACAGGACGAAGGGTTCGTGTCGCTTTCCTCGCCCAGTCCCTCCGCTGCTTCTTCCTCCTCCCGGCTTCTGCGGAAAGCCGGGCCTCGTCGGGAACCTCTGGGTAGCCATCAGGGGAGTTGTGGTGGGTCGGGGGCGCCCGGTCCCGCGCGCGTCGGCTCGGCCTCCTTCTACGCGCGGGGTGCGAGGCGGCCCGGGGCAGGGGGCGAGCCTGCTGGCTGCGGCTGCCCGCCGGGCTCCGGGCTGCGGACTCGGATCGGCTTCCAGCCTTCTCCCTGACTGCTGGGAGCGGACTGTGCACCCCGCCGAAATCCTCCGGGCACCCGGCTTCTCTCTACGGTCCTTGTTCAGGCCTCTTAGTAGGCTTATGTTATAATTTATGTCGAACAGTTAACTTGTCTTTCAAGTGATCCGATGCTGCTGTTTTTGTTTTACTCATGACCGTCCTGAGAGTTTATGCCTCCTCTATCCCCTTTCAGGGTGTTACAGCGACATAGCCACACACACATATATACATATATATTCATTCATTCATTCGCACGCACTTTTGGAGGGCTAAATTTTTCTGCAAAAGTTAGGAATCTCAGATTTATCGAGAAATATGTTTCTTCCTATTGCCGTTGAGATTAATTCGTGATCTATCAATGCCTGCGGCTTTTCGCTTTTTACGCGTCATGTCACAGATTTCTAGATAAAAGTTGTGGACGACCATAAGAAATATATATTTATTTGTATAAATTGAATGGCCAAATTTATATTTGAGATATGTCTTGCAAAATATTGCAAAAAAAAAAAAAAAAACACGTAGAGGAAATTGACCTTAACGGGAGTAGATTGAGGCTGGAGGGGCACCAATGGCCCAGAATTTGAGCAGGCACTTCTTCAGTCATGCAAAATAAAAGGGAGTGTGTGGAACCTTAAATTTTGAGCTCTAGGTTCCTCTGGCTCTACCTTAGTCCTGACCTTGGTCTTTACCCTCACAAATGCGGGTCTTTGAGGAAACTCTTGAGGACATTTAGTACTGTTGACCCTTACACAAGGTGGGGGTGGATTGAGGTTAAGGGCTCTGACCCCCCCTCCTTACCTCTTCTTTGGAAAATCTGCATGTAACTTCTGACTCCCCCAAAACTTAACTACTGTACTTTGTCTCTGGTGATCTGAAGATATAAATGAACTGATCAGCTAAGTTTTGTGCTCTAAAAATGCACAGAATTTCATCACTTCCTGAAGTCTTTTTTCTAACTGAATCATGCATTTGCTTAAAAATTAATTATATATAAAATGATAATTTGTAAATCTTGATTTTTGTAGGCCTAAAATCCAGAGTACCTTAAATTTTTTTTTTTTTTTTTAATTCAAGTATGCTCGAGTTTTTCCTCCAACTTTTTTCATTCTTTGACACTTCTAGAAAGTCTCCTGATTCTTTGGTTGGGAGAGTGTGATGGTGACATGCCTTAATTTTGTTTGAGGGTGGAGTAGGATGGATGGAGTCATTGTGCAGGTAGAGAATGCAGGAGGGAAGACCTTTGAAGAGAATTAAAATTGGCTAAGAATATAGACTAAGAGAAAAGAGAAAAGCAGGTTTATAAATATCTTTCATTCTTGATGTTCTAGCACATTAGAGGCTTTCACACAGTGTTACATCCGTTGCCTCATTCGTCTAAGTATGTGAAGTCACTTAGTAAGTAATAAACCCAGAACAAGCGCCTGTTTGAATTTTAGTATAAATTCTTTGATCCTGATTTCTTTTTTGGATAAATCCTTTTTCTGTCCTATCACATTGTTAAGTTAGTTTCTGATTCAAGAAAATAAAAGGAAGAGAATGGGAAAGATAAGAATCATGGAACAGTCTGAAGAAAAGAAAAGGAAGTGAATGGGAGAGATAAGAATCATGGAACAGTCTCAAGGGGAGAATCTGGGATTTGAAGCACAAAGAACGTTTAGCTTTCATGACATGTAACACCAGAGAAGTTCTCGGATTTTCCTGTCTTGATATAGTAGTCGAACAATGGTGGCTTACTTTATAATGCTTGTATGAAAAGGAATTTTAATTCAAATGAAACTGGAAGATGGCCAATCTGCTGGTATTAACGCTAAGTAATATACTGTGTATGTGACTCTCTTTTCTAGATCGTTTGCATATCTTACAATTAAAGACAGAATACCACAGATCTTAACCAAGGCTATTGATACATTGCATCGACATAAAAGTGAATTTTTTGAGAAACATGGAGAGGTAATATTGTGTTTTCACCTTAATTTTTTGTTAACTCTTTAACAGAAACACAATAGCAGTTTTCTGTCTTTGGGTTTTTTGTTACTATTTTTTTTTTTGTATTATGTTATGTTAATCACCATTATATGTTAAAAAAAAAAAAAGAAGATGTTGTTTTCCGTCTTTGGTAAGGATCATTCCTCCCTCCTTGGAGAACTCTGGTTCCTTAGAAGAAACTTAAACAAAAAAGGCAGAATAGATAAGACAGGATAATGTGTGTGTTCTTTGATTTTCAATTTAACAATTCTGAATTTCAATGTTTATGATTTGTAAAAGACATAAAATGTAGCTTTGAAATCTAGTATTTTTTTCTTTCTTTAGGACCTTAAAAATGTGTTATCCTAGAGGACTTATTCCTGTATGAATTAACTGTTTACATATATAAATTATATATTTAAATACAGATTATTCACATATTTTTAAGTATTTAAAAAATTTTTCATGTTTCTGCAGAAAGGCACAGAAGCCGAAAAGAAAGCAATTTCTCTTCTTTCTAAATTACGAAATGAATTGCAAACAGATAAACCAATAATCCCCTTTGTTGAGAAGTTTGTTGATACTGACATATGGAATCAGTACATAGAGTATCAGCAGAGTCTTTTAAATGAAAATGATGGAAAACCCAGGTGGTTTTACTCACCTTGGTTGTTTGTAGAATGCTACATGTATCGTAGAATTCATGAAGCAGTTATCCAGAGGTAAGTAAACATTTAGATAAGTAAATGTTTAGATGACTTAATGCTTTTTTGAAATTATAAAATGATAGGATTAAAAAACCAGTGGAAGCTAGAATTCCATTCAATAGATATTAATGGCAGTATTGGATGTTTCTGCAGATGTTACTGGTACGAGATTCTTGGCAATTACAACCCAGTTGCCCAGAATAGATGGAAGATAAAATATCTGAGGGTGCCTGGTTGGCTCAGTCAGTAGAGCATGCGACTCTTGATCTCAGGGTTGTGAGTTCCAACCCCACGTTCGGTATAGAAATTATTAAAAATGAAATATGAAAAAAGATACAATATCTGAAGTGGGAACTAGTTAAAAATTCTTAGGAAGACTTTTAGAGTAAAACAAATTGTATTGAGCAAAAAATGTTAATTATTTGAAAAAATTATTTTGGTAAAACAAGACAGGATAAAGCATGTTTTGTTTATAAAAATAGATAATATGCCAGTTAATTTGGGATGAGGAGTCAACAGAACAGTGAATCACTACAGTATTTTTTGCACTATCTTAATTTTTAGCTCTTTTTTTTAATGGCTAGAGACAGATTTTAAAAGTTAAATACATATCAAAATCACTTTTTATAAGCTTATTTATACTAATTTAATTTTTCCTAGGAAAAATCTGATACAGAACTGATTTAGAGAGCAGAAGAAAATGTAATGTGGATCATCCTTTTAGGTCACTGGTTACAAAAATACAGGTTTGCTAAATAAGAGGAATTCTTTGGTATCTGTCCCTAAGCATAGGAAAGAATAATTAAAAGCAATTGATCAAACCAGCAGTAATAGTAAAATAAAAAAATTATTTGGGGAAACAATTTGAGTGTATTCATTAGCTTTTTCTGTCTTAATCTTTAGAAATTATTTTTTAATTAAAAATGTTTTTTAAGATTTTATTAATTTAATTTTGGAGAGAAACAGCACAAGTGTGAGGGGCAGAGGGAGAGGGAGAGAGAGAGAATCTCGAGCAGACGCCGTGCTCAGCACGGGCCCAACACGGGGCTTGATCCCAGGGTCCTGGGATCATGACCTGAGCTGAAACTAAGAGTCAGATACTCAACTGACTGCGCCGCCCAGGCGCCCCTAGAAATTATTTTTTAAAGTCGCAACTTGTTGTTCTTGCTGAATAAGTGTATTTAATTAAATTAATTATGTCTCATCCTGCACCCACTGCTGAATAAATGTATTTTAGAATTTTTGCTCTAAAAGCAAAATAAACTATTAAATATCTAGCGCATTGGCCTGGCACATGGGAAGCACCTAAGCAAGACGATAGCCAATACTAAGAACTGTCATGTATTGAACAACAGCTATGTTCCAGTTACTTTGCAGCCCAGTGAAGTGTAGGTATTATTATGGTTTTGGTTGGGGAAATGGAGGTCCAATGCTGTTGATAAGTTGCCCAGGGTTAACATGGCTAGGAAATGGTATAGCCAGTACTTGACCCTGGTCTATGTAAGTCAGCTTAGAGCCCTCATTAAACCATCTTTTTCCAAGTAGTAGATTTGGATCTCTGTCAAGGACTAAGGAGAGTCTGAAATTCTGGGTGATGGTTTCATAATTCTGGAAAACATCCATGGTATGAGCCAAAGCTGCTGAAGTATTGAAACACAGGGTGGCTCTGCACGGGGCTGGGGGAGTTTGGAAGTTAGAAAGGTAAAAGGAATATGTTTCTGAGTTTGATTTTAGAGGTAGATCGGGTTCAGAATTTAAAAAAACTAGGGTAGAAGTTTACAAACCTGGCTACACATTTATAACCCAGTTAGGGGAGACTTTTTTTGTTGTTGTTGTTTTTTAACATACAGGGTTTGAAATCATTCTTTAAAATAAACACTGATGGTTTAATTTGTGTGCGGTGGGACCTGGGCAGCAGTTTTTCTTTCCACGCCTCAGGGAGATTCTGCACGTCCTGGATTGATACCTACGGGTTCGGGAACAGCTTGTTAAAAGGGGTCGAGGCAAAATTTAGCTTTAAGTTGCAGGAACAAGAATGTTAAGTCAGTCATAGATGTAGAACTCTCCTCAGGTGATCTCTGTGGCAGACACTCAAAGTCAGGCAATTTGTATCAGAACTCAGGTGTTAGGTCAGTGTAAGGAAGAAATACCTTACAGTAGACTAGTACTGAAAGTTTTTAAATGTCCAGTTCGGAGGAGGAATTCCTGCCCTGGGCCAGTGATAACTCCATTGACCAAAGAAGGGTTTTTACTTTTCTAGGATCCCAAAGCACACATTATCTTTAAGACATGTTTATGTTGATTTTGTCCCTTATACTGAAACATACTTACAATTTTCTTTGTCAAGATGTATGTTTTAGGGGTGCCTGGGTTGCTCAGTTGTTAAGCGTCTGCCTTCGGCTCAGGTCATGGTCCCAAGGTCCTGGGATCGAGCCCCACATCGGGCTCCCTGCTCAGCGGGAAGCCTGCTTCTCCCTCTCCCACTCCCCCTGGTGTTCCCTCTCTTGCTGTGTCTCTCTGTCAAATAAATAAAATCTTAAAAAAAAAAAAGAGGTATGTTTTAGTTTGTATCAGAGTTAAATAGTTGAGTAATCTAAATTAAGACTCAAAATGTCAGTCATATGCAAAATTTAAATAAGTAAATATACTTCAGATATTGAAAAATGAAAGTATGGAGAAAATAGACATTTTAAAGCTTTTATTAAAGTGTAATATACATCCAGAACATATCTTAAGTGTTCAACAATCTTTACCAGAAGATGCTTATGTCCCAAGCACGCAGATCAAGAGGCAGAACCTTAGTAGGCCCCAAAGAAGCCTTGCATATGGCCCCTGCCATTCCTGCCCCTCAAGGATAGCACTATCCTGACCTGCGTTAGTTTTGCCTGTTTCTAAACTGCATTTAAATGAAATTGTATTGGATATAATTTTGTGTCTGGCTTTTTTCACTCAGCGTTATGTTGGCGAGATTCATCCGTATTGTTGCATATAAATGTAAATCATCTTCATTGCTATATCGTATTGTGTTATATGAATATATCACAGTCTGTTTATTCTATTGTTGATGAATATTTGAGTAGTTCCCAGTTTGGGGTTATTATGAAGAATGCTGCTACCAACCTTCGAACACATGTTTTTGTTGAGCAGGCGCATGTATTTCTTTTGGGTGTATATCTAGGAGTGAACCCCCGGGTCATAGTTTGTGCACATATACAGCTTTAGTAGATTCTAAAATAGCAAACATTTTTAAAATTGGAAATCATATATAAGTATATGAGTTTACCCTTAAATACAAGGAGTTACCCTTAAAAATCATTCTTAACTCAAGGTATGGCTTTAGTGATTTATTAATAAAACATTAGAACAAGGATTGGCGAACTTTCCCTGTAAAGGGTGGGATGGTAAACATTTTAGGCTGTGGGGGCCACATGGTCTTTGTTGCAGCTAGTTGGCTGTGTCCTTGCGATGCAGAGCAGCCACAGATGATACGGAAATGACCAAGTGTGGGCTATGCTCCAGTAAAACGGTATTTATGGACACTGAAATTTGAATTTCATGTTTCATAAAATACTCTTTCTTTCAACCACACAGAAGTATAAAAATCATTCTTAGCTTACAGGTCATACAAAACAGGTGGTGGGCCACATGGGGTCTGCAAGCTGCAGTTTGCTCACCCCTGCACTTGAACCTGTGCATCCAAATAATTATCTTTTAAGTCACCTTGAAAGACTGATTTATTCTAGCAGGCTGCCACTGCTAAAGATGTCTTTTAACTCCTTGGAGCCTCTTTCAGAGCCAGTGTACAGCCTAAAAAAGAAATTAGTCTTGCTATTTTTTTAGTCCTTCTTCATTTTTGATTAAAAAAAAAAAATCTAGGGATGCCTGGGTGGCTCAGTCGGTTAGGCGGCTGCCTTCGGCCCGGGTCGTGATCCCAGGGTCCTGGGATCGAGTCCCACATCGGGCTCCTTGCTCAGCGGGGAGCCTGCTTCTCCCTCTCTCTCCCTCTACTTGTGCTCTCTCTGTCAAATAAATAAAATCTTAAAAAAAAAAATCTATTACTCCCATTTCATTTACACACGTCATTCTAGTGAAATTGCTCTGAGTGACTTTTGGCTCCAAATAAACTCCAAGGGATAGAGATGTGCTATCACTGATAGGACCTTCAATAATGTGCCACAAGTTCTAAAGAAAATTCCAAAAGTGCTTTGAACAATGGCAGCATCCTTGGAATGAGGGTGTAGCTTCCCAGGGAGACTGGAAGGAGACAGCAATCATGCGGATGTATAAATTCTGGTATGTATTTTTTTAAGTCAGTCCCACATCAGTCACATTGTTTTTATCCTAAGGTAGATGACCCGTGGAAAAAGTTGCTAATTTAGAAGATCAGATGATCTGAATGTCTTTTGTGTTTGGTTCTTAAAGTCCATGATGTTCTTATTTATATTTTGCTCGTTATGTTGTTCTTAGGCCAGTATTAATATTATTTGATCTCTCTTTGGACGGCATAAAGCCCTGACACATATCACCATTGGTCAAAACCAGAAAACTACATACATGTGGTCAAAATTTGTTATAATAAAATTGACGTTAATATTTTATGATTTCTCTCAAGTGGTTGTTGGGTTCCCATAGTACTCTGTGTTTGACTCTGTTGGTAATTACTATATTGTGTGCAAATATTGATATACATAGGTTTGTTTCATGGGACCCTGCCACATTTAGCACCCAAAAAAATGTTTGTTAAACTAAAGCAATTATCTTGAAATATTGTTTCTTTCTACTTTTGCTCTGGAAACCCTAACTGGGTAATGATTATGGCTATATCACTATAATTATTTCAAATTCCAGTAAAATATTTGATTAGGGAACTTAGTTAACTAAAATGAGTTTGGGTATTTATTTTTGTGTAATTTGATCAAATTGATTTATTTTGTGTAATTTGATAATTATTCATTTTTCTGTAACTTGATTTATGTTTCATACAGTATCTATTACCAGTAAGTTTTGAGATTAGAAGGTTCTACTCTCTTTCCTTTAAAGAACTGCAATTACCCAAATGTTAAAAAAAAAAAGGTACAGAGTTATATAAATGTTTCTTCTATATGTTTTTCTCCTCCTGTAGTCCACCAATTGATGACTTTGATGTATTTAAAGAATCAAAAGACCAAAATTTCTTTGAGTCGCAGGAATCCATCATTGCTTTGTGTACTCATCTACAAGAGGTGGTAACAGCCATCAGAGACCTAGATGAAAGTCAGCTGAAAGATGAATTTTTCAAACTTCTTCAGGTAAATGTGATAATTGGTCTCCTGAGTATGTTTGTGTGTTTAAACGGTTAAAAAATAAAGTGGCATTGACTTAACAACAAAGCACGTGTATATATTGTCATTTAACTTATAATTGATTATTTTTTATCATTTTAGTAATGGTGTTATTCAAGAGCTGAAAATCCACTTAATCTCCGAAAATGAGTTTTGAAATCTCTTCAGCTGGAGGTGATTTTTAGTGGCACAGGAGTCCTCTGGCTACATAGCCTCTGTCATTCTTGAGAGAATACTCCACAGTCATTTGGTCGGCCTAGCCTGACTCAGACTTAGATGCTGGTTTTGTCACTTATTTGTTGCTGGACCTGAGGGAGGTTACTTAATCTCTCTGTTAAGTGAGGATGGCACTGTATACGTCGTCATTTGACGTGAGAATGAAAGTAGATTCAGTTGTGTCAGCGTGGAGCACCAGCCTGCTGTTATCATCAGGTGAAAACATCAGGTGGTCAGTGGCCTCTTTAACATGGTTTTATTGCATTTTTTCATCAGTCTTGCATTAAGTTTAGTTTTTAATTCTCATTCGAACACATCCTTAAGATGTGTTATAAGAACTGTTTGAAGATGTGGGGTTTTACACAACAGTATCCCCAGCCCTCATCTCCCAGAAAAAGTTAGAAACATTTCCAGAAAAAGATGCTATTAGGAAATGCCATGAAGAGAGAGAAAGCAGGGCAGGGCGATGGGGATGTCGGGGGAGATGCAGGGGTGCAGTTTTAAGTGGGGCTGCCAGGGAAGGGCCTCAGAAAGTGTCAGGGAAAGAGGCAAAGCAGGCGAGGGAGTGGGTCACATGCAGGTCTGGGAGAGTGTTCCTGCCAGGGTACCTGAGGTGGGGGACTGGCAGGCGTGTGAGAGAAACTGCATGGGGATCCCGCAGGAAATGGGTGAGGTGAGGGGCCTGGAAGGGCCACGGAGGCCTAAGCAAAGGTAAGATTTCCATTTGTACTCACATTGCCACCACTGGGGAGCTATTAGAGCGTTTTCATCAGAGGAGTAACAAGGATGGACTTGTTTCAAGGATTACTTCTCAGGACACACTGAAGGGGTACAAGGCTAGACATTGGGGAAGTCTGTTATTAACATGAGGGATGTTAATCAGGGAGGGATGACTGGACCAAGAAGAGGTGTTAAAATTTGTCGCCAGTATTGTGGAAATACTTTGAAAGTAGAGACTGCAGAATCCTGATAAAACTTTGAGGGCAAGCAGAGTAAGCGGCATGATTAAGAGGGGCTTATTTTGAGGCTTATTTTGAATTTGGAAGAAAAGTTGTCAGGGTATTGTTAAATAATAAGCTTAGTTATTTCCCCCAGTTGGAACTATCCTTTATGCTTAGTTTAGAATTAAAAGAAAAAAGAAAAGCAGTAACATGTCAGTCCTTACCTGTAGCTGGCCCATTGTTTCGGGGGACAGTCTTTGAGTATGTCTTTGTCCCATGAGTATATTAAGTTGTGAAGAAGAAGGAATACCACTCTGTTTTCTGTCATCGAATGTGGCCAAGTAAAGGAGGCAAGAGTTGCCTTCCGTTAGTACTCATGATGACCAGCAGGTTAACTTCCTATAAGAAACCTGAAAGTATATTAGTTTGCAGGGAACGTTGATCTGTTTTTAAAAGCCAGGGAACACCCCCACTGTCCACACAAACATTTCAGCACCTGCTCTGTCAAACTGGATGCTGGGCCTGTGATGGCAGGGAAAACAGACAATCCTTGCTATCGTAGAACTTGTAATCTCAAGGGAATATAGACAAATAATGGCACAACTCAACACACAATTACAAACTGGAAGGTGGTGTGAGGGAAACGTGCGGGCGGCGGACAGAGACCCTGATGTCAGCTGAGGGGTGCCGTGGCCCACAACGCTGTTTCTGCATCAGATGGACTCTTACTATTTAAGCGTCATACTTAGAAACATCCATTCATCTGTCTTTTTTAAAAAATAATATTCTTAGAATGTGCATTTTCCTCTTATTTTGAATCACCCGAGGTAGAGTCTGTTTTGGCTGATATTTATGGAGTATTGGGTGTGTTACTTAAACGTATTATGTCACCTCTCACAGTAACTCTACAAGGTCAGTGCTGGTATTATGTCATTTTTCCATTGTGGGACCTGAGCCTTAGGGAGCATGTATACTTTACTAATGGCTGTTAACTGGAAATGCTGGGATTTGAACCTACATCTGTCTGATTCTAGAGCCTGTAATCTTAAACATGTAATTTGATTATAGCTTAAAAGGGGGGCTATGTACCATTTTCTATAAAATAAACTTGAAGTATTATTTCAATTTAAAGTGGAGTAATAGATGATTCGATTTGGAGGGGTCTTTAGACATCACGTTGCCCAATTTCTTTATTTTTCAAGTAAGAGACCTAAATCCCAGAGAGTTTGCCTGGTCCTAATGTTATACAACTAGTAAAAGAAACTGAGCAGTTTGGGGAGGAATGTGAGGAGGGAAAAGGGTACTTTTCTCTTGACTTTGGATTTTTAAGTAAACTTTGTAACCTCTTTTTACAGTGTGATCATATTCTAATATCTGCAAGATGCAAAATCATTCTGATTTAAGCCATACAGATCATTAACATCATTCAAACCAGTTTTTTAGAAAAATTATCACATAGTGACCAATTAAATGTTTCATTGTCTTAACCCTGTTTATACATCATGATGGAAACACAGTCTTTGCATTATTAGGAAGGTGTAGATCTGATGGATATTTTATACTAAGCATGTTGTAGAAATGAATTTTATGAATTGTTTTAGCAACCTCTCCCCCCACATTTTACACAATAGAGTTTTTGTTGGTTATTCAAAACAAGGGTAAAAGTTTTATACTTTTTCTTTTTCAGATTTCACTGTGGGGGAATAAGTGTGATCTGTCTCTATCAGGCGGGGAAACCAGTTCTCAGAAAACCAACATAATGAGTTCTTTGGAGGAACTAAAACCTTTGATTTTAGTGAATGACATGGAACATCTTTGGTCGCTGCTTAACAACTGCAAGAAAACAAGAGGAAAAGCATCTATTACCAGAGTAGATATTGTTTTGGATAATGCTGGGTTTGAACTTGTTACGGATTTAGTTTTAGCTGACTTTTTGTTGTCCTCTCAACTGGCTACTGAGATCCATTTTTATGGAAAAACTATTCCGTGGTTTGTGTCTGATACTACTATCCGTGACTTTAACTGGTTAATTGAACAAGTGAAAGGGTCTAATCATAAGTGGATGTCCAAGTGTGGGGCTGACTGGGAAACCTATATTAAAGTGGGCAGATGGGTTTACCATGATCATATATTTTGGACTCTGCCTCATGAATTCTGCGTAATGTCTCAGGTTGCTCCTGACTTGTATGCTGAACTACAGAAGGCACATTTAATTTTATTCAAGGGTGATTTGAACTATAGGAAGTTGACAGGCGATAGGAAGTGGGAATTTACTGTTCCATTTCATCAGGCTCTGCGCGGCTTCCATCCTGCCCCTCTCTGCAGCATACGAACCTTAAAAGCTGAGGTTCAGGTTGGGCTGCGGCCGGGGCAGGCTGAACAGTACATAGCCACTGAGCCCAGCTGGCTGACCATTGGCAAGTATGGGGTATTTCAGTTTGATGGTCCACTCTGACTTGCTTTAGGAACTCTTAAGTTGTGTAGAGAGAGATGGCAGACACTTCACGTCCCCAAAAAGAGTGTGTGATTTGAGTCCCATGGCTGCTTTGCATCAGCTCTGGGGAGCTTGGCTTCTCAGTGTTCATTTCCATACGCTCTGGATGCTTTCTCTTTGGGCATTTTGGCCCGCTACATTGTTTGGGCGATAGATGGATTGAGCTAGTTATAGATATTTATGTTTATGTTGGAATTTTAGTAATTTATTTCAAATTAAATGCATCATTTCAAGTGGTTTTAATGAACTTATTTTTAATTGGTCAGAAAGTAAAATATAAGAATTCTGCTTTTAAAGTTAGTTAACGTTCTTTTAATGCTATGCTGCATGGTATTTAATATTCTAGGAAGCATGGGATTTTATTTAACTTGTTTTGAGGCTCTAGAAATAAGGGCTCTGTGAAGACGAACATCTTAAATGAAATAGGCTTTGAAAAGAGAGGCATTTAGAACTGTGATACTTGAACAATGAAATTAAAGATTACCTCGTAAGTTAATTCTAAATTTTGTTCTCCTTGAACTTTATTTCATTTTAAATAACCTGTTTAATTTGCACGCATTTGTATTTTGATTGACCTGTGCAATGGATAGCAGGAAACTCAAAATCGAACAGAATGAAACAAATGATATTTGAAGAACTGATACCCTTTACATTCTATTTGTGATATCCATAACTAACTAAAATATATTATTTTAATACATAAGTGCTTTAAATGAACAGATTTTTAGATTGTTCTGCAGTTTTTAAAAAAAATGCTTTAGATAGAAAAGATTCTTGTGCATTGAGATTGGAGTACTAGGTTAATTTTTTATATACTTACCAATTTTTTGATGACCACTAGATATTAAAGGCTGTAAGTTTCAGTCAGTTTATTTTGAAACTGAAATCGGTAATAAACCTGGAAATGTTTTCTTGATGGTATAATAAAATGAATTGTACTGAAAATCTTTTTGGTTTTATTTTCCAGTGGGAGAAAGTCAAGAAGGGAAGATTAAATATGAGGTCTATGTAATAAAGAAACTGGTAATGTATAGTATACATGTTGCCAAAGCAGTTCTTAAATTATGTCACTTATAAATGAGGTTATGGTCTATGTCCTTGCTAAGTGTTTTTAAAAAGTTTTGTAAAATGTTTACACAAAGCTGCACATTTTGAATTTACTTTTATCTACATGTGTTCCTGTTTTAAACATTAAGTTACTAAAATAGTGAGCATATTAGAATTGTTTGTAGATACTTTCTAACATAAGTTAAAACACGATTGTATGTGTATATTGACTTCATAGCCACAGTGTGGGCTATGGTGTAATATATTACATTTTCCAGAGAATGGATCTTTTTTTTTTATCATTTTTTTTCCTTTTAAGATTTTATTTATTTATTTGAGAGAGAAAGAGAGAACACAAGCAGGGGCAGCGGCAGAGGGAAAAGCAGACTCCCCGCTGAGCAGAGAGCTTGACATGGGGCTCCATCCCAGGACCCTGGGATGATGACCTGAGCTGAAAGCAGACGCCCAACCGATTGAGTCACCCAAGTGCTCCGTGTTTTTATCATGTTTTATTAAGAACATGAAATTAGGATTTGTGAAGAAATAGTTCACCCTCTCCTATAAAAGCAAGGACGCAAATGAGCAAGCAAGAAAAGTAGCACTATGGGAGAGGAAGTCGGTTCAAGATGGAATTTTTAAAAAATGCTTAGCAGGGGTAGGACCCACCTGTAGTTTAACTGGTTGACTTTTCTTTTTTTTTAAGATTTTATTTATTTATTTGACAGAGAGAGAGAGAGCTCAAGTAGGCAGAGTGGCAGGCAGAGGGAGAGGGAGAAGCAGGCTTCCCGCTCGGGAAGCCCGATGTGGGGCTCGATCCCAGGCCCCCAGGATCATGACCTGAGCCGAAGGCAGACGCTTAACTGACTGAGCCACCCAGGCACCCCGACTTTTTTTTTTTAAGATTTTATTTATTTGAGAGAGTGAGCGGGCGAGAGAGCACAAGCAGGGGTATGAGCAGAGGGAGAGAGAAGCAGACTCCCCGCTAAGCAGGGAGTCCATCGTGGGGCTCGATCCCCGGACTCTGGAATCATGACCTGAGCTGAAGGCAGACGCTCAAACAACTGAGCCACCCAGGCGCCCCGGGTTGACTTTCTTTAATTGAACTTTAGTTGGCACACAGTGTTACATTAGGTTCCAGTGTACAACATAGTGACTGGACGAGTCCATGCGTTATGCTGTGCTCAGCACAGGGGTAGCTGCCGTCAGTCTCCAGATGTCGAAATCACAATCCCACTCCCACTCACCCATTTTTCCCATCACCAGCAATGCATGAGGTCTCCAGTTTCTCCATATCCTTGTCAGCACTTGTTATTATCTGTGTTTTTTATTATAGTGTACTACGGGGTGTGAAGAGGTATCTCATTGTGGTTTGGATTTGTATTTCCCTAATGACTAATGGTGAGCATATTAGAGCATATTTGCATGTGCTGATTGGCCATTTGTATATCTTCTTTGGAGAAACGTCTTTAATACCTTCGCCCATTTAAAAATTAGATTATCTTTTTATTATTGAGTTGTAAGAGTGTCTATATATTCTGCATACATCTCATCAGATGCATAATTTGCAAATATTTTCTCCCATCCTGTGGCTTGTCTTTTCTCTTTCGAGTTCGTTCGTTCGTTCTTTCTTTCTTTCTTTCTTTCTTTCTTTCTTTCTTTCTTTCTTTCTTTCTTTCTTTCCTTCTTTCTTTCTTTCTTTCTTTCTTTCTTTCTTTCTTTTTTTTCTTTCTTTCTTTCTTTCTTTTTCTTCTTTTTCTTTCTTCTTTCTTTCTTTCTTTCTTTCTTTCTTTCTTTCTTTCTTTCTTTCTTTCTTTCTTTTTCTTTTTCTTTTCTTTCTTTCTTTTTTTCTTTCTTTCTTCTTTCTTTCTTTCTTTTCTTTCTTTCTTTTTTTCTTTCTTTCTTTCTTTCTTTCTTTTTCTTTCTTTCTTTCTCTTTCTTTCTTTCTTTTTTCTTTCTTTCTTTCTTCTTTCTTTTTCTTCTTTCTTTCTTTCTTCTGTCTTTTCACTTTCTTGATGGCATTGTTTACAGCACAAAAGTTTTCTATTTTGATGAAATCCTTTTACCTACTTTTTCTTTCATTGCAAAGCCTTGGTTTTTGAACTACTTTTTTTTTTTTTAAAGATTTTATTTATTTATTCATGAGAGACAGAGGGAGAGAGAGAGAGAGAAGCAGAGGGAGAAGCAGGCTCCCAAGGAGCAGGGAGCCCGATGCGGGACTCGATCCCAGGACCCTGGGATCATGACCTGAGCCGAAGGCAGATGCTCAACCATCTGAGCCACCCAGGCGCCCTGAACTGCTTCTTAACATCCCCTTCAGGGCCATTGAAGTGAGAGAGAAACATCCAATGGTTAGGGCTCTGCCTACAGTCTTCTGCTCTCCCACTTATTTCAACCCAGCATGATTGGCCCTTCTTTGTTTGGCATAGCTCCAGAGTAGGATAACGGGGAAAGCTGAGGCTCTGGAGTCCACTGGGCGTGGGGTTGAGTGATCTTGGAGAAACTTTCCCAAAATAGCTCCTGCAATTGTTTCATCTGCAGATACCATACTTGGTTAAGTATGAAGTAACTCCTGGATAAAGCAGCCATTACATTTCATGCAATACATTTTTATCAAGACATAGATCCAGTATCTTATATATATTATGATGGAAATATGGAAGAAGGGCAGGTAAATAATTAGGGGAGGATGGTAGTTTATACTTTATGGGTTTATGTTACTTTCTGATTAAACAGTTGAGGGGATCCAGCTTTTATTCCTATAATTTGAGGCAGTATTTTGTGTTGGATAAAATGCAGTAATATTTTTGATTCTTTATCAGGCCCAAACCCGTGTTGTTCAACCTCAAGGTCACGTTTCTATAAAAGAAATAACCACCACAAAAGGCAATCTCAACATAGTTCAAACTCTTTATTTACATTTTATTTAAGAGAACTTCAGAGTGGATCAAAAACATAATTCAGAGTTATACTTAAAGTATAATTTACTATAAAATTAAAGTAAAAAAATTAAAATTCTCTCTCCCACCCATGTTTCTGACAGTTGTTTCTGCCCACACCCCCACTGAGTCTTGTTTAGAGCCTCTCCCTCCATAAAACTTTTCTTCTCCTCTCTACTATTTTTGTTTTCTTTTCTGAACTGGGGGTAGGTGTTGGGGAGACTGAACACTTCTACACATGCATGTCTTATAACCTGAATGAAGTGTTAATGTAATGTCTGCCATGGTAAGCAATCAGTGATATCTTGAAATTACAGAAAGTGAATAAAGCAGAGGGAAAAAAATGGGAAGAACAAGAACATAATCCTAGCAACTTCAAATACCCTGATTGCTTTTTATGTATGTATTTCTAAGTTTTTCTCCATATTTAGACATTTTTTATACATGCCTAAGATAAAAAAGGATCCTACTGTCTGAAAAAAAAAATTTTTTTAACCATGAAGTATTTTTTCCAACTCCTGAAGTTTTTGTCTGGTTAATTGGTTTCGTTGTTATTGTTGTTGTTATTTTACTTTTTTCTAATTTGCTAAGTAGTTCCTGCTGGAGGGATAGAAGTTTGTTGGAGATTTTGTTTTTGTTTTTTCCCTTGGGTAGCAGTATGGCCTGGGACTCAGTAATGGCCTGGGACTCATACATACTGGATTTCTAATCCCTGGTCTCCTATGAATCATGTGACCTGTCACATTCTCACCATTTTACTGGAAAAAGAAAAGTTATTTCTAGTCAACTTGAACTATATTCAATCTCAAATCCAGAGTCCCCTAGGAAAAGGAGTCGTGCAGGGATATTAGCATTTTAGCACCCCCTAGTGGCCACCTGATATTCCATAAAACCTGATCTTTTCCCTTCCTTGGTAATCTGCAGACAGGGAGATGCTGTTGTGAGTGGAGCATCAGGTTAAGCTAAACCATCCCTTAGAGACCACCATTCACATTGTTCTTCCTTTCTGATTTTCTTGGTGGGTCACATTCCTCCCTTCCAGTTTCTTTAATATCCACTCCATTTTCAGACCTTTTAGAAAATAAGAGGGAAAATCATTCATACAGAAGACATTTCTAAAGTGTTGAATCCCATTAATTGTATATTTCTTGGGGCAGCTACACACTGTGGCTTCTGCATATTTGTCCCACACACGGTTGGGGCAATGAATGACTGATGGATAGGTGATGAATTTTAGCATTGGAAATAATTTTTTAAGCCTCTGAGGTGATGCTATTTACATTGAAGTCTAAAGGATGAAATGGGTCTGTTAGCCTGATCAGTTAGATCAAACAGTACTTGTTGAATGAATAAGAAGTATATATTATATAATTGGGAGTTTTCCATAAATATATGTATTTTTGAATACTGTTTTATTCAATATTATATTGTGGTCAATTTCCCATAGTTAAAAATTCTTCAAAAATGTGATTTTTAAAATTTTTAGTTAAATTCATTTTAGTTAACATATAGTGTATTATTAGTTTCAGGGGTAGAATTTAGTGATTCATCAGTTGCATATAATACCCAGTGCTCATGACATCAAGTGCCCTCCTTAATGCCCATCAGCCAGTTACCCCATCCTCCAACCCACCTGCCCTCCAGCAACCCTCAGTTTGTTTCCTAGAGTTCAGCATCTCTTATAGTTTGCCTCCCTCTGTTTTCATCTTATTTTTCCTTTCCTTCCCCTATGTTCATCTGTTTTGTTTCTTAAATTCCACATATAAGTGAAATCATATGGTATTTGTCTTTCTTTGACTGACCTATTTCACTTAGCACAATACCCTCTAGTTCCATCTACATAGTTGTGAATGGCATGATTTCATTCTTTTTGATGGCTGAATAATGTTCCATTTGTGTGTGTGTGTGTGTGTGTGTGTGTGTGTGTGTGTGTGTGTACATATATATACACACACAAGAGGTATATATATATATATCTGTCAATGGACATCTGGGCTCTTTCCATATTTTGACTATTGTGGACATTGATGCTATAAACATTGGGGTGCGTGTGCCCCTTCAAATCACTATGTTTGTATCCTTTGGATAAATGCCTAGTAGTTCAATTGCTGGGTCATAGAGTAGCTCTATTTTTAACTTTTTGAGGGGCCTCCATACGGTTTTCTAGAGTGTCTGCACCAGCTTGCATTCCCACCAACAGTGTAGGAGGGTTCCCCTTTCTCCGCATCCTCGCCAACATCTGTCGTTTCCTGACTTGTTAATTTTAGCCATTCTGACAGGTGTAAGGTGGTATCTCATTGTGATTTTGATTTCTATTTCCCTGATGCTGACTGATATTGAACATTTTTTCATGTGCCTGTTAGCCATTTGTATGTCTTCTTTGGAGAAATACCTGTTTGTGTCTCCTGACCATTTCTTGACTGGAGTATTTTTTTGGGGGGGGTATTGAGTTTGATAAGTTCTTTATAGACTTTGGATACTAGCCCTTTATCTGATATGTCATTTGCAAATATCTCCCATTCCATAGGTTGCCTTTTAGTTTTTTTTTTTTTTTAAGATTTTGTTTATTTGATAGAGACACAGCGAGAGAGGGAACACAAGCAGGGGGAGTGGGAGAGGGAGAAGCAGTCTTCCCGCGGAGCAGGGAGCCCAATGCGGGGTTCGATCCCAGGACCCTGGGATCACGACCTGAGCCGAAGGCAGATGTTTGACGACTGAGCCACCCAGGCGCCCCAGTTGCCTTTTAGTTTTGTTGACTGTTTCCTTGGCTATGCAAAAAGCTTTTTATCCTAATGAAGTCCCATTAGTTCATTTTTGTTTTTGTTCCCTTTGCCTCAAAAATGTGATTTTTTTTTTTTGACAGGAAGTAGGTTTTATTGGTGGGCATGAATAGGGAGGGGGCAGTGCTGAGGTTCTCATGAGTGCAGAGCCCTCCATTTGTCCAAGGGGCCACGATTAGGGATGTATTTGGCCCCACAGCCATCTGGGATAAGCCCTTTTCAGCCACCATGTCTTCAAATTCATCCGCGTTAAACTTAGTAAAGCCCCATGTCTTGGAGATGTGGATCTTCTGGAGGCCAGGGAACTTGAACTTGGCCCTGTGTAGGGCCTCGATCACATGTTCCTTGTTCTGCAGCTTGGTATGGTTGGACATGATGACTTGGCCAATGTAGACCCTGGCTACTGTGCCCTGGGGCTTTCCAAAGGCACCCCGCATACCTGTCTGCAGCCTAGATTGGAGATAGCATGAGGTCAGACCTCAATATCCACTGGAAAGGGCTGTCTCCAAGGTCCCTTGGGGCAACCCATACAATCAACAGGCTGTATACAGTACCAAGGAGGCTACTGTTCGCAGCCATGGCACACTGGGCCCCCATGGACAAAGAGCACAGTCGGCTTAATTGGCTGCAGATCAAAAATGTGATTTTTAATGGCTATAAACATTTCATCATAGAGCTACATCATATTTTCTTTTGTTACGTAGATTGTTCAAAACTTTTGCTATTATAAAAGAGGCTGAATGAACATCTTTGGACAACTAACTCCCATTAAGATTTGTAAGTCTTCAGTTACTGCAAATTATTTGAAGCTATCCAATTATTCTGGTCCTGCTAGAATGGTATTTGTATTAGACTTATAACCCCAAACCCTCAATATTGAGAAACTGCTTGATATGAGAAGGAAAGTCTCATTTTTCCTTACTCTTTTTTTTTTTTTTTTTAAATTCATGCCATATATCGTGACTTTCAATCCTTTTGAGTTCAATACAAAGTTTAGGCACAAGGGGGAGATCCTTTAGCATAGTAAAGTGGCTGGATTTTCCTCCTGTACTATTTAGCAAAGTAGATTTCAGCAAAAACAAAACAAAAACAAAACTGGCAGAGTATAATTTTCATTGTTGACTGCACACATTCTTGTGGTTTCAACTTTAAAATCATTATACCACTAGGATTCTGGTGTCTGTCATGGCAAAATGCAGTAAGGTCAATGACAAAAAAATTATGTCCTCGTTCCTTTCTTGGCTGAAATTTTATGTATACATATAATATTTGCAACAAAATATGATAGTGGTTTATCGTAGAAGTATATAAAAATAGATGAGAAAATAAAATTAAAACTCAGGAAAAGTAAAAAAAAGAATTTTGTTAACAATATAGAAAAGTCACTCTAGAAAATATTTTAATTTAATTTAATTTTATTTATTTGACAGAGAGAGAAAGCACAGCAGGGGAAGCAGCAGAGGCAGAGGGAGAAGCAGGCTTCCTGCATAGCAGGGAGCCCGATGTGAGGCTCGATCCCAGGACCCCAGGATCATGACCTGAGCTGAAGGCAGACGCTTAATGACTGAGCCATCCAGGCGCCCTAGAAAAAACTT
Organism: Zalophus californianus; assembly: GCF_009762305.2. NCBI lineage: Eukaryota > Metazoa > Chordata > Mammalia > Carnivora > Otariidae > Zalophus > Zalophus californianus. The sequence continues at coordinate 15,592,795 of NC_045601.1, read as the reverse complement.
TGTAAGAAAATAAAAATAATTGCTTTCCATTCATTTAACCTTTACGTGAAGAGAAAAAGCACTACTATGTTTGTTTTCTTATTTGGTTAATTTTAATATAGCAAATTAATTTTTACTGTGATTCAGAAAATTTAAAGGAACGAATATTCCAATTATACCTTACATTTAAAAAGTTATGAATTAGGGGGCACCTGGGTGGCTCAGTCGGTTAAGTGACCAACTCTTGATCTCAGCTTAGGTCATGATTCTCAGGGGTGTGAGATTGAGCCCTGGATCGGGCTCTCTGCTCAGTCGGGAGGCTGCTGGAGATTCTCTCTCCCCCTCTGCCCCCCCCACCCGGCTCCACCCTGTGCGTGCTCTCTCTCAGATAAATAAATCTTAAAAAAAAAAAAGAATATACAAATTGGGCGTGGTATGCCTTCAATACAGAAATGAAACAAGTGGTGTCCAAGGGGTTCATCAGACATATCCAGGCAGTCTGTAAACTTGACTGGGAAAAAGTTTCATCTTCATTTTCATTAATCCTAAATTGAAATTTATTATTTCCTTCAATTTTTTATGTCAATTGTAAATTTTTATGGTTGACGATTTTTGATGATTTGTAATTGCAGCAATATTGGCAAAAAAGTTTTAAAAGGTCCATAATTCAGTCCCAATTTTTCAGCTTATTCCCTTTCATGTTCTTCTATATTTATATAGTTACAATTATAATGAGCACATTTTTAGGTTTTTACATGGCTTCCTAAAGTATTTCCTTCAATTTTGTATAGGGGCCATAAACTTCAGCAATATTAGTGGTACCTGTCCCTTTGTCACCTGGGGAAATCATAGGTCTTTTCATATAATATAACAGTTGTTTCAGCCATCTTGAATTATTGTTTCATCATTATGTCAAAAATTAAGACACTATTTGGGGAAGTTGATAGCACAAAAACAGTTAAGAACACCTGCTCTTATTTTTCTCCTTTCCCTCCAATTTTTCTCCTTTCCTTTTCTCAAAGCTGGTGGAAGACATGACTGGATTTATTTTTTATAGGGTTTTTGTTTTTTAGGCAAAGAGGAAGCACATTATACTGTATTTTTTTCTTCATATCTCAGCCTTCACTTAATGTTAATTATCTGTTATCCAGCTTGGTACCTTCCAGGGGTCCTTAGAAGAAGTGGAAAAAATCTGACACGTACACATGGGTTGAGTCATCCTTAACTTTATCATTAGGAGATTTTTTTCAAGAAATGAGAAAGTACTTGGAGTGTTTTTTCTTATTTAGAACTCTTATCTTAAAAATATTTTAAAAATCCTAAAAATTGGAAACCAGAAAGCTATTTAAAATATAAAGCAAGAAGCAAAATTCAACAAAATTTCTTTCACATATATTTTCAATATTATGATAATTATTGAGAATCAGTGAGTATCAAGCATATAGAGATGTGTTATAATCAGAATAGAGGGGCGCCTGGGTGGCTCAGTTGGTTAAGCAACTGCCTTCAGCTCAGGTCATGACCCCGGAGTCCTGGGATCAAGTCTCACATCGGGCTCCCAGCTCAGCGGAGAGCCTGCTTCTCCCTCTGACCCTCTCCCCTCTCATGCTGTTTGTCTCTCTTTCCCTCTCTCAAATAAATAAAATATTTAAAAAAATCAGAATAGATACCATTTATGGAGCATTATGTTCCAGGCACGGTATTAAGTGCTTTACTCATAATGTGGCATAATATCCTCATAGAAACCCTGGGGGCAAATACCTGTATTCCGTTATACATGCAGGAGCACTGAGTCTCAGTGATTTCAAGTAACGGCACAAGGCCACTCAAGTAGTCAATGACAGAGCCATAATTTAAACTCCAATCTGCTAAATTCCAAAACTCAAGTTATGGCTTTTATTGAAGTTATTATGCTGTAGGTGTAATTTGTAAACATGTAATTAAATTTTTTAAAAATGAGTAAATATACTGGGGTGCCTGGGTGGCTCAGATGGTTAAGTGTCTGCCTCCGGCTCAGGTCATGATCCCAGGGTCCTGGGATCGAGCCCCACATCAGGCTCCTGGCTCGGCGGGGAGCCTGCTTCTCCCTCTCCCTCTGCCTCTCCCCCTGCTCATGCTCTCTCTCTCTCTGTATCTCTGTGTCTCAAATGAATAAATCTTGAAAAAAATGAGTAACTATACTATCATTAGAAATTTGAGTCATGAGATTATATGGATCATAAGCCATATTATCAATCATTAATATGTTGAAGTCTTAGTAGAAGTAGAAAAAAAACTCAGCTCTAAATATCGCTACATTTTAGAATAATGATCTAGAATAGGTGGGGCAGAAATAGGGATTGTTTTTCTGTATCATTACATTTGGTATCTTTGGGCACACACGAATTCATGGAATTTTACAACAGGCTGAACATTACACTGAGAAAGGGAGTCTTCTCTAAGAACTTTGGTTCATAGGGCTGAACATCAGCAAATCCAGTAACGAAATGGAAGCCTCTCATGTTTCAGGCCACCAACCAGCTGAAAACAAGTGGGTAGTTATTTTGAAGGGAAATTACTTTTGTGAACAGATGGAAGTGATTTGACAAGAATGAACTGGCTCATTCTTCCAACCAGAGGGATGACACAAAAATTGTTTTTGCTATCTTGGTGAAATCCAAAATCTGTTCATGTAAATTATCTCAATTCTTGCCTGGTCTTTGATTGCAGTACTGATAAGTTGTTTCAAATTAAATGAGGCGCAATTTTATACTGATCTGTAAAAGTATGCCTTAATTCTATATTTCTGTTCTTTTCTCATCAATTCCCAAATAGAATGTGATTTTCAACTTCTGAAGCCCCAATAATGGTGATCTTAAAGAAGACCTACCAGCCACCTTCCATTAGTAAGATGGGTTCTTGTTCAAAGAGTTAGTAACTGGGCAAGGAATCTGAATTCCCATCCCAGCTTTGTTACTAATTAACTGCGTTAATTTCAGTTAGGTGTTCAATTATCCTGCTACTTAATGTTACAGATGGGTTGCTAGAGATATAATTATGTTGTTAAGTAAGAACCAAATGATACAATTTATTTTCAGTTAAAATAATTGATTGAAAATATTCCACATTGTAGACTGTAGGCACTGTAGACAGAAATTCTTCATGGAATGGAGGAATATTTTATTATATTGAGGAGCCTGTCTCAGCAACAGGACTCCAAGGGTAATACCTAAAGGATATTATACTAAATGAAATAAGTCAGACTGAGAAAGACAAATACCATACAGATCACTCACATGTGGAATCTAAAAGACAAAACAAATGAATAAACAAACGAAAAGCAGAATTAGACCTATAAATGCGGAGAACAAACTGATGGTTGCCAGAAGGAAGAGTGGGGGGGGATGGGCAAAGTGGGTGAAGGGTAGGGGGAGGTTCAGGCTTCTAATTGAGGAATGAATAAGCCACAGTGTAGAAAAAAAAAAAGAGGCTTATCGAAGGAGAGACCCCTCTTCTTTTTCTGGAGATTGTCTTTTCCTTTTTTAATTTATTTTTTATTTTTAATTTTTTTTAAAGACTTTATTTATTTATTTGACAGAGACACAGCAAGAGAGGGAACACAAGCAGGGGGAGTGGGAGAGGGAGAAGCAGGCTTCCCGCTGAGCAGGGAGCCCAATGTGGGGCTCGATCCCAGGACCCTGGGACCATGACCTGAGCCGAAGGCAGGCGCCCAACAACTGAGCCACCCAGGCGCCCCTCCTTTTTTTTTTTTTTTAAGATTTTATTTATTTATTTGAGAGAGCGAGCAGGAGAGCATGAGCAGGGGGAGGGGCAGAGGGAGAGGGAGAAGGAGGCTCCCCGCTGAGCAGGGAGCCCATGAAGACCCTGGGATCATGACCTGAGCCAAAGGCAGACGCTTAACTTGACTGAAATACCCAGGCATCCCCTGAAGGTTTTCATGTCCTAATGTGATAGTATATTCTCTCCATTTTACACATGCAATAATAAACTGAGAGAATAAACTCCAATAGTAGCAAGCAACAGCACCTGTATTTAAACAAGGTCAAAAGGGCCCAAACCCATAGTTTTGCCACCACTTACATTGCCTCCCATAATAATAATAATACTTTTCTATCATACATTTTGCAAAACAGAAGAATTAACATACTATGTCATGTCATCACAAGAGCACTATGAGAGAGGTTATTACTACATTAACTTGGTCTATGGGGCAATAGAAGCTCAACAAGATCCGCACAGCTAGTCAGTGGCTGGATTGGGGCTTGAACCGAAAAGCTTCCAAGTCCTCTGCCCTTTCCATGGTCCCATAAATTCTTTAGGACGAGTAGTAAGATCTCAGAGATCAGAAACACAACTCTAAAAAGTTAAGCTTTGTCCTGTTGACTCCTGGTTCTCAATCTGTGCTTCTAGGAGTTCCTGGGATTCTGTGGAGGTACTTTGGGGGTTTGGGGTGGTGTGTAAGATGGGGGTCATGGGGAGGCCCTTTAGCGGGACTCTAGCACCCCACCCCTAGTCAACTAGGTGAACCAGGGAAATCTCCAAATTGGTCTAATCTGCATACTGGGCTCCTGAGAAAAATTCCAGTTGAACAAAGATTCATTGACTTTAAAAGGAGAAAGGCTTAGAAACCACTGCTGTAGGTGATAGGGAGTTTCTGAGGAGGGAAGTGGTAAAAGTCATGTTCTAGAAAGATCAGTCTGGCAGTTCTGTTGTAAAAGACTGGACTGGAGAGTCCAGTAGAGAAAGACTTAACAAAGGGAACAGAAACAGGTTACACAGGAGAGGGTGGGGAGGGGGCAGGAAAATCATAGCAAGAGGTGGGGGACAGCAAAAACTCAAATTTTCTGGATCTTAGGATCCACAGGACTAAAAAGTATTTTTCTTACATATTTATATTTTATTTCTTTAAATTATCACATGATAAGCTTGACTATTTTCTTTTGGAGTACAATTCTATGAATTTCAACACATGTATAGATTCTTGACAAACACCATAATCAGGATACAGATCAGTTCTATCATCCCCCCAAAATCCGCGCCCCCCCCCCCCGCTGCTGTTCTTTTATAAAGTAGCCTCTATCCCCACCCATAACTTCTGGCACCACCGATCTTGTTCTTTGTCCTTATAGTTTTGTCTTTTTGAGAACGTCATATAAATGGAATCATACAATATTGACATTTTGAGACTCGTGTCTTTCACTCAGCGTAATACCTTTGAAAGTCATCCATGTTGCTGTATCAACATCCAGGGGACTCTGAGACGGGAAAGAAGGCTGCAAAAGGGAAACATAGCTTGATAATGTTGGGACTGAATGTTTTTGAGCAGAAAAGGGTAATAATCAGGTCCTGTGCACTCTCTGGGGTATTCATTTATTCATTTATAGAATTATTTACTGAGAAAAAAATACGTGCTATGTACTGTTTTAGGTGTTTGGGATATAGTAATGAGCAAAATAAAAATTCCATCCTCAAGGAGGTTATATCCAGTGAGGGGAAACGAACAAGTCCATGTATGATTTAACGTCAGGAAGCGATATGCTCTGGGTAGTGGGGTAGAAGAAGAGACTATTTAAGACAGAATAGAATGGAAATAGACTGAGAAAGCCCTGTGAGCAGGTCAGATCTGACCACAGACCTGAATGAAATACATCAGTGAACCACGTGGCCAATCGGGAAAGTGAGAGGAGGAGGCAAAGGGAAGTGGTCCCCGCTGGGACCACCACACTTGCCAAGTGTGAGCAAAAACAAGAAGGTGTAGATGGAGTAGCCAGGGGAGTAGAGATGAGGCCAGGTCATGAAGAGTCTTGGGGGCTACTGAAAAGCCTTTGGATTTTTATTCAAAGTGTGATGGGCAGCCAATGGAAGGTTTTGAGCAAGAGTGACCTGCTCCAATTTATATTCCATAAAGTCCACTCATCCTGCTGAATAGAGAATAGACTCTCAAGAGAATGTGTGCAGGGGCACCTTGGTGGCACAGTTGGTTAATTGTCCAGCTCTTGGTTTCCGCTCAGGTTGTGATCTCAGGGTCGTGAGATGGAGCCCTGCGTCAAGCCCCAAGCTCAGTGCCGAGTCTGCTTGTTTCTCTCTCCCTCTCCCTCTGCCCCTCCTTTCTGCTCTCTCTCTCTCTCGTTCAAATAAATAAAGCTCTGAAAAAAGAGAGAGAGAATGTGTGCAGGATGGACTGGGGAATTGCAGAGAAACTCAGACAAAGGAGTCATGCAATCCGGGCCTGAACTAGGCTGATGGTAGCAAAAAATGGAAGAAAGATGAATGTAAAAAAAATATTTTAAAGGAAAATGGAGTCTATTATGTAGGATGTTACACAGGTTGAAAATTTAAATCATTTCCAAAAATGCAGATAAACTGGTTAGATGACAAGGCAATCATTATAAGAGAAACTAAGGATGCTTAGTCTCACTGTACCTGCTGTCTCGTGATTGAATTAATATAAACTGTGGCTTTTAAACTATGCTCCTAAGTGCCGCTGGGGTTTTGTTAGGTTGTTTCCAGGGATGCCTGGAACAGTTTGGGCCTGGAGCCAGATTTTCAACCCCACTGCAACCAGAGCAGTGCCAAGATGATGTGTTTTATATATTTGCTTCCCTGTAAAATTTCACTGAAGTGTTACACAGAAAAAAGGGAGGGAGGGTGACTCTGTGGGAAACCATACACTGAAAACCTTATTGGATGAATGAAGAGCCTTCCCTCTAGACAGATGCTCTTCTGGTGCACGGCATAGGGGACCGGGTGGGCGGGCGCAGCTACTTGTACTACAGATTGGTTTAAAAAAAAAAATATTCCCCTGGGGCGCCTGGGTGGCTCAGTCTTAGTTAAGTGTCTGCCTTCAGCTCAGGTCATGATCCCAGGGTCCTGGGATCGAGCCCTGCATCCGGCTCCCTGCTCTGCAGGAAGCCTGCTTCTCCCTTTCCCTCTCCCACTCCCTCTGCTTGTGTTCCCTCTCTCTCTCTGTCTCTCTCTGTCAGATAAATAAAAATCTTTAAAAAAAAATAAAAAAAATTCCCTTCAATAATGTTATCTCTCCATGTTTTCTTCTAATGGTATCTATACTTACAGGTTTAGTTTTACTCACTATTCAAATGCTTTATTTTTTTGCTTTAAAAAAATGAAAATGAGGGGCGCCTGGGTGACTCAGTCCTCTGCCTTCAGCTCAGGGTTGTGGGATCCAGCCTGAATCGGGGAATTGGGCTCCCTGCTCAGCGGGGAGTCGGCTTCTCCCTCTCCTCTGCCCCTTCCCCTGCTCACGCTCTCTCTCTCTCTGTCTCTCTTTCTCTCAAATAAATAAAATCTTTTAAAAAATGAAAAGGAAGTCATAATACATCTCCTTTCATAAATGTCTAACATTCTCCAACAAAATTCAGCCGGATCACGTCTTTTTGCTTTGGTTTTCTGTGTTTGAAAAATGACACATTGTATTGTTAAGGTTATGCTAGTTGTTATAACGTGTAAACACCCAGAGCTCAGTGGTTTAACAGAATAGAATGTACTCTTAGAAGTCCAGGTGGCTGGGATGGGTGTGTGGGAGGTGATGGCTTATCTGCTCTATGCAGACATTCAGGGATACAGGCTGTTGGAGGCTCTACCACCTCTCATATGTGGAGGTCATTCTGGAATCAGGATCTCGCCAGAAGACAGGAGAAGAGAGGGCACACAGAATCCCACAAGAGGTTTTTAGGGACCAAACCCGGAAGTCATGCGCTTCACTTCCACCCACATACTAAAGGCCAGAATTCAAAGTCACACCTAACCAGGCTTAGTGAATAGCTAACCAGTCTCTGCCACATAGATGGTTGTGATGTCAAAATGGAAACACAAGCCTGGGCCCTGGCTTTGGTTTTGCTGTGGGGCAAGTCAGGCGGTTTTGTGGCTATGTGTGAACACTGCAACATATGGCAATGGATTCAGAGGGTTCTTTTTTTCTCCACATACATGTTATAAAATGGTCCTGGAGCTTAGACTAAAATACCTTTTCCTCTGTTTTTAACTCACTGTCCATTCTGATCACTGCTCTGTGTGGAGCAGGTATTAAGTAATTGTGGCTGATTTAGCTGATGAAATAAAGGCAGTTTCCCCTCATAAATCAGTGTTTTGTATCGATGAAACTTTGAGGAACGACCTCAAGAGATATCCGTCCCTGGGAAGAGCTAAGGCATTCATTAAAAAAAAAAAAAAAGAAAAAGGATTATCTGAGTGCTCAGCTTTCTGTATTTTGCTTCCTTCTCTTTCTCTTCTACTAGAGGAAGCTTTATAGACCAAGGACATTTATGACTAGTAATGTAAGCTTATAAAGAGGTTATTTTAACTGACGCCAAATTTCTGGAATCAGAAGATAAAATCTTTTTTCAAAAATTAGGCTAATTTTTTTATGATATTGTTGAGAGGAGTAGCTGAGGATCACTTTATTTATATATTACAGTTTTAATATATATTATATATAATACAGTTGGTTCAACCTCAGTTGGTAATAAAATCTAGCTTGGTCTGAATCAGAAAAATCATCAAAATGTTTTTGATTACTTCTGTGAAAACCTCAGCAGGAAGCCAGGACCAATCCTGAGAAGCCAGAGCAGTGCATATGAGAAACTCTTCACCCTCAACTTTTATAAACGTTTTATTAACAAGAATTATTTGTTGCTTTTTGAAAGAAAGTTGGCATTATTTTAAAAGAAATTTAAAGCGTGTCTAAAATGAGGTCAGGAAAATCCCACACTCTCCCACCCAAACCCATAAGATTTTCCAAAATAATAAAGACATTTTAAAGATCCAGCAGAAGCTGGGATTTTGCTTAATTTAGAAACCACATTTGCTTTTGAAAGTTGATTTAATGGAATGTTTGGCAAATTATCATATTTTTTGGTGGAAATTTTTTTTAAGATTTTATTTATTTATTTAATTGACAGAGAGAAATAGACAGTGTGAGAGGGAACACAAGCAGGGGGAGTGGGAGAGGGAGAAGCAGGCTTCCAGCCAAGCAGGGAGCCTGATGCGGGGCTCGATCCCAGGACCCTGGGATCATGACCTGAGGCGAAGGCAGTCACTTAACCAACTGAGCCACCCAGGCACCCCTTTTGGTGGAATTTTTAACATGGGTCCTTTAAGACCAATTGGTCCAACTTGTAGGAGCAAAAAGAACCCGAAGAACTGCATTCATTTTTTTTTTTTCATTGCTGTTTTAGAGTATGCTGTGACATTAGGGTCCTGTTCCTGGAACATTCCTAACATGTCCTGTGAATGGATGGGGAGACCATAGCCACAGGTTTGTAGGCTCTGAGGGTGGAATCTGGATCTTCTAAAATCTCCAAAGCTTATTTATTAATTTTGATGAGAAATAAAGTATCAAGTGGACAAGACATTAACATTTGAGATCCGGGGCGTTTCCCCTAAGTTCCCGTTGTACAATAACCTCTATTGTGATTACCACATTCCCTCTTTATGCGTGTTACTGTATTCAATTAAGTTACAGTCCTGTCTTGGCTGGGGAAATAGTGTCTTTATAAAGTATCTTGCATATCTCTACTTTGGTTTAATCGAATGAGGCCAATTGATTTCTAAGTTCTTGGAGATAAGGCACTTCTGTTGCTGCTAGTTGCTACCTACAAACCCTTTCCAATATCCTGATTTTTCAAAGTAAAGAAAGTGCTTTAAGAATTTGTTCGTATATACTGAGTAGTTTATAAAAATTTTTTTAAGACTGTGATCTTCCAGGGCGCCTGGGTGTCTCAGTGGGTTAAGTGTCCAGCTCTTGATTTTGGCTCATGTCATTATCTCAGGGTCATGAGATCGAGCTCCACAAGATTCTCTCTTGAGAGTCTCTCTTTCCCTCCCCCACTGCCCCGCCCCACCTTAAAAAAAAAAAAAGATAATGATCTTTCAAAGTTCTAAGCAATTTAGAATAAGAGTAAACAATTTTGCTTTTCTAGTCCTTTTTGCAGTGTTTTGAGAGGAAATTTACTACTCTTGTGTTTTAAAAGAACAGTGCTAACAGCTAACACTTTGTACTTTGTCCCAGGTTCTGTATTGGGTACTTCACAGGCATTAACTCATGTAATCCTTACAACAATCCCGTGGGTTAACTACTATTATTCCCTCTACAGTACACACCAGGAAAGAGGCCCAAGGAGGTGGAGAAATTTACCCAAGATCACAAGGCCAGGCAATGGCAAAGCCAGGGTTTCATCCCAGGCAGCCTGACTCCAGAGTCTGTCCACTTAACCTATGTTTGAGGGCCTCAAAGTCCTGGGATAAACCCAAGGACTTTTACTATTTTTAAACAAGGAAAAGATCTCTCATACAAGCTTATACTTTGCTGGTGGTCCCCCCACCCCCTGCCCCCCATACATACAAAAAGAACTAGATCTCATTTACAGTCTGATTTCAGTTAAGGGGGAATCTACTGATTGCCAGTTTTGTTACAGCAAGGGGAAATGCTTGACCTGATAACACTTTCACTTGGTAGTCTATTATTTCTAGCTCCCAAGGAGGGCTGCCTTTTGTCTGGGAAAAATTCTGCCAACTATATGGATCAGTTCTAATTTTTCAGTAACACATCTATGGAATTAATATAGCAGTGATATTCTTTCAATATTGTAAACTTCTCTTTTAAAGATTTTATTGCTGTACAACAGCCAAAATATTTTTCTGAGCATTATTGCTTCATTTTTCTTCAGAGAATTTCACAATTTCACAATCTGATGCTTTCAACTACACTAATTGCTTGCAGCCTTTGGCCATGTTTCATTCAGTTGTTTAGAGAAATATTTAAATCAAATATGGACTTTTAAAACAATCTTCAGACAACTAAAATGTCATAGGAGTGGTTTCAGCGACAGGTTTTGAAATATAAGTCAAAAACCCGCAAAGTTATTATCGCTTCTCGGCCTTTTGGCTAAGATCAAGTGTAAAAGCCCCCAAAGTTATCGTATTACAAATTTTCCTATGAGAAACGTATATTTGCAGGACAAACAAGCAAACCAACAAAAGGAGAAACCAGAGCAATAAACTTGTGACATTACAAGAAAGCTCCAAAATAAAAGCCCAAGTGCCAGGAGAGAGAAAGCTCTTCACTGCCTCCCAGAGCTACTCATGAGGCATTTTTATCTCATCTCCAAGAGGATATTTAACATATACCTCAGCAGGGCCATGTTTATAAACATATTTCAGGATAAAATTTAACATTATAGCCGAATGAGCTGGAAATTCTGGTTTAAGCTGGATGTGCCCAGGACTTCCTGTTCCCGAACTGCAAAATGTTTGCCTTCCCCTATCAGCACCTCAGACTAAATTTGTCCCAAGCTGAACTCTCTCTCTTCCTCCCTCCTCTGCTTTATCTCCTCGCTACCTCTCAGGCTTCACCCCAATTCCAGCCTGGCTGGAAGTTTGGGGACTCCAGACCTTCCCCCACCTCCCCATCTGCACCCCCATGGCACGAGGGCCAGCCCTCAGCTGCTCCATGACAGCCCCTCTGGAAGACCTCCTCGCTCCGCCTCCATCTCCTCCAACAGATCCCACCTCTTGTTGCCCCGTTGTCTTCCTCCAGGTGCAAGCTTCCCAACGTCCCTCTTCCAAAACCTGGGCAGCGGAAGAGTTCCTACACACCATGGCCCAAACTCAGCCTGGCATCTAACCTGGAAGATGCACTTAGATGTACCAGGTCACACAGCTGGTAGCTTTTGGTCTTTCTTGATGTTACAAAGAAAAATAGAAGTCTGTATTGAGGTATGATGGGATATAATATAAATTGTCCAGGCACGCAGTTTGGTGAGAAATCTGGGCTGGAACTTGCTTTGTGCATTTGGACCTCTCTCCCTTGCTTAAACCATCATCCCGCCTGGGGCGCCCTGATGCCAGCCTGCCTGGTCTGTCACCATCATACCAGCTCGTCCCTTCCAGGCTCCAGCTCAGACCTACATCCAGACTCCATCCTCCCTCTCAACCCTCAAAGACACATCATCAGATGCTGCCTTAAAGGCTCACTTGGCTCATGTCTTGGCATCCCAGAAAGTTCAAAGGCATCTGGGTGGGGGCAAGCCAAGCACTTTGTCTGCTCCCACTTACACAAAAGTGCATTGCTGTCACTTAGAGAAAAATCTACTTAATGCTGAATAAAATTTTTTATTGTGCATATTTGTTTTTTCAGCTTTATTGAGGTATATTGACAAGTAAAATTGTAAGATATATCAAGTGTGCACAGTGGTGATCATCGCATGTATTGTAAAAGGATTCCTCCCATCTAGTTAATGAATGCATCCATCACCAGCGCTTTTTTTTTAAGTTGGCTCCATGCCCAGCGTGGAGCCCAAAGCGGAGCTCAAACTCATGACCCTGAGGTCAAGACCTGAGCTGAAATTAAGAGGCAGATGCTTAACTGACTGAGCCACCCAGGTGCCCCTGACTTTTTAATTTTTTTTAAAGATTTTTATTTTTGAGTAACCTCTACACCCAACATGGGGCTCAAACCCACAACCCTGAGAGATCAAGAGTCACGTGCTCTACCAACTGAGCCAGCCAGGTGCTCCAACCAACACTGACTTTTAAAAAGACTGTGGGAATTCATATCTTGTGTTGTCAAGAAGAATTACAAAGTTGATTACAGTGAGCAGAATTTGACTTCATAAAATTGAATTCTGAAACAACTGGATGCAGAGTTAAGAAGGAAGGGACTTTCTCAGCTTGGTTCTCTGCCAGATGCCTTGGAATTTCATCAATTTATGTGTTTCCCCGGGCAGTGTCTTTTTATTGAAAAGTTTAAAAGTGTGTAGTAATTCCACTGCAAGGAAAAACTGCAACTTGAAAGCATGGATTACTACAAATGATACTATATTTTAAGAGGAAATTTCCGAAAGCCTTAGTTTCCCTTAAGGATTTTTTTTTTTTTAATGGTCGAAGTGAAAGCCTTTGAGGTGATTATGGATTGGATATATAGCAATGTGAACTGTAAAAACAGAAACCATTGTCAAGGCCAAGAAATCCTCAGCCAATAATGGATGCAGGTAGGATAACTGGATGGAATCCAAGGAGAGCTGCTATCTTTCTGATTTTGTTCAATTTTAGAACAGCACACAGGTCCACCAAGGGCCTTCAAGTGAGGTATGTGGGGTTCCATTTTTAGGTTCTGCTACAAAGAGTGAGACCTTAGGCAGGATACTCACTTTCTCTGTGCTTGAGTATTATGGTCTGGGGTCTGATCCTCATTCTGCCCCTGACCAGCTCTACACTGGTGAGCAATTTATTTCATTTCTTTGTGATTGTTTCTTCATCTTAAAAATGGATTATTCTAATGTCCACTTGATAATCTTGTTTTATTCAATGAGATCACACCTGGAAAAGCACTTAGAATAGCTCTTGTAAGAACACATAAGTATTTCATAACTAGAAGCTATGGCTGTTACTAACACCAGTATTACTATTATATTTTCCTGCAGGTTGCTGAGAAGGTCAAATCCAAGAACGCTCACCGGGACAGGCTACTTAATTTGCAGAGCCCCGTACGAAATGAAAATGTAGGGTCCCCTGTCCAAAAATCATTAAGAATGTCAAGGCTGGAACAGCCGAACATTAAATCAAGCGCGGGACTCTCCCGCACAGCCTGCGCGCCCTCGAAGCCGGCCCTGGAGCCTGAAGGAGCAGAGCGTTTGCATACAGTAGGTGCTAAATAAAGCCTCTTGACCTTTGTGTCAGCTCGCTCCTCCAGCTCTCACGCACCAGCACGGGAACGTTGACCATAACACTGACCACTCGCTGTCACTTGTGCCTGCCTGGCTGAAGGACAAGACCTGGCATCGCGCTCGCGGGGCGGGGGGATAAGGGGTGGGGAGTCCCACGGCGAAGACCGGCCTCTCCCACCCGGGACCCCCAGCCTTCTGGCCAGTGTCTGCCGCTCAGTCACGGCTAGGTCTGGCCACACCGGGCCGCCGAGGCCGCGGCTCAGCGCCGCCCGCGCGCCGGAGGACACGGTCGGGAGGATCGGGGTCTGTCCGCCGCCCGGGGCGCATTTCAGAGGCCCAAGGCTGCGGGGCCACGCGGCGAGTGCGCAGCCCCGCCGGCCGCCAGGTCCCGCGAGCACCGCCAGCGTCGGGGCTGCGCCGTCTGCGCGTGTTTACTAGTTGCCCGAGGAGACGCGCGCGCATCCGCACCCGCACCCGCACCCGCCGCTCCCGGCCGCTTGCGCTCCTCCCGCTCCAGGCGCCCAGACCGCGCCGGCGACGCCGCCCGCAGCGCCCCGTCCGCCCCCGCGCCCGAGGTACGTCCCAGCCGGCGGGCCGCGCACGGGGGTGGCCCCGGCGGCCTCTCGGAACAGCGCCGAGCACCCGGGGATGGACGGCCGTGGGGCGTCCGGGCGCTGGGTGTTTGCAAACTTCTCGTTCCCAGTGCGTGGGTCCCTCGTAGTGGGTATGGCTCCGCCTTGGAAGTGGACTGGGACGGCCGGCGGCCGGTTAATTTTAGGAAGTTAGGAGCAGGTCGTGAGTTTGTGACGTGCGTCTGAATTTCAGTTTGCTTCTCTGACCACTGAAACGGGTGAAATTCTAAAGACAACTTCTGTAGCCCCGCGGACTCCCCCACCCCTTTCGTTTAACTTACACTACTTGCCTAGAAGTGATTCGGAGCAATTTCTTCAAAATCTGGTGTGGTAGGATTAATGGTGGTCCTGAGCAAGGTCGCTGGCCTTTTTGTTGCTGGTCACCCTAGTAACAATCATTCAGTTGTCCTTGGATCCATTTACTCAATTACTTGGCATTGGGGACTTTGGGGCATCAGATATGCTGTAGCGCGCGCGCGCGCGCGCACACACACACACACACACACACACACGAAGTTAGGGCTGGCTGAACCAGGGTTAGATATCCCCTCTTGGACCTGGCCTCAGGGTCCCACCAGGCACAGCGTGCTGGGGTGTTGCTAGAGACAGGGAAGGAATTGTGTTCGGCAGAGCTGCTAACCTAAGAGTTGTCCTCAGCCTAACCATACTGGACCACAGAAATCTCTGGGGGACACTCTTCGATTCAAAACATGGGGTGGATTCTCCAGCATGTTTTAGGAATTCTTCTAATATTTAGAAGCTTTGATTGCTGCCTTACATCTGACCTATATTTCGATTTCTTTGATTCCAGGCTTATTGTGGAAAATTAGTAATATATTGTACAAATAAAAGTTTTTTTTTTCATTTGACATTTTGCAAATTTTATCCCAATATAGCATGCTCTGTGAATTAACAATGTTAGCCCAGGGGCACCTGGGTGGCTCAGTCTGCTGAGCCTTGGACTCTTGATTTCCCTGGGTAATGATCTCAGGGTCCTAGGATCGAGCCCCCATCTCTCTGTGCTCAGCAGGAGGTGGCTTGAGGATTCTGTCTTCCTCTCCCTCTGCCCCTGCTCCACTCGTGCTCTCTCTCTCTCTCAAATAAATAAATCTTTAAAAAAAAGAATGTTAGCCCATGCATAAGTATTTAGTATTTTTATATTATTTATATTTGTTTGGAGAAACAATTGAAAGTGAATTATAGACATCATGACCCTTCATTCCCAGATATTCTAGTAGGTATCTCCTAAGAGCAAGGGCATTCTCCAACCAAAATGCAATGATCAAACCCAGGATGTTTGACATTGCTGCAGGAACTTTATCGAATGTATACTATCTAAAATATTTTGCCAGTTGTCCCAATAATGTCATTTACTGCAGAATATTTTTTCACATCAGGATCATGCATTGTATTTAGTTATGTGTCTTTAGTCTCTATAAACCTGGAATAGTTCCTCAATCTTTATTTGTTTTTGTTTTTTTAAAGATTTTATTTATTTCTTTGACAGAGAGAGACACAGCAGGAGAGGGAACGCGAGCAGGGGGAGTGGGAGAGGGAGAAGCAGGCTTCCCACTGAGCACAGAGCCTGATGCAGGGGCTCAATCCCAGGACCCTGGGATCATGACCTGAGCCGAAGGCAGACGCTTAACGACTGAGCCACCAAGGCACCCCAATCTTTCTTTGTTTTTGATGATACTGATATTTTTACAGAGTCTAGGTCATTTGTCTTGCAGAATAAGTTCGTCTGATTGTTTTTCATTAGATTTTTGGTAGAAATACTGTGAAGTGATATGTCTCAGTGTATCACACCACGAGGTGCATGATGTCACTTTGTTCCACTTTTGGTGATCCTGATTGGTGGTATTTGCCAGAGTTTTCCACTGTAAAAGTGAAAAAAAAAAAGCTTTAACAATAGGTAAGTGATCATATTAAGTAATCTTATTGATTCATATTGAGATTTTTAGGATAAATTGTACTGCCTACATAAAGGAAAATATTCGGGGTGCCTAGGTGGCTGAATTGTTTAAGTATGCAACTCTTGATTTTGCTCAGGTCATGATCTCAGGGTCATGGGATCGAGCCCAGCATGGGGCTGCACCCTCAGCTTGGACTCAGTTTGAGATTCTCCCTCTGCCCCTCCCCTCTGCGTGCCTGTGCACGCTCTCTCTCTCTAAATAAATAAAATCTTTTTTTAAAAAAACAAAATATTCACCAAGCCCAAGATTTTAATTGACCTGAAAGACCTAAATTTTACTGACACTAAAAGTAGAAGCTGAAAGCACTTATTAAAGTTAATTTTTCAGTTTGCTAAATACTTCATCTGAGACAATTTTAAAACTCAGGTAGGCAAGGCAAGAATTTCCCATTATATGGTTGTGAAAATGGCTTGCTCAGTTCCCAGCTGCTGTAGCTGGGACTTAAATATCTTTCTTTTGAAAGTTTAGTCCTTTTTTGACCACACCATCATGTACTGAAAACAATAAAATATAATAGTATGCAACTGTATGAGGACATAGAATACTGCAGAGACCAAAGGTACTAGTTCTGTGTTCATGCAATCCTGATTATACCCTTTATTATCTGTGATGACATGGGCATAAAAATTACTTATGTCTCTGACTATAGTTTCTTCATCTGAAACATGGGATCAGAGTCCTTACCACATAGTGTAGTTTTGGGATTTCACAGTTAATATATCTAATCCACCCAAACTGACAGAGTTAAGTGCTTATTAATATTAGCTCTTCTTATTCTCTGTAACCCTGGAATTTGCCTTGGCATCTACCCCCTACTGCCATCACTGACACCTCCATTAATAATACCTCAGTCACCACCTCAAGAAACAGAAATTGAGGATTTGTGTGGGGTACTGAGGGTAAAAAAATGAATTTGACACAGTTTCTGCTCTCAGTGAAGAATCAAGAGTTCACAACCAAGAAAAACAGACACAGAAACAGATGACTTTCGTTGGTATCAGCCATGACCCAAATTTAATGTGGCATTTTTCTCAAGTTGGGTTTACCTCTAATCAAATCATCAGTAGAGCTTTACTAGGCTAGAAAATATGATGAATACTGAGAGCAGTGTTGTGACTTGAAGTATAACAGCTCAAGCACAGAAGTCCGAAACATGCTTCTGGGAAATTTACAAATAGAGCTTTGAGCAGAACAGTGCAACTTTGCTGTGCATTTGAAATAAGGCATGGAAAAAAAAAAGAAATAAGGTATGGAAGCTGAAAAATGTTACCAGATTATTAAAATAATACCAGTGAGCAAAAAGCTACAACAGTGTTTGGTAAAAACAGATCAGAGATGCCTTTGCTCTGTCAGTGTTTTCACATGCCTAGAAGACCTGAACCAAAGTTGAGGCTCCAGTAAATAGTACTGTTGGGACTTTGAGCAAGTCTCTTTCCTCTCTGTGAAACAGATTAACTAACTGTCTGATGGGGTTGTTCTGAGAAGAAAATGTAGGTAGCAACAGTTTATCAACAGCTATATGTCCTCAGAGCAACAGACCTGGAGCTGGTGAAGTATAGTTATAAAGGAAGTCAAATCAGTTTTCCCTTTATTTCCCCACTATTTCCACTTTTAAAAAAATTATGAGAAAATCATCTTACCCATATTTACATGCACAGTGCAGTGGCAGTAAGTACATTTATATTATATTGCAACCATTCCACCATCCATGCCTAGAACTTCTGTTTTTTTAGAACCGTTTCATCTCAAAAAACTGAGACTCTATACCCACTAACCCATAGGTCCCCATTCCCCTCTCTCCCTTGGCCCAGAAACCACCATTCTACTTTCTGTTTCTGAATTTGACTACACTAGGTACCTTATATAAGTGGGATCACGCAGTGTTTGTCATTTTGTGACTGCCTTATTTATTTAACATACTGTGCTCAAGACTCATCCCTGTTGTAGCATGGCAGAATTTCCTGTCTTTTTAAGGCTGAACAATATTCCATTATATGTATATATCATGTTTTGTTTATCCATTCATCTGTGCACAGACACTGGGGTTGTTTCCGCCTTTGGCTCTAGTGAATAATTCTACTTTGATCATAGGTGCACAAATAGGTCTTCAAGACCTTGCTTTCAATTCTTTTGGGAGTGCTGGATGATAATGGTGTTTCTATTTTTAATTTTTTGAGGCAATACCATACTGTTTTCCATAGTAGCTGAACCATTTTACATTGCCATCAGCAATGCACGAAGTTTCCAATTTCTCTACATCCTTGTCCACACTTACATTTTTCTTTCCTGCCTCCCTCCTTCTTTTTTCTTTTTATAGTAGCCATCCCAGTGGGTATGAGGTAGTATCCATTTATACTTTTTAAAAATAGTTTTTTTAAAAAAGATATTTATTTACTTAGAGAGAGAAAAAGCATGAGCAGGGGGAGGGGCAGAGAAAGAGGGAGAAGCACATGGGGCTGGATCCCGGGACCCTGAGGTCATGACCTGAGCTGAAGGCAGAGGTTTAACCGACTGAGCCACCAAGGTGCCCCCCCATTTCTACTTTTTAAAGACTCATTTCTTCCCTCTTCTGGTTTGCTCTTTTTGTTTCCCCCTCCTCCTTTTAATCAAACTAAAGCTTAAGAAAAGATATGACTCTAATCACATGTCTTCGTATGAATTTAAGTTAGAAGCCTCCCTATCCTAGGTTTAAAGAAAAAAAACCTAAATCTCCCCAAAAAAAGGCAAGAAAGAAAAAAAGAAAAAGAGAAAAAAGAAAAAACAAAATGATGGTAGAAATAAATAGAAATATAGCAGTAATTACAATAAAGGAGAATGGACAAAATGCTCAGTTAACTGACACAATTGTCAGATTGAATTTTTTTGATCTAGGTATATGGTATTTATGAAAGACATATAAACAGAAGTATATAGGGAAGTTGAGAGCACAGTGTATAAAAAGATTCATCAGGCATGGGGCGCCTGGGTGGCACAGTTGGTTAAGCCTCCAGCTCTTGGTTTTGGCTCAGGTCCTGATCTCAGGGTCATGAGATTGAGCCCCATGTGGGCTCCAGGCTCAGCACCGAGTCTGCTTATGTTTCTCTCTCCCTCTGCCTCTGCCCCTCCCCACTCCTACACTGTCTTTCTTTCTAAAATAAATAAATTTTAGAAAAAGATTCATCACGCAAAAAATAAAGCCAAAGAAAGCTGATTAGATATAACAATATACAAAATACTTTTAAGGCAAAAATGCATTACTAGAAGTAAAGAGAGTCACTATACAAATTATATCAGTATCTCATAATAATAATTTTCATTCCACAGGAAGGTGTAAGAATTCTAAATGTATATGCAATAACATGGTGTCAAACTTGGTATTCAAATATGCAAAATAAAAATGGACAGAAACAAAATCTATAAGGACATAGAGACAAATCCAAACTAGAGTAGAACTTCTTCAACAAACCTCTGTTATTATCTGAAATAGCAACCAGGCAAAAATTTGGTAAGAGAGCTACTAAAAAAACTAAAGATACAGGCTTGTTTAAGTTATTGTGAAGAAGAATTATAGTATATAAGATATGTGGGATATGGCTGTGAAAGTTAGCAGGATGACTTTTCTCTTTTTCTAAGGGAAAAAATACCTTTAGACTAGGAATCAATTGGACGAAATCCTGGAATATGTACTCTCTTGGTAGGGATTGAACTAGATCAGTAATTACATGTTTTTCCCTTGTAAATAAATAAGGACTTTCTACTATCAAATGTAAATGACGACAATCTGATCAATGAAAACATTAGACACACCCACCTTGAAGGATTTTTATAAAATAACTGACAGGACTCAAAAGTGTCAAGGACACTCCTACACCTAAGGAGACACAACCCCAAATGCGATGAAGGGACTGGGACTGGTTTCTGGACCACAGAGAGAACAATAGTGGAAAAACTGTAGCTTAGTTAATAGTGTGGTACTAGTGTTAGTTTCCTGGTTTTAATAAATGTACCTTGCTTATCCTAGTTATTAACGTTAGGGGAAGCTGGGTAAAGGATATACAGAAACTCTGTTCTAATTTGGCAACTTTTCTCTAAGTCTAAAATGATTTCAGAATAAAATGTTTAAAAAAATAAATGATAACCGCTTAATTTATTTGTATATCTAAGTTTGTTGATTTTAACTCCAACACTTGGTTTCTCCTGTTACCTAATCTCTCTTTGACCACCTGGCTTTGGAATGCAGCATAAGAGAAAGCGTTAAAAGGACAAGTAGGAGAGTTTTTTGAACACCAAACAGGGCAAGTTTTTGTTTGCATATTTTTAAATGTGTGTGTGTTTACTTAATGTTACCAAATACAGTGTGTCGTATATTTGAAACAATAGGGAGTGCTCCTTGGTTTGTACTCGAATTAAGTTGACTCGTTATAAAGATTTTCTTTTTCTGTGTTCAAGGACAACTTAAAAACATTTAATTGAAGAAGGGAGTACCGTTTGCTGCCCTAGGAATTATTTATGCTATGTACTTTATCCAAGGTGTTTTTTTTTCCTCCTTGTTTTGCTTCCAGTTTTTTTTCCCCTTTAGAAATTGGTACTTTGGTGGCTTAGATCTAAGGCAGAGAACTTCAAAGGCATTGCTGGGGTAGACCAGTAGCACTATACTCTTTTTTTCTTACCGATACCAGCATAATTATTGGTTGTAGCTTCAATATTGGCATGTTTAATTAGTGCTTGAATAAAATATCTTAAATATTGCTTATAAAAATAAATATATGCCTTATATTTCTGAGTAACTGAAATCACTTCCTTTTCATGGAATCTACCCTGTGATTTCCTTCTTGAATCTTCCCTGTTAACTTTGTGCAGAAATGCATTTTTCAGCATAGTCAGGCCATCATAGCCTAACCTCAGTATCAGTGCAAAGGGGAACAATTTTCAGACTATATTTCTATTTGACTATAATTGTCACATTTCCTAAGTCTCTTCTACTTCAGGGCAAAAGAAATGGGCAGTAGAGGAGAATATGAAAAGGAAGTCTTGATGTCGACATCTTGTGAACATTTGAAGTAAGCAAAAATGAGAAGGTGGGAGGAAATCTGAATCAGAAATATTCTGCTTAGTGAATCACATGTCATGTTAGTCACCTATTTGGCAACCTCCCATTGAATCCTAGGCTCTTTGTTAGGCACGGAAGATACAGAAATTCTTCCCTTTTTTTTTTTTTGGTGAAGATTTTATTTATTTGAGAGAGAGAGATAGAGGGAGAGAGCAGGAGCAGGGAGGAGAGGGAGAAGAAGTCTCCCCGCTGAGCAGGGAGCCCAATGTGGGGCTTGATCCCAGGATCCTGGGATCATGATCCTGGGATCATGACCTGAATCAAAGTCAGAGACATGGGGTGCCTGGGTGGCTCAGTTGTTAAGTGTCTGCCTTCGGCTCAGGTCATGATCCCAGGTTCCTGGGATCGAGCCCCACATCGGGCTCCCTGCTCCGCGGGAAGCCTGCTTCTCCCTCTCCCACTCCCCCTGCTTGTGTTCCCTCTCTTGTTGTGTCTCTCTCTGTCAAGTAAATAAATAAAATCTTAAAAAAAAAAAAAAGTCAGACATGTAACTGATTGAGCCACCCAGGCATCCCAAACAGTTGCTGTTTTAGATAAAGTCTTGTTCTCATAAAAGTTTTATTCTTGTGGGGGAAATAAATAACAAAAAAGTAAAGAAATAGATAATCAAGCTAATTTATGGTTAAAAAAAAAAAGAGAGTGGTAAATGCTTTAACAAGAAGCTAAGGCACGAGGCGCCTGGGTGGCTCAGCCTTTAAGTGTCTGCCTTCGGCTCAGGTCATGATCCCAGGGTCCTGGGATCGAGCCCCACATCGAGCCCCACATCGAGCCCCACATCGAGTCCCACATCGGGCTCCCTGCTCAGCGGGAAGCCTGTTTCTCCTTCTCCCACTCCTCCTGCTTGTGTTCCCTCTCTCGCTGTGTGTCTCTCTGTCAAATAAATAAAATCTTTTAAAAAAACAAAACAAAAAAACAAGAAACTAAGGCAGGATGCCAAGGTCAAGATCAGCTGGGGTAAAGGGTGAGGTCTACTTTGGATAGGGTGGGTAGGAAGGGCTCCCTAAGGAGGTGATGTTTGTGCTGAGTTGTGAATGATCCCAAGAAGGAATGTTCTCAGTAATCACAAGGGCAGCTACAGGCCCTTAGGCAGGAATGAGGGCAATGGAATGAGGGCAATGTGCTTAAAAAGAGCGCAGCTTGTAGAATGTCCCTCAGTTGGGGTATGTCCAGTGTTCCCTCATAGATTCAGCTTAATCCTTTTTGGCATTTATGGTAATTCTCTATGAGAGATGTTGTATTCTCAGTGCACCATGTTAGGAGCCGTATGTCAGTTCATCTCATCACTGATGTTATGAAAGTCCAAGAGAGGCTGAGGATACGTTGCACGTCAGACAGACTAAAGGTACTTGACAACACACGCCATGCAGTTACAGATGCTCCAAAGAACATTTCTGAAATAATTGGTGAATGATATGATGCCATAGTTAAATTTCTTAAATTTGACTCTTTTATGCAAAGGGATGTTCTTGCTCTTACGAGATACATGCTGAAGTACTTGGGGGTGAAGGGCCATGATGTCGGCAAATTACCCATGGTTCAGCAGTCATAGTTGTAATAAACTCATGGAGAAAGCAATCAGTCAGATGTGGCAAAATGTTCTCATAGTTGGCGAATCCAAGTGAAGCATATACTTGGGTTTATTGGATTATTCTTGCAACTTTACTGTAAGATTGAAGTAAAACTTAAGAAACATGTGCCTGCAACAAATGTAGTGACAAAGTAGAAGACTTGCTCTTCCTAACTATTGAGCTTGCAGTGTAGTCCAGTAAATAATAAATGGTAACACATAAAAGTTTAAAAAATGATGGTGGAAAGCATGCCTAGAGTAAAGACATGGTCTCAGATAAGGATCTAGCAGGAAATACAAAAACAATTACACAGGGTGCTTTAGTAGACCAGGGGCAAGGATGGAGCTGGGCAAGTTTGGCTTCTGGTGGTGGCGGGGAGGTGATGTTGACTTTGAAGCGCCAGCAGGACATTCAGGCGATGTTCAGTAGATGGTTGGAAATGGATCTCTAGCTAGAGGTGCAGATTTGGGAGCCATCAGACTGGCTGAAATCTCAGCAGGGCAGGAAGCTGGCCAGAGAAGGTGTTTCTGGTGACAAAGGGTTGAAGACAGATCCCCAGAAAATATCAAGTTAAGGAGTGGTGAAGGAGGACGAGCTGCAGGAGGGACTGTGGGGGGGGGGGGCAGGTAAGTCAGAGGAGGGAGCAATGCAGAGAGGTGAAGGAGATGAGTAAGGAGAGTTCAAGGAGAGTGTGCTTTGTGTGGCACATGCCCAAGGGAGGTCAAGTCAGGTGAGGAGCAAAAGTGTTCCCTGGAAACCCTCTTACACTGTTGGTGAGAATGCAGACTGGTACAGCCACTCTGGAAAACAGTATGGAAATTCCTCAAAAAATTAAAAATAGAGTTACCCTTCAACCCAACAATTGCGCTACTCGGTATTTATCCAAAGGATACAAACATGGTGTTTCGAAGGGGCACCTGCACCCTAATGTTTATAGCAGCAATGTCCACAATAGCCAAAATATGGAAAGAGCCCAGACGTCCATCGACAGATGAATGGATAAAGAAGATGTGGTATATATACACAACGGAATATTACTCAGCCATCAGAAAGAATGAAATCATGCCATTTGCAATGATGTGGATGGAACCAGAGGGTATTATGCTAAGTGAAACCAGTCAGTCAGAGAAAGACAATTACCATATGATTTCACTTATATGTGGAGAAACAGAACATGAACATAGGGGAAGAAAAGGAAAAATAAGATGAAAACAGAGAGGGAGGCAAATCATTAGAGACGCTGAACTCTAGAAAACAAACAGGGTTGCTGGAGGGGATGTGGGTGGGGGGATGGGGTAACTGGGTAGCAGTCATTAAGGAGGGCACTTGATGTCATGAGCACTGGGTATTATGTGCAACTGATGAATCACTAAATTCCACCTCTGAAACTAATTAAAAAAAAGTGTTCCCCGGATTTGGTGGTCAGGGCAGTCTTCCCCCAGGAAGTGAACTTTAAGCTGAGCTGTGGAAGGTAAGAGTCAGCGAGGCAAAGGATCGGGGGCAGTTGTGTTGGATATGTCTTCTCCACAGCACAAAGCATGGATCCTGGCTGTGGGAGAGGAGGAAGCAAAGTCCACTCAGGCAACCACAGAAGGCCAGTGTGGCTGGAGTGTGGTTGGAGAGCACAGTGAGGTGAGAAGTCATGGGTGTGGAAGCCGGGGAAGTAGGCAATGGTCAGATCATACAGGACTTTATAGGAATTTGGATTTTGCCCTAAGGGCAAGGGATGCCCCTGGAGAATTTTAAGTCTTGGGATATATTGAACAGTTCTGCGTTTTAAAAAGATCCCTTTAGGGGTGCCTGGCTGGCTTAGTCAGTAGAGCATGTGACTCTTGATCTCGGGGTCCAGAGTTCGAGCCCCATGTTGGGCTAGAGCCTACTTAAGAAAATAAATAAAAATAAAAAGAATCTTTTGGCTACAAATGGACTAGGCCCTTGGTGGGGGGCGGTGAGGGTGGGGATAAGTCTGAGGTTGAAGAGACTCTCTGGAGGCTGTGGTGGCAATCTAGACTAGCATGGCAGGCATACACGGACGTTGAAAGTGAACAGTTGCTTAGGTGTGAGAATCAAGACAGAAGCGTTGGAACTGGGAGGCAAGAGAGAGAAATTGTAAAGTACGGGCTTCTGGTTCAAGGAACTGGGTGGGTGTTTGTAGCCTTTCGCTGAGATGGAGAAAGAGCAGGTTGAGGGAAAGTAGCATGAGTTCAGTATTGGACATGTTCCGGGGGGGGAGGTGTCTGTGATCTCTGGGTGATATCCCCTGGGCAGTTAGGTGTAGATCCTGAGCCCAATAGAGAGGTTTCAGGTGGGCATCATCATATACCTGGGGCACCTCAGCACATAGATGGTTCTTGAAGTCACGAATAAAGGAAGGCCAGAGAAATAAGAGGTTTTTTTTGTTGTTTGTTTTTTGCTTTTTGTCAAGACAACCATTGAGATCATGACCTGAGCCAAAGGCAGACGCTTAACGACTGAACCACCCAGGCGCCCCTCTCAAGACAACCATTGAAATAAGAGGTTTTCCAGGGAGAGTGTGAGGAGGAATTTTTAAAACATTAAATTTGAATATGCAATGGTTGAGGGGGAGCAGACAGGAAAACTGAAAAGATCCGAAGGGAATAAGGTCTTCCTGTGATAGGCACCTGTTAAGAAAATTGTTTACTCATCATTTTATTCATTTATTGAGCAAATATTTGTTGGCCTCAAAAGAATATTAACCTTGGAGTGAAGAGACCCGGATATTATTCACTCTGAAATAAGCTGACTTAATCTCTCCAGGTCTGGTTTCTTTATGTGTTCAGGTTCATTTCCACCCCAAGTTTTCTAAGAAATATTAATAAACTAATCATAATTTCCAAAATATTTTATACTGGAAACATATATAAAATAGTAAGTGAGAACACATGGCATAAGTCAGCCCCACTGTTTGGTGAAGGTGAGAACTTAGGAACGTCCCTTAACCCTTCTGGGCCTCAGTGTCCTCTTTGGAGTATTAATACTTGATCTGGGCTTTTCACTCTAGATAGTAGACTGAGCTTGTGTGCTTCTGTCTGCTGCTTCTCTGAACCGCATTAAAAGAGAGGAAAAAATAAAAAACAGCATCATTCCCAACAGTGCTGGGAATACGACCAGATTTTTTTTTTTTTTAACCATTCTGGAAAATACAAAGATAGGGGCGTCATCAGGTAGATCGATGACAGAGGAGAAGACAGCAGTGGAGGTAGAACTGTTCTTCCCAGAGACCTCTGGAAGCTTCCATGCTTGGAATCGGTCAATGTGGACCTGGATTATTAGGAAGTAGGAAGAAATCAGGCAGACATCACTGGTGAATGGAAATGTGAATCAACTACTTCAATCCCCAGTGCCCCACAACTGCTTCTACTTTGAATTCACCTGTTTCCACTCTATGCAATTCAACGTGCAGTCTGTTGTTCATTGAACGTTTGTGTCCCTCCCCAGTTCACATGTTGAAGCCCTAACCCTCAGTGTAATGGTATTTGGAGAGGAGGCCTTCGGGAGGTGACTGGGTTTAGATGAGGTCATGAGGCTGGGCCCCAATGATGGGAGGAGTGTCCTTATAAGAAGAGGAAGAGGCTGGAACTTTCTTTGCCTTTTGAGAACACCACAGGAAGATGACCATCAGCAAGCTGGGAAGCGAGTTCTCACCAGGAGCCAAATCAGCGACACCTTGATCTTGGACTTCCCAGCCTCCCATAACTGTGAGGAATAATCTTATCTGAAGCTACCCAGTCTGTGGTATTTTGTTACAGCAGCCCACCTGACCAATAGTCAGTCTTTGCTAAAGTTAGCCTACCCACCCTTACCCTCACAACTCACACCCAGCACTCCCCACTTTGGGCCACGGCCTTCCAAACAAATGTGAAGTGTTATTGTGCTGATACACAATGGATGGCATCTTCAATGCAGAGCCTTTCTTCATAGGAAGGTTTCTCATAACATTTATCCCTAATGCTGAAGTACATTAACCTCTGCCTTAAAGAAGTGACTCCTCTGGAGAAATACTTTCTGCCCCTCTAATTTCTAGAACCTGAGCAATATCGAGTTAATCTGTTGCTATTACTTTCTTGCTCACATATCAGGGTATTTTTTACATTTAAATTTTTTATTGTTTTGGTGTTGAGCAAAGGATAGCTAGCTCTCTCTGGACCGTGCCTCAAGTACAGAGAGGACGTAGGTGTGAGTATAAAGTGTGTAACTGAGGCTGGCAAATGCAACTTTCTCTAACTGGGCTTAACCCAGGAGATGCTGTTTCCTCCCTTTAGAAGAAAAAGACCACCTTGTCAATTCAGGGGAACTTATTCCCATGGTTTTCCTCACTCCCCATCTCCCGTAGGTGAACCAAGTTTCTGTAGGTGGGGATGGGCGTGGTTTTGAGCAGCTTGGCATGGGGCGGGGGGCGGAGCGTTTGGGCTGAAGACCATCCTCTGCCGCCTTGGCTCCGACTTCCCTTGGGGGCTTGGACATCGGTCTCTGCTGAAGTCCTTGGCTTTGTTCTGGCTTCTCAAGGTCCAGCTGTGCAGCGGGTTCCTCATTCCCATTCCAGGTCCCTTTACGTCTGTAGTCTTGTCTCTGTGTCCCTTTTTGCTTTCCTTGGGGAAATGGGGAACCAGGGTGGGGTTTCCTTTCCCTGCTTGAGAAGTGACTACAGAAGGCAGAGTTGCCTGCGGGCCCCATGGGCCCGTCACTCAGTCATTGTCACTCGTTCCACTCCGGGGAGCTGCGGTTCTTGCTGCCTGTAGGGCTCTCCGGCGGGCATCCACCTCCAGGGGCAACATTGTGGGAAGCCAGGGAGGTAGCAGGAGTTTTTATTATCCTCCGCACTCATCTCAGGTCTTAGGTCCCAAGAGGGCAGGCAACACCCAAGTGCAGGCCGTGTCTCCTTTTTCCAGGGCCCGGAGCCACACATCACCTTTCAGGTGGGAAAATGATTCTCCAGCATGAACTGTTCTCTACTCTACAATCTAAAGGAATCATTTTCATCCTGTGAATCCTCAAGGCTTTGTTATTTATATGCAAAGCCATGCTTTTGAAATTTTAAATATTTTAAAGCATTCTCTTTTGGAAAGCCCTCTTCTGAAAATCCAGAGCATTATAGCTCTTGAAAACTTCTGTGGATCCTCTAAATAGGGGCCCCGAGCTACATCCTCCTGCACCCGCCGGCCCTATCTACTCACACAATATACTCCAAGTAATGGAATGAGTTGACTTACTGGATGGAATTATCTAGAATTGACAATTAGAATTTTAGGGAATAGCTGCCAAAAACAGTGATCATGGGTTTGGCCATATTGGCTCTTTTGTTTTTTTTTTAATAGTAATTAACCAAGTTGTTTTTTATTTTAAGGATTTTTATTTATTTATTTGAGAGAAGAGAGGGAGCACAGGCAGAGGGAGAGGGACAGGCAGACTCCCTGCTGGGAGTGCCGAGTCTGACACCACGCGGGGCTTATCCCACGACCCTGAGATCATGCCCTGAGCTGAAACCAAGAGTCAGACCCTTAACCGACTGAGCCACCCAGATGCCCCAATAATTAGCCAAGTATTTTAAGTCCATTTTTGGTTCATGATTTTAAAATCATGCTGTCTGGGTAGAGAAGAATGCTTATACTCCTGTTCAAGAAGGCAAATGTGTAGGCTGGCATTTCCTTAAAAGCAATATTAAAATATTTCTTTTTTTTTTTAAAGAATTTATTTAATTGACAGAAAGAGAGAGAGAGAGAGACAGAGAGAGAACACAAGCAAGGGGAGTGGGAGAGGGAGAAGCAGGCTTCCCGCCAAGCAGGGAGCCCGATGCGGGGCTTGATCCCAGGACCCTGGGATCATGAACCCAGCCAAAGGCAGTCGCTTAACCAACTGAGCCACCCAGGTGCCCCAATATTAAAATATTTCTATTTATTCAAGTTTGCGACATTAGGGAGATGAAACTGTGTAGAAGCTCTGTCTAGAAAGCATTGTTAAGTAATAGAAGAGGTAATACTAAGAGGTAGGTAATGGAAAAATTATCTTAACATTGCTTACTCTTCCGTAGGCTGACATGGAACTGTTGAGTACTGAAATGAAGTCTCCTCATGACAATTCTATGGTGTTAGAGAATTACTTTTTTGGAAGATGGGATAGACTGTATCTCAAGTCCCTTCTAAGGGAAACATTCCTGAAGAGCCAGTTTGAATAAATTAATTAAAGTTTGAAGCACACTACTCCGCATAGGAACTAAAATATTATTTCTTGAAAACTTTTTCACTTTACAATAATTTATCAAGTGTTTTATAATATATGGAGTGGAAAAATCCCATTTGGAAAGAGTTCTAGAATCTTGAGCATGTGAAAAGATGTATGTAGGATAATGATAAATAAAATATCCCATCTAGTTGTCAATGAAGATTCTGGTTTCCACCATTTCTCTCACAGAAGCTATTCCATTTGTGACATGTTTTCAAATTTGCATTCATTATTAGCCTTGACTGCCAAACCCAGTACTCCCGTGAGGACATATCCAATTTGAATGCTGAAAAACTGCTAGCGCTTAAAATTCGGCCTGAAGTTAACTAATTCGCTTGTGATTTGCCTTGCATCCGGTCTGAGAAGTTATCTTGCTAACATAAACAGATTAAAAATAACTTCATAGAACTTTATATTGAACTAAAATATTAGCTTCTAAATTGGCTGGACCTGACCTGTATGACATTTATGAACTTGTAGAAAACAGAATGCACCTTCCAAATAGTAATTGGAAAATTTAATTATGAATTTATACTTTTTTATACTTTGAACTTAACATTACTTATGGAAATGCAACTCATTATTACAATGGCCAGATTCGCATACAGCAATATCGAGAGTGAGAAAATAATTCAGTTTAGGGAGAAACGATTGTTTCAACGTTTAACTAGATATATATGGGAAAACAACATGGTAACTAAGAGCTTGGGCTCTGGAGTCAGACGGACTTGTCTGACTTTGGTCTGGTTTTGATTTTGGCTGTGCCCTTTCATTTGGTCCTTCATCCATTTTTTAGTATTTAACTGAAACCCAGTCACTGGGGACATAGTGGTGAACAAAACAGGCATTTTCCTGCCTCCTGGGGACCTCATAATCTAGCAGGGGAAGTAGATATGAAATAACTAATCATATAAATAATAGTTATAATATGAAAGATAAGGACTGGCTGCTATGAAATCAAATAACACAAGAACTCATTTAGATTGAGGCTTGGGAAGGCCAATATAAGGACTGAAAGCAGGCTATAAGGTGTTTGGGTAGAGGAGCCAGAGTAAGAGAGATTGATAGAGGAGGGGAGGGAGGGGAGAAGAGAGAAGGGGAGGGGAGGGGAGGGGAGGGGAAAATTCAGAAAAATACAGCTGTAAGATTTGATTAGATTTTTTTCCTGTTTGAATCTAAATTTCCTTGTTATAGATAGCAGTAACAGTTTCACATAGTTGCTCTTGGAATTAAGTAACATGGTATTTGAATCATGCTTAATACAGACCTAGCATGATAAGTATTTACTACCGTAGGAATGGAAATAAGCAAAGAGGGGCTAATCGTTGCTTAAAGAGCTTCAGAGAAAAGTTCCACATTTATGCTAATTTTAGAAATGAGTTATTTATTACAGTCACATCTGAAGGAAAAGATCTTAATGTTTTCTGACTAATGAGTGAATTTAAGTGCCTTATATCAGCGAGGTTACGGAATAAAGATACTGAAGTTATAGAGAGTCGACTGATGTAATTTCCCATATATAAAACCTTGTACATCTGGTCTGTAAAACCTTGAGATCAAGATTGGCTGTTGCTCAGGCCCTAACAAGCTTCTAAAGGCAGGACGAGTTAAAGAAATAATTGCAGACTTACTAGCTAAGATGTTTTCATAACAAGATTCAGAAAAATTAGAAATTAAATAGGAATGGACCTTCATCCTAACAAGGATTGAGATTCATAATTTTGGTTCCTTCAAGGGAAACATTTTATAAATGTTTTATACTTTTATCCTTATCTAACAAGATGTGGATGAACAATTCATGGCCTTTCCTCCCCCTTGGTCAACTATCTCCTTTCCTCTCCAGCTTCTTCTAAAGCTCATATTTCTATTCTAGGTTGATTTCTAGCCAGGGCTGGTTTTAAAAACATGAAGCTTATTATTTTCTATTTTTATAAGAGATGAGTGAAATTCCACCTATACTTTTACTACTATTGCTACTATTTCTTCTTCTTTTTTCCTTAGTGAAGTCTTTTTTTTTTTTAAGATTTTATTTCCTTATTTGTCAGAAAGAGAGAGAGCAAGCATGGGGAGTTGTAAGCAGCGGGAAAAGCAGGTTCCCCACTGAGCAAGGAACCTGATGTGGGGCTCGATCCCAGAACTCTGGGATAATGACCTGAGCCAAAGGCAGATGCTTAACCAACTGAGCCACCCAGGCGTCCCTCACCTGTACTTCTTCTAAGGGGCCAAGGTTTAGGTTTAGGGCTAGTCAGGTGTTATTATAAATAAGTAAGTGCAACTAGGTATTTTTATGTTTGGTATGCTAACCTTAGAGATGTGAACAAAGGAGAATAAGCCTTTCCATTCTGTTGTTCATCTACTCCTCCATCCATTCATTTATTTAACAAATATTGAATGGATAGCCTCAACAGACATTTATGGAGGTGCTCATCATATCCTAGGAAAGGTACCTGGCACTAGGGATACAAATATAATTAATTTCTAGGTTCTGCCTTCAAACCCACAACCTTGTAGCCAAATCATTTATTCAGTTACTAATACTCAACATGTATTTCATAAGTGCCTTCTCTGCCCAGCATTGTTACAGACACGGGGGATGCAGTGCTGGGAAACAGACATGAGGTCTACCCTGGTGGAGCTTATATTCAAGGGGGAGACCTAAAAACAAGTGTAGAAGGTAAGGGCTGTGGTCCCCAAAGTGGGTTGATGGCTACAGAGGGTGCACAAAATTATGAGAGGTTCATTAAGAAAATATTTCAATTTTGGGGCACCTGGGTGGCTCAGTCGTTAAGTGTCTGCTTTCAGCTCAGGTCATGATCCCAGGGTCCTGGGATTGAGCCCTGCATTGGGTTCCCTGCTCAGCAAGAAGCCTGCTTCTCCCTCTCCCACTCCCCCTGCTTGTGTTCCCTCTCTTGCTGTCTCTCTCTGTCAAATAAATAAATAAAATCTTAAAAAAAAAGAATCAAACTAAGTCTATTTAGGGCAACATGAATAGATCTTAAAAACACTGTTTTTAAAATAAATGAGAGGAAAACTAACATACTATTTATGGTTAAAAATATATGTTAAAATAATATATCTTCTATAGGTATAAGTAAAAATGGAAAAAATATTTTTAAAGATTTATTTATTTGAGGGGGGAGAGAGAGAGGGAGTAGGGGTCGGGGGGGCAGAAGGAGAGGGAGAAGCAGACTCCCCACTGAGTGCGGAGCTCAACACGGGGCTCTATCCCAGGACCCTGAGATCATGATCTGAGCCAAAATCAAGAGTCAGACATTTAACGGACTGAGCCACCCAGGCAGCCCCCACAAAATATTTTTTTAATGGTCTGGTGGATGCTCACCAAACTTATCTAATAATTACCTCTGGAATGGAGGAAGAGGGTCCAGATTAGAGATCACAGGGAAAGGAAATTGTAGCTCCATTTGTGATATTCCAATCTTTAAAAGAAAAGTGACTCTAATTTTAATATTAAGATTAATTCTTAATTAAGTCAAAGACCACTGAAAGTATGCTTAAAGAGTCCGGTTTACTAGATTCTCAATTTTCACATCCGAATCTTCAAACTTAAGAAACCGAATATTATGTTTGTGCATTCCTTCCTGGCTGCAGAGGCAACAGGAAACCCCAAACTTGAACCTCAGTGTGCAGAAAGGAGAGGCAGAAAGCAGAATCACTGAGTTCCCAGCAATACTTGGAATGCATTTGTTACGCAAGTACAACGTTTTGACTACATTTGGGACAGGAAGTTCATCATGAAAATAAGTGGAATATAAATAATGTTATAGCCAGAATAGTGTCTTCAAGGATTAAAATGAGAATTCAGTGATTTCTAATGTTTTCATTAACTGTAAAAAGTCTCCAACCAACCAAGGACAAGCTGGAGGGAGAAAGTGACCTACATAGCTTGTGTGTTGCGCTAGATCCCTGCTTTCTCTTCCAGGGTGGCCGGCCCTTAGCTCCGCCCAAAGAAAACTCAATAAAAATGCTGCAACTTCATCCCTTCTAGTGGCATTGTTCTGTGAGAAGGAAGCCATGAGGTCCAGCCTACACATTCCTGATAGCAACAAAGCCTCCATAGAGGCCTGCTTTGTAAAATAATAATAATAATAATATAGCAGGGAAATGTTAGCAATATATAATCAATCCCTCCAGGTTTCAGTTTAGAAAGAAATCAAATCACGTGTCACCTTCCTGTAAGAACCCTGCAAGGAGACAAAGCAAGCTCCACCATTAAGTTTTTAGAATTAATTTTTCTCTCTTTTGTGTCCAGGGTAGATTGGATTAACGGCAGATTTCAAACCTTAAACCTCAGAGCTTAGCCATTCCCGTGGCTTATCAAGAAGAGGATAAGGATGTCCTCGGCGCGCTCTGTAGGACAGACAAAAGTGAGTAGACTCCCATTTCGGAAGCCCTTCTTTCTGAAACAGAGAGCCCATAATCTCCTTTGTGGCCAGAGCTCATCCTGCCTTCTGCCCAGCAGCTGCATCACATCTCAGTGCGCAGCAGGGGCCCGCCGGGCAAGGTGGAAGAGGGACCGGAGCCAAGGAAGAAAATCACCTAATGGACAGTGTACGCCTTCCTAGCAAACCTGTCCTCTTCTCATATTTGCAGTTTAGAAGTCTTCCTAACCCATTTTTCCTCTAATTTTCTGCAGAACCTGACTGATCAAAACTCCCTCTGACCACAGTGTTGTCTTTCAGTTATTCTCCGTAGCAACCGAGGCTTCTCCTTCACAGCTCGTAACACAAGAGCAAGTAATAAATTACGTGCATAATTAAGTATTTAATGCCTCCTTCCCGCAGAAGACTGTGATGTTCGCTAAGTTGTCCCTCGCACTACTCAGGACCTTACTGAAAATGCTCAGTAATTATTTGTAGAGTAAGTGAATGAATGGATCGATGGATGACCCCTCTTTTTACCTATACCCTAGTCCTCCCATCCGATTTACCCTGCAGTCTCAGCCTGTTCTCATCTGCTGCACCAAATTCCATCAGCCCCTGCGGCTGATTGACGTCTGCTGAGCCCCTGCCTCTGCAGCGGGCTGGTTTCGGAAGCCCACAGATTCTTCCACCCTGCCCCATTTCAGCCTGTCCCTCTCCAGTAGCATTAACAAACCAAAGTTGCCTTCCTTTTGACTGTGCGGGCGTTCTGAAACATATTCCCCAATAACCGAACAACTTCTACACCATGGCAGGATTATAAACTAAAAGCAAGTCGCCACCCTGCTAGTGTTTCCCATAATCTTTGCAGGTTACCAAAGGTCTAGAGCTCAGAATAATTTCTAACCTCCCTCCCAAGTTTCAGATTTATTTATCCTCCAATGTCAAAAAGACAAAAGAAAGTAAATGCAGTAAAGAAATATTAAAAGAGGGAAAGCATGAGATGATGGGAAAGAGTATCACACATGTGCTCTTGGGGCTGTGCACTGGCACGAGGTAGCCCCCTGTTTGACTTGGCTCTTCCAAGCAGATCCTCAGGGGTCACACAATCCACTAGGACCACAAGGTAATGCAAACAAGTTGCTCGGTAATGACACAACGGTTCGCTACAGGAAACCATGATAAATTTCAAGACCCATGAAGCAATTCAATGGCCTAACATGAGCCCTTGTTCAGTAAAAGCACTTTTATTTTTTTTAATTTTTTAAATTCTATTATGTTATGTTAGTCACCATACAATACATCATTAGTTTTTGATGTGATGATCCACGATCCATTGTTTTTGTATAACACCCAGTGCTCCCTGCAGTATGTGCCCTCCTTAATACCATCACCAGGCTAAACAATCCCCCCTCCCCGTCCCCTCTAAAACCCTGTTTGTTTCTCAGAGTCCGTAGTCTCTCATGGTTCGTCTCTCCCTCCAATTCCCCCCCTTCCTTTTTCCCTTCCTTCTCCTAATGTCCTCCAGGCTATTCCTTCTGTTCCACAAATAAGTGAAACCATATGATAATTGACTTTCTCTGCCTGACTTATTTCACTTAGCATAATCTCCTCCAGTCCCATCCACGTTGATGTAAAAGTTGGGTATTCATCCTTTCTGATGGCTGAGTAATATTCCATTGTATATATGGACCACATCTTCTTTATCCATTTGTCTGTTGAAGGGCATCGTGGCTCTTTCCACAGTTTGGCTATTGCAGATGTTGCTGCTATGAACATTGGGGTGCATATGGCCCTTCTTTTCACTACATCTGTGTCTTTGGGGTAAATACCCAGGAGTGCAATTGCTGGGTCATAGGGTAGCTCTATTCTTAATTTTTTGAGGAACCTCCACACTGTTTTCCAAAGTGGCTGTACCAACTTGCATTCCCACCAACAGTGTAAGAGGGTTCCCCTTTCTCCACAACCTCTTCCAACATTTGTTGTTTCTTTCCCTGTCCATTTTTGCCCTTCTAACTGGTGTAAGGTGGTATCTTAATGTGGTTTTGATTTGAATTTCCTGATGGCTAATGATGATGAATATATTTTCATGTGTCTGTTAGCCATTTATATGTCTTCTTTGGAGAAGTGTCTGTTCATGTCTTCTGCCCATTTTTTGACTTGATTATTTGTTTTTTGGGTGTTGAGTTTGAGAAGTTCTTTATAGATCTTGGATACCAGCTCTTTATCTGTAGTGTCATTGGCAAATATCTTCTCCCATTCTGTGGGTTGCCTCTTTGTTTTGTTGACTGTTTCCTTTGCTGTGCAGAAGCTTTTTATCTTGATGAAGTCCCAAAAGTTCATTTTTGCTTTTATTTCACTAGCTTTTGGAGATGTATCTTGAAAGAAGTTGCTGTGGCCAATGTCAAAGAGGTTACTGCCTATGTTCTCCCCTAGGATTTTGATGGATTCCTGTCTCACATTGAGGTCTTTCATCCATTTTGAGTTTATCTTTGTGTCCCCAAACCAGGCAGAGAACCCATCAAAAAGGAGAATTTCAGACCGATATCCCTAATGAATATGGATTCCAAAATCCTCAACAAAATCCTAGCTAATAGGATCCAACAATACATTAAAAGGATCATCCACCACAAACAAGTGGGATTTATCCCCAGGATACAAGGGTGGTTCAACATTCGCAGATCAATCAATGTGATAGAACACATTAATAAGAGGAGAGAGAAGAACCATATGGTCCTCTCAATTGATACAGAAAAAGCATTTGACAAAATACAGCACCCTTTCCTGATTAAAACTCTTCAGAGTATAGGGATAGAGGGA
The DNA here is from genome assembly GCF_009762305.2 of Zalophus californianus. Taxonomy (NCBI): domain Eukaryota; kingdom Metazoa; phylum Chordata; class Mammalia; order Carnivora; family Otariidae; genus Zalophus; species Zalophus californianus. Next base: position 15,556,430 of record NC_045601.1, on the reverse strand, counting down.
ACATTCCTCAAGTTCATAAAATCCATCTATGAAAAACCCACAGCGAATATCATCCTCAATGGGGAAAAGCTGAGAGCGTTTCTGTGAAGATCAGGAACACTTCAAGGATGCCCACTCTCGCCACTATTGTTCAACATAGTACTAGAAGTCCTAGCAACAGCAATTAGACAACAAAAAGAAATAAAAGGTATTCAAATTGGCAAAGAAGAAGTCAAGCTCTCTCTTTCCGCAGATGACATGATACTTTATGTGGAAACCCCAAAAAACTCCACCCCCAAATTACTAGAACTCATACAGCAATTCAGTAATGTGGCAGGATACAAAATCAATGCACAGAAATCAGTTGCTTTCTTATACACTAACAATGCAACTGTAGAAAGAGAAATTAGAGAAACGATTCCATTTACAATAGCACCAAAAACCATAAGATAGGGGCTCCTGGATGGCTCAGCTGGTTAAGTGACTGCCTTCGACTCAGGTCATGATCCCGGAGTCCTGGGATCGAGTCCTGCATCGGGCTCCCTCCTTGGCAAGGAGCCTGCTTCTCCCTCTAACCCTCCCCCCTCTCATGTACTCTCCCTCTCTCTCTCATTCTCACTCTCTCAAAATAAATAAATAAATCTTTAAAAACAAAAACAAAAACAAAAAACCAAACCATAAGATACCTCAGAATAAACCTAACCAAAGAGGTAAAGGATCTGTACTCTAGGAACTGCAGAACACTCATGAAAGAAACTGAAGAAGGCACAAAAAGTTGGAAAAATATTCCATGCTCATGGATCGGAAGAATAAACATTGTTAAAATGTCTATGCTACCCAGAGCAATCTATACCTTCAATGCCATCCCGATCAAAATTCCAATGACATTTTTCAAAGCGCTGGAACAAACAATCCTAAAATTTGTGTGGAATCAGGAAAGACCCCGAATCGCCAAGGAAATGTTGAAAAAGAAAAACAAAGCTGGGGGCATCACGTTGCCCAATTTCAAGCTATATTACAAAGCTGTGATCACCAAGAGAGCATGGTACTGGCACAAAAACAAGACACACAGACCAATGGAACAGAATAGAAAACCCAGATATGGACCCTCAACTCTATGGTCAAATAATCTTCGACAAAGCAGGAAAAAACATGCAATGGGAAAAAGACAGTCTCTTCAATAAATGGTGCTGGGAAAATTAAAAGCACTTTTATAGCAGAGTCCAAGCAATGGGGTCCAAGTAGACATCTCTCTGAGGTCCTGGTTTTTCAAGGATAATTTTGAAGTCGAGCATAGAATGCATGAATGCACATTCTTCAGCCGATCCCCTGAATACCATTTGACACCATTAATTTGGTTAATATCAGAAACATATTTCTGAACCTCTTGTCTGGGTATGAAGACTGTGTTCCTCATCAGCTGGATCCAGCTTCCTGCTGAGACCAGTGAAGTATATCCTGTCACTTGAGAGTAGAGGGCTCATCTATCTAACTCCAACTTACCAAACCTTCAACTGTCATATATTCTAAACTGATGTAATAATTGTAAGGCATTTCAACATGAGGCTTGAAAATGGCCTTGCCAGAGCTTCATCCAAAAATAGATGTAGGCTGGTTCAATTGCCTCCTGGCTATTCTCCCTTCCTCCCATCTTTGTACTGATCTAAGCTTTTCAACACCACAGAGTAGAAGTGATGACATGCAGACCTGACCGGGTCCCTCCCCTGGCAGACAAAGGCTGTCCTCTGTAGACAGGTAAGGAATAGACAGATACCTTAAGTCAGCTGAATCACAGTACCCGGGTCTAATATCTAGACACACCTCAGTCACATGGAAAAATTAGGTTTGTCTAAGCTTGCCATGTATCTTTAAGCATAACTGTTTCTTGCCTGTGGTACCTGCTACCCTTCTTCCCAGGCTCCTCTACTTGACCAGAGTTGGAATTAGCTTTTCTGCAGAGCTTTCATGGGACACCCAGGCAGAAATTTTTATTCCGATTACCACTCCTCTTCTCATCCTCATCTTGTTTTATCTATTCTGGTTACTATTTCTCTGCGCAATAAAAAAAAAGTCACCCACATTATTACCAATCAGAAATGTTACTGATCTATTTTGGTACATTTCTTTATAGTACTGTTCCTATATGTATATATTGTGTGCTTTTACAAAAAACTTATTATTGAAGCATAGTTGACATACAGTGTTAGAATAGTTTCAGGTGCACAACACAGTTATTTGACAATTCTGTACATTACTCATTGCTCACCACAGTAAGTATAGTCACCATCTATCACATGCAATGTTATTACAATATTATTGACTCTATTCCCTATGCTATACTTTTCATCTCCATGACTTATTTATTTTATAACTGGAAATGTGTACTTCTTAATCCCCATCACCTATTTCATCCATCCCTCTACCCTCCCCTCTGCAACCATCAGTTTATTCTCTGTATTTAAGAATCTGTTTTTTGGTTGTTTGCTTGTTTGTTTTGTTTTTCAGATTCCACATATAAGTGAAATCATATGGCATTTGTCTATATCTGTCTGACTTATTTCACTGAGCATTATACCCTTTGGGTCCATCCATGTTGTTGCAAATGACAAGAATCTCATTCTTTTTTTATGGCCGAATAATATTCCTTTACACACACACACCCCACGTCTTCTTTATCTGTTCATCTGTTAATGGACATTTGGGTTGCTTCCATATCTTGGCTATTGTAAATAATGCTATAATAAATATAGGGGTGTGTACATCTTTTAAAATTAGTGTTTTCATTTTCTTTGCAAATTTTGAACCACCCTTGCATCCCAGGAATAAATCCCCACTTGATGGTAGTGAATGATTTTTTTAAATGTATTGTTGGATTTGGTTTGCTAATATTTTGTTGAGGATTTTTGCATTTATGTTCATCAGAGATGTTGACCTATATTTTATGTTCTCTCTCTCTTTTTAGTGTATTTATCTGGTTTTGGTATCAGGGTAGTGCTGGCCTCAGAGAATGAATTTGGAAGTTTTCCTTCCTCTTCTATTTTTTGGAATAGTTTGAGAACAGGTATTAGCTCTTCTTTAAATGTTTGGTAGAATTCACCTGTGAAGCCATCTGGTCCTGGACTTTTGTTTGTTGGAAGATTTTTTAAAAAAAATATTATTTATTTATTTGAGAGACAGAGACAGAGATAGCGACAGAGATAGCGAGAGAGAGGGCAGGAGCAGGGAGAAGAGGGAGAAGCAGATCCCCCACTGAGCAGGGAGCCCGATGCAGGACTTGATCCCGGGACTCCAGGATCATGACCTGAGCCCAAGGCAGACAGTCTACTGAGCCACCCAGGTACCCCTGTTGGGAGTTTTTTGATTACTGACTCAATTTCTTTCCTGGTAATTGGTCTGTTCAAATTTCTTATTTCTTCCTGATTCAGTTTTGGGAGGGTATATGTTTTTAAGAATTTATCCATTTTCTCTAGGTCATCCAATTTATTGGCACATCATTTTTCATAATATTCTCTTATAATCTTTTGTATTTCTGTGGTGTTGGTTATTTCTCCTCTTTCATTTCTGATTTTGTTTATTTGAGTCCTGACTCTCTCTCTCTCTCTTTTTTTTTTATGAGTCTGGCTAGAGTTTTATCAATTTTGTTGGTCTTTTCAAAGAACCTGCTCCCAGTTTCATTGATCTGTTCTATTTTTTTTTTTTTTTTAGTTTCTGTTTTGTTTATTTCTGCTCTAATCTTGTTATTTCCTTCCTTCTACTGGTTTTGTTTGTTCTTTCTCTAGCTCCTTTAGGTGTAAGGTTACATTGTTCATTTGAGATTTTGTTTGTTTGTTTGTTTCTTGAGGTAGGCCTGTATTGCTGTAAATTTCCCTCCTAGAACAGCTTTTACTACATCTCAAAGGTTTTGGACTGTTGTGTTTTCATTTTCATTTGTCTTGATGTATTCTTTTATTTCCTCTTTGATTTCTTTGTTGACCCATTCATTGTTTAGAAGCATGTTACTTAACCTCCATGTATTTGTGTTCTTTCCAGACTTTTTCTTGTGGTTGATTTCTAGTTTCATAGCATTGTGGTCAGAAAAGATGCATGGCATGACTTCAGTCTTTTTGAATTTGTTGAGACTTGTTTTGTGGCCTAATATATGATCTATTCTGGAGAATGTTCCATGTGTACTTGAAAAGTATATGCTGTTTTAGGATGGAATTTTCTGAATGTATCTATTAGATCCATCTGGTGCAGTGTGTCATTCAAAAACACTGTTTCTTTGTTGATTTTCTGTTTGGATGATCTATCCATTGTTGGAAGTGGAGTGTTAAAGTCCTCTACAATTATTGCATTACTATAGATTACTTCCATTGTATTTGTTATTAGCTGCTTTATGTATTTGGGTGCTCCCATGTTGGATGCATAAATATTTACAATTGATACATGTTTTTGTTGGATTGTTCTCCTTATGATTATATATGCCCTTCTTTGTCTCTTGTTACAGTCTTTGTTTTAAAGTCTATTTTGTCCGATGTAATTACTGCTACCCCGGCTTTCTTTTTGCTTCCATTTCATGATAAATGCTTTTCCATCCCTTCACTTTCAATCTGCATGTGTCTTTAGGTCTGAAATGAGTCTCTTGTAGGCAGTCTATAGATGGGTCTTGCTTTTTTTAATCCATTCCATCACCCTATGTCTTTTGATTGGAGTCTTCAGTCCATTTACATTCAAAGTAATTATTGATAAGTATGTACTTATTGCCATTTTGTTACTTGTTTTATGGTCGTTTTGTAGTTCTTCTTTGTTCTTTTCTTCTCTTACTCTCTTCTGTCAAGGTTTGCTGGCTTTCTTTAGGGATACAGTTGGATTCCTTTCTCTTTATTTTTTGCATATCTATTACTGGTCTTTGATTTGTGGTTACCATTAAGTTTATATATGACATCTTATGCATATAGCAGTTAAGTTGATGGTTGCTTAAGTTTGAATCCATTCTTCACTCCTATTCCCCCACATTTTAGTATAGGATGTCATACTTTACATCTTTTAATTTTGTGAATTCCTTGACTGATTTTTATAGATATACTTATTTTTACTGCTTTTGTGTTTCCTATTTTCTTACTCCTGCTTACGGTCTTTCCTTTCCACTCAAAGAGTCCCCTTTAACATTTCTAGATTATGAACTCCTTTAACTTTTGTTTGTCTGGGAAACTCTTTATCTCTCCTTCTATTCTGAATGATAGCCTTTGTTGGATAGAGTATTCTTGGCTGCAGGTTTTTGTCTTTCAGCACTTTGAATATATCATGTCACTCTCTTCTGGCCTGCAAATTTTCTGCTGAAAAATCAGCTAATAGCCTTATGAGGTTTCTTTTGTATGTAATTGGTTTCTTTTCTCTTTCTGCTTTAAAATTCTCACTTATAACTACACTTTGCCATTTTAATTATTATGTGTCTTGGTGTGGACCTCTTTTGGTTGATTTTATTGGGGGTTCTCGGTTCCTCCTAGATCTGGATTTCTGTTTCCTTCCCTAGATTTTGGAAGTTTTCAGCTATTATTTCTTCAAATAAATTTTTGGCCCCCCTTTCTCTCTCTTCTCCTTGTGAAATCCCTATAATGTGAATGTTATTACACTTGATGGTGTCACTGAGTTCCCTAAGTCTCTTTTCATTTATTATTACATTTTTTTCTCTCTCCTTTTCAGCTTGATTGCTTTTCATTACTCTGTCCTCCAGGTCACTGATTCATTCTTTTACTTTCTCTAGTCTACTATTTATTCCATCCAGTGTATTTTTAATTTTAGATATTGAGTTCTTCATCTCTGATTGGTTCTTTTTTATGTTTTTTATCTCTTTGTTAAGGGTCTCCACTCTTTTCTCAAGTCCAATGAATATCTTTATGACCATTACTTCAAATTCTCTATCAGGCATATTACTTACCTCTGTTTTGTTTAGGTCTCTTGCTGTGATTTTTGTCCTAATCTTTCCCTTGGGACATATTCCTCTGTCTCCTCATTTTGTCTAACTCTCTGTGTGCGTTTCTCTGTGTTAGCAAAATCAGCTATGTCTTCTGCTAGTGAAAATAATGGCCTTATAAAGAAGATGTCTTGTAGTGCCCTGCACTTCAGTGTCCCCTGTTCACCAGCACCTGGCACTTCAGTGGTGTCTCCTATGTGTGTTGCGTTCACCCTCTTGTTGTGGCTGAGGCCCCCGTTTGCCGTGAGTCCCGTCATCTGCAATGGCTCCCTTTTCCTGTTGTGGGCAGTGTTGGGTTCCTGTGGTGTTAGTGGGCCAGTCTGAGGCCACGTTGGGCTTAAGGTGAGTCAGATCAGGCGTTTACCAGAGATACAGTAGCACCGAACTTCAGGAGAATGGGGGGGGTTGGGGCGCACAGTGCCAGCAAGGTCTGCGCTGGTGGGAGGGGACCTGTAGCTGGGTTGGATCTGCAGCAGAGTGTGGTGGCGGGATGTGTGGTGTTAGCAAGGTTTACACTGGCCTGGCTCCACAGGAAGACATGTGGGTAGGGCACACTGTTAGCAAGTTAGGTAGCGAATGTTGGCTCAGGGCTGATACCCACAGGGGTTTGTGTGGTTATGGTGAGGAGGAGGGAAGGGAAATGGTGCCACCAGCTCTTGTGTTCCTGGAGAAGTTGCCCAATAATCCCTGCCCCAGTAACCCATGCTCTGAGATTAGTAAACAAATCTCCGTTCCATATACCACAGGCGTTTTTCAAACTCCTGCTTCCATGCTATATTTCCATGGGGTTATTTGTTGCTCTATCTCTTTAAGTGCAGGGGCTCAGTTTCCTCTTGTGCTCCTGACTCTCCCACAAGCCTGCTATTTTTGAAGTTCCAAGTTTTAAGCCTCCCTGATTGTAAAAAATCATAGAATTTGGTCCCTCTGGTTTTCAAAGCCAAATGTTATGGGGATTCATCTTTCCTGTTCAGGCTCCTTCCTGTGAAAGTCTATTTCTCTCCCCTCTCTGCACCTGTGGTGTTCCCCACCCGCCACCGCTGCCTTCTGGGGACGGTTCTGCAGGTCTGTTTCCTCCTGACTTTGTCTCTGCCCTTCCCATCCTCTTCTATGAGGCCTCTTCTCTACATTTAACTGTGGAGAATCTGTTTGGCCAGTCTTTGGGTCATTTTCTGGGTTATTTACACTGATGTGGCTGTTACCTAGCTGTATCTATGGATGAGGTGAGTTTAGGGTCCTCCTACACTTGCATCCTCCTTAGAAGGGTTTTTAAATGAATAACAGTGACATCCAAGAGGCAAGAAATTGGAAAATAATATGAAAATAATAGATCAGCTTTTCCACAAAACTCGATTTTGTGTAGAAATGTCTTCTAAAAATTTCCCCACAACTGCTAAGATTTATTTCCTGGATTCTGCACACATCACACTACGCCCTGCAGGCACTAGTGAGTCCCAGAAACCAAATCTACATATACAAAGAAACAAAAGTAAGGGGACCAGAAAAGATAAGAGCTGATGAGTGGTCCAAAATTGACTAGAGGCCTGATTATGTTGGAGAAATACAATTTGCAAGACTTAATTTATGCGCTGTAAATTAGGGAAGAAACTTTACTTGGTGGGAAGAAGTTGGAGAGAGGGGAGGGGTCATAGAAAGGATTGCTCACTGGGACAGCACTGGAAGCTTGAAGAAGGGGGAGGGAGAAAGAGAGAGGCTACAGGAAGCACTCCATACTGGGAGAGCCTTGGTCACACACTTGTGCACTGCAGTGTGGAATAATGCTGGAACAAAGAGAAGATTGGTTATAGCATGGGGAAATAGGAATGGATTAGGAGATTTTTTGTGTCACAGGCAGACAGTGATTTTCTTCCCATTTTTTTGTCCATGGGATAATAAGACAACTAAATATCATAGCAAGACTGGCCCAAGACATTGTCCCTAGGTCAGATAATTGGGCACATTGTGTACTAAATTATGAATAAATTTAGGTCTCCTCTATGCCATTGAGCCTTGAAACCATCCTTTATTCTGAACATACTATGAGCTACCCTGTGAGTCAATTTCAGTCATTATCATAATACTATCAGTAGCAGAATCAAATAATACATAGATGGTTTCTAAAATTAATATAAAATTGCTTCATGGTTTAGCTGAGAGATACCTAATAACTTAGATTATCCTCACATGAGGACAAATGGATGAATTTTTAATCTTGCTACTTTGAATAGGGTAAAATTAGTTTTTTTAGAAGTGAGGATCATTTAATACTTGTAGAAAAAGTTGAAGAATTTTCAAAAAACTTTGCTAACTGCACAAAGGCTTAATTAAGAGAGCAACCCCCCTGAGATGTCCGCTGTCACGCATATTGAGTTTTCTTTGCTGTCTAGAGTTGCTTCTTTGTGCTCGTGTTCCTCATAAAGACACTTCCTCACAGGGTTTGTGAGTTTTGTCTGTTCTTGTCCTTGTTTTTTGTTTTTTTTTTCCTGAATTTAAGGGAGAGACATTTATTCTGATTATGAGAGTAATACATGGTCATTGTAAAGGATTTGGAAAATACAGACATATAGAATAAGGAGGAAAATAAAATCTAGTTTGATAACTAAAAAACTATAGTTAACATTTTCTTTCCAGTATTTTCCTTTTCTTAAATTATATTTAATTATACAAGTAATGCATAAATATATCCTTCTTGCAAAAACTAAACCATTGCCTTCTCCCCACGTGCAGCTCCAGTTCTAGTGTCACCCCCCCCACCAGAGGTAAGTACTGTTATTGAGGTGATGTGTGTGCTCTCAGACCTTTTCCTTTTTTTCTCTCTCTACATGTATTTATAGAAAATAAATAGTATATTAACCCCCTTTTATGTTTTATGACAAAGGGTATCAAACCATGGATCTACACTTTCTTATTTTTGTTCGGTGATATATCTTGGAGATATTATTATGTTCAAACATACAGATCTAGCTTATGTGTGTTGCATAGTATTCCACAGTATGGAAATGCCTTGTTTTAGTAATTGCCCTGTCAATGGAAATTTATATGGTTTTAGCCCTCCTCCTCCCTTTCCGCTTTTGCTATTACAAATAATGATATAATGAATATCCTTATACATATTTTTATGCCCATGTATGAGTATTTTTCATGGGGAGATAATTGGAGAGTAGAGCTGCTCAGTTGGATGATAGTTACATTTAGTCCATATAATACATAGATTTTATTTTATTTTAAACTCTGTTTCTTCTGTTTGAGAGAGAGAGCGAGCATGCACGTGTGTGCACGAGGGGTGGGAGGGGTCGAGGGAGAAGGAGAGAGAGAATCTCAAGCAGGCTTCCCTCTCAGTGTGGAGCCCAGCACAGGGCTCAATCCCATGACCCCAAGATCATGACCTGAACCGAAATCAAGAGTCGGACGCTTAACTGACTGAGCCACCCAGGCGCCTCAATACACTGATTTTAATACAGTCAAGCCAGTAGAGCGTCCAAAGGGCTTAACCACTTCATATTCCTGGCAGCTACATATGAAGATAACCCTTTCCTTATACTTTGCTAACACTTATTATTATCAAACCTTCTATTTTTTTCCAAACTGATGTACCAAAAATGGTGTGGCTTTCTTTTAATTCTTATTCACCTGATTATTAGGGTGGTTAGAGGATCTTTTTATGTATTTTTCAGCCATTTGTATTTCTCTTAATGAGAATTCTCTATTTATATGTATACTCATTTTATTGGGTTGTGATTTTCTTATTAATTTGTAGGTGTTCCATATATTCTAGGTTTTAGCTCTGTGTTCAGTGGGGAGTCGGCTTGAGGTTCTCTCTCTCTCTCTCTCTCTCCTTTTGCCCCTCCTCCCCTCAAATAATAAATAAATAAATCTTTAAAAAATATTCGATGTTTTAATCCTTAATCTGATACATACAAAACAATTTCTTTCAGCCTGTCATTTAGTGATCTATATCTATAAATTTTTGTATGTGACTGGGATGAAACTGTATGTGCAATTTTACATTTTGTCTTTTTTCACTAAAATTATATTGCATTTTCCCCTGTCATTAAAGATTCTCCAACAAGATGATTTTTAATGACTGAATATAATTTTATTGTGTGAATGTAACATTTTGTGTGTTTTTCTTTTTTTCTTCAAGCACAATTAGAGCTCAGCATGCTTCTGTTGAGCTGTAACTGTGTCTGTAATTTTGCTATTGAATATATTTGGAAAATTTTGCTAATGATTGCCTTTCTGAATATCTTTCTATTTAATCTTTGGGTGTATTTCCATTTCTTTAGGTAAGATTATAAGAAGGAAACTCATTGGGGCAAATACTATTAATGTAAATTTCATTGATACATACGGTGACATTTTTTTTCTGGAAATTTTTTTTTTTAAAGATTTTATTTATTTATTTGACCCAGAGAGAGACAGCGAGAGAGGGAACACAAGCAGGGGGAGTGGGAGAGGGAGAAGCAGGCTTCCTGCCGAGCAGGGAGCCTGATGTGGGGCTCGATCCCAGGACCCTGAGATCATGACCTGAGCCAAAGGCAGACGCTTAACCAACTGAGCCACCCAGGCGCCCCTTTTTCTGGAAATTTTGTACCAGCTTATCTTTCTATGAGTAGTATGTCAGCATGTCTTTCTCACAGAACTATCTCTCTCTCTTTTTTTTTTTTTAGAACTGTCTCTTAATTATTAAGTATATTAAGTATATTTAAAATATCAATTTTAAAGATTGGAAATAATACCTCACTGATAGTATAATTTGTATTTAATTGATGACCAGTGAAGAAGGATACTTCTCATTTATTAGCCATTTATAGTTCTTCTGATAGTTGTTAGTTCTTTTATGTAATTTTTCTCTAGGGTATTTGTTTTCTTATTGGTTTGAATGGGTTCTTTGCATATTACGGTTTTGACTCTTTATATTACTTTTGTAAATATTTTTACACTTTGTTCTTCACTTTAAATTCTGTTTATATATTTTTAGTGTGTAGAAGTTTTAAAATTTTGTTGTCATATGTGAGTTTTGTCTTGATGTTCTTTCATTGCTTCTATGCTTAGAAAATCCTTTTCAAGATAAGATACATATAAATTGATAGTACTTTTTATGATTGCATTTTTAATATTCAGTGCTTCAAGTCTATCTTAAATTTACTTTGGTTTATAATGTGTAAGACAGCTCTAAAATTTCTTTTTTTTTCTTTAGTAATTAGCTTCACTATTTATTGACCAATATTTTGCCCCCCACTATTTATAGCATAACTTTTCTTCATACACTAAATTCTTCTGAGCACTGGAGACTAAAAACTGTTCCTGGGGTTTCTATTGGTCTTTCTGTTGATTTCCTGCTGAGTATCACATTGTTTTAATTAGATTTTTTTTTCAAAATGAAAATTTTTAAAAGGGCATTTTTTTTCCTAATGCCTCAATGCCACCAAAGGGCCATTTAGCTAAAAAAAAAAAATCTATATAGGTACTTCTAGTTTAAAAATGGTGACATGCAGATAGCCTTTCTCCCTTCTACTTCTGGAAATTAGCCTCAGGCAACAAAGACCATGAGAAACAATTTCCATTGTTGGCCCGTCCAGGAGATGGCTGAAATCTTGTAACACAAAGTAGGCGGCAAGCTTTTCCCAAGTAGCAGAGGTTGAGGGGGGGTGCATGCGGGAGGCACCCTGGCTACAGAGGGTAGGAAGGGAAAGCTTATTTTGCAAAGATGAGTGGCAGACTCAGAGGAGTTGAGTCAACATCTCTTGTTTGCCAAAGAGGTTGGAGGTGTGTGGACTGCCAATGGGAGCTTCTCTGCACCTACCTGGCTTCCAAAAAGTAGGAGAGGGAGAGCCAAGTAAAAAATCACGCCATGAGCCAGATTTCTAGGAAGCTGTGGGGCGGGGGGCTCGTGGAAAGTCTGCATTGTGATAAACCCTCTTCATGGGCTGGAATGAAAGATAAGTCAAATGAAGTTGTATATAAATCCTGAGTCTTACTTAGGGAAACTCCTGCTTGGCTGGAACCCAAGTGACTTTACCTTCCCATCCCTGTGTGCACACTAACCTCTTCCACAGCTGGCCCAGCGAGCACTCATCTTCTAATGAGCAATCAAAAAGGAAACAACGCAGGAAAACTTGTGACCAAACATTCATTGTGAATAAAACAATTGAATAAAGCCAACATGTGCCTGAAGCGTATTCGGAAAGCAGCGATACAGGACTTCAAGGAGGATACAGCAAGGTGAGGAGAGGAGATGAAATGTGACCTGGCGGGATTCAGGAGAGAAAAGACAAAAAAAGTGAAGCCATCGCAGAAATAAAAGCAAGACCGAAAGGGACACAGGGAGTCAGGCGAGCATAGAGAAGAAATAGCAAGAATATGAGAGATGGAATGGAAATAAAGAATTAACAAGTAACAGGGAGGAAGTGAATAAAATGGAATACTTAGAGAAGAGACAGAGCACGTGCATTATGAGAATCCCCTGAAGAAAAGACTAGCCAGCGTAAGAGAGGAAGAAGGGAGAGGTAGCATAAGCATTTTGGTTTCTTCCATCTAGTAACTTTGGTGCTACACTGGCAAGTATTTAGAATGAGAATTATAAAGATAAAAAATTCGAAGTTGTAGGTGAGGGGACGAGAGGAGCAAGGAAGGGAAGGTAGGCTATTGTAGTGAATTAGTGGATGTTGTCTAAAAGGTATTAAAGTTACGGTTAAACTTCAAACTAGAACAAAAATACAAACCTCCCCAATGATCCGACCAAAGAAGGCAAAGCAAACAGATGTGTGGTGAAAGATTTTGGAAGAGTGATCAAAACAAGAAGCATAACATAAAATAATGCAGCAGAGCTAAGACCAAGTTTATCTGTCAGGTGAACAGGTGTAAACATCATCCAGGACGGGAAAAAGAATTTTAAGATTGATCGCAAAGCTAAACACAGCTGTATTACATAGGAGACATAAAAAACAAAGTGGTCCAGGAAGGATGCACATAAACATATGGAACAGAGGTATAGGTAGTCAGATTCAAAGAAAAATCTGGGATCACGGTCTCAATATGAGAAAAGACTAGATTCAGAGCAGAAAGGAATAAGTGAGCATGTTATGATGCTACGCGGTACAACCCACCACGAAGATAAAGTTGTGAATCTTTACACCAAGTCGAACAGCACCAGCCCTCCCAAAGCAAGAAAACAAGCGGTACCAGGTGATAGAGATTTACAGTAGTGATGGGAGGTTAAACTCATCTCTCAGCTCATGACAGAGTAAAGGACAGAAATGAGGCTGGGCTAGAGGTGCCCAATTAAAATAATGAGTAAGGTACACCTAACATAGATGTTGGACTCCAAGCCCCAAAGACAGAGAATACACCTTCTTTTCAGGTGCCCGAAAGACCTTCATAAAACTGAGCATTCACAAAAACCTCAGTAAATTCCCTGAAATAGAAATAACATAGACAAGGATGATAGGGGAAAATGAGTAATGGCTGGTAGAGCAAAGGGACCACCCCGCCTGAATAGATCCAATTCTGAGTGGACACTGCTCCACCACACTGCGCTACACCCGTGAGTGTCAGCCCTGAATGCAGACAGTGTGCTCTGAGCACGGAGTAATGAAATAGAAATCCATGACAAACCCAGAAAATAAAGAGCCGTAACAACAACACAGCTCTTAACTCAGGTGAAAGAAGAATTCCAAACCAAACTGGAGATATGTAGGAGATAGTACAAACACTTCATAAGGATCTGGCGGGGGGTTGAAGGGCTAAGATGGAAGAGCTTAGTCATAAAGAAATACATTCATGTATTCTTCTTTCAGCTTTTGGATTGTCTTTCCTTGTCCCTGTAACCCTCTCCTGCTACTGCCATTCATTTCTTCTCAGGTGACCTCCGAGTGTCTTGAAGGAATGGATTTCTGTGGCACATTCCAGAGCCGTCTCAGCACAGAGGTGTCTCTAGCGCTCAGTCAGGGTTTTCTCTATATAATTTTTTTCTCTTACTGTATGTCTATAGAAAGAGATTTATGATAAGGAATTGGTTTGTGCATAATGGAGGCTGAGAATCCCAAGATCTGTAACCAGCAAGCTGGGGACCCAGGAGAGCTGATGGAGTAAGTTCCAGTCTGAGTCTGAGTCCAAAGGCAGAGGAAGACTGACGTCCCAGCTTGAAGACAGTCTGAGAGCAAATTCTTCCTTATTCAGCCTTTTTGTTGTATTCAGTCCTTCAGTGGATTGGGTGAGACCCACCCACACTGGGGAGGGCAATCTGCTTTACTCAGTCTACTAGCTCAGATACTAAACTCACCAGGAACAGTCTCACAAACACAACCAGAATAGCGTTCAACCAAATATTTGGACACCCTGTGGCCCAGTCAAGTTGACACATAAAATTAATCATCACAGCTACTAAGAGACATAGAAGAATTCCTGGACAAATGGGAAAAAAAAAAGTGATTTTCGTTGGAAGCTTCGGTATTTAAAAGATGTCAGTTCTCCTTAAGTTTATTTATAAAATTAACACGATCCCAATAAAAATACAAACAGGATTTTTGGGAATTTGATAAGTGGATTCTAAATTTCATATGGCAGAATGCACAAGTTAAAATAGCCAGAAATATTCTGAAAAAGAAGCCCTACCTGGCACTACCATAAGTGAATGAGCTCAGAGCTGCCTTTTAAGCTGCTGTTCTTAAGTTGCTCTTGTCCCTCAGCCTCACTGCTTTTGCTCAGATCTTTGACCGCACAGCATGTTCCTGCCACAGGACCCTTGCTCAGACTTTTGGCTATTTGAATGATGTGTGTTGCACCTACTCAGTCATCACTTCTTTAGGGAAATCTTTCCTTCTCACGTCTCTGATGGTAAGTCACTTTCTTTGTTTTCTCTTTTTTTTTTCTTGCACACATTTCAGTTTGTAATTATGTAATCAATAGTGTGGTTGTCTGATAAATGTTCTTTTTGTTAGTAGGGTGTAACCTCAGTGCCTGACCTTGAGTAAGTTTTCAGTAAATATTTGTTGATGAATAATCTCCAGGCTGCTGGACTTTGAAGGGTGATTTAGACTCAGCAGCTGTCTTCTAAACTCAGTAATCAGGAGTCTGCCTAATGTGAGCCCTGTCCCGATATGCATTGCGTTGAGATCTTAACGTGTTTTTTCTCTCACCCATGCACATCTGAAGATGTAAATGATTTTTGGTAGTGTTCTGCTTTAGATTGTAACCATCTAAAATGAAGGGCCATATCTGAACTGTCTTGTGTGGCTTTTAATATTATGTCCAGTGGACACTGCTTTTTCATAAGAAGGAGATAGAACATTATGGAATGATTACATCATTTCCTGAAAAAGGATGCTAGTCATTGAAAGAAATAATCATAGCTATTGAAGAACTTATTTTCCTAATGAATTTTATAAAATGATGTACCATACAGGAGTGCCTGGGAGGCTCAGTCAGTTAAGGTTCTGACTCTTGATTGCAGCTGAGGTCATGATCTCAAGGTTGTAAGATTGAGCCTCGAGTCGGGTTCTGTGCTCAGTGTGGAGTCTACTTGAGATTCTCTCCCTCTCTGTCCCCCCCCCCCCCGCTTGCGCGCGCTCTCTCTCTTAAATAAATAAATACACAAAATCTTTAAAAACATAAAATAAAATGATGTGCCATACACACTCTACTTCATACCTCTCATAAGTGACCAAAGTCCTTATGTGGCCTGTTTTAGGAAATCTAGCTGTGGTGGTTAGGGTGGGGAAGTCACTTCTGAATATAAAGTGAGGCTGAACAGGATGTGGTTCTCTTATTAGATGTAGCTAAACGTTTTATGCTTTCTCCCCAGGAGTACATACCTACCATCTTCTTGGATATGTTGTGATTGGCAAACATGGGTTGTTACTAGGTGCACTGAAGGTTTTGCTTGGCATTTTGTGCATTGAAACGCACTAGTCATGACAACGCTTGTTATAAAGTTAAGGGCTTTGAGATGACTTTTGCATTCATGAACATTTCCAAACAGTAGTCTTTGGCAGTTCAGTAGCTGGGCAGTCATAAACCAGTTTTACTAGTGTGTCCCCTGAGGCCTTGTAGATAATTCCAGGAAACCCTCCTTTATGTGACCTCTTTCGTATTCCTTCAGAAATGAATGGCTTTCCTGTGTGTCTTTCACAAAGACCACAGGCCTTGGAAACTTCACAGAGGTAGGCATAGGTATCTGTCCAAGCTCAGGAATAATTCTCGAAAGAGGCTGGTCTCATGGCATAAGTAACAGAACCAGAGGTTGCAGACTATGACCCACAGGCCAAACCCATCAAATCTGCTCTGCAGATGTGTTTATTTGGATCATAGTTTTCTTTTTTTAAACATTGAAATTAGTTGCCAAGCTGAAAAAACTGGGAATTTTTACTTCAGAAAGTCTGGATATATGACTTGTCTTGAAAGATTGGAAAAACTTGGCCACGTGGAGATCCGCAGTTCTGCATTGGCTGCCATCCGTGGAACTGAGAGCTGTTGCCTGGCGGATGGGGGGAAGACTCCTCAGGCACCACTCCACTACCGTGGTCTCCCGCATTCATCTGAGTCAACTTCATGGGTCATGACCCCAAGATAGGCTATGAGATTGAGAATAAGTGGTATAGTGAATAATTAGGAAGGAGGCAGCCGTTTGCCTTCAACTCACACAATCTCTTTGGTAAACGAATGATGCCCTTTATTCAAAATATGAGGTGAGTTGATCATTTTTGTAGTCTGGAAACAGAAGGACAATGAAAACTGCCTCTTTGCTGTGGACGTTGTCACATTGAGTCTCTTCTGATAGTTTTGTGGGGACTCTTATCATCGGTTCTGGTCAGAGGTCAAGTAGCATTTGAGTTGGGTGGAAGGAAGCTCTCTAAAGTGGCAAAGGCCAATCCTTAAATGCCATCTTGGGAGAGCACATCATTCATTCCTGGGCTGCCTCCCACCTCCCTCAGAATTTTGAGAGTGAAATGATCTGGACGAGACACTGCCTGGGCAACATTTTCGAGACATTGGGACTACAAAGAATGCTCTGTGTTTAATCTTGCTCTGCACAGCTGCACAGAAAAAGATTGTTTAAAACTCTTCTTTATATTTTGTCTTTTGGGGGAACCCTGTCAGGAAATTTACGGCCATCCCTTGGAAGTCCCAGTCACTCGGGAGCAACTAAACCACTATCGGAATGCGGCCGAAAACGCTCGAAGTGAACTGGCGGCAACTTTGGTCAAATTTGAATGTGCTCAGTCTGAGGTAAGACTGCATCTTCGTGACTTCGAAATGGGCCATTTTATCTTCTAGAGTGAAGCTTTCTTCTAGAGTGAAGCAGAGTGTAGAGGTGATTAGAAATAGGACAGCTTTACACCTTTTGGCAAAGGTATTTATTCCTCTGGTTCATCTACTCCCCTTGTAGAGAACTCTTGAAAGGTTATGCATTTGCCGTGGTTCAAAGCAAAGTGATGTTGGCTGGTTCCCAGATGTCCGAGGAACTTCACAGCCTTGAGAGACCTGGAGGCACCTGATGACTTTGGTTGAAGCTGCCTTGGTGTTGGGGTATTTTTAGCATTTCCCTGAATGTGTACCTTTAATGTGGTTTGCTTGCAATCTGGAGGTCTTAGACTGGAATGCTGGATCCCTTCCTACTGCTAGTTCTGATTGGCTGGGGGAAATTCTAGGATGATGATTAGGATCCATCTTCCCTCTGGGCTGGATCAGGTCTATTGTGGAGTTTCTGAGAGAGTCTCTCTAGAACCATTCTGCTCATAGCCTGGTGGCCCTGAGGGGTCCGGGGCTTGCTTGTGAGGTAACTAGCCCTTTCACTGGGCTGCCAGGAGTCCACTGAGATGATTTGATACCTTCTGTGTGTGTGTGTGTGTGTGTGTGTGTGTGTGTGTGTGTGTGTGTGTGTGAAAAATTGTATGCATGTATACTCATAGTTCCAAAGAAGTACATGCATTCATAAAGTTTTCTTATAGGGTGGCTCTGATATCTTAATAGGGCGTATACGTTCTTCAGTATTTTGATGCCACAGAATTCATAAAGGTTAAGATGTTTCTTTTGTATAAAACCTATAAGGATTTTCCTTTTCTTCCATATTTTCCCCAGAAATTGGAATGTTATTTTTTTATTATTAATATTTTTTTATTGCCCACGATAAGGATCCTGAAGGCAAGTGGGAGAAATACAGTGACATATCAAACAGTCTGTATCTACTTAGGAACCAGTTGTGGTCCTGAAATTACAAATATCTTAGCTTATAGGTTTCTCGTTTCATTGTCTGTCAGCAGCAATAGCAGCAATGCAGATTTAGAAAATGAGTTACCATTGAAAAATATCGCTTTTTGCAAAATACACCACAAATATCTCTTGAGTGACACTAAATCACCTCGAGACATTGCTCAATTGGTTTTGAAAGAGACAGAATATAAAGTCCATTGTTTAGGCATATGTTCCCATCTGGTAATGTAGATACAAATATGAAAAAAAGAAAATAAAGTTGGATTAAGTCATGAACGAAAGAGTGAGATTTGAAATTATGGTTTTGGGTTTCTTAAAAGTACTTCACACTTAACACCACTGAAGTCTTCCTCCTTCTTATGGCTTTTCCATGTTAGCTTCGGGACCTCCGATCCAGGATGCTTTCGAAAGAAGCCTCCTGTCAAGAGTTGAAAGCTGAAATGGAGAATTACAAAGAAAATAATGCTAGAAAATCATCTCTCCTCACCTCCCTGAGAGACAGAGTTCAGGAGCTGGAAGAAGAATCAGCAGCACTTACCACTTCTAAAATTAGAACCGAAATCACAGCTCACACTGCAATCAAGGAGAATCAGGAGTTAAAGAAGAAAGTTGCAGAACTAGATGAGAACTTACAGTAAGGGTATTTCAATATATCTTGTAGTTGTTAGCATGAAAATACTAGCTCCTGATAGCAGGATATGCCCTTGAAGGTACTGGCGTGTTGTTGCCTTATTTGGCCCTGGAACTCAATTTGAAAAAAAAAAAATCTTGAAGCTCAAATATCTTTGGAGTCTTGAAACTTTTTCTCAAGCTCGTTTCCAAATGTTACCAGGAATCGTAACAAACAAGGCATTGTCCTTAAGCATGTTTATGTCCGATTGATTAGGGCTGCAAATGCTCATATACTGAATTTGGAAGATTTTCTGTAAGTAGAGGTTTAACCAGAGGCAGTGAAGTGGCACACAGAGGGAGGTGTTTATTCAAGAGCTGGCTATAAAACTACCCTGGAAGCCCAGACCACTCCAGACCACCCCGAACACTCCTCGTTAGCTTTTATTGCTCGTTTATGCGGAAAACTCACGAAACCTTAGTTTTCCACACTTAGTTCTGGCAAAAGATAATTATTGAGACAAAACTGGGAACTAGTTGTTCCAAAAATATACTTTTAAAATTCTGCGCGTAATGAATAACTTTAATAATAAGATGCTTGATATTTATTTTACTTATTCCATCTTAAAAAACAAAAAACCCCAGCACCACCACTCCTGTTCTCTTTTTCTCTCCCCATTTACAGCAAAACTCCTTAAAATGTTTGTACAGACTCATTGTCTCCAGTTCTTCTTCTCTCTTCTCTCTCGGGTCTCCTCCACTGAAACCACTCACTGTGGTGACCCATGACCACACACTGCGGATTAAATGGTCAGTCTTTTTTTTTTTTTCTTAAAGATTTTATTTATCTATTCAACAGAGAGAGAGACAGCGAGGGCGGGAACACGAGCAGGGGGAGTGGGAGAGGGAGAAGCAGTCTCCCCGCGGAGCAGGGAGCCCGATGCGGGGCTCGATCCCAGGACCCTGGGACCATGACCTGAGCCGAAGGCAGACGCTTAACGACGGAGCCACCCAGGCGCCCTAAATGGGCAGTCTTTGTCTCACTTGACTTACCAGTATGTCAGGCACAGTTGGTCTCTCTCTCTGAACCACCCGCTTCTTCTGGCTGCTAGGACAGCTTTGTATCTTTCATTTCTAGCTGCCCTGCCATAGTCTCTTTCATTTTCCCCGTCTCATCTCGTTGACTTCCAAAGACTGGAGTGCCTAGGCACTCAGTCCTTGAATCTCTTCTGATTTCTATCTAAATTCAGTCTCTTGGTGATCTCATGACTTCAAGTATGATCTAAATGCTAGTGATGCCCACATTTCTATGACTAGCCTGGATCTCTTCTCAGACCTCAAGAAAGACCCACATATTTTTACTACCTACGGGGCCTTAGCACGTGGATGTCCAGTGGGCATCTCACACTTAACATGGCCAAAACGGAGCTCCGGCTGTTCCCACAGAACCCTCCTGCTCCTTTCCTCACCTCTAGTGATAATTCCATTCCTCTAGTCCATCAGGTCAACAACCTTGGTCATCATCCTTGGTCCTCTTGCTCTTTCACACTCTGTGTCTGATCCTTCAACAAGTCCCCTCATCTCTACTTGCAGAATAAATCTACATTTTGACTACTTCCCATTGTTGCTCTCATTGCCACTAACCTGATTCCAGGGACTACCATCTCTCTCCGGGATGTTTGCAGTAGCCTCCGAAGTGATTTTCCTGCTGCTGCCTGTGACCCTCGCAGCCAGAGTGATCCTGTAAAAACACAATAGATCTCTTTGGTCCTCTGCTCAGAGGCCTGCAGTGACTTCTCTTCTCTCTCAGGGTAAAGACAAAGGATATTCTATGACCTAGAAGGCTCATCCTGACCTGGTTTTGCTTCTATTCTCTCTTTCCATTCTTTTCATTTCAGCTCACTGGCTTCTTTGCTGTCCTTTGAACGTAACAGGTGTGTTCCTACCTCAGGACTTTTGCACTTGCTAATCCCTTGGCCTGGAAAGCTCTTCCCCCAGATACGGCATGGCTGCCCCTCTGCTCCCTTTAGGTCTTCACTCAGAAGTTGCTTTCTCAGGTCTTCCATGAGTGACTACATCTAAAATTTTACTCTGCTCCCCTGCCAAATATTTCTTCTTCCCTTTTCTGCTTAATTTTTTCTCTCCAGCTTTTTTGTTTTTTTATAACAGTATACATTTCACATACATTGATTTTGATTACTGTCCATCTTCCTGACTAGAACGTAAGCTCCGTGAGGGCAAGGATGTTCATCTGTTTTGTTCACTACTGTATCTTTAGTACCTTTGATTGGGCTTGGTGCATAGTGAGTATCCAGTAAATATTTACTAAATAAATGAATAATACAAGTGATATGTACTAATTGTAAAAAAATTTTTTTAAGATATAGAAAATTGCCAAAAATATTAAAATTATTCAAGACCTTATGATTTCTGAAAAGCTATACTTCAAATTTTGGTGAACAGGTTTTCAGGTAGTTGACATCATATAATGAACTATGTTTTTTACTGAATAATATGTTGTAGACATATATTTCTTAAGATTTTATTTATTGATTGATCTGGAGCCAGGAGGAAGGGCAGAGGGAGAGAGAGAGAGAATCTCAAGCAGGCTCTGTGCTGAGCGTGGAGCCCAGCATGGGGCTCGATTCACGACCCTGAGATCATGACCTGAGCCAAAATCAAGAGTCGGGCACTTAACCAGCTGAGCCACCCAGGCGCCCCTATGTTATACATATTTTAAAAAGTCACTCATGGTATCATCTTTAATAGCCCATGGTACCCATTGCCTGACATATCATAATTTACTTACCAGTTCTTTTTGTTATTTCTTGCAGACATTCAGGTTAGTTTCACTCAAAGAATTATTATAAACCAAGTGTATTCATTTGTATTCATATTTTCACATTGATGTGATTATGTCCTTAGGGTAGATTCCTAGGACTTTGTTGGGTCCAAGTGAAATGCAAATAGAAGTGGGAACAGTTCAGCCACACTTGGGATGGAGAAGCAAGATTGAAGCCTTGGACTGAATGGGTGGATTCATACACGTAAATCAATCCATCCACATCATAGCATTAACTGTGCTTTTCGTGAGCCAGAGAGACTGAATAAATTTTACCTTTTATATGCTGAAAATAAGAACTTAGAGATATATTGATGTTGGTCTTTTATTGTTATACATTTTTCTAAATAGAAATATGATATGCTTTTGAGTGTATGCAATTACATGCTTTGTTAATCTTTGAATAGAATGAAAGAATTTGCAGTAAACACTCAACATGGTAAAAAGGGAAAGCAATAATCATGTTTATTATCTAGGGTACTGAAAAAATGATACCAAATTACTGAAATGATTCTAATTTGCCTTTAAAGTATGTCTGTCTTTTGATGATCTCTTAGTCTCTAACATTTAAAGCATTAGAAATAGACCGTGCTATTTCAGCAAACCTATCTGAGATTTGAAATGAAATATTCATAGCAGAGCATAATCAACTGATTTTCCTTGACTGGCCCATCTCAATACTCTTTAAACACTCTGGATGTATGAAAACTAATAATGGTCTTTGCTGGTGATTGAACATCTCTCTCTTCTAGAGAGGGGGATCATCCACTGCTCCTGATATATTTTTTATTATAGTTATGCTTGGCCTGACCCAGGGTATGCCCTAAGTAACCCTTATATAGATCACTGCATAGTGTCTGAAAATAAAGCAAAGGATGATACGCTAGAAGAAATATAGCAGTACTGTCCTTCTTCATGAGGACCCAACAGAGACCCATGACTATATACATCCATTGTGATCTAGAGATTTCCTGCCACTTCTGCAGATCCTAAATGGTCAAGGACAAGAGTCAGAGAGTCTGTCTCCTTTGCTGTTACTAGATCTAAGATGCCATGAAGATTTTTGTACATTTCTGCTAAGTGTAGGTGCCTGGCTTTGACTTTTCTCCTTCCTGTACAGGGCTCACATGACAATGATGTGCTCTGTGTCCAGGAAACTGTTGTGATGAAAGTGATGATTGGATCAGAGAGCTTAAGTTCTGAACTTTGTTTGACGAATGATCTCTTCTATAGTGTTACAACTTGACGTATGTGTTATTTGCCCTATAGAAAGTGTTTAAAGGAAAATGAGGAGAATAAGAATCAAGTCTCGAAGAATTGCAGGAAACATGAGGAATTTCTATCTCAACTTGGTGACTGCTTAGATCCAGAGAAGAAGAATGAAAAGGCATCAGATGAAGATTTAATTCTAAAGGTGTATGCACATGAAAAAGACAATAAGTGTAGCGGTCATTCTGACATATGCCCTGAACGGAAGTGCTGTGTTTGAGTCTGGGGGTGGCAGAGGAATGGGACAGTAGCCCAAGTATGGCATTAATTGACTCTGTGACCTGGGACAAACCTTTTCACCTCTCTGAGCTCTATTCCAAAATCCTTTCCAACATTGTTTAGGATTAATTACTCTCCAGAAAAGATTAATTGTTTTGTCTAAAATATATTTAGGTTGCCAAATACAGTTAATTATTCATCTTAACAATGTGTTTTAGGGAGTTTTTTTGTTTTAGTTACAGACAGAAGCATACACACATGCAACCCAAACCAAAACCAGCTGTGTCATTTTTCGGATACTTACTGAGTATAAGGTTAAGATTAGTTCTAAAGTACTTTTTAATTTTCCATTGAAATCAAATAATAAAAAGGTTGCCAGTAAGGTGGAAATTAGTTGGATCAGCGAATAATTCACTTGGCACATAGTGATTCATTAGGGTACCTGACAACGTTGGAGGTCCCACCCTGTCTTTGCTTATTTCACACCTTTCATATCCTTGCTTCCTGACAGATCTCCTTGCCCCCAATCTTTTTTATTAAAATTGAGGCGTAATTGACATGCAACATTATATTAGTTTCAGGGGTACAGCATAATGATTCAACACTTCTATACACTGTGAAATGATCACCATAGTAAGTCTGGTCACCATCTGTCACCATGAAAGCTTACAAAAAACTTATTTTTTTCTTGGGAGGAGAATTTTCAAGATGTACTTTCCTGGCAACTTTCAAATGTGTACTAGGATACTGTTGACTGTAGGCACTATGCTGCACAGCGCATCTCCATCACCTATTCACTTCACAGCTGGACGTCTGTATCCCCCAACCCCTTCCCCACTGGCAACAACCACTCTGTTATTCTTATTCATGAGCTTGTGTTTTGTGTTTTGTTTTGTTTGCTCATTTGTTTTTTAGATTCCACACATAAGTGAAAGCATAGAGTATTTGTCTTTCTCTTGACTTAGTTCACTTAGCATAATACTCTCAAAGTCCATCCATGTTGTCACAAATGGCAAAGTTTCATTCTCTTATTTTTTTTAAGAGAGTGCAAGTGGTGGGGGAGGGGCAGAGAGAGAGGGAGAGAGAGAGAATTTTAAGCAGGTTCCACACCCAGCACGGAGGCCAACGTGGGGCTCTATCTCACGGTCCAGACAGAGATCATGACCTGAGCCAAAATCAAAAGCTGGACCCTTAATGGACTGAGTCACCCAGGCGTCCCGCATATATCTTTCCTAAATAGTGTTTTTATTTTCTTGGGATAAATACTCAGAAGTGGAATTGCTGGATCATATGGTAATTCTATTTTTAATTTTTTGAGGAGCCTCCATACTGTTTTCCACAGTGGCTGTACCAGTTTACATTTCCACCCACAGTGCACAAGCTTTCCTCTTTCTCCACATCCTCTCCAACAGTTACTTTTTATCTTTTTGGTATTAACCATTCTGATGGATGTAAGATGTAAACTGAAACCTCATGTGGTTTTGATTTGTATTTCCTGGATGATGAATGATGTTGAACATCTTTTCATGTGTCTGCCATCTGTATGTCATCTTTGGCAAAATGGCTATTCAGGTCCTCTGCCCATTTTTTTTTTTTAAAGATTTTATTATTTATTAGAGAGAGAGAAAGAGAGAGCAAGCATGTGCACACACATGAGCAGTGGGGAGAGGCAGATGGAGAGGGAGAGGCAGACTCCACTGAGCAGGGAGCTGGACGTGGGGCTCAATCCCAGGACCCTGAGATCATGACCCAAGCTGAAGACAGACGTTTAACTGACTGAGTCACCCAGGCATCCCTGCCCATTTTTTTAATTGTATTTTTTTCCTATATGCATTCTCTATATATTTTGGATATTAACCTCTTGTCAGGTATATGATTTGCAAATATTTTCTTCCCATTCAGTAGGTTGCCTTTTCATCTTGTTGATGGTTTTCTTGGCCATGTAGAAGCTTTTCAGTGTGGTATAGTCTCACTTGTTTATTTTTGTTTTGCCTTTGCTTTTGGAGTCAGATCAAAAAAAAAAAAATTGCCAAGACTGATGTCAGTGAGTTTACTGTCTGTGTTTTTTTCCCAGGAATTTTATGGTTTCAGGCCTTATATTCAACTCTAATCCATTTTGAGTTCATTTTTGTGTGTGCTATAAGATAGTAGTCTAGTTTTATTCTTTTGCATGTGGCTGTCCAGTTTTCTCAACATCACCTATTAAAGAGACTGTCCTTTCCATATTGTATATTTGTGCCTCCTTTGTTGTAAATTAATTGACCACATGTGTGTGGGTTTATTTCTGGTCTCTCTATTCCATTCTGTTGATCTATTGTCTGCTTTTATGTTGTTACCATACTGTTTTGATGATGATACCTCTGTAATATCGTTTGGAATCAGGGAACAGGATGCCTCCAGTTTTGTTCTTTCTCAAGATTGTTATGTCTATTGAGGCTCTTTTGTGGTTCCATACAGACATTATCACTGTTCTGTGTCTCTGCAAGATGCCATTGGGATTTTGATAGGATTGCATTGAATCTATAGATTGCTTTGAGCAATACAGACTTTCTAACAGTATCAACTCTTCCAGTCCATGAGTGCAGAGTATCTTTCCATTTATTTGTGTCTCCTTCAGTTTCTTTCATTAACCCATGCAGCCAGTCTTAAAGGCCCCATCTCGGAGTTTTATTAGTAAGCTTCCCAACTGTACTTCCAGAAAACTGCAAAATCATTTCCGTTAACTTGAGGATGTGTTGCACTTGGCTGATGGGTTTTGATAGCTGAGGCGTGACAGCCTTGAGGGTGCTGGATGCATCTCCTCTTCCCTGTTGCACACCTGTGACCGGGAGCCTGGCTGTGAAAGTCCACAGTGCAGTGCAGTTCGGGAGACTGTTTTTAAAGCCACGTGATGGGGAGAAGAAAAGAGAACGAAGAACCTTCTTCTTTCATGACACCCTTTCCCCCGTCAGAGACTAGCTCC
This sequence comes from Zalophus californianus, assembly GCF_009762305.2. NCBI lineage: Eukaryota > Metazoa > Chordata > Mammalia > Carnivora > Otariidae > Zalophus > Zalophus californianus. The sequence goes on along the minus strand of NC_045601.1, from coordinate 15,530,387 downwards.
AGGTGCTAATCTGGGAGTTGATACTGTATTAATTATGCCTCATTGTCTTCTGTATTTCCAATGCTTTGACATCTGGGGCCTTGCTGACCCAGGAGAGACTGACTCAGAGGGTTAGCCAGTTCCTCGTCAGTGATCCTCCTGGGAGCCTGGCTTTCATATGCAAACCAGCCGCTCCCACATCCCCAGCCAGTTTCTATATCAGGCTCTGGGCCGGTTTCTGTATCAGGCTCTGGGCTGCTGTCCGCCTTCCGCCTTCCCTGATCACCACAGGGCTAGGTACCCGACAGCTAGGGACAGCCCTTACACTCCTCAGAGTACTAACTAGCTAGTCCCGAACCTGCTCACCTCGCCTTGCTCACTCGCTCCTATGCAAACCACAACAAGGACTCTTGCCTCTGTTTTCCTTTGCTGTCCTGTCTCCTGACTGACCCATGCTTCGCTGCGCGGCCTTGTACGGCAGGGCGTGCCCCCCCTTCTGGAAAACTGTGAGTAACAAACTGCTTTTCAAGGGCAGCTCTCTCCAGATCTGTTCACCGCACCATATGTGAATAACAAAAGAAACTATATTTTAAAACAGGTACTGGAATTCTAGGGCTTTAGCATCTCAAAAAAAAAAAAAAATCACTGGCCAAGAGCAGAAAGGTTGCTATCTTATCAACACTCACCCAGGTGTTTCCCCGGAGGAGTGGAACAAAACCACTCCTTCAATTTCAAAACCCATTTCCTCCCTTTTATAGCTCTCCCAACCCCATGTGCACCGCCCCCCAAGAAACCAAAGAGGCGTTCCTAAGGACTTAGTTTGACATCCATTTCACAGGTATTTAGTGAGTGACTACTATAGGCTAGACACGATTCTGGGTGCTGGTGGTGCCGCAGTGAATGGGATAAGACTAAATCTGTGCTCTCCCAGAAGTTTCGTTATTGTGAGATAAAGATAATGAGGACAAAACAAATATCCAATATTATCCCACCTAGTAAATGGGGTTGTGGGCATAGAGAGTGAGGCAGGGTAGAGGCGTGGCAGGCTAGTTGAGGCAGATTGGCCGAGGCTTGCCCCTCTGAGGTGGGGACTTCTTTTTTTAAGTTCACTTAATTAACATATAATGTATTATTAGTTTCAGAGGTGGAGGTCGGTGATTCATCAGTCTTATATAACACCCAGTGCTCATGACATCACATGCCCTCCTTAGTGCCCATCCCCCAGTTACCCCATCCCCCCACCACCATCCCCTCCAGTGACCCTGTTTGTTTCCTATGATTAAGACTCTCCGATGGTTTATCTCCTCTCTGATTTCGTCTTGTTTTACTTTTCCCTCCCGTCCCCTAAGATACTCTGGTTTGCTTCTTAAATTCCATATATCAGTGAGATCCTATGATACATGTCTTTCTCTGATTGGCTTATTTCCCTTAGCATAATACCCTCTAGTTCCATCCTTGTTGTTGCAAATGGCAAGATTTCATTTTTTTGGTGGCTCAGTAATATTCCATTGTGTGTATATATATATATATATATATATATACCACATCTTCTTTATCCATTCATCTGTCGGTGGACATCTGGGCTCTTTCCATAGTTGGCCTATTGTGGACATTGCTGCTATAAACATTGGGGTGCAGGTAACCCTTTGGATCACTACATTTGTATCTTTGGGGTAAATCCCCAGTAGTGCAATTGCTGGGTCATAGGGTAGCTCTGTTTTCAATTCGCTGAGGAGCCTCCATGCTGTTTTTCAGAGTGGCTGCACCAGCTTGCATTTTGAGGTGGGGACTTTTGAAGGATGTTGGGGACTGAGCATACACATATGCGGAAATGTGTTCAGGAGAGTGGGAACAGCCCTGAGTTGGGAGCAGGGCACCATGTTGGCCGGGTGCTGAGGCTGGCCACTTCCCCAGATACTGACTCTATAATGTGGGGTCTCATCTCTTCCTGTAGGCGTCCTCACGGCCCTCCAGGAGGACCTCCAGGCTGAGCTGTCTGCAGGGCTGATTCCCTGGGCCAATAAGCCTGTCTGATTTCATTTTCCCCTCCTTGTAAATCTTACAGATCTTACTCCTGCTTTCAGCTGACAACCCAAATGCACAACATAGAGAGTGAAAAGCTCTGCTAATCCCAATGATAGCCACTGTTTGAGCATGTTATTCAGGATTTTTCTATGCTTATATTAATTAGAAGGATTTTCTTTTTAAAAAGAGAGTCCCTCTTTCTTCTGTGTGTGTTTCCCCCAGTGCCAGGTAGCGCCTTGCATGCAGTTGGCGCCAGTGGACGTGGGCAGAATAGAAGTCCCTTGCTTCCTCCCCTGCTGTAATCTCTGTAGAACATCACCTTTCCTCTATTATTTAAGCCAGGGGCTTGCTGACGCTTGCTCTGTCGGGAAGCTTTTGGCAAGACTCTCAGCAGTGTTGCCTGGAGCTATCTTTTGATTAATTTTAATTTGATCACTGGGTCTGTGCATAACAATAGTTTAGAGGCTGCTTTTGAAAATGTGTTCTTTTGACTGGATGGAGGGATAGTGCTTTCACTGGTTTCATGTGATCATGCAGTCAGCGGGGTACATAGATCAGAGTTGCTTAGAGGAAGCCGTGTGAAATTGCTAATTTTTATAGGATTGCTAATATTATAGTAATTGCTTTCTCTGCAGCTTAGAGAGCTTTGCGAGGAAAATACATTCGTGAAAGGACAGATTGTTACTCTTGAAGAGACTATAAATGTCCATGAGATGGAAGCAAAAGCTAGCAGAGAAACCATCACGAGGCTGGTTTCAGAAGTAAACAGAGAGCAGAAAAAAGCTGCCTCCTGCACCGAGGAGAAAGACAAGCTGAACCAGGTACAGTATGTGAAGTGTGCATGTGCACCTGCGATCATGTTTATGAAGCAGAAATTGAAAACCAGATGTGGGTGAGCACACTGGCGTTACTGACCACAGTTTCAAAAGGCTGCTGTCAGCAGGAGGGCTGGTGGCAGCATGGGACGTGGTGACCCGAGCAGGCCGTTGGGTACATAGTTTTTTCCTCATTAGAAAAAAAAAAAAAAGACACACAACACATTTAAAAGTAGAGTTTGTAGAGAATTTTGTCCTGCTTTAGTTAGACTCTAAGGATTTTTGAAGCTCAAACATTAACTTTTTTTGAAAAGTAGGTAATGCATCCACCAGATACAGAATTCCAAATAGACATAAGGGTTTATGGTGAAAATCGTCCCCACCCCCACCCCTCCCACCAGCCACCCAGTTGTTCTCCTCAGAGGCAACCTCTGTTAACAATTATTTTTTTTTATATACCTTTCTAGAAATGTTCTTTGATGTGTATACTTATTCTTTTTCTTTTTTTAATTTTAATACAAATAGCAACATGCTCTGCATTATATTTTTCCCTTCATTTATTTTTTGACACAAAATGGTAATATACCACACACTATTATAAGCAAGGCTGCTATGAATAATCTTATATTTTTTGGCATGCATGAGAATATATCAGTGAGACAAAAACCCTAGAAGTATACTTGCAGGGTCGAAGGAGATGAGTGTTACTTAGAAGAGACCATCAAAGGGAAGTTCCTCAATGCTAGACCGTTATTTGTACAATGAATTGCTTGATCTTTTCAAATTACCCCAAGCTCTGTTTGAGCATGCCAATTAATACTGTATGTTTTTTAACACTATATAATCTTTCAATTAAATTTTTATATTTTTGTGACAAAGAAACTAATTATGGGATTAATAATAATGGTGAATTTTCAAAAGCAAAAGTGAGCCAATGCAATCAGTTAACAAAGTACGTAAGAGACAATTAAGTGGTAAAGGAGATGTAGTTCAAAATTAGGAAATGACTGGACTGGATTCAGGTTAAATGATTTTGGCAAGGGCACTTCAAAGCTTAAGTTGTAGACTTCATGTTATAGGCAAGTCATGCTAGATTGTTCCTTGTTGCTGACACTAAGTTTGCCCATCTCTTTAGCATAAAGGGACATTTTTTTTTCTTCTGCAGTTAAATAAGGTATCTCTGGGCATATTATTTCTGATAACTGGCAGATTATTTCTGTTCCCCATTGACTTTACTGAGTGGTGTTATCATCATTGATTTTTGTCTGGATTAATTTACATCATGGGTGGCAAAAAGGTAATATTCTAATTTTACCATTCCTTCTGCTTATTAGCTGGCATTAAAGCTTTTTATTTCTTTTCTTTTCAGTTCTATGGACCCATGGATTTTTATTTACTCACTGTGTTACCATCAATTACTTTTTTTTTTTTTTTGGTGCTCCAAATTCACTATATCGGCTCAGTAGCAGCCCCTTTAAGATGGTCTCTGTGACCTTGTAAACTGACTCTAGTCTTTTAACAGTTCTTTGCTTTTTCTGACAGAAGTCATCGCCTCTTAGGATCACTTAGAATTTTCAGATTACAGAACTAAAATCAGCCTGTATTGTAGGGAGCGTTGGTGCCTTTTCCTGGAGAATGGTGCTTAAAACCAAGATTTAGGCTCTCAGTGTGCTCATTGCTTTTGGGCTGTCATTTCTTTAGGTGACCAGAGCTAGAAATACATTTTTAGTCATAAACTAATACTGGTATTTTTTAATTAAAAGCGATATTTAGAGTTTTCCTAATATCTTTGTGTTTTATATTAGTATTGTTCGAATCTTAATCATAATATCTACTCATTTGCTTTGTCTTACAATATACATAAAATTATTTCAAAATTACGCTTTTAACATCTTACCTACCAGTGAGCCTTCTGAGTGAAGTTTTAGGCTCTCAGATTTTTTTACATTAATACTGTCAGCAATCATTAGTATAATAGTCACCATTTATCGATCACTTACCATTAGCACAGTCATTGTGCTGAGTGTACTTTGCTCAAGTTCACATAGCTCGTAAGTGGCAAAGCTGGGATTTGAACCCTGGTCAATACGTTACTTTGCTGTCATCAGTAATCCCTTTCCATGTATAGTCAGCTATACCCTACATATCTGTCTGATGCCATCTTGTCAGCAGGACAAGAACAGTAAGTAGCTATGCAAATTTCCTCAGTGAATGAATAACTTGAATTTGATTACAAATTGTAGTTATTAAAGTATCAAGCCTTGGGGCGCCTGGGTGGCTCAGTTGGTTAAGTGACTGCTTTCGGCTCGGATCATGATCCTGGAGTCCCGGGATCGAGTCCCACATCGGGCTCCCTGCTCAGCAGGGAGTCTGCTTCTCCCTCTGACCCTCCCCCCTCTCATGCTCTCTCTCTCTCATTCTCTCTCAAATAAATAAATAAAATCTTTAAAAAAAAAAGTATCAAGCCTTGAAAATTAGGCATTATTTAATATTTACCTGTAAGAAAGCATTTCTGAAGATAAGCAGTAGGAAATGAGAATGCGTTATAAGAGCACATTAAAAAAAACGTAACTTATTTCTTATATGTATCTTTACTTGTAAATGATGCAATGTTGTTCAGACTTGGAAACACATTCGTTTTGGGATGAAGTTCCTGCCAAAATAATAAAAATTGTAAAAAAAAAAGGGCAATAAAAAACTTGAGGTCTTTTTAAAGTGCTCATTCATAGGATTATGACTCCAAAGATTGACTACCGAAAAATACTGTCAAGTGGTTTTACTGACATTAATGGCCTCAGGAAGAGTCATCATAATGCTTTCTAAAGCTCTGTTTTTGTGTAGGACTTACTTTATTAGTGAAGCCCAGAATGACTGCAGAAGTAGTAGTATTTGCACGCTGGGGTCCTGTTTTTACAAAACACAACTTTTCTCATTTTCTTAATTACTCTACTTACTTTATGACTTTTACTTTATGAAAATTTTCCAAATAAAAATCCAGGTGATTTATTATATATATGGTAAATATATTATTTGAAAATCTTAAGTAGTTAATATTGAAGTATGTTTTAACAACTATCAAAGATTGGCAGTTTTTCTTTCATTTATTTTGAAATAATCCAGTGTTGAAAAGAGTAGGCACTTTCCCTAAAACAAGCCACACACACATTTCCTATAGGCCATACAAGTTCAGATCAGCAGATCAGAAACTAAACTTACTTATGGGATTTCAGACAGCTTCTTTTCCTTCATGCTGTTCACATTAGCTTTAATTCTCGTAGCTAGAATCGAAGCTAAGAAAGAATATTGGTAGGTCTGGTTTGGAAGGATGTCCCTTCTGCTTGTTTGGTTTTTTACCATGAAGTAGCGAATGGAAGAGAGAACAGCCTGAGACAGTTCACAGGGAGTAGAGTGGTTAAGAGGCTAGGCTCTCAGGTTTTTATCTGGGCTCCAGAGTCATTTGGCTATGTGATCTGAGGCTTATGATCTTATCTCTTGGAACCTCAGTTTCTTGTCTGTAAAATAGAAAAGTAATTTAAGGATCCATCTCTTAAAATTATTCTTAGCACTAGATGACATAATATACACGAAGTACTCAGGACATGCCCATCACATAATTGATGCTCAGTGTTTTTATTTCCTTTTCCTAATTATTTACATTCACCCAGGGATCCAAAGAAACAAATTTATTTTAAGGGTATAGGCATATGGAAATAAGTTCCTGGAAGTGAGGATTTATTAGACAGGATAAATTACTAAAGAAATTGAAGGTCTCTTTACAATCCTGGAATCATGATGTTGGCAGTGACCTTAAGGTCTTTTAGAATCTAGATCATGTAACCCTCTATGTGAAATCAGAATCATCTTTAAAATGTCACTGTCTAGCTAGTTTCCAGCCTTCACTTGAACTCTTCCATAGACAGGGAACCCACTACTGAACAAGGAGGTCCATATTCTCTATATAGTTTTTTTTTAAAAAAGATTTATTTGAGAGAGAGAGAGAGAGAGAGAGAGAACAGGTGGGAGGGGCAGAGGGAGAGGGAGAGAGAATTCCAGGCCAGCTCTGCACTGAGTGCAGAGCCCAAATGCAGGGCTTGATCCCACAACCATGAGATCACGACCTGAGCCAAAATCAAGAGTCAGCCACTCAACTGACTGCACCACCCAGGCGCCCCTCTCTGTATGGTTCTAATTGTTTGACAATTCTTCATTATAGCAAGTCAGAATCAGGATCCCCATAATGTACATCCTCATCTTGGTTCTGTTTTCATGAAACTTCATAGAATAAATTGAAATCGCTTTCTTATGGCTAACTTCAAAGCATTTGCAGACATCTGTCGTGGATTTCTAAGTCTTTTCTTTTGGCTAAGCAGTCTGTATCTCTCAAACTTTGAAACTTCTTTCTTATCATCTGTGAGGTTAGGAGAGTTCTAGCCTCTGGGTGAGGAATTAAAATGAAAATAAACACTAAAATCATATCTTCTCGTATTATAAAAAATGAAACTGTTCATAAGACTCTGAAATAAAATTTAAAACCCTCTCTCCTTCCACTTCTAGTCTCACTGGGGCATTCCTACTTTAGCTTCTGACAGTTACCGTTGAGACTTTAAAGGAATACATTTCTATTCTTGATTCACCAACATGAAATGGTATTTTTAGACTTTTTGCTACAATGTGGAAGAATTTAATGCCTTTTACTTTTTTACTTCCCTCTCTCTACTTCCCAGTTTTACTTTATTATTGTATTTACATTGTCAAGGTTTATAATATTTACATTCTGTTCTGTAACTATAATTAAGTCTTCCATGCTTTGCCTTTAGATTCACTCTATGCATCCAAAATAAGTTAAAACAGCATTTTAAATAGCACAATTACATAAATGTTTTTATTCTGGGTGTAATGCTAGCATGTGATGCTGAACCCATTCCATTTTGACAATGTCCCTCTTAAAAGTTCCAGCTGGGAACTGTCCATGGTCCTCCAGGCACAATCTGACCAGTTCAGAGCGGAGCGTTTGCAGTACTATAGTGAAGCCCAGAACACAGTGGCCTCACGGGCAGCTAAATTCATTGTCAACTTGTATTGTGTTTGTCAATAATGAGAATTTCAAACTTACACTGAATTTTTATTATTTTCCAAGGTTGATGGTGTCACTGGGACAGCCTAAGGGGTGTGTATGTCTGTGTGTGTGTTGCTATCACTATTGACTCAGCACTTTAAATGGACCAGAATTTCCTGGATGTTTTCATAGTTGTCTCTGTTCTATCATATCTTCCTTCCATTTCTAGTCCCCCAGCTACAGGTCCCTTCTCTAGAGATGATCAGAACTGGCAGTCACTTGTGCTTGGTTCTAGAGAGATGCTCTTTTTATGTAAGTACAATGGCGCTAGACACATGGTTAGGTACCTTACTTTTTTCACTGACTGTATCTTGGAGAGTCTTCCATATCAGTACATAAAAAATTTCCTCAGTTCTTTTTAGGAACTACATATGTTCTATGGTACAGATGTCTCATATTTGTTTAACTGGTCACATATCAGTGAATATTTGTGTAGTACCTAATCTTTTGCTGTATTGTAATGGAATAACTTTAAAAATTTTTTTTTAAATTTTAATTCGATTAATTAACATATAGAGTATTATTGGTTTCAGAGGTACAGGTCTGTGATTCATCAGTCTTATATAATACCCCATGCCCATTACATCACATGCCCTTCTTAATGTTCATCCCCCAGTTACCCCATCCCGCCACCCCTCTCCTCTCCAACAACCCTCAGTTTGTTTCCAATGATTAAGAGTCTCTTATGGTTTTTCTCCCTCTCTGGTTTTGTCTTGTTTTATCTTTTCCTCTCCTTCCCCTATGATCCTCTGTTTTGTCTTAAATTCCACATGTCAGTAAGATCATATGATTATTATCTTTCTGTGATTGACTTATTTTGCTTAGCATAATACCCTCTAGTTGTAATGGAATAACTTTGCACATACGTCATTTTCCATATTCAGTAATCTATCCTGCAGATCTATTCTTGGGACTGGAATTGCAGGACCACGGGGTATGTGCATATTCTATTTTGTTAGATGTTTATACCAGAATTACACCTATCCACACTCCCACCAACAATGTATAAGAGCACATGTTTGGGGAGAATTTCTGAGTTTATTTCTTAATTTTAAATGCAGTAGGTAAAAAAAATCAACTGGTTTTTCATTTTACAAAAATTTTTTTTAAAGATTTTTATTTATTTTTCAACAGAGAGAGAGAGACAGCGAGAGAGGGAACACAAGCAGGGGGAGTGGGAGAGGGAGAAGCAGGCTTCCTGCCGAGCAGGGAGCCCGATGTGGGACTTGATCCCAGAACCCTGGGATCATGACCTGAGCTGAAGGCAGACACCCAACCGACTGAGCCACCCAGGCGTCCCATCATTTTACAAAAATCTTCTAAGGTTGGATGAATTAAACTCAAGACAGAGGTTCTCCACCTGGATGATAATTAGTCATGTATTTTTGGTAGTTAGCAACACTAAAATAGGAAACAATTGCATTTTAAAAACAAACCTTTGAATGCTTTTATCACATAATGCATTTAATTGGGAATTAACACAGAGATGCATATAATTGGGAAGGTAAATCGAATGCCTTAGTCATATTATTTACAAGTGCTTTTGTTAAAAGTGGTTGTGAAGGGGTCATTATTCATTTCTTGCATTGGTAGGACAAATGAAAAGTTAAAAGAATTTGGTTAAACAAGTCATCCCTATCACTGTCTCTCTAGGGGCTGTCCTCTTTGGCAAATGTTTTCCTTTGTGGAGGTCAGCCCTGATTTTGCTCAGAGGGTGCTACCTGTTTCTTATTCTGTGTGTCAGTGTGGTCTGACAGCAGTCCCCAGGGCCTGGCCAGTGATACCGATGTCACATTACTTGAGTGGATCCTTGAGGTAGCCATGCAACCAGACTCCACTCCAGCGCTCTGCCAGCTCTGTGGGTAATTGCGTTTGTAGTCTGAGGACTTCTGTTTACAGCAGATCAGCCCAGTGCTCCTAAATCCTGAAGCACTTAATCAGAGCGCTGAGGCAGGGGCCGTCCCTAAGGCCTTGCCCCTGGCTCCCCAGGCCTGCACTTCATGTGAGAAACACCATAGAGTTCACTGGGCTGAAACAGGTCCAGAAAAGAAATCCGGCCTGCTGCCACGTGCCACGGTATTTTATGACCACAAATTCAGTTTTCTGATTTTTACCAGTCATAAAGTTTTGTGCTTTGGATTTGTTGGGGACTGTTTGGGCTCTTGTCTCAAGGGCAGGGAGACAATAGTCTGATATTGGGGTTGGAACAAATTCCTCAGAGCTGGAATATTTTAACTGGTTTAATGGTCTCCTGGCATAAGCTGCCAGTTGATTAGCACACTTCAAACTGACAGTAAGTCTATAGTACTCAAGCGTCTGATATATTTTTTTGTGTGTATTTTGAGGACCTTTTGTATGTAGTTAAAAATATCACTCCCTGGGTCATGGAAACTCCCCTCTTTTGCATTAGGGGTTTTCTTTCCATAGAATAGTCTATGGAAACATAGGATGTTTCCATAGAATATTCTAGAGGGTTTTAGGGCTTGGAGGGGATTAGAATTAATTTTCATCTCTGCATCATTGAATTTGGGACCTTCAGTTTTCTAACTGCATGTTCGACGGTCCTTTCTAAGTAAAGTAGGGGCCTAATTTATTATCACCAGTACTGATACTGGTTACCTGAATTGAGTAGCTATTGTATTACTATCCAAAAAGAGATCTGTGAAGTGTTAAAATACTGTATTTGTGATAAAGTGTCCTTGACTCTACCTTAAGAGCCATAATTTAATTAGCAGCAGTGGGGCTTCTCCACAAAAAGGACTGGTATCGAAAGGGAAGGGGGAAATGAAGCTGTTGCCAGGACCTTGAGAAGCAAAGCATTTCATGAAATAGGTTCCACAATTAGTTTAGCCATTACTTTTCTGAAAAGGCCAGTCTTCTTTAATGACCTATCCACACTCAATGACTTTTTATTTCAAATTGATGCCAGGGACTTCCTTGATTTAAAAAAAATCACCAGAAAGAAAAAAAAAAGTAAGATATTCTCTTTTTTAAAAAAAGTAAAGAAGTAGACCCAGCAATTGCACTACTGGAGATTTACCCCAAAGATACAAATGTAGTGATCCGAAGGGGCCCGTGCACCTCAATGTTTATAGCAGCAATGTCCACAATAGCCAAACTATGGGAGGAGCTTAGATGTCCATCAACAGATGAATGGATAAAGAAGTTGTGGTACACACACACACACACACACACACACACACACACACTAGAATATTAGGCAGCCATCAAAAAAATGAAATCTTGCCATTTGCAACAACGTGGATGGAACTAGAGGGTATTATGCTAAGCGAAATAAGTCAATCAGAGAAAGACAAATATCGTATGATCTCACTGATATGAGGAATTTGAGAAACAAGACAGAGGATCATAGGAGAAGAGAAGGAAAAATGAAACAAGATGAAACCAGAGAGGGAGACAAACCATAAGAGACTCTTAATCTCTGTGTAAGACTGATGAATCACAGATCTGTTCCCTTGAAACAAATAATACATTATATGTTAATAAAAATTTTTTTTAAAAAGCAGGCATATGTGATAACCAATGATAACCTGTTTTTTGCAAGCCTAAATTGGGGGTGCATCTTTTAAAATGAGGGTTTTTTTTAAAAAAAACACTTTGCAGATGATTATCTTGGCGTACTTGAGAGAAGCTGCACGGGCATAAAATCAGTTGTCTTAGTGTCTTCCTGTCTTTCACCCAGGGTATTTGTCTTTCTCTCTACTTGCTAAGAACAGGAAATTGCAAAAATAAAGATTTAATCGGTTAAAAAGAAAAGAAAAGTAGCATTTCAAGGAACATCTTTCTTGTCTCCAAGCTGTTGGTGGAGATAAATTCCTTCTGAAGTTCAATTCTGGTGCAAAAGGGATGAGGGCATTTTAACTAACAGCCTGAAATGTGGGCGCCTGGGTGGCTCAGTTGGTTAAGCAACTGCCTTCAGCTCAGGTCATGATCCTGGAGTCCCGGGATCGAGTCCCACATCAGGCTCCCTGCTCTGCGGGGAGTCTGCTTCTCCCTCTGACCCTCTTCCCTCTCGTGCTCTCTATCTCTCATTCTCTCTCTCTCAAATAAATAATAAAATAAAATCTTTAAAAAAAAAAAAAAAAAAAAAAAAACAGCCTGAAATGTTACTGGCCTGTTTAGACATGGAATCTGTTATTCAAAGATAGTGTTTCTTTTCTGTTGCTTTTGACCCTAACATACTATTTGTAATAAATAACAAATTTTATTTATTTATTTTTTTGCCAGTTACCTAGGCTGCAGTACTGTAGCAGTGCTGGTTAACAAGTTGTTTATTCTTATTTAATGTGAACTCGGGTATTTTAGAAATCCCTGTGAACAAGTTGCTTTTTTTTTTTAAATCACTTTTAAAGATGCCCCTTTTATGCCTCTTTGGATCCTTCTAGATTATAGTACATAGAAGCAGGTGCACAGGTAGCCTCCCTTATGCCCTTCATTTATTTTTGTGGACCTAACAATACACATTATATGCTTTCAAATTATTATTCTCAGTGTGGTACTTTATTTCCCTCTACTTTTATTTTTTATTTTTTTAAAGATTTTATTTATTTATCTGACAGAGAGATACAGCGAGAGAGGGAACACAAGCAGGGGGAGAGGGAGAAGCAGGCTTCCTGTGGAGCAGGGAGCTCGATGTGGGGCTTGATCCCAGGACCCTGGGATCATGACCTGAGCCGAAGGCAGACACCCAGTGACTGAGCCACCCAGGCGCCCTATTTCCCTCTACTTTTAATTCTCCCACCCACCGAATGGCTGGATATTTCTGTCTCTCTTCTTCAGGTTCTATCCATTTTATGAGACAAGGAGATACACAGTAAGTGAATGTTGAAAGAAAGATCTGATTTTCCTTTATGCCATGATGTTTTTATGAAAACGCTACTCTATTTAGAATAGTATTAAGGAGGCATCTTTATTCAGACAATTTTTAGTGCATAGGACGCTTTTAGTAGGTAGGACTCTGAAAGTTTACTGTTTATTCAGAATCAATTTCCATGTATGTCAAGCTTTAGAGCAGATAATTCTGTAAACATTTTCTATCTATGGATTGCCTTTTACCAGCATGCTAGACAGCAATTTGTTTTTATTAATTCTTTCTCAAGGTCCACACAGGAAAGGCTTATAGGTCAGTGTCCTTTTCTTAGCTCTGGTTTAACATCCCTTCTCTTTCTTAGACACTTACAGTTAGCTGACATCGCCTTTACAATTCAATAACTTTAGGAAAAGGTGGTGGGGAACTTACAGTTAAACAGGGAATGTAAAGAATTAACCCTCACTCCATGAAGTCTGTAAGCAAGGTAAATAAAAAGCAAATGCAAGCGTCCCTCAGTGGCTGCTAAGGTTCCTGTCTTCACTGTCTGTAATTGTTTTCAGGACTTGCTCCGTGCTGTAGAGACCAAAGGAGTTCTTGAAAGGGAAGTCAGGATCCTCCAAGAAAGGCTGCTTGCTGGCCAGCGGGTCTGGGATGCTTCGAAGCAGGAGCTGAGCCTCTTGAAGAAAAGATCTTGTGAGTTGGAGAAGAGTCTGGAGGCCAGTCTGGATGCGGCTGCAGCCTCGAGAAGCCAGTACTCCTCATTTAGGGAGGAAGTCGCCGCCTTGCTTAGAGGCAGTGGGGACACGACGGGGCCCACGGAGGATGCCGTTGTGGAAAGGATCCGAGAAATGACCAGCCAGGAAGAGAGCAGGAAAAGGGTGAGTGGGAGGTGGCTGCTTGTAAGATTCTTGAGGACAGTAATTTGCTGGATCATTTAAATGTGGCTTTTATTACTTTCAATTATATAGCATACTTTGGCAGCCTGGAGAGTCACTTAAGTGACAGCTGACTACGATGTGGGTTCTGGAGTCAGAGCTACGTGTGCTCAATCCTGTCTCTCCTGCACACTCGCTCACTCCAGGTGTGACGTGGGCAGGATCCTAAGATGACAGCCTCTGAGATTGTGTTTTCTCATCCACTGGACAGGGGAGGCTCTGGGGCCACACCCCTTGTCTGAACCCGCCGGGGCCCGATGTGTTTTAGAATTCAGAATTTTTCAGGGTTTTGAAAGGTCAAATAGTAACACAGAATGGTAATGGAGAGAATGCTCTTACACATTCCTCCTCAGTGGGGTGTGGGGCAGCACCCCATAATCAACCACATTCATCGTTCTGCAGCAAAGCCCGTGGCGGCTCCATCATGTGGAATGCACCAGGACCATAAGCTTCGTGGCACTTTGGGGTAGGGTTTGCTGCCAAATCCCGTCAGGTCAAGCTTTATCAGTAAGTGAGTGATGGAAAAAGCCATCAGTTTTCAGATGCTTTTGGGTTTCGGAATTGCAGACAAGATTTCCTAGACCTGGAAGAGTATCTGCTTCATAAGGTTATTGTTTGCTGAAAGCATTAAATGAAAAATAATGGTTGTGAAGTCCTTAACACACTACCTGGCCAATAATGATGATAAACATTAACCCTTGCTGCCCCCGCTTCTCTTCTTCTCTGTCCTCCTTCATAATGGTGCCTGAACAGTCTTTTAAGGGACTTATTTAACCCATGGAGAAAGATGTTTTAATTCACATATATGACTGAGGATTGTTGAATTTTGTTACCTTGTTTATACTATTAACAATTCTCCTTTACTACATAGCTTTGCTTAGCTGTGTCAACTTCAGCCTGACTCTGTTTAAATTACCATCAAATCTAAATTATTGAAGTCCTTATTAATGAGGTTTTAAAGTGAACAATATCCAAATTCTAGGTATAATTCCATTGTGATCTGTTTCTTCCATGAGTTCATGCCAATTTTTCCCTCTCTTGATGTTTCTAAAATACCCAGAGAAATCACTAACTCAGAGTTCATGATTGCATTTGACAATTTCCTTTAATGATCAAACATTTTCAGTTCCCTTTAAAAATTCTCCACAATTTGGGGTGCCTGGGTGGCGAAGCTGGTTAAGCGTCCGGCTGTCGGTTTCCGCTCAGGTCGTGATCTCAGGGTTGTGAGATCAAGCCCCGAGTGGGGCTCCCCACTCAGCATGGAGTCTGCTTGAGGCTCTCTCTCCCTCTTCCTCTGCCCCCCTCCCTGCTCTCGTTCACTCTTTCTCTCTCTCAAATAAATAAATAAATCTTAAAAAAACATTCTCCAAAATTCATGTGTGTTCTTAGGAGCAGCCCAAGTGACCCTTTTGTCCAAGTGTAGGATTCTTTTTGTGGATATAAAATGGTCATCCTGTGACATGTGCAGGTCTCTGAGAGTAACTCAGTTTTTCTCGTGATTGGTACTGGATTGGAGAAGAAAATTATTTCCAGGACTGAGAAATACTTCCGTCAGTTATTTACCTTGACTAGCAGTCGATGTACTTCAGTAGCTAATGGTTCTTTACCATTTTGTTTTATTGCTTCCCTCTTCTGTTTTCCCAAATGTTTTCCTCAAATTCTTTTAATTCAGCATGTGAAACATGGCATAAAATTGTCAGCATGATGTATATGTTTATTTTCTAAAGCAAAATGATGTAAATTGGTTAAGCTGGCTATGCCTCTCCCCAGCCCCCCATAAAAATCAGAATGATTCAGAGTCTTTTTAGTGCTTTTGTCTGCCTCTTCTACCCTGTAATTTTTTTTCAATAGCTGTTCTCACTATTTAAAAGCCTGAAATCAAGCATATAGCTGGGGTCTTGTGTGACTCATCTTCATGTAAAATTAGGAGAAAATGGATTTCATATATTGTCTTAGAAATGTTTCTGAAGAATGGGAGATTTACAAATTGATGAATCTGTTTGTGGAGGAGGCTGTGCACCCCTGGACAGTTGCCTTGGTTAAACACACACTCAGCGGTTGAGTAATACCCACGGGGAGCCCCAAGGGTGGGTTTAGGCGGGGCCTGGCAAATTCGCCGTTTCAGGTCGACTCCTACTTTCTGAACCTTGCTTTTCTTGTTTACCTTGTTGCTGTTCATTTTGACTCTCCTGTGTTTGCAATTCTCTGTAGAATTCAGGACACCACCCACACTTTTTCAGTAAGTCATTTCTGCTTGTTCCTTGCTTTTCTGCTTACAGCAAAACCAAGTTCTCTTTTTAAAAGCATTACCAGATCTTGGGAGTAGGGTTTCTCAGGCTTGGCACTATTGACATTTCAGGCTGGATAATCCTTTGTCGTGGGCCCATTCTGTACACTGTAGGGTATATAGCAGCATCTCTGGCTTCTGCCCACTAGGTACCAGTTGCACCATTTCCTCCCTCAATTTGTAACAACCAAAGATGCCGCCAGACAAATGTCCCTGGAGGGTAAGATTATCGCCAGTTGGAAACCGCTCTCCTAGAGGAATGCCCTACTGTTGGGTTCCTAGGAATTCTAAATGAGCGTAGATATTATTTAGCCTTGAAATTTCAGTACCCTTGTAACAGGTGTTTTTGAAATAATGATGTCTTGCACAATGACAGAAAGTTGCGACATTTTCAGATTTAGTGTGGAATTTTGAGGCAAACATCTTTCTCTTACTTTTAGATGTTTCCTAACTGCTAATCCTGTGGATGAGAAATGATTATGTACAGAGAGGACATGATCATGATTGATTTCTATGTCATTTCTTAAGTTAAAGACAATTCATACAAGCTCAGAAATGTTTATCTAGACAGCTCTTTTGTTCTTTAGGCACACATAGGGCTTTATTTCCTCTGCTGGAGTGTTTCTTGGTTTAGTGGCTCTCTGGGAACCGTGGGGATCCAGCCTGAGGCTCTAAAGGACCTGAGGCGAGCTCCACACACACCCCCACTCCCTCATCTGATCTAATCATTCTGCTCTCTTCTTAATCCTACAATACACTAAATCAAACATTTACCTAGAAACTTTGGCAGACTCCCACTGACATTTCATTGCCCCAAATTATGTTACATGGCCACTCCAGGTGACAGGGCCATCTGGTAGAGTGAAAAGGTAGAGATTTTGGTTCTCCCAGCATCACAGTGTAGTAATACCCTAGGATGGCCATAACAAAGTACCACTAACTTGGTGGCTTAAACAATAGAGGTGTGTTGTCTCCTAGTTCTGGAGGCTAGAAGTCTAAAATCATGGTGGATTGGTTCCTTCCGAGGCTGTAAGGGAGAATCTGTTCCAGGTTTTTCGCCTAGCTTCTGGTAGCCTCATGTAGTCCTTGGCTTATGGATGGAATTCTCTCTGTATCTTCACATTATTTTCCTTCTATTTGTGTGTGTCTCTGTGTCCAAATTTTTCCTGTTTTGTAAGGACACCAGTTGTATTGCATTAGGGCCCAGGTCTGTAAAGACTCAATTTCCAAATAAGGGCACATTCTGAGGTACTGGGGGACTTGAACATACCTCTTTGTTGGAGGACCCAATTTAACCTGTAGCAAAAGTGGACATGCACAAAGGTGGAGGGAGTGGAGACAGCCAGTCAATAGGGTTGCCCAAACAAATGGATAAGAAGGAAGGAAAATTTGATTGATATTTTATTCCTGGTTCCCGACAACATAGTTTATATATTTCCTCAGTAAAAGTTATAGCTTGAATAAGGAGAAAAGAGTTTTATGTCCAAAAGGCACTGGTCCTTAAGTGACCCAAGTGGCTCTTCCTCAGTTTAGAACTCTTGTGCTTCCATTTGGTTTAATCTTAGGGCAAAAGTGCCTCTCTGGTGAAATCAACAACTACTTGTCCTTGGCAAGTGAATTAATTCTTTTAGGGCATTATGACTTCACTTCCAAAAAACAGGCTGCTTGTTGTTGAAGTATAATTTACTTCCATGCCTTTTTATTTTATGAGGTATGTTTTCTTTACTATAATCCACCCCCCCCCCATTCCCATCCCTGGCACATTTTGTCCCATGGAATATCAGGGATATGTTAACAGATGATACTAAGAAAAAGAAGAAAAAAAATAAAAAGATTACTGATTCTTTGGAGTTCTTGGTGTTAAAAACACAACCCATCTTTACAGTTTTGGCAAGACACGTATATTCACCCAGGCACCCATTTGATGTTCCCAAGAACCGAGTCAGATTGGGATGTTAATTTATTTGAATAAATCTATGTACATTTAGCTCTGGAAAAAAAAAAATGGTGCTGTCACATGTACCGAGACCCAACTAAGCTCAGTTCTTTGTCGCCTAGAATGTGGAGAGCTTCTCAGCTGTTTGCTCCTCTCTGGACACAAGAATTTTTGTCAGGGCAGTTTGTAGGTTCTGCATGGTTCAGCCATCTCCATACTAGTGGTTTAAAAAGTTATACTATGCTGGGGCGCCTGGGTGGCTCAGTCGTTAAGCGTCTGCCTTCAGCTCAGGTCATGATCCCAGCGTCCTGGGATCGAGCCCCGCATCGGGCTCCCTGCTCAGCGGGAAGCCTGCTTCTCCCTCTCCCACTCTCCCTGCTTGTGTTCCCTCTCTTGCTGTCTTTCTCTGTCAAATAAATGAATAAAATCTTAAAAAAAAAAGTTATACTATGCTGAGTCTTCAAGTTCCGTGGAACCCTCTTGGGTCCCCTCGGGGTGAGGATCCAGGAGCAACCCTTTCACCTTTGATTTAGCACATTGTCCTGTATTTGTGCTTCCCAGAAAGATTTTCAGTTGAAAAACAGGTTCTATGGGCTGCCAGTGGTTTGAGAAACATGACACAGGACAATTCCTGCAGGGCCCCTTTAACTCTTTATGACAAAAGCATAGGACCGACTCAACCAACATACTGGGGTAGTAATACTGATGATCAGAATGAATGCAGTGTGTTGAACTTCAGTTGGGTGTGCAATACTGTGCTACTCACATTATCTAAGTTATCATCTGATCATCAAAGCAAAGATGCTGAGTTTCAGAGAGGTTAAAGTACTTGCTTCAGTTCACATGCTGGTGAGGAGTAGAATGGGCACTCGAGACCAGGACTATTTGACTCCAAAGACCCCGTGCCACAGTCCGGTCTCCATCAAGATGTCCTCTTCTTTCTTCAGGGTCATTAAGACTCCCTTGGTTTAACTTCCTGTGGGTGCCTGAGGGGTCATCTTCAAAATGGAGTCTTTACTGATCAGTCTCTGTGGAAGGCATTGCTTTCTTCGGGGAAATACATACAGATAATGTAATATCTGTAAATGGCACCCCCCTCCCCCAAGTCAGTATCTTGGGGTGTTGTTTGATGGATGTTGTTTTGTAAGTTACTTTGTGTATTGTACCAAGACTCTTGCATTAAGATCACACCTATTATCAGTAAGTGCCGATGGTAGGAAATAACGACCTGAGGTTCTCGGAGGCTCTTACTCTGTAATTAAATTTGAAATTTCCTTGGAGAATATAATTCCTTGGATGTGGTACTAAGCAGCTTGCCATCAAATAGTTGATTTCAAGTACCCACAGCAGTATAGAATTAATTGAATTACAGGCCTGGGACCTTGAGAGCCATGGAAGCACAGGATTAGAGCATTTAGAGATCTAATAGTATAACATTCCTGATTGCAGCCCTTCAGTCCACTCCATAACACTGTTTACACATGGTTGGCCAATTTCTTACCATCTCCAGTGACTGGGAATCCACTGCCAGACATGGGAAGATGCTTAAAATATGAGGTAAACACAAAGACATAAAATTGCAAATATAGTATCTCAACTCTGTTTTAACAGTGCATAAAAATAGATTTAAATATAGAGCAGGAGGGAGAGAGAGAGAGAGAGAGAGAGAATCTTAAGCAGACTCCATGCCCGGCATGGAACCCAATGTGAGGCTTGATCTCACAACCCTGAGATCATGACCTGAGCTGAAATCAAGAGCCGGACACTTAACTGATTGAGCAACATAGGCACCCTATTTGAAAACATTAATAGTTGTTCTCTCTGGGTGGGGATTATTTCTTTTTCTTATTTATACTTTTTAAAATCCTTAATGAATCTTTTATAGTGGGCATGTATTACTTTGTAATTATGGGGACCAGGAGAAATTCTTCCTTATACTGAAGTGGAATTATTTCTCTGATTTATATCTGTTAGTCCTTAAGCTCTGAGGGCAACTCAGAACAAACCTTATTATTCTTCCATATAATAGGCTTTCAAAATATTTGAGGATGGCTTGAGTGTCTTCTTGCTTTTAAAAATGGTTATTGATAGGAGTGCCTGGCTGGCTTAGTTGGTAGAGCATGCAGCCTCAGGGTCCTGAGTTTGAGCCCCGTGTTGGGCGTGGAGCCTACATAAAGAAACAAAACAAAATGGTTATTGATAGATAAGCAGAATTTTTTTAACTGAAATTGTAAACCTAAAACCATCAAGTTATTTCAATTTAAAAAAATTATTTTTAAAGATTTTATTTTATTTATTTGAGAGAGAGAGAGAGAGAGCACACAAGCAGGGGGGAGGGGCAGAGGGGGAGGGATAAGCAGACTCCCCTCTAAGCAGGGAGCCTGACATGGGGCTCGATTCCGGGACCCTGAGATCAGGACCTGAGCCGAAGGCAGATGCTTAACTGACTGAACCCCCCAGGTGCCCCAAATTATTTCAGTTTTGCAAGAATGGTACTGAGTATTATGTAAATATCTATTTTTTTCTTTCCCTCTTCTGAAACAAACCATCAAAACAAAACAAATTTATCACCCCAAACTTGGTGTTTTTATAGAATTCAGCGTTTCATGAAAACTGGATTTGGTAGAATCAATTTGATTATTCTCAGAGCGTACCTGAGGTGTTTGGTAAACTAATGTTCTTGATTAAAGGAATATCAGGACAAAGAAAAACTTCAGGAAGGGATGGAAGCATTGGGCAGGTGAGGGGTGTGTGGAGGGAAGTGGGGCCTTTAATGGAGAAACTGTGATTTCATTTTGTAGGAGAGGAGGTAGCAATCAGATCCTCTTGCCTTCTTGTACGTAGAGTTGCCGTGTTAAATTTGACCTCTCAAATGCTAAAATGATAACATCACTACTTAAGTACACAGCACAGAAATAGCATCACCGGAGTTTGGTGCATGAGTAACCAATATTCAATGGAACATTTAAAAAAAGCTTGAAAAATTATCTTTATGCACTTGAATTCCTGATAAATTTACTATCAAAACTAACTCACTGTATAATCTTTAAACTACTATATCTGGTGGAAGAGTTTCTCCAGAGAATGACACTTACATAGGTTTAAAAGCATTTTCTGTCTGAACTTTTTTTTTTTCTAGCTAAGCTTTGAAACTCCTAAATTAATGGCAGTTTTAGGGGTAAGTCAATATGATCCATAAAATTTCTCAAGTAACCTGTTTAAGGAATTATATAAAAATTAAAAATACCAATAGAAATATTTTATTAGATAATGAATGCATGTTTATTTCAAGGGGAGGCAAAGACAGCTATCAAATTACCTGTTTTTTAATTTAATTTTTACAAAGAATCTGGAAGTTGGTGTTATAAATAGTTATGTTGCTTGGGCTGAGCACTAGATTTTAACACTTTGTTGCATTGAAAACAAGGCTTATCCTTGTCTGTTTCTTTGTTTCCAGATGGTTTCCCAGCTTGAAGCCCGAATATCTGAGCTTGTGGAACAGTTGGGAAATGAATCTGGGTTTCACCAGAAAGCTCTACAGAGAGCCCAGAAAGCAGAAAACAAGTTGGAGACTCTTCAGGGTCAGCTGACACACCTGGAGGGAGAGCTGGTTTCTGGAGATGTTTTGCGAGATCACTTGAATTTTGAGAAACAAAAAGTAATAACCTGACGGTATATCCATGGGTAGAAACATCTGTTGCAGTGTAAAATTTTACCTGAAAATATTCCGAATTTTATAGTATTTCAGTAGAACGGTTACGTCTGAGGAATGAGGAAATGTCAAGGAACAACAGATACTGTTTTGGGGGATCTTCCCATTCTTGGGGGCTTTCTTGAGTCAAATTATTCCAGTTAAACTCATCATACATGAGACCCTGATGATTTGAGGGCTAAGGTATGAATAACACACAGGTCTTGATCATAAAATCTCATAAAAGCCTTGATCATAAAAGGCTCTTGATCATAAAAGGGTCATCATTCAATAGAGGAGGCCGACATTCTAGTAATTTGCTGTGACGGTGAAGCTGTATGTGTTGTAAGAGATGGATTGATTGATGAAATGCTGTAGGAATTCAGTGAAGGGAATGATGACTTCTGGATAAGGGGAGGATTTTTACAGGGGAGAGAATAATGCAGTTCATCCTTGGAGGAGAAGTTGGATTTTAGTGGAGAAGGCGAGCAGATCCTGTAGGGCCAACAGGTTGAGCAAGGGCATGAAAGCTTGTAGGTGCATCGTTAGGTCAGAGTGCAGAGCGATTGTTCCCAATTGGCTGCAACACTGCACCCTTGATGGGGTTGTGGCAAGAGAGAAGACTAGATTTATTTGGATTAGGAAGATTCTTTATTCTCTGCTTTGTAGAATATGGAGCCTAATAAGTGACTTTGAGTGTTGTGATGTTTTGGAAAGAGGATGTGATGTCCCTGTGAAGCTGAAGTTACAGTAGGGACAGACTCAGAAATGCTAATGGCGCTAGCCCCGTGGGCAAGAAGGAGAACGGAGTGAGAAGAGGCGGGACCCCCCCTTCTAGTAGAGTGGTGAACAGAGGCCAGTTTGCCCTGGGTTGAAAGGTGAGTGAGAAGGGAAGGCTAGAGATGTAGAAAGAGATTCTTAGGAAGTCTGGTGAGCAGGGAAAAAAAGACATGTAGCAGGAGGACCAAAGAAAGGTTTTATCGGATGGAATGGGAAGGTACATGTTTGTGGGTCCCAGGAGTCTGCATGGGAAGAAAAGGACAAATGGGGTTGGAATTTGGCATGAAAAACACGCTTAGGTTAAAAAATCCGCACCCTGGAGACTCGTTCATGCTCATTTTTCTGTACTTAAAAAAGCCGAGGAAACATCTTGCTTACATTGAGGGTTGGCTAGGCAAAGATGTGGAAGGGGTCTGTGGGAAATCCTAGTCTAAGTGGATGGGACAGGCAAATGAGGACACAGTAATTAATTAATGGAAATAGGTATAAAATTCAACAGGAACTTGGGTAAAGTTCCTATTTCTGTGTGAGGAAATGAGCCCTTTTCACATAGGAGGTGGCATTCAGGAGAGGCTTTAAAGAATGAGTAGGAATTTGTCAGGCAGAAGAGGTGGGGAAGGGATTCAGGGTACAGGGAACAGCAGGAAGGAGGAGGGAATGGAGATGTGCCAGACTGCTCAGGAGGCCAGTGGGGCACGGGGAGACTGAACATGGTGCGCGGTGAGGCCAGAGGCGTGACGAGACTCTACGAGCATGTAGGAATAATTGGCATAGAGAAGGCTAATTTCCCAAGGCTTTATCCTTTGGGTAACAGGACACTGTAGAAGGTTTTAGAGTAAAAGAAAGTGAAAGAAAGAAAGGGTTTTGAGTCTCTGAAAGCAGACTGGCTCTGAGGACCTAGAGACTTAAAGGCAGAGAGCCCAGCTGAGGGATTCTTCGAATAGTGCAGAATGGAAGCTAATAAATGTTTGGACCAAGTAGTGGTTTTATGAATGAAGGGGTAGATTAGAGATATTGGGGAGGGTGAAGGGTATCTGAAAAAGGTGTGTTTGTTGAAATTTTAAGTTTGAAAGGACATGTTGCCCCTGAATACAGTATGTTCCATTGGAAGAAGCCTGACTGCTGGACTGTCCACCTAGATGTCCCACGTATGCCTTGCACTAAACATATTCCAAATGGAAATGATCACCTCTCCACAGATTTGCCCCCTCCTGCCTCAGGGATGATCAGGTCATCTGCCTCCAGGTGTCCAAGCCAAAAGCCCCAGAGTCATCCATAATGCTTCCCTCTTTTTTTTTTTTTTAAGATTTTATTTATTTATTTGACAGAGAGAGGTAGCGAGAGCAGGAACACAAGCAGGGGGAGAGGCAGAGGGAGAAGCAGGCTTCCTGCCGAGCAGGGAGCCTGATACGGGGCTCGATCCAGGACCCCGGGATCATGACCTGAGCCGAAGGCAGACGCTTAATGACTGAGCCACTTAGATGCCCCAGTGCTTCCCTCTTTTTAAGCAATTCCTAAACACTATAGTTTCCATCTCCTTAAGATATCTCAAATACCCTCTGCCCCCAACTCTGTATTTAGTGGTAGTGCTTTGACTCAGAGCATTATGGTCATTTGCACGGACTCCAGAAGCAACCTGACAGCTCCCCGCTGTGCCGGGGAGGTCTTAATAAGAGGCATGTCTAGTCTTACCTTTCTCCATCTTAAAACTGGCCGGGTGCTCTCCGTGGCCCTTAGGCTCAGCTACAGATTCCTTCTCACCATGGCTGAGCATTCTGTGACCTGGCTAGGTACCCCCTCCAGGCTTCCCATCACCCTGCCATCTCTCCAGCCCACGGTGGCAAACTGAAGGCCTCTGCGGACCAACAGGGCCCTGCAAGGGTGTGGGGGGATTGAGTCCAAAGATACCCATGTTCAAATTTGTAAAAAACCCCACTTACCTGGCAAAAAAAAAAAAAAAAAAAAAAAGAGGGAGAGAGCCCCCTTAACATCCCATATTGCACATTGCTGTTCTCTCTGAGAGAATGTTCTCCTTAACTCCTTCACCTGGTAGTAGCTGTCCCTTGACGACTTGGCTCCAATAATCACTTCCTCTGGGCGTCCCTTAGAGGCTTAGTTTTCCTTCATGCAACATGTGTCTGTGTCTGTCACAGCACTTAGGTTTATTATCTTAACTTTTTTTTTTAAGATTTATTTATTTATTTGAGAGAGAGCGTGTGTGCAGGGGGGAGGGGCAGAGGGAGAGGGAGAGAGAGTCAGCATCGAGCCCATCATGGGACTCAATCTCATGACCCTGAGATCACCACCTAAGCTGAAACCAAGAGTTGGACGCTTAACTGACTGACCCACCCAGGCGCGCCCCCCCACCGCCCCTTTCTTCAGTTTTTAATTCATCTTCTCCTGTCAACTCCCAAGATTCCTGAGGCCAGGGGAAATTTTTATTTTCTTTTTTTCTGGGTTTCTCCAGCACTTAGGGAAGAATTAAATAAATAGTGTTTAAATTATGAAGAAACATAATAAAAGGCAAAAATTTTAGGTAGATTGGTGTCTCTTCCCTTTTTTTTTCATTGTAATGACTCATTAATTTTCGCTGAGACTGCGCGAAAAGAACTCTCAGTTATGAAAGCGAATTATGTAAACAGATTCCGTCCCGGTGACTATTCTGTAGATAACCACCTACAACATGCACATCCTAGTGAGGGGGATGGGTGTGTAAACAGGAAAATCTAAGTTGTACAGAGTTGAGATTTAGATATAGGTAATTGCGGTTCACACTGAATAGAAGATATCTAGGCTAATCTGTGACTCAAAGAAACAAGCTGTACAATAAATCCTTCGAGTAACCCTCGCTTTCTGAGGTACAGCCGAGGTCCTTGAAATGGGCACTTGTTCTGTGGGGTGTTGGCTTTGTCCTGTCTTTATCCCTTTTTGCCTGTTATAGATCTTTGCATGCTAAGTGGATGGGTCACCTGTAGACATAGCAAGAGAGGCTTTATACCTCCATGTGAAATGTACTGATTCTATTTACAAAACAAACAATAGCAGTTATTTTCCTTTCATTCACAAATGTTAGAAATGAGTAATTCCAGGGGTGCCTGGGTGGTTCAGTCTATTAAGTATCCAACTCTTGATTTCAGCTCAGGTCATGATCTCAGGGTCGTGAATTGGAGCCCCATGTGGGGCTCCGCACTGGGTGTGGAGCCCACTTAGGTTTCTCTCTCTCCCTCTCCTGCCCCTCCCCCCCACTCGTGTACTCATTCTCTCTCTCAAAAAAAAAAATGAGTAATTCCAAGGGCAGAGCTGATACAGCATTAAGAAGTGACAAATTGATGGGCGCCTGGGTGGCTCAGTTGGTAAGCGTCTGCCTTCGGCTCGGGTCATGGTCCTGGGGTCCTGGGATCGAGCCTCACAGTGGGCTCCCTGCTCAGCAGGAAGCCTGCTTCTCCCTCTCCCACTCCCCCTGCTTGTGTTCCCTCTCTCACTGTGTCTGTGTCTTTCTCTGTCAAATAAAATCTTCAAAAAAAAAAAAAAAAGAAGTGACAAATTGATGATGTGAGAACAAAAGAAGCAACCTATGGTCTTATAGCATAACACAGTAACCCATGGTCTTGTAACACAGCCAATAAGCAATATTTTGCTATGACTGTGCCTCCCAAAGAAGAGATTAAATTTTAGATATGCCATTCAGCAAAATTTGGAAATATTCACAATTTCATCTTGATGACTGAAAGTATAGATAGTTCTGGGCTTCACACTAGCATGCTTCAGTCATCAGGAAATTATACTTATTTAAACATATAATTGCCTCAGAGATGCCAGATAGATGAGTACTTATTGCAATGTGAAGCAAGTTTCAAAGAGAGAACCCAAATCGTGAAGTGATGATGCAGAAAAGTCATTGATTGGTTCACTCATCCAGCAAGCATCACTCTGGCTGGCATGGCCAGAAACCACAGAAATCAAATGGAGGATACAAAAAATACTGATTCAAAGGGATACATGCACCCCGATGTTTATAGCAGCATTATCAACAATAACCCAATTATGGAAAGAGCCCAGATGTCCATTGACTGATGAATGGGTAAAGAAGTTGTGGGGTGTGTGTGTGTGTGTGTGTGTGTGTGTGTGAGAGATGGAGTATTACTCAGCCATAAAAAAGAATGAAATCTTGCCATTTGCAACAACATGGATAGAACTAGAGTGTATTATGCGAAGTGAAATAAATCAGTCAGAGAAAGGCAAATACCAAATGATTTCACTCATATGTGGAATTTAAGAAATAAAACAAATGAACATTAAGGGAAAAAAAAGAGAGGCAAACCATAAAACAGACTCTTAATTATAGAGAACAAACTGAGGGCTCCTGGAGGGGAGGTGGGCAGGGGATGGGCTAGATGGGTGATGGGTTTTAGGGAGGGCACCTCTTATGATGAGCACGGAGTGTTGTATGTAAGTGATGAATCACTAAATTCTACTCCTGAAACCAATATTATACTATATGTTAACTAACTAGAATTTAAATTAAAACTTGGAAGAAAGAAAAAGGAAATCAAGTGGAGGAAGATCCTAGAACAGTTTTGTGACGCTAACCTGTTCAAATATGAACCTTTACTTCCTTGATATAGCTCTATTTACAGTGTTATTCCTTAAAGTATGATACATTAAAAACTCTTAAAGACATGTTTTTTTGTATAGGATTCTAACTTAAAAAAGCAAAAACATTGTCCAAGTGTGTTTGTATGGCAAGAGCTTTGATTTTGGAGTGACTGGAGTGGTGACTGTTGTAATTTTTTTTTTTCACATTTGAGGCCAGGGCCCACTTAGGTGGGAAAAATTGCCATGGAAGTTTTGTGAGTGAGTAGATCTCAGGGGTTGGATTAACCTGGAAGAGGCATCATGGTATCGGCAAGTAGTCAAAACAGAGACATGTGGATGTAGTCAGGATGGTGCCAGATTTGTCCCACGGTGGGGTGACGAAGAGTGTCTAATGTTAGGTTGAACATCAAGATCACTGACAAGGAGAGTCGAGTGAATTTGGACAAGAAGCAGGACATGGAACTGGCAGGGTGGTTCAGGAATTCATTAGCAGGCACTGGGGTCCTGGGCTGGGCTACAGACTGGGTTTAATGAGACCTATCTGTAAGCTTGGGATCCTGTGAGATCACCTGTTAATTTTGTTTTTGTGTCTCATTTTAATTTTTGTTCTTGGGTTTAGTATCTTAAATTTCTGGATCAGCTCTCAGAGAAAATGAAATTGGACCAGATGGCTGCTGAACTTGGCTTTGACATGCGTCTGGATGTAGTTTTAGCTCGCACGGAGCAGCTGGTCCGTCTCGAGAGCAATGCAGTCATTGAAAACAAGACTATCGCCCACAATTTACAGAGAAAGGTAGGGGATATTGAAACTTGCTTGAGAAAAGGAATTGCAGAGAGACTTAAATACTGAAAAATAATGTACCCCTCCTTTCTATTTGCCACTGTAGTTAGGAAACATACAAATACATATTTAGAATTTGAATCTCTGTTTCAAGTTTGAGGGATGGTAAGTATATCACCTAAGGTTATGTGTGACTGTGAGTAATAGAAACCCCAAATAAAAGTGACTTAAATGACTAGAAGTGGCCCCCTCACCTCGCATAAATTTCTGGAGGGAGGCGGCTCAGGTTGAGTGTGGCAAGTCTGCTCTGTGAAGTTTTCAAGGAGCCCAGCTGATTTCAGCTCATTAATCTCCCATCCCTAGGGTGGTCCACATCCTGATGGTTAAAATGGTACCTAGAATCATCATGTCTGTGTTCCAGACAGATTTTGGAGAAGAAAGGGATGAAGAAGAGGGATGCAAAAGAGCATGTGTGAGCTGTCTTTTGACGGGAGGCTTCCAGAGTTTTCTATGTAAACTTGTATTTGTATCCCACGGTTCTGATGGCTGAAACTAGCTGCAAGGGAAGCTGGAAACTGTAGTCTTTATTCTGGGTAGCCACTTCCCTCACTAAGAAACTCACTGTTTATTCTTAAGGGAGATGAGGGGAGCTGGGAAACATGTAGCAGTCTCCAACTGGATAAACTCTCTCTCTCTCTCTCTTTTTTAAAAGATTTTATTTATTTATTTGACAGAGAGAGACACAGCGAGAGAGGGAACACAAGCAGGGGCAGTGGGAGAGGGAGAAGCAGGCTTCCCTCGGAGCAGGGAGCCCGATGCGGGGCTGGATCCCAGGACCCTGGGATCGTGACCTGAGCTGAAGGCAGACGCTTAACGACTGAGCCACCCAGGCGCCCCTGGATAAACTCTCTTGCATTGGATAGTAAAGTGAGGAGAAGAGCTAATTTTCCACTCACTCAAAAGAGGAGAAACAGTTTAGATGAAATAAATGAATGAGTGGATGAAAAGGATAAAAATATAATGATTAGTTATATAATTATTGGCATTGGTGAAAGAGCAAAACACAGATGTGTTCTTGTAATAGTTCTTAGGAGAAAATTCTGTGGTGGAATTATAGTGTACAGGCTGTGTAATGAGTCACATCTGGGATCCTGGTTTGGTTCCACCAAGCTCTGTGACCTTGGACAAATCACATACCTCTCTGTCTCTGTTTCCTCATGTTTAAGATGGGGATAATATCTTCCTCATGAGGTTGTTCATTTTTAATAAAATACATGTTTAAACTCTTGGCTTATAGACTGTACTCTATTCACATTTGACCTCTTCTCCATTTACTGGATTTTTAGGAATATTTTATTTAAAAAAAAGCAGATAACCCTATTACCATCAGAGACATTGAATTAAGCTATAATTCTTTGGGTTCTCCTCAGATAATGGATTTCTTCTTCTTTATCCAACACCATTCCTTCTTAAGTATTGTATAATTTTTAAAATTACCAGTGTACAGAACTTACCAGTGTAATTTTGCAGTAGAGTGGAATTTGACGTGAAAAAGCTCAAGGAAGGGAATTTGGCTAGAGAAACA